>NC_139537.1:24245944-24845944 GCF_965153285.1 Podarcis tiliguerta | reverse complement strand
AATAGAACCTGCCAGAGCGATAATGAGAATATCGTAATGGGGGATGGGCAAGTCTTCAACCCCAATCGGGGTGCTCACCAGTGCACTAAACTAACACACAAGATGGAGGAGGCTGTGCTTTGTCAGGCATTTCTAACTGACCCAAGTCAGAATCTGTAAAATGATTGAATTTCTGCTCACCACCAACAGCGTTTGTTGCACATTAATTTAGTAGACGTTCCTACAGCAACAGCCTATGTCTGCTTTTTTTACACTTCAGTCAAGTCCTTTCACTAAACCTTTTTTTTTTTTTTAAAGGCTCAGGTAATACATTCATAATGCCAGTACATCTTTTCCTTTTCAGCTGGCATTCTTTGGTCAGATTTTGGATACGATGCCTGGGAAAGCGACTTACCTCTCTGAGCCCCGCACTGTCAAAGAAGGAAGGAGCACGTGTGTACTGAGGCATATGTCGAACAAAGAAATCCAGGAATACAAAAGAACGGAGAAGAACAAAGGTGATGAGAAGGAGAAGAGAAAGGACAGCACTGAATCAGAAACCCTCAAGCAGTGATTCAATATTTTTTTTATTAAAAAAATTGAATGTCTCTCCAGTTTTCTTTACAGACTCCATAGACTTGCCAGTAACGGCTACTTCATAAAGCCATTTTCAACTTCGTATGCATGAATATATTGTCCACGTTCATCTGATACTCTAGCCAAGGGAGAGTGTTTCCACAGTAGGCAACGTGGTGCTCGCTTCAGGTGTGATCAGAGCCTCATCTACAGAGGAAACATTCCTTCGACATGCTTTAGGCGGGATGAATCCACTCAGACGTGAGGCCAAACTCCGCTTAGGACGTGGCTTTTTAACCTTTGAAAGGAAACACATAGATTTGTGGTTCACAGATTGGGATAAACATATAAACAATAAAGCTTAAAAAAAAGTACGTATACGTTTTGTGGTCAGCAATCTTGGCAGCTAACCAGTGGGAAATGATGGTAAAGTGCTGTTGTCCGCTCTTGTCTGTTTTCCTAAGTGGTGAGAAGTTTCAGGGTTTGATTTCCATTTGCAGAAAAGAGCCCCGGATCCAGAGGTAAGTTCTCCCTGACTTCCCTGATAAGTTGCCTGGGGCCTGGGGACTTTATTGAATGGGATTGGCGCTGGGGGTGAGGAAATTCCTGAAGTTTTGGGGGAGGCCCTTTTCACAAGTGGAAATCTTACTCATGGAAGTTGTCTCTGCCCAGTTTTCAGGGATCCACTCAACCTTTGCCCCATATTCCCTTCAATAAGTTTCTCCCTCTCTTTGGGAGATTTTTCAGGATGGGGTGGGGAGAATATGTTTGTCAGCCTCTTTTATAGCTGGCTTATTTCTGGATCCAACTTAACTGTATTTTTGTGATATTTGCTCTGATATTTAAATGCAGAAGTAGGTGTAAGCAAGAGGTGGCAAAGAGCAGGCACTCCTACAAGCCAGCAGGTTCAATACAAAACATCAGATCAACCCTGCACCTCCAAGGTCCTTCAAGCCGATGTAGATACGCACCCCAGCCCTGTGCATATAGGTCACCTTCACAAAGAAGCTCTGATAGAAATTTCATTTAAAGTTATCAGCTAATCATCAGCTCTCATTTGCCAACCACTATGAGCTATTAGCAGCACACAAAGAAATGGCTAATAGCAAAGAGTTCAATAAACTAGGTCCATCATGTGGACCAGAGTTTCCCAAACTTAGGTCACCCACTCCCCCCCTTTTTTTTTGGACTACAACTTCCAATATCCCTAGCTTGCAGGACCAGTGGTCAAGGATGATGGGAATTGTAGTCCAAAAACTACAGTCCAAAGATCCAAGTTTGGTAAACACTGATGTAGACCCCCCGTGTTCAGATTACCCCTGTTCAGTAATAAACCTGTCACATCCTCCACTCAGGCCCTGCAATTCAAAGCGGGTTCACGCTCCTAAAACTGCATGGGGAGAGCAAACTGAAACCTTTGACTTACTTTTGAATTCAACTTTCTCTTGTCAGGGTCATGTACAACACCATGCCTTACAAGACTTTGCTGCAAAGAACAAAAATTAAAAGTTTATACATGTGCAACCAAGAGTGGAGGATGGAAAATGTGCACATTAAGATTAACTTGAGAACGCCTACTTTCATGGCAAAGACTCTCCCACAGCCGGGGTGGTCGCAAGTGAACGATCTTCTTGCCTCATGAAATGAGACAATGTGGCTTTGAAGATTGAACAGGGTTGTGTACGTTCTGCCACAGCCCTCCCTTGGGCATTTAAGCACCTCTCTCTCGGCAGCGTGGATCTTCTGGTGGCACTTGAGGTAATCTTTGCGGCGGAATATTTTGCCACACACGCTGCAGGTTATCGGTTCTGGAGATGAAAGAGAAAATGAAATGGGAGTGGGCGGGGGGGAGAACGCAATGTAAAACCTGAAATAAAAGAACTTCTAAACAGGATTTAAACAGTGACACCTCGTTTTTTCAAAGGCAAGGAACAATTTACGTGCGTACTATTTTCAGCAGCAGAATATAATATCAGAGTATCACCTGCACCGGTACAATCCAGCAAGCACTCACAGCCTTCTGCTAAATCAGGCATGGGGAACCAGTTCCGTCTAGCAGGCCAGATGGAAAAGTGGGCAAACTTATGCAGGCTATGTTTGTTGGGTGGCTGCATCTACCCATCAATCACCTGATATATCATACGACCTAAGCTGAACCCAATTCCACTGGAAAGCAGCAAAGCTTGCCCTCATTGCTGAATTTAAAGGACACCAAATGCAAGCCTCCCTACAAAAGGGCAGCTGCAGCTGACACTGTATGACAGGTTGGAGTGATCTTTGCCCTCTGCTGAAGCTGCCAAACTACAACTCACATCAACCCCAGCAAACATGACCAAAGATGATGGGAGTTGTATTTCAGCAACATCCGGTAGGCCAACAATTCCCCATGTCTGTCACATGTCAGGTAACTGGCAGGTGGGTGTAGCTGGCAAAAAACAACTGTGAGGGCTGAATTGGGCCACCTGGCAGGTCTGACCTGTAAGCAAAAGGTTCGCCATCCCTGTACTTTCTACTCACATCCATCAGCTGTACACACATACTCCTTGCACCCTACATATGAGATATTGTAGCAGAGTGGCCAAAAGTCCAGAACTGTGGACCAAGTAGTTCCTGGTTCAAATCTTATCATTGCAATGAACACACTTGGTGGCTTTAAACAAGCTACAATCCCCCAAGTCTCAAATCCCCCATCTGTGAAAAGGAATCATATTGACCTGCATTAGGGTTATTATGATGACTGTCGAGAGTATACATGACAGGCTTTTAACCCACTGAAGAGAGTTGTGCAATTGCTGTTTGTGTACAGATATACAATTATAGCCATGCTTACAAATGCGCATCTGAAACTAGTTGCATGCACAGCATATTGTATTGCTATAAAGCAAACAAAGTCAAGAAAGGATTATTAGTAGAAGAAATGATTGCTATTTTTTGAAGGAAAGAAAAAAGAGTACATAATGGGCTTCCAACGTTAGAAATCATTCAAGCTGAATCAATGTGTAAAAGTTCTGATAGTACTTACCGACATGACTTTGTCGCATATGTTTCAGAAGCTCCGACCAGGTTTTCCCAACAAATGAACAGCCATCCTTTTTGCATGCATAGCCTATTACGAAAAACAGTTTAAACAGCCATATATATATATATATATATATATATATATATATATATATATGTAAATAAGACCCGGGTGGCGCTGTGGGTAAAAGCCTCAGCACCTAGGACTTGCCGATCGAAAGGTCGGTGGTTCGAATCCCGGCGGTGGGGTGCGCTCCCGTCGCTCGGTCCCAGCGCCTGCCAACCTAGCAGTTCGAAAGCACCCCCGGGTGCAAGTAGATAAATAGGGACCGCTTACTAGCGGGAAGGTAAACGGCGTTCCGTGTGCTGCGCTGGCTCGCCAGATGCAGCTTGTCACGCTGGCCACGTGACCCGGAAGTGTCTGCGGACAGGGCTGGCTCCCGGCCTCTAGAGTGAGATGAGCGCACAACCCTAGAGTCTGTCAAGACTGGCCCGTACCTTTACCTTTACTTTATATGTAAATAAATGCAAAGCCACATGCTGTAGGGCATGGATGGGGAGCTTGCAGCCCTCAAATGTTTGTTGGATTCCCAACTCCCATCATCCCCAGCCAATGGGCAGAGACAGATTGTCTTATTTACAAACCACACTCTCGTATATATCACAAGGCAGCATACAACATAAAAAGCACAGTATTAAGTAAAAACATTAAGCATTTCAAACACAACAGTAAAAGGTTTTTGGCAAAGCATGTCAAGTTTGAAAGGCCTGTCTGAATAACTCAGTCTTTAGGAAATCATCTAAAACCAGCAGGAATGACGACTCCTGCTGAACCTCTACTAGCAAGGAGTTCTACAGGACAAGACCTGCCACACTACAGCCTCAGCCCATGGTAATAGCCAGCTGAACCTCAGAGGTATGTGGGACCAATGAAAAGTGCCCTATCAGAAGATCTCAGTGGTCGAGACCGAACATAAGGAGTAAGGCAGTCCTTAATAGGATGGTGAGAGCTGTCATCCACAGCTGGAAGGCCACAGGTTCTCTTTCCCCTCCTATAGGGCATCTCTTACCACGCTCTGCTGTCTAAGGAGAGAGTAAACAAATTACCTCAATTTGAAGCTGAGTTTCTGGTACAGTAAGGGCTAGCCCCACTGCTCTTAACAGTGACTTGTATAGTATTCCTCAATGAAATGTTAACCCAGTGTGATGGGATGATGAGCTGCTTGTGCGTAAAATGCAAGTCCCTCAGAGTTTAATCAGGTTTTCAAACCTCTCCCTGTGACGGAGCCCCTCCAGCATGGCTGCGTCAATCGCTAGCAGAATCCGAAAGTGGTTGCTTTCGGAATCGTTTCCAACATAAAAGCTCCTTAACGGAAACACGTCTTCTGGACTCTCGGCGTGACAGTTTCCGGCGAGGAATGGGTGTCCCTATAGGAGGTCCTGAGACCTCCCCGCTGTTTTCGCTGGAAGCGTCTCTGAGCCATCCCTCCGACTCTCTTCCCTTTGAAGTTCCTGCTCTCCCCCTACTGGTTCCCTCTTCAGCTGCTACGTCTCTCTCAACCTCAGTGAGCCTTTGCACCTCCTGTCCTTCCGATGGCAGTTCCCTGACATCCAGCATGGCATCAATGGGGAAGAGGCTTTTTACAAACCACCTTTAAGAGGAGCATTATCCCCAAAGCCAGCCCTAATGTAGGCTCAAAAAAGACTTTTCGCACACTCCTGCCCTACATATCATTTGCTAATTGAAATGACACACATCCTGCACTGTGACTGATGTCAATCTGATTTAAAACCAGCAGACCTGCTTCCATAACTTCCAGTTTTGAGCCTTATATTTGAAGTAAACCCATTAAAGCAACAACAGCGCTGGGTTTTACACAGCCGAAGCAAGAGGAATAATTTACCTTCGTGAATCTTCTCATGACGCTTCAGATGGGCACGCATGGAAAAGCGCATTTCGCATCCTTCGTGGCTGCATCTACGTGACAAAAACAAAGCACACATCACTCAAAACACAAATAAAAATCCCAGTTCATAAACAGTGTAAGTGAAAGTGGACTTTTCCTTTACTTCCATCACTTGCCCACCCCAAATTAACATGATGCTCCAATTACTGTTCTGAAAGAAGAGTTCTCCGGTTGGAAGCGCAATGTGCCACATTTTTAGTTTACATCTTCCACTTTCAAGTCCTGAATGGCAGCTAACTGATCATGATGGCTTTTGTTTTATTTTCACAGTGCCATCATATATGATGCTTAACAGAGCTGCGTAAGGAGAAGGCCTTGTTGGAGATGGCATCCTATTTTAAGTGCCTGGGTAAATACCTTTTTATTCTCCCAGGGCTTTTAATTTTGGTCTTCAGGCTCTGTTAAATAAAAACATCATATTCCTCAGGGCAACCATTTAAAATTCCTGTCTACAAGCACCTTGAAAACCTCCCTTCTTATTTTCATGAAAAAACAGGAATATTCACCTACTTGAACGGCGGTTCACCAGTGTGTTCAGACTGATGAATTTTCAACTGCTGGTGTTTTTTAAAGGATTTCCCACATCCTTCAAAGTCACACTGTTTGGAAAAAACAAAACAGTTACTGTTAGAGGCAGGCTAACATAAAGTACTAGCATATGCTCAATTTTACATCATGCCATACAGCTCACCATGGCAAAGCTGAGGAAAGGACCCAGGACTTTTGGGGTTTAATGCAGTCACTTGATCCAGTAATGCACACTAGTATCTTACCTGCACACAGCATGTAACAAAGCGTTGGTTAGAGTCCTCAGTCAGCACAGACTGGGCTCCCACTGCTAGCTACAAGCAAATAGCACCCTGCAAGTAAACAGGGTATGTCCCCCTGCCATATCTGTCAATGGGTAAAAGCTGACCCCATGTGTATACGGATACTGTATTTTTTGCACCATTGGATGCACTTTTTTACTCTTAAAAAGTAAGGGGAAATGTCTGTGCATCCTATGGAGCGAATGTGTGGTCCCTGGAGCCAAATTGCCGGAGTGCAGCACACTCTTGGACTAGTCTTTGGTAGTGGTGGTGGAGCCGTGCTCCCCTGCCGGCAGCCTCAGCTTCCGTCTGCAGCCCCGGGAAGCTTTGGAGCAACAGGAAGGCTGTGCGCCCATGCCCCACACTCCTGGGCTGCTGAATGGGGGTGGGGGTGCTGCTCTGCCAGCAGCCTGCCCTTCCCCTCAAGGTTTGGAGCAGCGGGCAGGCTGTTCACTGAGAGAGGGGAGGAAGAGGACGGAGAGGAGGGGGACCAAGAAGCTGGGTGAAGGGAGATGAGGTACCATAGGTTGCCGTGAGTGGAGAGTCATGGTAGAGGGCAAAGGAGAGGGAGCAGTGAAGGGGAGAAATTGTAGACGTCACCTGAGGAGTTTGGGTGAAAGCGATGGAGAAGAGGAGGCTGGAAAAGGGGACTGTTCTGCTTGGGGGGGGGGAGAGAAAAAAGTGGGGGAAAGGAAAGCCTCCCAAGCCTGCCGCTGAGAAGCTCTGCTTGGCTGTTTCTTGACTGTAATTCAAGTAAAGGGAATGTTTGTGAGCAGCTGGCAGGCTGTTCGCAGAGAGAGAGAGGAAGAGGATTGAGAGGAAAAAATGTGGCATTAGCAATGCTTTGGATGGATATGAAGATGGTATTTTACATGAAGATAGCGAAGAAAGTGATGTCAGTGACTGTGAGCAACTGAGCTTCATAAATTCTGACTTCAGCAGTGATGAGTTCTTGGGGTTCACAGAAGACTAGAAGAGTACTGAAACCTCAAAGTCTCTTTTCATTTGTTAATGACAGTGATGATGGTTCTTAATGCCATTGTTGACTGCTGTTCACTTTACATGGCTGTAATGTAATTCTGATATACCGGTTGTTTATTAAATACAGTAATTTATACAACATTTGATTCAGAATATTTTTTCCTTGTTTTTCTCCTCTAAAAACTAGATGCGCCCTATGGTCGGGTGCGTCCAATGGAGCGAAAAATACGGTAATTGTACTGCTTAATCACAACCTAGATGCACAGGCTAAGCTCTAACATTGATAAAAGAGTTAATAAGTCAAGCACATTTAATGAATTATTTCCTAACACTGAGCAAAGGATTATTTATCATTATTCATTTATAACATATTAGAAGCCCATTTGGGCAAACAAAGAAGGCCACTTACTATGTATTCCTTACAATGCTGTAAATGTTTGCGACCAATGTGTTTGTTCAAGTTTGATTTTGTTGTAAATCTCTCGTTGCAGCCCTCCACCTTGCACCTACAAATACACAAGCGTATGTTCTCTATAAAGAATATGAAAGAATACAAGCAGGTGCAACTGGCCTTTCCAGATGTCAGCTAATTAAAGAAACCTTAGTCAAATCATTGAATTGGCCAAATTAATTGGTTAAAGGTGTATACATCGGCTAATGAATAAAACAATAACTGTTAAGAGGGTAAAAGGGAATACTTTATTGGTTCTCAAGGCCTGCAGGCATACGTTGCAACACGCACTTAGAATCTTAGAAGAATTATTCCTCCTTGTGTGAGAAAGAAGGAGGAAGCTCTCCTAAGATGATGCATCACACATTTTTTATCAACGAATCTTAAAAATAAACACACCAGTGTTTTTAGTCAGTACAGGGTTCCCCCCTAATTTTCTCTAATAAATATATTACAGTTAAAATAAGTATGTTATGAAGAATCTCAGTAAAAAGAAACACCACACAAGAGGAGGGGGGGAATAACATAATATAGCACAGTGGTGGGTAAACTATTCCCACCTCTGGAAAGAGTCATATGCCACTCCCCTCTCAAGCTAGTCATTGGGCTGCGAGGAAAAAAATGGGTGCCAGGAAGAGAGAAATGGGGATTATCATTAGGAGAAAGAAAAGGGGGTGGCTCAACCTAGGCCTCATCTGCACTACATACAGTGGTGCCTCGCAAGTCGAAATTAATTCGTTCTGCGAGTTTTTTCGTCTTGTGAATTTTTCGTCTTGCGAAGCACGGTTTCCCATAGGAAATGCATTGACGGTTTCCCATAGGAATGCATTGACGGTTTTAAGAAAAAGGCGCAAGACGTTTTCGTCTTGCAAAGCAAGCCCATAGGGAAATTCGTCTTGCGAAGCAACTCAAAAAAACAAAAAACTCTTTCGTCTTGCGAGTTTTTCGTCTTGCGAGGTACCACTGTATTTAAAACACTATAATACCACTTGAATAGCCATGGCTTCCCACAAAGAACCAGTTTATTAAGGGAGCAGAGTGTTGCTATTCAAAGGTGTATGATGCTACTTTAACTGCATATAGGGTCCTACTCTCTAGCCCCTGCTGGCTTTGGCTCTGCCCACAGCCAGCATGCTAGGGAAAGGCTGTAGCTCAGTGGTAGAGCATCTGCTTTGCATGCAGAAGGGCTCAGGTTTCATATCTGGCATCTCCAAGTACACCTGGCAGAGAACCCTTCCTGAAATCCTGAACAGCCATTGCAAGTCACTATAGACGATACTGAGCTGGCTGGATCAAAGGCCTGACTCAGTGTAATGCAGCGTTCTATGAAGCCCCTGACAGATTGCCTTGGAGGGAAATGCAGACCTCAAAAGAGAAAAAGCTGCCCACCACTGACTTAAAAGCTGAAACTGGTGTTCCAACTACAATATCCTATGTTCCAGAACCATACTTGTTTTAAAAGTTTTTCATTTCCTATCCTCCACTTCACCCATAAGGCTGGAGTTTTTCATTTAGCCAAACCTCAACAAAATATGTTAATCCTATTAGTTATGCAAACATACAACTGCCAGCTTCACCCAATCCTATTCCTGTGGCAGCAAACCTGCAAATCTTAACATCTGTTGGGATTTTTGTTGTTCTAACAATTCCAGCACCTTCCCCACCCACAGCCATAGTATACTTACACAAATTGCTTTTCTCCAGTGTGCGTAAGAAAATGGCGCTTAAGATGGTAGAGTCTAGTGAAGCCTTTACCACAGCCTTCATAATCGCAAATGAAAGGCAGCTGATAAGGAGAAAAACAGTTGATTTTATATCACAAATTAATTTGCTTTACTCATCATCTTACACATCCTACCAATTTCCCAAAACAGTTCCTCTTGCACACCGAATACCATACTTAGCAGACGGGGGATTGCTTTTTTAAAAAAATAACTGGAAAAGTTTCCAGAGATTTTCTCTATACAAATTACCCTAATACACATAGGACAATTTTCTGATGATCAAATGCAGCATGTCTATTTGACTTACATTTGACGAAGGTTTTAAAAAAGTACCACATATTAACTTTTTGTCCAATACACCCCAAGTATTTGACCTACTACTTCCCGTAACAGAAACTCCCTCAGTCACTTTCTAGGGCCAGTTTCACCCCTTTACTAGTTAGGTTGGCCAATATTCTTGAGAGATTTTCATTTGCATTTACTCAGGAGTAACCCCCCCCCCTTTCATAGTTTAACTTTTATCAATACTTAATTGTTTTCTTAATGGATGTGTCTATGTTTTTAGTGGTTATTTTGTTTTTTTATCTGTAAGCCTCCTTGAGTCCCTTCAGGGAAAAAGGAAACGTATAAATACATACATATATATATATATGTGTATATATTTATTTATACATATATATTAATATACTGTGTGTGTATATATATATATGTGTGTGTTTGTGTGTGTATATATATGTGTGTGTGTGCGCATATATATATATATATATATACACACACACACACAGTATATGAATGATAATCTCACATGAGCGCCGTACACACCACTGCAGGTTTTGACAGCCACTCAAAAAAGCCCTCATGCCCCTATCCGGAAACGCGTCATCTCCATGGAGCCCCGCCCCGAACAAGCGCGTCACCCCCGACCGGCCAATGACGGCCCGCTTCCCCTCGATTGGCTATGCGAGGGAGGCCGCGCTCCAATAGCAGCCGCAGCGTTCGCGCTCGCGCGCCCCAAGGTTCGATTCCCTCTTGCTGCCCGTCAGCACACCTGGCCCCCTCGGCTGGTCTCTTGCGGACACGCTTTCGCCCAATGGCCGCTCCCCTTATTCCCCCCCCTTAGTTCCGCCCAACTGACCTCTCCCGTGTGCCGGCACAGGTGCGCGTCCAGCTTCCAGGCCCTGTTGTAAATGGCGTCGCAGTCCGGGAAGGAGCAAATGAAGGCTTTCCTCAGGAGCGCCGGAGGCGGGCGGTGGCGAGAAGCGCTGAGCTTGCGTCTATCGGAGGAGGCGGCGGCATCTTCCTCTTCGACGGCAGACTCCTCTCCGGCCATTCTTCGAGCGGCGCACCACGTGGTAGCGCTGGAACCCCGCCCCTCCAAGCTTCTCCATCCTTAATTTGTCCCTTCCCGCCCACCGTCCTGCCACGGGGCGGGGCAAGGCGGAGAGAAACCCCTCGCTGGAGTTTGCCTGAGAAGAGACAGCTGCATCCGCGATTGCGCAATGCGGCCGCGCTCTGGGTGGGCGGAGTCTGCCGAATAAAAAACGCACAACTCGGGTTATTTCCCCAAAATCTTGTATTGCGCATATATGAAATGTATATACATATCTGCTAAATGTGCATTACATTTGAAGGCAAAGTTACAGGTAGGTAGCCGTGTTGGTCTGCCGTAGTCGAAACAAAATAAAATAAATAAAATAAAATATTAAAAAATTCTTTCCAGTAGCACCTTAGAGACCAACTAAGTTAGTTATTGGTATGAGCTTTCCTGTGCGCATCTGAAGAAGTTCATGCACATGAAAGCTCATACCAATAACTAACTTAGTTGGTCCCTAAGGTGCTACTGGAAGGATTTTTTTATTTTGATTTGAAGGCAAAGAGAGCATAAAGGACATGACACAAAAGGAAAAAGGGGATGGGAGGGAGGAGTAAACTGGAACACTTGTTCTGAAATCCAAATTTATTTTAATAGCTAGAATTTTAAAAGGTTCTGTTATAAGAATTTAAAGTTCCTAAATATAAAATAAATGTTCATAAACACAAGGCAAACACATAAGTATATAAACCACATGCCTGAAATAGTACAGGAGAGCAATCCTGAAGCTATTTTAACTCCCAAATTGACTTCAATGTATTTCTCTGCAAGGAGGGAGGAAATGGGGAAAGCCTTCCCTTTGTCTTTTTGCGTACAAATGCTGCCTTAAGGGCGTATTTGTGTATGAATAGAGTGAGCCTGTGACCTGGATTCAGGAACTAAAAGTATTTACCATCACAAAAGAATGCCCAGGTAAAGCAGTCAGTGAGCATTGTCGGGTATCCTGGCAGACAGGAGTCTGATGTAGACCGCCTCCTTCTGTGATGTATGTATGTTTTTGGGGGTGGTCTTGAGCTACAGGGTGGGCAGTTTCAAAAGTCTATATAGGGGCTTGCGCGCCATTGTTCTGGGTTCTCTCCTCCCTTCTGTGTGTGGTGAGTGGGGACCCTGTTGCAACAGTTAATAAAGATCAGGCTTACTAGCCGCTTTGCTTCTCAATATACTCTGGTTGGCCTCTGTTATTTTCTCCTACCAATAGGGAACCCACTTAAGGTCACTATACGGGCTCTTGGATACCCCATAAGGGAAAAGGAGCAGGATTTTCCTTTTAACAGTTCGTTTTCTTTTAATAGTTCTTAGCATAGAGTAAATAAGCAGGAAAGGAAGGAGTGTCTTTACAGGGGACTCCCAACTCTTGCTAGCCTCAGATAGACAACATGACCAATGGTCAAGCAACTGCATATAGCAAATATGGAGGGCCATAGAGTAGCCACCCTTGCAGGCCATAATACAGCCCATAAACTCTCCAATCATGCTCCAAGGCATATGCCATTTGAGTCTTACTATGCTGAAGGTTGGTAACTCTATATGTGCACACTGAATTACGAAACAAATTGAGATGAGTTGGTGCCCCCTCCCGTTAACATGGTTGATCACGTGGTGCCTAATTTTTTTTTGCAGCTGTGTTGCTTCAGTTTTCTACAAAGTTTAATACTCAATCTTTTCTGCCACTTTGCTTTTTTGAGAAATGACAACAAGCTGAATGGGGAAATGTTGAAGGGAAGTGGGTGGGATCTTTTGCTGAGCAGATTTTAATCATAGTGAATTATTTTTCAGGGAACTTTGGTAAAAGTTACAGCTATTTTTAGATTCCCCATTATAGTCACTGAGGAAGGGAATAATAATAATAATATTTTATTTATAGCCCGCCCTCCCCAGCCAAGGCCGGGCTCAGGGCGGCTAACAAGCAATAATAAAAACAAGTTGAATGAATACAACTTAAAAACAAGATTAAAATACATTAAAATATTGAAACATTAAAATATTAAAATGCAACCTCATCACAGGAGCAGAAAGGAAAACGAAAAAAGAAAGAGGGGAAGGGAAGGGAATCAAATTGGCTCCAAGCCAAAGGCCAGGCGGAACAACTCTGTCTTACAGGCCCTGCGGAAAGAAATCAGATCCTGCAGGGCCCTGGTCTCATGAGGCAGAGAGTTCCACCAGGCCGGAGCCAGTGTTGAAAAGGTCCTGGGCTCTGGTTGAAGCTAATCTAATTTAGGGCCTGGGACCACTAGGGTGTTGCTATTTATGGACCTTGATTTAACAGTTCAGGTTTGTCAGGGTGATAAAGAGCAGCTCTAAAACAGATTGGGCTTCCCAGTGTTACAGCTAAGAGGCAACTATGGCAATTCTGTGTATAGCTTAAGAAAGGAAAAGTGGCCATCCAGCAATAATTGGTAAAAACATAACCATCCTAGCTCTCCTTTGTTAATCAACTCCTATAATCAGACAGGAAATCAGATTTCCAGATTATTTATAATTCAGCAACTTCACACTGGAATTTCCCTTAGAAACTCTTTTGTGGGGAAATGGATAGTTCCAGAATACAGTGAGTTGTTCTTAATTCTTTTTAATTTAGGGATCCATCACCATCCAGATGTTTGTGTGATTCCTGCTCCCATCAGCCCCAGCCAGCATGTCCAATGGTCAGCTTTCCATATGTTAAGTGGACCTGTAATGTAGTAAACTCCACTTCCCTAGAGAAGGTGGTTGACTGTTAAATGACCTTGACCTTATTGTGCAGTCTTTTCATCCTGTGGAGCTGAGGAGGTGGGCATCTCCTTTGAATGAAAGAGTAGAAAGGCTGTGTTCTCTATCTAGGAGGGTCCTGAATAATGTCCCAGCTCAGGCATAGGCAAACTCGGCTCTCCAGATGTTTTGAGACTACAATTCCCATCATCTCTGATCACTGGTCCTGTTAGCTAGGGATGATGGGAGTTGTAGTCCCAAAACATCTGGAGGGCTGAGTTTGCCTATGCATGTCCTAGCTTTTCTTCCCTCAAGGACGAAGTCGGAGCTTTGTCCTCCCACGTTTTCTGTTGCACATACAATTCCTAGAATGTGGGTCACAGCATCCTATAGATTCCCCATCATTGCTTTAATGATACCAGCCTTGTCCAGATGTGGCAAGCATCTTTGTTTGCTGTGTTGAAGTTAATTCACTCACATACACCTACTTAAGGGAATATTGTTTTCTCCTATCTTTTTTTCACCATTAAGCTAGTTCAAGCTAAGTGAGCAGGAAGCTAGGATTCCAACCCACAGCTCAGCAGGCATGGAAAAAGTGGGGAGATTTTCCAATCATCCTCTGCTACGATTCCTTGCATGCTCCCAGCTTGTTTCATCTGACAACAAACTTCATAGTCCTATGCTAAACTAAGGCAGTAAAAGACATCACCCACAGATAAATTATCAGTATTTGCATGCCTTTAATTTCTCTATGCCCCCTTTGGCATATATTCCTACTTCAAGTGACAGATAACATGCCTAAGAATCTGGTGTGTGCCATGCCTGACTGGTCTGTTGCCAGCAGGATAATTTCAGTGTCCTTAAAAGCCCTTTCTGGGATTTCTGTTTACCCCAAAACCACATTGGATAAATTGCAGAGTTAATCAGTTGAGCTTTTCCTTCTGCTCATTCATCCAAGAAAGTTGAATCAAACAGATGTTTCTGCTGTTAGGGCTCTGGGCATTTCATTGATTGTTTTCCCCTGCTTTTAAGAAGAGCACATGACCAAGAAAGACATTAGACATCTGAAAAGTTGCAATTTAATTCTTTCCTAATGGATTCTATCTATCTAGAAAACTTAGTATTATTATTTCATTTATAAAAAAGTTAAATACAGAGATTTGTATTGCATTTAATGAAAATATAACCAGACAGCAGTAGAAATGCCCACATAATCTGCCTACTAACTCTTTCCCAGGGAAAGGAGAAGGGAATTGTAGGCTTCTAGAATAAATAGCCAGATACAGCAAGAAAAAGAAACAGAAGGAAAAGAGACAGGCTTAGAGTCAGCACAGACAACCATGCTGGGGGCCCAGGCCCCTCATGACTGCCCTAGGCCCGTGTACTGATTGGTTGAGTATAACCCCATTTACACTTCCCACGATGCCCTGATGTAGCATCACACCAGGGCATTCTTGGAAGCTGAAATGACAGCTCAGACTCAGCCCGGCCAACACGGATTGCAGCACTGCTGTTAGTTGTTTCTGCAATTGGTCCACCAGTACTAGGTAAGCCCACTGAGCCCCACCATGGAACAACAAGGGGGGCAGGCTTCCTGGAACCAACACCGCAAAAGGGAGAAAAAATTAACAAGGAAATCCAGCAGCTGATGAAACCCAGATAATATAAGGTCATTGCTAAGAAAAATATTATCATTATTATCATTTATTAATTTTCATCTGAAGATCACACAAAAATCAATGAGCCAAAGACCTGGGAGAAGAGGAATGCTTTTGCCTGGCATCTAAAGATATGTCATGAAAGCACCAGGCAAGCGTCTCTGGGGAGAGCATTCCAAAGTAAAGTTGTGTCATGGGAGTGTGAAGCTGTTAAAAGATGTTCCACCAATTATGCGTCATCTTTTCCTTAGTGCAAGGATCCAGAACATTGCTAATTCAGTAGCGGCAGGCCAGGGGAGGGGGCGCCGCCAGAAGCTGGAGCCAAAGACAGTGATAGGCAGAACCAACCGTTTTGCCCCTGAAATATACCTGAAGCCCTGCAGTGATTTCATGCTCTTTATTGCAGCTTGTAAAACAGCGGTTGAATTTCCCCCCAAACCTCAGGCTTTTATATACATTATTTACACAACGAGTCCCGTCTGATTCGCTGATTCTGCTTCCCTCCTGGAGCCTGATTGGTCTTCTCCTGCAGGCCAATCAGTTGTTGCATTCTACAATCCTACCAGCCTAATAGGCTGATTAACTTCCTCCTGGAGCCTGATTGGTCTTCTCCTGCAAGCCAATCAGTTGTTGCATTCTAGGATCCTACCTGCCTATTGTTCTAGGATCCAAGCTTAGTACATAACAGCCCCATCCTCCTCCTTGCTGAACTGTACAAGGAGGAGATCACTGAGACTAAGGAGGAGGTAGCTGACAACAATAGACACCCCCTGGTCCAACTGAAAATAAGAATGTCCCCAGGTGAGAGCATGCTGAGGTTGGTGGGACAGCATCCTGTTTGCCCTAATGGACCACCCTCCCCAGCACTAACCAGCTCTTCCCAACCCACAAAAACCTAATGGAAATGTCAGGCCTCTTTGAGTGTGTCCCAAAGTGTGTGACAGAAGCAAACCACACACACTCCCCAACAAACCACCACTTTGTTCCCATGTCAGCAGAATAAGGGCTGCCTATTCTATTGCCCTATCTCTTCCTGTCCAGAAAGAAAACATGCCATCCTTCAACCTGGATGTTTTCTTTCCCAAAGTAAATAATCAATACATGAAATACGCTGCTGCTTTGTCTGCTCTGTACATAAAACAAGTAGTGCTTTCTTTGCCCCGGGGTGAGACTGGTAAAAAAAAAAAAAATTCTCATGGGAAGCAGAGAAGCTGCATTGAACAGACTGAAAAATTAAAATTCCTGATGAGGCATTTTTTGCATGGAAGGAAATTAAAGCAAGAAATTCCAGCACCACAGGCTACCACTGCATCAGTGGAACTATTATTTTATTATTTAGCTACCACATTTATAACCCACCTTTCCTCCAACCAGCTCAAGGTGGTAAACAATTTCCCCCATAAATCTATATATGTAGTTGGTGGGTGCTAGTCATCAGGATGTTCATTTGAATCCTTTATAAAGGGGTGCCATATTTCAGCAAGACTGTCTGTATCGGTTGCATCATTGTACTCTCTTACTTAGTTTCTCAGTTAAAGTGATTGTCCATTCTGTTTCCATTGTGTGATGTGTGGATGATCAAGTCCTTTCCAGGTTTTTTGCTATGAGCAATCTTGCAGCTACTAAAAGAAATGTGAAAAGTCCCTTGTGCAGTGGGAGCGTCTTTAAAAATCGTTAACAAACCTAGGCATGGGTTGCATTGTACATCCTGATTTGTAATTTTGCTTATTTCTGTTGATACTCTTTCCCAAAATGGTTGCCATCTGTTTATTAACTTAAAAGAGTTCTCCCTAATACGGGTTGATGCTGAATTTAGTAGTGATGGGGGTTTCCCCATAGACCAGGGGTCTGCAACCCGCGGCTCCGGAGCCGCATGTGGCTCTTTTACACCTTTGCCGCGGCTCCAGGGCGGATACTAGCGAGGGGAGGAGGCGCACTGTGCGCCCCGACACTCCCCACTGTGGTGGGTGCTGTACTGGCTGTGACATCGCATGGGGGCGGTGCGTGCGTTAGTCACGCACCGTCCTGACGTCACTTTCCCGCCCGCCCGCTACATTGTAAGGGGCATTTAAGCTGGTCACTGTTTTGAAGAGGAGTGAAGAACACACACACAAAAAAGGTAACTTGTTAATTTAACGTTTATTTCTGTGAGGAGGAGTAATTCTGAGGGGTCAAAGAAAGAAATAATAAAAAAGTGACAAAAAAGTTATTTTTATAATGACGAGTTTTGTGGCTCCCAGTTTTTTTTCCCTTTGGAAACGGGTCCAAGTGGCTCTTTTTGTCTTAAAGGTTGCAGACCCCTGCCATAGACTATTCCAATCTGCTTCTTCAATTTTGATACCAAGGTCCTTTGTTTCATAGCCAAACATTGTCCAATGGCTAGGTCAGTAAGTATTTTGTATAAAATTGATAATGGGGGAGGGGGTTCAGTCCTATGCAAAATCAGATTTTCAAATGGTGTCAGTGGTCTAGTCACCTGAGTTTTAATTGTTGGATTTGAGATGAAGTGTTTTACCTGATAGGTTGCTAGCCAATTCACATCACACTCTCCCCTTCTTTCCATGAGCTGCCTGGCTGTGAGAGAAGTGCCATTTTCATAAAAGTGAATCAGTATAGTGTATGTCTCTTTCTTTCCCGTTCATAATCAGCTTTCTTCAGATGTGTAGAAGGAGGGGTGCAATACAAAGGTAATCAGTTGTGATATAGGAGGTGTTAATTCTGATATCTGGATTCACCAGATCTTTAATTCTGCTTTTGCAAATGAGTTTGGTATCATTTCTAGGATAGTTTTGTTATGAATCAAAAACGGGATTCTATGTTGCTCAGATTGATCAAAACTCCAATGGCATCCAAATCTTCTATTTTCTTCATCTTCTAATATACGAAACACCAGATTTTCCCACATCTAAGGATTGCCGAAAAGTGTCTATTTCTGTCACTCTAAGCATACTTAATTCAGAAGCAAGCTCCCTTGAGATCGGTGCTTTTTCACTTCCGTGTATATGTGCTTAAGATGGAGGATAAATGTTCCAGTGGAAAGTGTCTGTGTAACTTGGGCATGTTTTGCTTGTAAATAAAAAAAGCATTTGTAAAACACCATAAAGAGTTGTTCCATATGCGAAGCGAGTGAGAGGCACCCCCCCCACTGCATCTGCGAAAGGAAACACATCTGTCTTCTGTCCAGTTCCTTTCCTAAATGTCTCCCTGAATCAGGTTTTATGGGGGGTATCATAAATATCCCTTTCTGCTTGAATCCTCGGGTTAACAATGCCCCCTGTGACTACCAACACAAGATGTTGCATTCAGGAAAGAGGTGCACTCAAGTAAGAAGAGATCTTTGTGACAGTATCTCCCAGTATGGTCCCCATGCCCAGCTAATCACATTAGCATGAGAGTGAAGAGGTGGCCATTAGACAGCCACATAAAGAGCAGGAGAAAAGCAAGACTAATCTTGTTAAAAGGGAAGCAAAGATAGACGCTACTTTTACATAGCGGCTTATAATGACCCAATTTTCCCAGGATTGGCATCACCTGTACATCTCTGGAGAAGACAGGCTGGCTGGGGGAGCTTGCTTTTCCTCGGCCATTATCCAAAGTTCCAAACATGCATGAACCAATCTCCTAAAAAAAGGCTTAGTTTTAAAACAAACCTCTTTTTGTCATGTTCCCCTGGATTCTTGGGTCAGCTACTTCCTTGCCAATTGGCTTAAAATACCCCAAAACCAGTATGTTTAGCATTAGTGATCAACATATATGTTGCCCTGCTACACATAGATAATAAGAACCTTTTAACTTCATGTGCTGAACAGTGTGGAGCTGACTAAAGCCCCCCAAATACTGGCCGTTCCGTTAAGAGATGGTCAATTCTTATTCCATAATAATAATAATAATAATAATAATAATAATAATAATAATAATATAATTTATTTGTACCCCGCCCATCTGTCTGGGTTTCCCCAGCCACTCTGGATGGCTTCCAACAAAGATTAAAAATACATGAAAATGTCACACATTAAAAGCTTCCCTAAACAGGGCTGCCATCGGATGACTTCTAAATGTCAGTTGGTTGTTTATCTCTTTGACATCTGATGGGAGGGTGTTCCACAGGGCGGGCACCACTACGGAGAAGGCCCTCTGCCTGGTTCCCTGTAGCTTTCCTTCTCGCAGTGAGGGAACTGCCAGAAGGCCCTCGGCGCTGGACCTCAGTGTCCGGGCAGAATGATGTGGGTGGAGACGCTCCTTCTGGTATACTGGGCCAAGGCCATTTAGGGCTTTATAGGTCAGCACCAACACTTTGAATTGTGCTCGGAAATGTACTGGGAGCCAATGTAGGTCTTTCAGGGCCGGTGTTATATGGTCTCGGTGGCTGCTCCCAGTTACCAGACTAGCCACCGCATAAGGATACAGGGTGATTTCTCCATTCAGTAGCATTCTAAAAACAAAAGAAGAGCCCTGCTGGATCAGGTCAGTTCCTCAACTTGTCCAGTGTCCTGTTTTCATAGTGGCCAACCAGATCCCTGTGGGAAGACCACAGACAAGACCCGACCACAAAAGCCACTGGTATTATTCGGAGGCATACTGCGTTTCACTGTTGGGCCATGTCCCCATAAACCTGGAATCACAACTAGGTGCCATAAACTTTACAACTTGCCAGTCACATCTTCCTCTTTTGAAGTAGATTTCCAGAGTCAAGGTAGCATGCATGTTCCTGTTTCAATTATGTTTTATGGCAAGTAAATGGTAGGCAATGGGCTTATACATTAAAAACAGAAGCCACCCTTCTAAATATAGAAAGAATTTTCATTATGTGGAATATTTACCAACTTTAAATTCTTCAGTTTCTCGTGAATCCTCCTTTGCATGTTCTCTCTCTCTCTCTCTCTCTCTCTCTCTCTCTCACACACACACACACACACACACTTGACCAAAAAAGCACCCTGTCACTCATTTGCATGACAGGAAAGTGCAGTGCACACATTTCCCTGTAAACAGAAAAGAGATTGAACTCTATTAAAGTTGCAACTGTTCTTTTTCACTTTTGGCATAGATAGGTGCAGGTCCGATTGCCCTCTGCAAACCCAAGATATTTTTCATTGTGGTTTTTTAAAATCCCCTTCTTCCTGGTTAGCTTGTTTGCAGAGCTATCTCTAACATTCTTGCCTTTTCACCAGAACACAAAAGGCAGCAATCCTCTAGCGAGATAAAACTGGACATAAGAAAAGATATAATAAAGAAATGGGAGGACTCAAGGCCACTTCTAAATTTTCCTAAACTCATGCAAGCTGATTTAGATTTAAGATTAGATAGGTTTGTTTTATTGTCAAACTCTTTATAAGCAGAAAAAATAAAGTACATTTATTCTGTTAAAGTACATTTCTGCACCAGCCAGCACCAGATGATTTGGACTACAGTTCCCATCAGCCACAGACTGTGTGTTGTGTGGGCTGATGGGAGTTGTAGTCCACATCTGGAAGGACCCTGGTTGGCAAAGACTGCACTACACAATTCTTTCTGAAGACGGAACTTACACAAAGATGCCATTATTAAATGAATATTTTCGGTGTCAGCACTCTACCATTAAGATCAGTTTTTTCTTAATATCACATTCCCTGTTGTCTCGGGCCTGTTTAGCACTTTCTGCCACACAGTACGCACATACCACACAAAAACTGGGGGAGTTTAGTGAGCAGCTCTCTCTCTCTCTTAAATATATTTATTTGGTTTTTATAAACATACGAGCAATAAACATAAGCAAAGCTGACTGTTCTGATGGAAAATTCCAAGAAATCAATATAATTGATATAAGGTTGTTACAATCAGGTGGTGCAAGAAATTAACAATGGGTCGGCGCATCTGGCTGTTACCCAGAAGGTTGATGGTTCAAGCCTGCCCAGGGATAGCTGTGGGAAGGGTTCCTGCTTTGCAGGGACTTAGACCGGATGACCCCGAGGGTCCCTTCCAGTGAGCCAGTGTGGTGTAGTGGTTAAGAGCGGTAGACTCGTAATCTGGTGAACCAGGTTTGCGTCTCCGCTCCTCCACATGCAGCTGCTGGGTGACCTTGGGCTAGTCACACTTCTCCGAAGTCTCTCAGCCTCACTCACCTCACAGAGTGTTTGTTGTGGGGGAGGAAGGGAAAGGAGAATGTTAGCCACTTTGAGACTCCTTAAAGGGAGTGAAAGGCGGGATATCAAATCCAAACTCTTCTCTTCTTCTTCTACAATTCTATGATTCTATCTGAGAACAAATCAGAATATAGTAAACCTAACAAACAAAGATGGATCCAAGAGCATCCCAATACTCCAAACCTGTTCTTTCAGAGGGAGGGCAAGCCTAAGACCAGGTAACTAACTGACCAATCTCCCGGACAGTATGTGGGAGGAAATGTATGTAAACCTATGAAGCTTTCTTAGTTTATCAGGCCATTGGCCAATTCTAGATCATGGAACTTCCAGCCTATGGGTCTGTTCTCTCCCAGCCCCTGAGGTCTATTCTCCGAGGTCTCACGCGTCCTCCTCAGACTCCATGCTAGTTTCAAAAAGAGCCTGTTTGATCAGGCCAGGGACCCATCACCCCCTTCTACCAGGGACCACCCAGAAGCCAATGGGAAACCCCAAAGGAGGACCTGAGTGCAAATCTCCCCTCCTGCAGTTTCCAGCAACTGGCATTCAAAAGCATGCTGCCTCTGATTGTGAAATACAGGAGAGCCAGTGTGGTGTAGTGGTTAAGAGCGGTAGACTCGTAATCTGGGGAACCGGGTTCGCGTCTCCGCTCCTCCACATGCAGCTGCTGGGTGACCTTGGGCCAGTCACACTTCTCTGAAGTCTCTCAGCCCCACTCACCTCACAGAGTGTTTGTTGTGGGGGAGGAAGGGAAAGGAGAATGTTAGCCGCTTTGAGACTCCTTAAAGGGAGTGAAAGGCGGGATATCAAATCCAAACTCTTCTCTTCTCTCTGAAGCCTAAGAAACTGCCTTACACTTAGATTAAGTGTGCCTCCAGAATGCATAATCAAAGTGAATTAAAGTGCTGTACCGCCCTAGTGCACCAAACCCACTTTATTTCTTTTTCAATGGACTTTAAGGGTTACCTTCTTGTTTTTTTAAAAGTCATCCTCTCCAGAACGCTTAGTAACTAATTTTATTTTTAAGGAATAAAGTTTACATACATGGACACACTGAAAGGATGTCACCACTTTCATTAGATTTGGACATACAGCTATAAATGGTCTGGGCTGGTGTCCATGCAACGCTAGTGCTATAGGGGGAATGACCCCTATTGTTAGAAAGAAGAGGGTTTGTCTGTATGACCCCCAATAAAAATCTGTGCTCAGCAGTTCCGCCCAGCCTCTCAATCTGTAACAGCTGGGAACTTCTGTTTACATCTGCGCAGTGGACAGCTGAGATGAGCTTCCAAATTAAGAACGTCAGTGTAAACAGCTGCCCGCTAAAAGTCTGATTGATTGTTTAACGATGCTTGAATTGGTTGATGACCAAATCTTCAGGGTGGGTGGAATGGATTTTGTTCCTTATATTTCCATTTTGACAAACTAATCTTAGTCTGTTGGACTTTTGCCCCCAAATCCTAACTAGCAGTCTCATAATTAGCATTACTTAGAAATTCTAAGAAACAAAAGTATCAGTGCCCTTTTGAAATCAATGGTTAGAATCAGGGCAGTTTTGAAACATTCGGTTAGCCATCTTGATTCAAAATTGTGTCTGATGGTATAGAAACAGGGACGAAAGCCTGCTCCTTGATCTCAGGAATTTGATTGCGATCTCTTAAAAGGTGTCCAAATGCACAGAGAACAAATAGGTTTCCAAAATTTATAGCAGATGTTAATAGGGCTTTCTGTATGTCATGACCAACGACTTTTGCATTGTGTACTGTACAACAGAGGACTCTGAATTGGAGGTGAAGGCTCTCACAGAGCTCTTGTCTTCCCCCTCCCAGCACCACAGGATCCAAAGACTGCAGAAAAAAGTGAGGGTCCTTTAACAGCCGGGTAGCTCCACAGTGGGGGTGGGGCTTAGTTGACTACAAGTCCAGTCAACATATATAAGCAAGTGCTTGTAGAGACAGCAGGGTCTAAGGTCTAAGAGCTTCCAGGATGAGAGGCACCAGAATGGGTGGAGTTGCAACGGAAGGGCCCTCATTTGCGTCCTGTCTGTTGCTGAGGTCTGTGGCTCAGCTCCCTTGTGGACTCCCCTGCCATTTAGCGCTTGTGTCCTGGTCCGGGCTCCATTTCCCATGTTCGGTATTGGCTGGACAGCTCCCCTTTCCAGTCCATGACCCCAGGCTCTCCAACTCAAGTTCCGGTAGGAATGAGAGTGCAGCATCTTTGTCAATCCAAGTCTATAGGCAGGTTTAACCAAAATGGCCCAAAGGCCTGATGGTATAGGGCAACTTCCTGTGTTATGCTGGACTAGGTGGGCCGTTAGCCTGATCCAGAAGGCTTTTCTCATGTTCTTAAAACTCATCTGCCAGTGTGGTTGGCTTTCACACATGGTAAGAGACTATCTTGTCCATCTCAAGCAACAAAATGTCCCGGGAAAGCCGAAAGAGGGAGAGCATTGGAAGACATTCATTGGTTCCAGTGCTTTTTTTCTTGAAAAAAAATGTTTAGGGGTACTCTCAATTTCCTACTCATATTGAATAACTGCCCCTCAATGAGGCCAAAGTTAGATTCACAAAATGTTTAGGGGTATGCGTACCCCTGCATCCCCCCCAAAAAACACTGATTGGTTCAGAGAAGCCATGGCAGGGGGAAAATGCTTAACCCTTTCCCAAACAGTCCCCTCCTAGGCTACATTTTTTCTTCTCAGTTCAGAACATGCCTTTGCTATGTGACCGTGCCTTTGCAAATACTTTGCTGTGTGACGGCCTTGTGTGTTGTCACTTTGCTTTATACAGCTACGTGGTTATTCTGTTGCTGGAACAACCACACTAATCCACCGTGTTGAAAAGGCCCTTAGACCGCAGGACAGCTCATCTTAATGCCAGCAAAGCCACAGACTGTACAATAATGCAACAATCTCATCCCTTGGTCTGGCAACCCTAAGCCTGGGGTTTTAAGACAAGGCTTCGCAGGTTCAAATTCAAAACTATCTGGTTGGCCATTGAAAGGTGAATGGCTGGAATTTGTCCTTGGATCCAAATCACGTCCTCATCGCTTGAGTACACGCCAGATATGTAGGTAGGGACAATGCCTCTGCTTCACCAAGACACGAGGGTGTCGGCTTGGCACACTCGAGACATTTCACGGAAGCAAAACTTTGTAATCACTCTTGCTTCCTTCGTTCTTTCTATAGCAAGGCTTCCCATCAGCCCCATCAAAATGATTGATGGAGGAGGTAAATGGTCCAGTGGCGCCGTCTTGGAGGTGGCTGTCTGTTAATGAAGGGGAAAGACGAGGGAGAAGGTGTCCTTTGACACCACTCAGGGCTCTCCTATCAGCTCTGGAGAGCAAGGTAGCATGAATGGCTTGTTTAGGGTGGGTTATTTGCCGACAAGAGTCTATGCAAACAAGAAGCCTTGGGAGAATGTCAAGGGAACAGCTGCTCCCATCTGGCAAAGGTGAATGCAGTTTGCAGAGCAAACTTCCCCCTAATTCAAGCAAATACTGTTACAAGTGCTGTACCTGGAAAAGAAAACATGTTTACTGGGAAATCAGTGTGACTAGAAGGGGGTGGGTGGGATGGAAAAACAAGGGTCAGGCCTGCTTAGATTTCGCACTCAAGGGGGACAATAATGTTTTTGCGAAGCAAGCCCTTTCTCGGACTAGTCTAGCAGTGTCTTCTGCCCTGAGAGTGAATAATTATCAGGATGCTGTTCATCAGGGGAGGTGTCCCCTGAAAGCCACACTTTATGTTAGAGAAACCATCCCTTTGGGACTGGTAGGGCAGAAGGCAGGGAGGCCAACACTAGGTGGCGCCAGAGCCAATGATGGGCAGAGACAACTAAGTCTAGTCTTGTCCCCAACCACTTCCAGGTACAGCACTTGTACCTACAGGACCGCCTCTCCTGGTATGTCCTATGGAGGGCCTTACAGTCTTCAAATAAAAACATCTTGGAGATCCCGGGCCGCAGGGAGGTTGGCCTCAACCCAAGCCAGGGCTTTTTTGACCATGGCCCCGATCTGGTGGAATGCTCTGTCACAAGAGACTAGGGCCCTGCAGGACTTGACATCTTTCCGCAGGGCCTGCAAGACAGGCCTTTGGCCAAGGCACAGCCTGACCCCCTCCTTCTGTAATCCTCATAGAACTCTAGCCCAATGGTTGCCATTAATTTGATTCTGAATTGATTTTAGAATATATTTCAATTAATTGACTGTGATTTTATGTAAACTGTGCTATTTTTACTGTTGTTAGCCGCTCTGAGCCTGGCTTTGGCTGGGGAGGGCGGGATATTAATAATAATTATTAGTATTGATAATAATAATAATAATAATAATAATAATAATAATAATAGTTATTATTATTATTCCCTGATGAGTTCTACAAGGGCAAAACTGAGACTCTGAAGTAAGAAAACAGGCTGTTGGGTGCTGGCTAAGTACAGGTTGGTGGGACCGTTTGCCCCAAATGCACCAGCCTCCACTGCTGGACACTCTGCAGATGCTCAGAAGTACCCTTTTACATCAAGTTTCTCATTGTTAGAATTTCCATGCCTTGGTGCTAAAATCAGATTCAGGCTCCCTAGTGAGCACTGGCTGAAACAAGGCCCCACTGTTTTTCCCCAGTAGCAGAATGATTGTTGTCTCAGGGCACCACTTTGCTAATGCTAAGCCAATCTGGGTCTGGCCATTGCCTGGATGACACTATGGGCATGTGAAGGCACAGTAGGGTAGAGATGGAGGGGGGTGGGTGGCAGGAATTGGACTAAGTTGCCGTTTAAAGGTGAATTTACCTAATCTGCACTTTCTGAAGCAATATGCAAACCAAGACACAGCTGCTCTTTGAAATTCACGCTTCTCCAGGTTTCGCAGGGCCAAATTCATCAGGCAAGTAATGTGCGCAAAAATGCATATACTAAAGTATGCCAAAAAAAGGGCAGATATTTCTTGAAATAACATACACAAAAGCATTACATTAGAGGAAATGGGTCTGCAAAAATGTGTCGATTAGGCAAAATGACATGCAAAAATGTGTAGAGTAGCATAAATTTGCCCTAAAATGCTGATGAATTTTCATGAGGACTGCCTTTAAAAACATGCGGACACACAAACTGATGTGGAAATGTTGAGAACTGAACTTAGGAGTGGGCAAAAGGAACTGAAATATACAAATACACCCATCTCTACAGTTAGAGTTACCGTTCTTGTTAGTCTTGCTTCCTTCTAAAAGCTGGGCAGAGCCTACCAGGCAGAAATGACCCCTGTGATGGTTTTCCCCTCAGCAATATCCACTCTAGATACAGCTTCATTGCTTCGTTTCTTCAGTTAGTGTTTATTTAAGGCATAAGAACAAAACCTTCACCCCAAATGTGTGAACCCTATAGGACGTGAGAAACTATGGACACCAATATAATATTACTTGTTATATTTATGAGACTTATTTTATAATATACCATTTACTTCTGTCCTCCAAGACTATCCCATTTTACTTTTTTCCTCTGTATTCATGAGTGTTAAGTTGTGGGCGAACATAGCAGACGACACAGCGATTCTTCAAACAGCTCTTCTTTATTCAGATGTCAGAACAGAACTAAGCTGAGGGGCTCAGTCAGCCTGCTTATATAGAGCTCCAGAACAATTGTAACTGTTGCCATTTTCTAAAACTATGCAATCACTGAATGTCACTTTTCGATCCTTCATTTGCATACAAAACTATCCAATCACTGAACGTCACTTTTCTATCCTTCATTTGCATAACTATCTACAGTATCCCCCTGCTGGCCCAGGGTGAGGACTTCAGTACATAACAATGAGGGCTAGAAACTTAACAACTTTCAATATAGTATTTGATTCTTTCAAAAGTATTATGTGCTGAATGAACTGTGCCATTTCTCCTGTAAGCCCCACAAGAATGTCTTCCAGGTTCCTTATGAATGCAAACGGCGATACCACACATGTGCAAATGGTTTCTGCACCAAGTGGTATATGGCGGCTTTCTGGACCTGAACAAAATCCACAGCTTTGGAAAAGATCCAGTCCCAGGGATCACTTGCAAGGCTGGGAAAGCAAAGCTGGCTCTGGGTGCAAAGAGATGCATGAGTAGCATGCTGAACTCTTGGTGTTTTACAGGCCAAAATAGGGCCACTCTCATCACACACACAAACACACACACAAAAACACCACTCCATATTACAAATGAATAAAAGCTCTTCCCTGCCTGTTGAATGCTACATTAATATATCCTGCAATATAGCCTCTTCTGTGTTTGCTTCAGAAGTAGATGTGCTATGAAACCAGCTTAAAAAAAAAAAAAATGCCAAAATTAATTGGGAGAATGTTTTTTATTTCACAATGGATCTTGTATGATAGCTCAGTCGGAAGAGCATGAGACTCTTAATCTCAGAGTCGTGGGTTTGAGCCCCACATTGGGTGAAAGATTCCTGCATTGTGGGGGGGGGGGGGTTTGGACTAGATGACCCTCGTGGTCCCAACACTACCATTCTATGATTCTATGGGTGTACTTATTGTGGGGTAGGTGCCAAGCCAAAGAACATTTGCCAGCATTCGTTAGTCCTTCTTAGCAGAGGCATCTGTTTTCCTCCTCTGGCGAAGAAGACGCTGGACTGGATGGGTCTTTGGTCTGAGCCACAGGGACTATTATTACATTATTATGAACTGGATAGGTGGAGATGGGGCAAATGTTAAAATATTATGACACGGTATCTTAGCATCCCTCTGTTTGTAGGTGTTCTTAATGCTCTTTGTTGTTTTCAAAGGCTTTGTATGTGCTTTGATTTTCCGTTGTATTGTTTTAACATACTGGAAGTTCCTGGCCTGGGCTCCTTTGGGAGGAAAGGTGGCATAGAGACATTTCATAATAAATTAATAAGGCATTATGTGCAGAATCGCAAGCATGTCAGCTAGAACCAAGATGCTTCTGCTTCCCACTGAGAGCTTTTAGATCAGGAATGGGGAACCTGTGAGTCTCTAGATGTTGTTGGACTCCAAATCCCATCAGCGCCAGCCAACAGGATGAATGGTGCCCTGCACCTCTGTTTCCACAGGCCAAGGAACGAAACAGACGAACTTAAAAAGGTGTGTGCTGTGTGGGGAGAATCAGAATTCTTTGTGCTCCCATTTCTTACATCCCAAGTAGTCTAATATACTCTTCATCTGAGTATGCGTTTCTTTGTGCCTGGCAACTAAAGTGTGCCATTTGTTTGTTTGTCTGTCTGTTACATTTCCATCCCAAACTTTCCTCCAAATAGTTCAGGTTTGATTCACTGCCTCTCGCTTATCAAGCACTCATTTTTTTGCGACACCATCTGAGCTGCAGTTACTTACTTGTTGCTCAGAAAACTCACAACGAATGCAGTTCCAAAACTTCAGATCAGCAACATTGACCTTCGATACCACGTGTGTGACCTCTCAGTGGATGGTTGTTGAGAGAGAGAGAGAGAGAGAGAGAATTTTTGAAGGTTCGCTTTCCTCTTTGGACATAACACTATCTGGGCCAAAACAGATGTGACATTAAAAAGGCGCAGGTTCATTTAATGGGTACTGGATGTTACTTTTCTTTTAACAAGAGCAGGTGTGGGGATGTTGAGCTGAGCCACAGTAAGGGGAAACTGGGTTTAATCCATTCCCCTGTGTCACAGCCCACACCCCTGGAGGTAGGGACTCATATTAGTTGCAGGGTGAAAGCGTCAATCAGTGATGCTGGAAAAGAAAGCAGGGAGGGAGTCAGAAGAGACTCTCATGCAGAAAACTCTTAATGCGAGACTCAGCAACACTTGCAAGAAGTCTGATGAAAAGGCACCACCTCGTGGTTCTGTCCGGATCAGCGCTCTTGCACACACGCATCCTGCACCCCAATAAGGCACAGCCCACAATGTTCAGCAGATGTTCAGTTGTGGGGGCTGCAGGTGGAGGGAGAGGGATGGAACCAGCCATTGCACAATCTGCCTCTCGCTTGCGCAAACCTTGTTTCCACAAGAATTCCAATACCGGTTTGATAATCAAGGCCTTTCACGGGGAATTTCACTCTAGAAATTGTAACTCTGTGACGGGGGTCTCCCAACAGCTCTTAGCGCACTTAGCAAGCTCCTAGAAGCCACGGCAGGGACGCGGGTGGCGCTGTGGGTAAAACCTCAGTGCCTAGGACTTGCTGATCGCAAGGTCGGCGGTTCGAATCCCCGCGGCAGGGTGAGCTCCCGTTGTTCGGTCCCAGCTCCTGCCCACCTAGCAGTTCAAAAGCACCCCTAAGTGCAAGTAGATAAATAGGTACCGCTTTCTAGCAGGAAGGTAAACGGCGTTTCCGTGTGCGGCTCTGGCTCGCCAGAGCAGCGATGTCACGCTGGCCACGTGACCCGGGAAGGAAACGGCGTTTCCGTGTGCTGCGCTGGTGCTGGCTCGCCAGAGCAGCTTCGTCACTCTGGCCACGTGACCTGGAAGTGTCTCCGGACAGCGCTGGCTCCCGGCCTCTTGAGCGAGATGAGTGCGCAACCCTAGAGTCGGACACGACTGGCCCGTACGGGCAGGGGTACCTTTACCTTTAGAAGCCACGGCAGTTTGAAGTGGTACCATAGTGCTTTAAATGTATGCTGCAAAGCTGGCCTGAGTGTGAGACTGTCATAATGGGGAGCATGTTAGACCTGGACTGGGCTAGGCCTGGGTTCAAGAAAGCTCCTTTGGGAGGCCTCAGGCAATGCACATCTCAACGAGACCTACTTTGCAAAGTCATTGTGAGTGCAGCCCAGTCAGCCACCCTCACCCTGTCATAGGGGAAGCATGAGATACAAATGCAGCAGATAGAAAAGCCATCCTCAAAGGCAATATTGCAACGTGTGCAAAGGTGGGTTCTCTTACTCTTGAAAGAAAATCCCTGCTGCTTTCCTCAGACGAGCTCTTCCTGCACAGCCAGGTAAAAGCGTATTTTGCCTCTGAGGGAAGTTGCGCCCAAGAGGTTGGCATTCCACCATGCCTCCATGCCATCGTCCAAGACAGCTGAATCCAGACTTTTGTCCTGATAAATGGAGCTGGGCCTAATCTTGGCTATCTTCTCTAAACTTGTTGCATTGGGAGATAGCGGCTGAAAGGTGTGTTTATATTGAGAATCAATGCTAGACACTCAGGGACTGGACTACACGGCGTTTTGTGATCAACCTGTTTACAGAAAGGCTGTGCAAACACGATTAGTCAGCTCTGCGGCCATTAATAATTAAGCCGCACAGCTTTCAATTGATTTTGTGGTGTGTGTGCTTTTCTTGCAGGAAAAAAAAATAGCAATATTTCATTCGTCTGCAAAGATATATATTTTGGCAAAGGCTGAATCCCAGATATGGAATGATTCCAATAAGGTCGGGGGGAAACTATGGTCACTAAACTCCTCTCCCAGCTTCCCCCCGGATGTGAGAAATATCTACATCTGTATATCTATATTTATATAATTAAATTTATATACCACTCTTCATCAAGAGTTTCCCAGGGTGGTTCACAGAATAAAATACAAGATCAAACACAAGTAAAAAATTAAACCAAAGCAACAATAAACCGAAGCAACAAAGCAATGAACTACTTGAGAGGAGTTTTCCGTCTTGGTCAGACAAGACGGGCAGACACACCACAGATAATGCACATCAGGGCCACTGACTGACTTCTAGACTGGGAACCAGCTAAAGAATGAGATCCACAGTCCTGCTCATGGGTGGCAGAACCTCAGGCTAAGGGGTCAAATATGGCCCTCTGCGGCTTCTTTATCTGACCCTGGACACAATCCCCAAGCCACACACCTTCTCCACAGGCCACATTCGTCACTGGTTTTGCTTCACATCCTAGGTGTTTTGGCCTAGCTGGAATATGTCCTTGAACCCTGAGAATGCCTCTTGCTTGTCTGGATGGAAAACAGAGAGGGTTGTGTTTATGTGTGTGGAAACTAGCCTATTGTAGAAAGGCAAATTTTCCTGTACCCAATTTCGCTCCCGCCAATGGCATGGAGTCACCCAGAAGTGAATGTAGCGCTTGGAAACAAGGGTTAGTATCCTGTAATGACTAAGCTGCACCCGCGATGGCCAAGCCTTTGGATAAAAGCAGCACAAAGTGTCCCTGTTTTCCAGGGGTGTCCCTGATTTAGAGAAGCCATCCTGGTTTCTGATTTGACCCTGGAATGTCCCACTTTTCCTTAGGATGTCCCTATTTTCATTCGAGAAATGTTGGAGGATATGGAGTTATCTGAGCTGTCTGAAGGCAATCCTGTATAGGGAAGGGTTGTTGGTTTTTTTTGTAATGTTTAATGTTATATTACAAGCTTCCTCAACTTCGGCCCTCCAGATGTTTTTGGCCTACAACTCCCATGATCCCTAACTAGCAGGGCCAGTGGTCAGGAATGATGGGAATTGTAGTCTCAAAACATCTGGAGGGCCGAGGTGGAGGAAGCCTGTTTTTATATACTGGGCAACCCAGTAAAACGTGTGGGATATAAATAGTAAAATTGTCATTATGGAACGGGACATCCCTATTTTCACTGGAGAAATGTTGGACGGAGTGCATCTAGTCTGAAGCAGCCTTGAAATGATTATTTGCATCTATTGCTCATGCGTTTTATAATACAGGTAAGGTAATAGGTAATAGCAGCCTGATAATTGTAAGATCATAGCAGGAAAGAAGGGAGGGGGGATCAACGGTATTCTACCCTGATACGATCCTGACCAAAATCAATTCTCTGAAAACTGCTGTTTGCATTGGGAGAAAAGCTTCACACACAGAGAAAGTGTGAGTGGCATTGGATGAAATATTCCGAGGCCAAGTCCTTCCTCTTTTAGGAAAGAAAGGAGAGAAAAAACCTAGAAGGGGCACCAAAACACCCACACACTCACCCACAATGCCCTGCAGTCCTCCTGACAGTGAACAACTTTTTAAACATTAACTCCCGAAGTCTCTCACAAAGAAGGCAAGGTGTTTTTCGTTTAGCATGTCATTAAACTAGGAAAATCTAGCAAGTGGTATTCTGTCCCTTACACAAGAGTGGCATCTAGTGGTTGTCTTTAGAATGTGTTTGCCTGTGTAGAACACTCTTTGCACAGCAACCATAGCTGGGACTCCGGAGGCCTCCAGGGGGAAACAAGGGGATCCTGCAAATTGTTGTTGTTGTTGTTGTTGTTTAGTCGTGTCCAACTCTTCGTGACCCCATGGACCAGAGCACGCCAGGCACTCCTGTCTTCCACTGCCTCCCGCAGTTTGGTCAAACTCATTCTGGTAGCTTCAAGAACACTATCCAACCATCTCATCCTCTGTCGTCCCCTTCTCCTTGTGCCCTCCATCTTTCCCAACATCAGGGTCTTTCCCAGGGAGCCTGGAAATTTAGGTTTGTGCAATTAAAGTAGATTAAAGTGCTCTATCGTCCTAGTGCAACAAACCCACTTTTCTGCAGATCAGGATGCATGCTCGATAAGCAAGCTGTCTGGATAAGCCCCATGTTTTACAGGCAAACACAAAATATTGTCTGCTAGTTAACATGAATGCAGGGCAGGATGAAACTCGCAGGAGAGATTTGCCAGGTGTTGATTTCGCCCTGTAGATGTCCTCTGGCCCCACATCAGCACCTTAGGACTTTGAGCACTGTGGGCTGTTCCCCTGCACAGGGTGCCAAGCCGAGGGGGCGCAAAATCGAGAAGATCTGTAATTGAAAAGATCCATTGGGGAGGCACCTAACTTTTGGTCTTGCACAGGCCACTGTATTACGAAAGATTGCCACCCCTGCCCACATTTCCCTGCAGCAAACACTTGGATGGGAACCCAGTTTGCTTCCTTGTGCAGAGTTCTTCCCCTCCAAAAGGTCTGGATTTCTCCAAGAAGAAAGCAATTGCAGTTTTAGCATCCTCCCATCTAATAGATAGGAAGAGTTTTCAATGCAAACTGATGAAAACTTGCACCATGAAGATGGGCAAAGCCCTGTTACCATGGCAACAATAATATCCCAAATAACTGCCGCATAGACACACCCTCATCCTTAAACCATTCCTTAGAACAAATTAGGAACAAGTTCCTGGAAGCCACAAGATGGCGCTTAAAGACAGTAATGTTTGTAAAACCATTGGCAAAGTGAGTAGGAAGAATCTTCGAATTGTATTGACTTTTATTGATTTGTGGGGGCGGTTGCCCCGCTCCCAGCCCCCTTGGCTACGCCCATGGTGGGAACAGTTTTCAATCCATGGATGTTTATAAGCTTCTCAGCAAAAATTCCCTCCATCTAAAATTGTTAAGGTGGACAAAACGGTATGCTTGATGGGTTTCTTTTGATGAACAGAGCCGATTAATATTGCTTTATTGCACATCCGCAAAATTGCCTTATAGCACGTAAGAAAAATGCAGATAAATCCACCAGAAATTGTCCACTGATAAATTGAAGGCGCATTGGGAGTATCAATCGTGATAACCATCCGTCCAATGACTAGCGAGCTCAAATGGTGAAAGCCAAAAGGGTGGCAGACATAACAAAGCACTTCTTCACACAGCACATGCTTTAACTGTAGAATCTCTATTTTTTTAAATTAAAAAAATGAATCAGGAGGAATTCAATTAGGTACATACTGGAAATTTAGGCTTGCATAATTAAAGTGGATTAAAGCCTTCTGCTGGCCTGGTGAAACAAATACATTTTGTTTTGTTTTTTGCTTTAAATGATTTTTTTGCAGTTAAGAAAGTGATGGAGGAAATTGGCTTCTGCTTCTGCCCCCTCCTCCTCCCAGTCCTCTCCCTCTTCTCCCTCTGACCACTCATCGTTGTCCCGCCAAAACTCCCCCAGTTCTGTGGCTTCTTCCCCAGCTGCTTCCTCCCACCATTCCTGTGTCCAACCAGGCCATGACACCCTGTGGGATAAGTTAGGCTGAGAGTCAGTCTGTGCTGCTCACTTCCTGAAGTTGTACCCCCTGGGAAAGTCCACTGATTTTTCTTCCTTTGCTATCTGACCCCCAACCCCCAAGTTCAGTGGCCTGGCACTTTGAAGAGTCCCATTGCATCTACAAGGGACGCGGGTGGCGCTGTGGGTAAAAGCCTCAGCGCCTAGGGCTTGCCAATCGAAAGGTCGGCGGTTCGAATCCCCGCAGCGGGGTGCGCTCCCGTCGTTCGGTCCCATCGCCTGCCAACCTAGCAGTTCGAAAGCACCTTTGGGTGCAAGTAGATAAATAGGGACCACTTACTAGCGGGAAGGTAAACGGCGTTTTCGTGTGCGGCTCTGGCTCGCCAGAGCAGCGATGTCACGCTGGCCACGTGACCCGGAAGTGTCTGCGGACAGCGCTGGCCCCCGGCCTCTTGAGTGAGATGGGCGCACAACCCTAGAGTCTGTCAAGACTGGCCCGTACGGGCAGGGGCACCTTTACCTTTACCTTATTGCATCCACAGTTGGGCCTCCTTGAGAGCCACACCCCTCACTTGCCAGTTCAGTTCACCTAAAGTTGTACAGTGGTACCTTGGGTGACAGATGCTTCAGGTTACAGACGCTTAAGGTTACAGACTCCGCTAACCCAGAAATAGTATCTCGGGTTAAGAACTTTACCTCAGGATGAGAACAGAAATCATGCGGTGGCAGCGGGAGGCCCCATTAGCTAAAGTGGTACCTCAGGTTAAGAACAGTTTCAGGTTAAGAACGGACCTCCAGAACCAATTAAGTTCTTAACCCGAGGTACCACTGTAATGGGGAATAATTGGCTCTCCAGGTATCACCAAACTACAAGACCCATCATCCCTGCCCACCGGCCATGTTTGTTGGGGTGATGGAAGCTGGAGTTCAGGAACATGGGGGTGGCCAAAGACTCCCCAATCCTGACTTGCAGCACAAGTCTCTACTCAGTATTATTATTATTACTATTATTATTATTAGTAGTATTGTTATTATTATTATTATCTGAATTTATATACTGCCCTATACCCGGAGGTCTCAGGGCGGTTGACAGAATGAAATTAAAATATAAAACCACAAAATACACAATCAAAATAAAAACAACAACCCAATAACCGCCCCACCCCACCCCAAAAAACCCCACATTCTAAAAGGGTGTTGGATGTTAATAAGATCAACCAAAGGCCTGGTTAAAAAGGAACGTTTTTGCCTGGTGCCTAAAATGTATAATGAAGGTGCCAGGCGAACTTCCCTAGGGAGAGCATTCCACAGACGGGGAGCCACTGCAGAGAAGGCCCGTTCTCATGTTGCCACCCTCCAGACCTCTCGAGGAGGCACACAAAGAAGGGCCTCAGATGATGATCTTTGAGGTATTGTGGTTCTGAGCCATTTAAGGCTGTATGGGTCAAAACCAGCACTTTGAATTGGGCCTGGAAACTAATTAGTAGCAGTGCAGTTGGACCAGGATCGGTGTAATATGCTCAAACCAGTTCACCTGCACTCCACGGGGCACCACAGAAATGATGTACGATGGAAGGTAAGAGGCGGCAAGAGCAAATTTTGTCATCACACAGGGTGCTGCTGAAATTTGAAACCTCTAAGTCCACCACTGGTCCCAATGAATGGAAAGGGATTGTTTCTGAGAAGGCATGCCTAGGAATCACAGATCGTTTTGTAACGATGAATTCCCAGCATCTGCCTATTAAATCAACTTGCCAATTACAGTACAGAGAAGGAATCATGCGCAGAGGTTATATATACACACACATATCTGCAGTTTATAAGACTCAGTGAAGCATTCTGAACTGTTGACGCATCCTCGTTTACTATAATTGCCATTTTGTTTCTTGTTCTCGAGCCACATTTGTCTTCTCTATATCTGATTGCTTGTATTTTCTTGGAGCCTCCCATCTACGGTGCTTGAGAGATCCTCGCAGAACCTGGCTGGCTTCATCTGACGCTCTAGCTCTCTTCATGCGTTCTTGCGCCTGAGGGGGGTTCGGTGTGGTGAAGAGGAAGGAGGCCGTTCGCTGGCCTCTCTCCTGGTGCTGCACCCACAGGCCTGGCTCTGTCCTCAAGCCCCATGCAGTTCAATGGTGCAGATAGGTAACTTCAGACTTAATGGTCTCACGGGGGGCCCTCTTTAATTCGAAATGTGGTAACCCCTGCCTGCTGCATTGGGGAGGGGGGCTTTCTTGCACATTGTGCTGAGTGGTCCCTGGTCTTCTGCCCTGATGGAGCCGCGTCACGGCCTAAGAGAGGGTCTGATCCGGCTATACTCCTAAACGAGCTTTAAGCAGGCTCAATCAGAATAGCTCAGCGCTGTGAATCTATAGATTAAACTTCCATTGTCCTACACAAGTGAATTTCCACTGATAAAAGCTGGGTCACAGCAGGCTTAACCATCGTCGGCCAGAATAGAATACACACCCACCCACATCTTCTTGGTCATTACAGTATCTGGCAACTTTAAATATAGGCATGATCCATGCTTATAATGAAGAATTATAGTCCCACCACCACCCCCAAGTTGCCAGTTTGAGAAATCATTACACACGGCTTGTGATTAAGGGCACGATCCATCTGAAGTAGAAAAGGAGACTGAGCTAAACAGACTTGCGTAGTTTTTAGAAGTTCTGTTTACTTGTACTAATGAGTCCTGCTGGGAAAACGAAGCGAAACAGATCTTGGTGCTTTGTCAGTATGGCAGCATCTGAAGATCTGAGAACGTAAGGAGGTCCCTGCAAGATCAGGTCAATAAGCCATCTAGTCCAGCATCCGGTTCTGGGAAGCTCCAAACCAGGTCCTGAGCACAAGATGGTGTTCTCTTCCTGTGGTTTCTGGCGACTGGCATTCAAAAGCATATTGCCTCTGAACACAGGGCAAAGTATAGCTATCATGGCTAGTAGCCATTTATAGACTTCTCTTCCACCGTTTCTTCTAATCTTCTTTTTTCTTTTTAATATATTTTTATTAAAGATTGCTTAGTTTACAAAAATATGTGCATTGTCTCTTCTTCAAGTTGTGTTTTCTACAGATCAGTTCCATTTGTTATGAGTTTCATTGCATACAATGGTAGGCCAACCAAGTTGGTGGCCGTCACTGCCTCCTGACAAGGGCAAGGAAGCTGTGACTCTCCAGATGTTGCTGTACGACAACTCCCCACATCACTGGGACAGGGATGCCCAGGTTGCTGTTCATCCTTGGCTTGTGCCATCCATCTGTGGTCCATGGTCCAGTATATCTGAAGGAGCGTCTCCACCCCCATCATTCTGCCCGGACACTGAGGTCCAGTGCTGAGGGCCTTCTGTCGGTTCCCTCGCTGCAAGAAGCCAAGTTACAGGGAACCAGGCAGAGGGCCTTCTCGGTAGTGGCACCTGCCCTGTGGAACGCCCTCCTACCAGATATCAAAGAAAACAACAACTACCAGACTTTTAGAAGACATCTGAAGGCAGCCCTGTTTAGGGAAGCTTTTAATGTTTGATGCATTACTGTCTTTTAATATTTTGTTGGAAGCTGCCCAGAGTGGCTGGGGAAGCCCAGCCAGATGGGTGAGGTATAAATAATAAATTATTATTATTATTATTATTATTATTATTATTATTATTATTATTAAACCTCATGCCGTAATCAATCCACTCATCTTTAAGGCAAGGATAGGGAACCTTTTACAGCCTGAGAGATGCATTCCTTGTGGGGAGCCTACTTCGAGGAGGGTTGTATGTCAGTGCTGGGCAGGGCAAGAGACAAAGAGTGGGCAGAGCAAATGATCATAGACTCATGGAACCGTGGAGTTGAATCCAGCCCCCTGCAATGCAGGCATCTCAGCTAAAGCATCCATGACAGATGGCCATCCAACCTCTGCTTAAAAACCTCTAAGGAAGGAGAGACCATAACCTCCCAAAGGAGACCGTTCCATTGTCAGGGCCACTACAAAGCACTGGATTGGGCCCGTAATTGGATCAGGGGTCCCATGTACAGTCCTGTTGTCACCTATTAAATTCTGTCACATACTGATGCCAGCTATGCCACGTACAGACATCAAATACAGACTATCTGGTCACTGTTTGGATACGTAGAGGATACCTGATCAGTGGCATAGCGTGGGGGGTGCAGGGGGGGCTGGCCGCACCGGGCGCGACTCTGGGGGTTAGGGTTAGGTAGCGCAAATCCATGGGTTAGGGGGCACAAATCCACGGGTTAGGGGGCACAAATTACTTGCATTGCCCCGGGTGCTGACAACCCACGCTACGCCACTGTACCTGATTAATGTGCGTCATCAAAATATGGAAAATATATATATATTTTAAAAAGTTTCCAGTGCTAGTTCTTTCGCTACATACAAAAGGACTGAATAATGAGGTGGTAAACAGGGACTGCAAATATTAGAACTCCCCCCCAGTGGCCCACCCACTTAGGCAAACTTGCAAAGGGGCTTAAATCCCTAAGTCCCTAAACCAAGTGCATTTTTTTTTCTTTCCCATTGTCTACACACATACACACACACATTACACGCAAAAAATAAGCATACAATTTGCAAAATGGCTAGAAACACAATAGGGGAAATTGAGCAAGTTGGAATAAGGCGAAAGTAGGCTCATTTATTTGCCATATTTGAGTGAATTCAACTCCTTAATGCACTCTAGTGCTGTTTTTCAAAGAATGTGGAAACTCTCCAGCAGAGAGTTCCAAGAATGAAAGTTCAAACAGATGCTGCTTTTGTTCTTTTAATCAATTGTGATGATTAATTCCACAACGTCTTTGATTATCAACCCAACACTGAAGCGAAGGATGGAAGGAGCCCCGTGTCGACCGCTGGCCTTGCCTCTCCTGCAGCAGCAATCAGACCCTGGCTGCTTGTCTGGAGACCACATACGGTGGTACCTCGGGTTAAGAACTTAATTTGTTCCGGAGGTCCGTTCTTAACCTGAAACTGTTCTTAACCTGAGGTACCACTTTAGCTAATGGGTCCTCCCGCTGCCGCCGCATGATTTCTGTTCTCATCCTGAGGTAAAGTTCTTAACCTGAGGTACTATTTCTGGGTTAGTGGAGTCTGTAACCTGAAGCATCTGTAACCTGAAGTGTATGTAACCCGAGGTACCACTGTACTTCTAAGATTTATATGTTATTTCCTAGAAATTTTAACAAAATCTTCTGCAGGTTGGGGGGGGCACTTTTTTAAAAAAACCCAATACTGTATCTTTTATTACAAAAGAGAGTAGCCCAGATTAAAACAGAGAAGCTGATGAACTCCTCGCCCTTCTGAATATGAGACATAGGCCACATTTGCACTATACATTGAAAGCAATGTGATACCATTTTTAGCAGTCATGGCTTCCCCCAAAGAATTATGGGACGTGCAGTTTGTTTCTGGTGCTGAGAGTTTTCAGGAGACCCTATTCCCCTCCACAGAGCTACAGTTCTCTGCAGGGCCAGCTCAGCTCGTTTTGCCACCAGAGGCCACACACAAAATGCTGAGCTCTTCCTCCCCCTTTGCTGTGCTGCCACACGACCACTATCATGCACCCACAAGCACCCAGTGAGCAGCGGAGGAGGAGGTGGCAGCAGCCAATAAGCACAGGAAATAGATTTGCTTCCCCTCCCTGCTACATGGAACCTGCCACCCTGAGGCCTCAGCCCCTCATGGATGGGCCAGCCCTGAGTCCCATAGTTCCCAACATTTCTCCCATGAAAATAATTAATTCAATAATAATAATAATAATAATAATAATAATAATAATAATAAACATTTAAAAACTTCCCTATACAGGGCGGGGTGAGCTCCCGTCTTCAGTCCCAGCTCCTGCCCACCTAGCAGTTCGAAAGCACCCCTAAGTGCAAGTAGATAAATAGGTACCGCTGTATAGCGGGAAGGTAAACGGCGTTTCCGTGTGCTGCGCTGGTGCCAGCTCGCCAGAGCAGCTTCGTCATGCTGGCCACGTGACCCGGAAGTGTCTCCGGACAGCACTGGCCCCCGGCCTCTTAAGTGAGATGGGCGCACAACCCTAGAGTCGGACACGACTGGCCCGTACGGGCAGGGGTACCTTTACCTTTATCTTTTTATACAGGACTACCTTGAAATGTGTTCTAAAGATTGTATAGTTGCTTATCTCCTTGGCTCGGGGGTTGCATAACTCCATACCCTCCAACATTTCTCTGATGAAAATAGGCACGTCCTGAGGAAAAGCAGGACATCAAATCGGAAACCGAAACAGCTTCTGTAAATCCAGGACTGTCCCTGGAAAATAGGGACACTTGGAGGGTCTGTCGTTCCCTTTGAAGGATTGACTCTTAAACCACTCAGAGGCCAGTTTCAAAGAATGGCTTGTGTTTCAGATCATGTGTTGGTTTAGGAAGTGTGATTCAGGCAGATTCTCATTCAGATACAAACTGAATGAATTTGTCTGCAGTCCCTCGTCTCCCCCATATCAATCTCCCCATCCTACTCCCATCACATTAAATGGGATGAGAATAGAAAGCTGCCTTATATTGAGTCAGAAGACTACTAATTCTCCTAAACCCAGCATTCATTCTAACCCACAGGTGCTCTTCGGGGTCTCATCAAAGTTCTTCCCCAGTGCCTGCTGCCAGTGGCGTAGCGTGGGGGGTGCAGGAGGGGCCGGCCGCACCAGGCGCAACATCTGGGGGTTAGGGTTAGGGGGCGCAAATCCACAGGTTAGGGGGCGCAAATCCACGGGTTAGGGGGCGCAAATTACTTGCCTTGCCCCGGGTGCTGACAACCCACTACGCCACTGCCTGCTGCTGAAATAATTTAATCAGAGATGCCAGGGGACCGTCTGCACACAAAGCACCTTGAACTATACCCCTCCCCAATCCATAAACCCCAGTCTTAACCCTGAACTTGCTTATCTAGCCACATAGAAGCCTCAAGTAGTGGCTTCTCAGGGTGCAAGGGAGCATCTAATAAGTTGCACAGTCCCTAAACCACAGCATAAAAGCCATCAAATGTGTGAGACATTTCACAAGCCCCCCGGACTCTTCCCAGAACTGGGGAACCTCATATTCTAGGTGAGATTTATATGTGCGATCTCGAGGCTGTGCTCCCATCTGGTCTATTTAGAAAGAAAGGCAAGGAGCTGTTTTCTGTGAAATATGTTCTCATTTCTCGTCGTGATTATTGCTTCATTTTTCAGAAGGAGAAAAGCTGGAGCTGGGATTGGAGGCGGCCACAAAGGGATTCGGGGCTGAAACCTGCTTTCTGGCTTCCCTTCCTGCAATTGCTAATAAGCTCGCAAATTTCCTGTCTGCCTCGCCGCTCATTACATTAGAGGTAGTCTCAGGGAGGATGTATATAAAAGCACCGTGCTGTGCTTTGGAGCAGTCAGTTACTCCAGAGTCTCTGGACGATGATTATTATGCACATACACAGAATAATCACATTGTTCTTCTGCTTTATAATAAAAATTACTATAGCACATTTCAGTGTCTGGAGTGCTTCACAGACATTTTGGCAAACCTTACTGCAGCTCCGTGAGGTAGCAAGAGCAGTGTTATTTACTGCTGGTGTGGGCTGGCGTTGTGATGGATTGGCTTTTCTACTTACTGAGGTTCTGGCTGAGGTGAAATTTGAATTCAGGACTTTCAGGAAAAATCAACAGCTAAGTGTCCTACGGTATAAGCAGATGACCCCAGGTTCAAATTCTTGCTATTTGCAATAAGGAAGGTGGTGGGGAAAGGACTCTTCCTGATGCTGCCAGAGTAAAGATTATTGGGATAGATGGGCAGTTACTCTGACCTGCTATAAGTCAACGTCTTGATTCACAGCTCATAGTCTTCCAGACAGGCTAGACAATATTCTACTCAAAGCAGACCTGTTGAAAATAATGGATATGTCTAACTTAGGTCTATTAATCTCATTGGGCCTACTATTAGTAGAATTTAGATGGTGTGATGGCTGAAGTGTAGGTGGGTTCCCACAAGGCAAGACACAGCGAAAACAGCAAGAACCTTTATTGAACTAACCGAACTAGACAGCAGAGGCAAAGCAACTGCTTATATACATTTCTGAAGGCCTCGGCCACTCCCAACATGATTGGCTGTCTAAACCTCCAAGCTGCGAATCATGGCTCAGAGTTTAAGGGCCAATAGCAAAGGCCCAAATCCTGAAATGTTCTGTGATTGGATATCATGTCTCGAATCAGAACACAGGAGCTCAGATTCCTTAGTCCAGACTCAAGCTCAGGCAAACACAGACCGCTGAATACATAAGAAGAAGAAGAAGAAGAGTTTGGATTTGATATCCCGCCTTTCACTCCCTTTAAGGAGTCTCAAAGCGGCTAACATTCTCCTTTCCCTTCCTCCCCCACAACAAACACTCTGTGGGGTGAGTGGGGCTGAGAGACTTCAGAGAAGTGTGACTGGCCCAAGGTCACCCAGCAGCTGCATGTGGAGGAGCGGAGACGCGAACCCGGTTCCCCAGATTACGAGACTACCGCTCTTAACCACTACACCACACTGGCTCTCCCACATAACAATGGCCGCCTCCCACCCACCCTGGGTCCCACGCCGCCTCCCACCCGCCCTGGGTCCCACGCCCAGGGGAGTTCCTGGCTCTCACAGACAATAATACCCAACTACTCAGTTCATCCTTCCCCTCAAATAACTCACTGCCACCAGAGAGGGGGTTAATTATTCCCATTAGGCTGACCTTAGTCCATCAACCTCCAAGATCCCTGGTGTCTTTTGGAATCCAGAGGTACAGACTGAGAAAAATCTCTGGCCTGTACATTGCAGCCCTGATTCATGTTTAAGGGTCTGTGCATAGTGTGGGATGCTGTATAAATGTGAGCTTCCTCCCATACCTTACACTCTGTGCTCTGTGGTTACTGAGCAAAGGCCACCATAGCTAAACTGAGTGGAGGAAAGCTGCTGTAAATCTCTGACTTCCACTCATTTCACCAGGATTTTATCGGGAACTCAGATCAGTGGAAAGCCTTTATAATTTATGTCGTCTCTTCCGATCTAGCCATGCCATTCCCAGGATTTCCCCTTATCTAACTGCAGCCCAGACTTCCGCTGTAATCTAAGGTTCAAGATAATCTCTCCTTTGAGGGATATGCTAAGATCTTTTAGCCCTTGTGTATCCGGTTTTCCTCATCTCTTCTCCTGACAACAGAAAGCTTTCTGCTCCGCTTGTGAACAGAAAAGCACTAGGAAGACTCAGAAGTCAATGCTACCAGCTTCAGTGGGAGCAAACAGATCATAGAATCATAGAATCATAGAGTTGGAAGAGACCACAAGGGCCATCGAGTCCAACCCCCTGCCAAGCAGGAAACACCATCAGAGCACTCCTGATAAGAAGCTTTGCCAAGAAACCCAATGGTGCTGTCATCCTTGGCTCCCAAACTGAAGGATTCACCATTGCTGAGAAATGTCTGTTTATTTGGCCATTATATATAACCAGTCTGTGACATGCAGCACCCCAGGCCAAGTCGTGCATTTCATAAAAATTCTTCCCACATTTACTGCAGAACAAATTGACATCAAATAGGATGGAAGGCCACCGGCTACCTAAATAGCAGCTGCCTGTTTGGAGATGCGATACAGTTTACAAGCTCTAAAAGAGCGTGAGGAGCATATAGCAGCAAAATCCCCAATAAAAAGCTTCAGATTGTGACCTATTAAATTCATCTCTCTCTCTCCCCTCCTTTTGCCTTCATTGTTCCTGCGGTGAATCGAAACCATTTTGGAGCAATACATTTCTTAGTGATCTAATTCTATGATTCTATTATTCTACTGACCCTTATTGTCATGCAAGGGGGGGAAATCATTCAGCCTGTCAGCGATTTCATACACTGCACTTGCCGTGACTCATGGCTTTGCGTAACTGATGCATCTGTAAAAAGCTTTGATAAACAGTAGATCTGTGGTAAACATTTATCTCACAGAAAGACTTGTCCGTGTGACGGCTCCTTATAAGGACTTCCCTCACCCTCACCCCAGCCGCCCCAAGAGGAAAAACAGGGGGGAAAGGCACTTCCGCACGAAGACACAGACAGTTTAAAAAGATTTCTGTACGCTGTTTCCCGAAATCGCAGGCCCTGATCTAACACTAGTCATGTATAATTAGTCATATTTCAACAGCCAGTGGCTCCAGATGCAGCCAGCTGGGTCTCTGGAAAATGTAGGTGCATATCTAGATGACCATCTGCATTTACATCAGCTGCAGTCTGCTTTTTTTTCATGTGGATCTCCCTTAATGGGAAGAAGCAGACTTCAGCAGCCTTTGGCCATTCTCACAGCTAAGTTGTCCAAATGCCTTGGAGTTGTTCTCCTGCTATTTGCACCATGTCTGCATGCTTTAAGGGCAAATGTGCTGGCGCAGTGGAGCCAGGAACCCAGGAGACCCAAGCTCCAGTGTTGCTTTCGCAGCAGGAAAAAGAACACCATCTGCTGGACGGATAGTTTCCAGAGTTGTGAGCCTGAAGGGTTGGAGGAAATGCTAGTGGGAAGGCCAGACATGATAGGAAGATGCTGGTTTCCATTTTAAATGACCAGCGACCCATTGTTACGCCTTTTGAATTCCGTGGATAAACAAAGGATACCAAGGAACTTCCAAACGAAAGGACTGCAAGAATCGTGCTTGCAAAAATTTGGAAGGCTAATGGCAAGCCTAATATGCTGGAACTGACTAAGGGATTTGTGGGAGGCAATCATTAAACTGACAATGACATTAAGGAAACGGGGGTTATAAAGGAAGACTGAATGGATGGAGGCCAGAGTTTTGTAATAACAGGGGTACCTCGGGTTAAGAACTTAATTCGTTCCGGAGGTCCGTTCTTAACCCGAAACTGTTCTTAACCTGAAGCACCACTTTAGCTAATGGGGCCTCCTGCTGCCACCGCGCCGCCAGAGCACGATTTCTGTTCTCATCCTGAAGCAAAGTTCTTAACCTGAGGTACTATTTCTGGGTTAGTGGAGTCTGTAACCTGAAGCGTATGTAACCCGAAGTACCACTGTATAAGAAAAGGACTTGGCCAAAGTAGTGGCAAGCTTTTTATTTTCCATTGAATACCTTGATCAACCTCTCTCTCTCTCTCTCTCTCTCTCTCTGTGTGTGTGGGTGTGTGTGTGTGTTTCTTAATTGACCACATTTCTGTCTTATTGCTTGCTTTTGTGGCAGGCATACTTTAAATCTAGTTCAAAGTACTATGGTAACTACAATATTCTGGTGGTTTTGAAAGGAGGAGCGGGAGACCAATTGAGCTGCAGCAAATTCTAGTGCTTGCATGATTGTCCAAAGCCTGATTCAAATTTCAAGAATGGCAATGGAAGAGTCATTCTCCCTGTATCCTGTTCACCCCCCACATCATCATCATTAAAGAGTTGGAAATGGTGTACTCTCCCCTGCCTCCAAGTTTCATTCTGTTCTGTTCTGCTCTGCTCCGAAGGAATCAATAAAGGTATAGCTTTACGCCCAAGATGACAGATTTATAGTATTCCACCCCACTTTCTTCATAGCTGAAATTATGTAATGTGTTTTGCCTGTCCACAACCATAAAGGCTACCCCGCTGTGCAAGTATTTACTGGAGAAGCATAAAACTGGCTTAATGTTCGTTTTTATGACTTTCTGCTTTAAAGATAAATCTTTCCGGACTTATTCCATGATTGGTGAAATGATTGCTGTTTCATTTTTGACTGGAAGAAACTTTACCCCTCTTTTTTGTTGTTGCTTCTGAAATACAAAGGCTCTTTTTCACACATCGGCAGAAATGTCATGATGTAACATCAAACCATGTGACATTCTTGGTTTATTGAAAACAAAATACCTCCAAACTAATGTCTATAGCGCTTCTGATGTACGAAGTGCTTCACAAAGCTCACAATAATGATTCCCATGCCCACTTCTGTTGGGAGTTTGAGCGCAACTCAACTTGCAGAAGATGACATTATCATAGGTTAAGACAGCTAGAGTGAGGGACCTCCAGATTCTCCATACCTTTGACCTCTTAAGCTGACCCCTCTATCTCTTTGATGTTTAGACTGATCCTCTTGGGTTGCATCCAGTTCACACCCTCCCTCCTCTTCCTGCTCCCGCTTCACTCTCAGACCTCAAGATGAGAGTTCCCCATGGGACTATCCTTTGAGAACAATGCAGCAAATAAGGCTGCCTGTCAGGCGTGGAGAGTCCACCCCTCTCTTTGGTAACTTCACAGATAAAGAGTTAAGAAGGAGTTGATAGATTTATAAACCTTTTATTACAACATCATATTGCGAGCACATATACACAGCTCTCCGCAAGGAGGCCAGTTGGCTACTCTAATCCTCCTTCCAGTTTCCGCAGTATTTCGGGTGCTAACAGGAAGTTCCTTCCTCTCTCTGACTCCTTTGCTCCCTGATACGTTTGGACCTCCGAGTCCGAGGGGGGGGGTCCCTCATGCTCTCAAGAGACGTCTCAACTAGCTGCCCCCTCCCTTCTGCTTCCCTTGTCATTATCCCAAAACTGGGTAACTCCTTAGAATAGAATCATAGAATCATAGAGTTGGAATAGACCACAAGGGCCATCAAGTCCAACCCCCTGCCAAACAGGAAACACCATCAGAGCACTCCTGACATATGGTTGTCAAGCCTCTGCTTAAAGACCTCCAAAGAAGGAGACTCCACCACACTCCTTCTTAAGCTACTCAGCTTCTGTCTCTCTCTCTCTGCTTCTGAACACACTGTGGACAAGGGGGGTGACTCTTCCCCCTCCAGCTCTGCATCGGAGAGAAGGTGGTCTGCCATAGAATGCATTCCCCAGTCCAGTGTGGTGTAGTGGTTAAGAGCAGTAGACTCGTAATCTGGTGAACCGGGTTCGCTTCCCCGCTCCTCCACATGCAGCTGCTGGGTGACCTTGGGCCAGTCACACTTCTCTGAAGTCACTCAGCCCCACTCACCTCACAGAGTGTTTGTTGTGGGGGAGGAAGGGAAAGGAGATTGTTAGACGCTTTGAGACTCCTTAAGGGGAGTGAAAGGCGGGATATCAAATCCAAACTCTTCTTCTTCTTCCTCGTCTTTAGACCATTCCCTGACACTGCCTTTTTCTTCTGTAGATTAGGTAGTTAAATTAGCATGATAAACTTTTCTATCCAAGTTATGTACTTTCAACAATAAATTACAGGGTGCTTTTCTTTTCTTAATCTACGAGCATTTCTGTGCAACGGGGAAAGTGTGCTGTCTAACCAGATTCACAAGGCGTACACTGCACACTTGGAGTACAAAAGATCTCTACAGTGGTACCTCGGGTTACATACGCTTCAGGTTACAGACTCCGCTAACCCAGAATTAGTACCTCGGATTAAGAACTTTGCTTCAGGATGAGAACAGAAATCGTGCACCGGTGGCGCGGTGGCAGCGGGAGGCCCCATTAGCTAAAGTGGTCTTCAGGTTAAGAACAGTTTCAGGTTAAGAACGGACCTCCGGAACGAATTAAGTACAGGTACCATTGTCTTAGGTAAGTGGGTACACTTTTGCAATATTCACCATCGTAGCCCTGATTTATTGCCTCCCATGGAAACCTTTGATCCTGAAACCTAAGGACTCCCTCACTCTCTTAATCTCATGAAAAGCTTTCGTCTGCAAGCTGCATGGCACCCAAATAGTGGATCTCCAGGGATTCATCCAGACCTTCACTTGCCTGGCCTGCCTCTTCCTCCAGCTCCGAAGCTTCCCCTGCCTCTGATTCTTGCCTCCTTGCTGGTACCGATCCCCAGACTACTGCCCCCCTCTCCTGAGTCAGACTTCAGCCTCCCTTCCCCCGGTGCACACTCGTCAGCATCCTGCCAGTCCCTGATACCTGCCTGAAATCCTGGACAGCTGCTGCCAGTCAGTGTAGACAATACTGAATCAGATAGATCAATGGTCTCATTCAGTATAAAGCAGCAAAGAAGATGCTCTACCTCTGAGCTATGGCCCTTCTATTTGTGGTGTCCCAAGAGGAGCTCATCTGGTACTTACTTTAATATCTCCAGATATTGCTGGACTACAGTTCCCATCATCCCTGACCATTGGCTGTGCTGGCTCAGGCTTATGGATGTCAGAGTCTAATAACCTATAGAGGGCCACAAGCTCTCCATTCCTTGATGTAGACTTAAAGGACCAATTACATTACTCTTGTACAATCCTGTGATTCTCCAAGACAGTTTCATATTGCAATTTTCCATCTTCAATTTAAAGGATGAAAGCTCTTTTTCTTATTGTTTACTGTGAAGATTGGGGTTTATTTTAAGATGCTCCTGTATGCCTTATCACATGCACTGCTTTGCTGAAAGTGAAATTGTTGCTTAAACCTCACTCCACAACTTCAGTAAATTGCTCCCTTAAATGTACACTGCTTTCATAGTCTTTCAGTATTAAACTACACTCAGGAATCTCTGCATCTTGAAGTGCTAACCTTTATTATCATCTTAGTTTACAAAAGAAATGGGCCCAGGTGGCAGTGAAAATCTATAAATAGTTATCCTGAAAGTCTAGAGCGGAAGATGGAATAAATTCTTTTATTTAGAGAGTAGAATATATATTTTGATGTAAGATTATTTCTAAAACCCTTTGGACACAAAGCCTGTATATAAAGCACACCCCTTAGAGCTCACAGCAAGGTAAGTGGTCTTTGAAAGGCAAAAGACAATTAATAAAGAAGACTTTATTTGAATGTGCAGAGAGTTCTGTTCAAACCTAATTGCATTCAGTGTTCCTTGTTCTTTACGGTGCGTTTTATTTCAGATATATTTTTAGCATGAGATGAAAGGTTTTGTGAGGATTGAAACCACAAATAATTTTTTTGACTGCGTGCACATATATTTTTCAATTTCACGTTGCAGGCTAGAACTGGATGCCTTCAACTGTTTGTCTTGCCTGTAAGTAGAAGCTGAGGGAGGGGGGTGGGAATATTTACTTATTTAGAATAGGGCGGTCCAACTTTTCACACCAAGTGGGCCACAATAGTACTTTGACACAGAACCTGCAGGCCACATGCTGCTTTGTTGTACATTGGGGGGGGGGGGTGTATTAAGGCCCAAATTTGACGCCCCTCCCTGCATTCAGCTCTCACTGGTGGCTCCTAGAAGCTGTCAACATGAAACAGCGGCCGCACCCTGGGAAGCAACTTTGACTGGCCTTCTAAACCAGGTGAGGGTAGCTGATGGGTCTCAAATCTTCAGTGAGTTAGGGTATGGTTACCAGATGTCCCTGTTTCCCGGGGACAGTCTCCAGATTTACAAATCTGTCCCCAGACAAAATCCGTCCCCAGAATGTCCCCGGATTTCATTTAACGTCCCTGGATTTATATTTTACGTGTTGTAGATTTATTAGTAGGGAATGAACGTTGCATGATTGGTTCAACAGCACAAGACACATCATATGAGGACTACTAGCGAGGCAAAATGGCAGGCACCACGACAGTGAACAGCTCCTGAAGCCAGCCAGAGCCAACTGCGCTACCAGGCTGGCTCCAGGGTTCTAAGACTGCCGCTGCCACCGCCACTGCCAAGGGGAAACCGGAGACGTCCAGCGTGTCAACTGGGGGAATCACTGACACACAAACACCGCGACCCAAATCGAGCTGGGAGCGAGAGCGCCCGGTCACCTGGCTGACTGTTCAGCGGTGCTCTGGGGCCAGGACAACCCCTGAGCCAACGCAGGAAGAAGGAGGAGAGGAGAAGGAGAAGGAAGAGAGAGAAAGAGGAAGGAGGAAAAGAGGGGAGCCCCAACCTTGCCATGCCGCTGCTGCTGCTGAGGAGTGGTAGGAGAGCCCTGGGAGGGCAAGGATACATGGCCGAGCCCAGGCCCAATCCGAGCCTACTCCATGGCAGCTAGCGCTCCAAGAGAGCAGGCCAGGGCTCAGAGGCAGGCCACACAACAGAGGAGACCACAGAGGGGAAGATATTACTTCTCTTCTTTAAAAAAAACAAAAAACTTTTTTTTCTCTTTTCAAAAAAAAAAAGTGTCCCCAGATTCTTTGAAAAAAATCTGGTAACCTTAAGTTAGGGACTTCCCTGCATGTGAAGACAGCCTCTGGCAGATGGAGCAGATGAGTCCAATAGTGAGTCCAATGGTCAAGAAGGTGGTTTCTGCATGTGCTGCAGAGGGAAGTGAGGGTCAGATGGGGCTTGCCAACCTGGGAAGTGAGCCCATCTAGCAGAAGGAAAACTCTGATCCTAAATCTCTGCTGCCTTGCAGGGCACCTTCGGGAGGAGAAAAAGCTAAGGAGGAAGCCTTACACATCCTGAGTGGAATCCCTAAGACTTGTTTTGACTTGTACGCCTCCTTCCGGCAACTCTTGCAGCCAAGCTGGTGCCAAATGTATTGCTCTGTTTTCCTTTTGACTGCATCAGTGAGGCTGAGAGGGGGATCTTGTCATCTGGGCAGCCCAGGACCTCCATACATACTGCCCAGGCTTGAGCCCAGGGGAGGTTACTTGGGTGCTGCAAATGCACCAGTTTGACTTCACACACACCCCGAGACACACTCCATTGTCTCTCGAGACAGACAGATGCCAAGAGCAACTCTACAATGTGCTATGGACACAATAATGGTGCATTAGGGTGGATTTATTCTGCTCTGTTGCTCATTCTGTGATGCTTCCCCAGTGCTACCACATCACTCCTGTCCTGTGAGCCTATAGCACATCAAAAGTGCGACAAAAATTAACCAGTATGTTTCTGGCATGAGAAGTAGGGGGATTTTAGTGGGAAGTTAAAGGATTTGCATGGATTGGAAATGAAGCAGTATGGCTGTCCCAAAACATTTGCAGGCACAAACGCAGGATCGCGTGTGATGCTCTCCAGCAGCATCATGAACACAAATCATCATGATCGCACGATGGAAGGGATGACTGGAGGGGCCCTGAGACTAGCAGCTAAATGCTAGCCTGGCAATGGGATGGCATCTTCCACCATCCCTGAATGCAGCAGGGTCACTTAGGGGCTGCAAGTCAGGTTGTGTGGTACATGCAATTTGGTTTGCTTCAGACTCTTCACTTTGCCTGGCATCCTGAAAGCACAATAAAACAGAAGTCTGTAGAGGATTGAATTCCACCCAAGAAAAGCGACAGTCTGAAAGCACCTCTAAAAGGACTGAATGCTGTATTGTTTTTAACACTTGATTGGAAGCCGCCCAGAATGGCTGGGGAAACTCAGCCAGATGGGCGGGGTATAAATAAATTATTATTATTATTATTATTATTATTATTATTATTATTATTATTATTATTCAATCCTGAAGAGCTGCAAACTCAGCTCTGCCCACTTTGGGCTGTGTCTCCAGCCACCATCAGCTGGCCTCCATTGCCTTTTCCTACAAATCAAACATCTCCATTCCTGTTCTATGGGATCTTGAATTGCATCTTCTGGTTTGTCCACTGGGGGACACACACACACCCAGTTGCCCCCAATCATTGTTTTCACTCTAAGGTTTCAGATAAAATGATGTCTGATTTTTATAAGCCTGTAGGAGTCATAAAGGACTTTCATCTGCCTTGAACAAGAAACAACAACCAACCCTCATTTTTCTGGAGGTGCTGTTGGCACATTCAGTTGCCACACAAACAAGGTCATAAAGGCAGGAACAATTTGTGGGTTTCATTGGAAAGGGGATTGATTTCTGTTAATGGAGAGAGAGAGACAAGTGGTTTGAAAAGAACAGTTCCAGCTTGTTGGAACAAACTCCCACTAGACAGCAAGTTCGGCTAGAATGTGAAAGGGGAATGGTGCGGTTTCCACTTACTAATGCTAATGGAAGTTCCTTCAACACGTCTGATGAGAACTGCAGCCTTCATACAAGCCATCGCCCTCCAGGGTCATCTTCTAGACCTTATATTCAGACCTTATATCATATGGCCAATAATCAGGGACTCAACATCGCAGAAAGACGTTTTATGAGTCCTTAGTGATAAATGTTAAAAGGTAAAGGGACCCCTGACCATTAGGTCTAATTGGCTGTGGGAGCAGGCATACAGCTTCCAGGTCATGTGGCCAGCATGACTAAGCCGCCGCTTCTGGCGAACCAGAGCAGTACACAGAAACGCCGTTTACCTTCCCGCCGGAGCGGTACCTATTTATCTACTTGCACTTTGATGTGCTTTCGAACTGCTAGGTTGGCAGGAGCTAGGACCGAGCAACGGGAGCTCACCCCGTCGCGGGGATTCGAACCGCCAACCTTCTGATCGGCAAGTCCTAGGCTCAGTGGTTTAGACCACAGTGCCACCCGCGTCCCTTTTAATGTTAATTAATAAATGTTAGGGGGTTGGCAAAACCTAGGTGTTGGGTTTTCTGAATCCACCAATAATTCTAGGCCAGCTATCTGAAGAATTCCCTGAAGCCCACACAGATTTCCCCAGATTCATGGTTGCACTGCATCATGGATACCATGAGCATTATATCATCTCTCTCCTTTTACAAACCCTGAATCCCTTTGGGAGAAGATGGGGTACAAATATGATAGGTAAGTAAAAGAACAGAAAGAGATTTCTCATCATCAAGAAATAATGCAATTTTCTTAATGCTACTGCCGTTCTCTCTCTCTCTCTCTTTTTTAGATCACTACAGATATTACTCACTTATGAGGAGGCTATAGTGCAGTAGTATTTTATTTATTTCTTTAGGCTAAACTTTTCTTTATTCGCACACCATGGTTACCGCTGTGTCATCCTGAGCTGCTACCTCCAGAAGAGTATTACATACTTTCGCGAGGCTGAATCACATTGTCTGTACAGTCATCTCCAGGAGTATTGTTCTCCAAGGGCAACGAATATGGAAATAGATTCAGATGCACCATTTAAAGGTATCTGGCATAACCCTTGCATAAGCAAAACAGCAACGCACATGAATCTCACATGGGTGTAAGTCAGCTTGGAGATGTTAACCTGGAGGTTTGAAGAGCAGCACGGAGGTGTTTTGTAAATGGGTTTTCAAATAGGCCTGCAACGTGCTTCGAAGTCCAGAGAATTAGGGCTTCAAAGAGCGGTGGCATCTGGCATCACTATAGCATCAGGCCGCTGAGAAGTGTGGGGGGCAGCCCATTTGTTAAAACTGGCTCTCCAGGGATGGAGAGATAAAAATCTGGCCCACCAGCCAGAAATGTTTCCTCACCCCAATGTAGAGGGTGGGTGGAATTAGCACCCCATACAACTTTTTTGAGAATAGAACCAGGCAGAAACTTGGTCATCAGAATTTTATTTTTATTCCTTTGCAGAGGGCTAAACAAATGCAATGGTATGATGCTCATACATGGCTGGGGTTTTCTGAAAAGAAAGTTAACAATTTATTCTTTTAACAACGGAACATTGGCTACCACATTGGGTTAGTAGAATCTGTCACTATGACAACCACCACTCAGAGTCTCTGCAGGATTTATAGCTGCGTCCTCCACACATTGCCTTGGAAGCAAGCTCCAGTTGGCTTCAATAGAATATACTAAGGATTGCAGCCTTTGGGAGGGAAAAATTCATTCATATGTAGCCACTCTGTGCATGGTGTGTGCTTCATTTATGCAGTCCAAATTGTGTTCATGCAGTGTTAATTCTAGGTGGGGTTGATATTATTATTATTATTATTATTATTATTATTATTATTATTATTATGGAAGAGAGGTTTTTTGGCAAGGTGTGCTCTTCAGAACTCCTTCCTTGAGAGGACCCACCTCCTTGTTGCTTTTCACCATAGCCCATTCACATGCCATTTCCTCCTGGGCCCAATCAGCACCATGGCCCAGGAATGATGGAAAGGCAACCAGATGTTCCTCCTTGCTCCTGTCACTGCTTGCATGCTTGAAGACAATGGGCAGTAATAGCGGCAAAGACAAAGAAAGCCAAGGGGTTCTGGAGGGTGGTCAGCAGTAGGCCCCTGCTAAAATGTAGGCCTGGATGGGTGCCTGATGATGCTGACATGACCATTCAGCTGGATAGCTTAGGTGGTTAGAGAATGGTGCTGATAATGACTAGCTTGCAGGTTCGATCCCCATATGGGGATATTCCTGTATTGCAGGGGGTTGGACTAGATGATCCTCAGGGTTCCTTCCAGCGGTACAATTATACAATTCTATAACCAGCACTGATTGGCCAGCATCCTAATGTGGTTGGCATGCCAGACTGAAATTTCAACCTCCTCCTGGATTTCTTTTTTTTGGGGGGGTGTTCCTCAGTTGTAACCAGAGGCAGGCATGATCTCAATTTTCATGAGAAAACAAATGCTTTGCATGCACTGTGTCATGTGATCGATTATGCAGGGTGGGGCTTATCTGCCCCCTCCCCAATATTTTATTCAAGTTGGCACCGCTGCTGAGGACTTTAATTTGTTGCAGGCACTGGGAAACGTAGCTCCGTGCAGTCTTTTAGCAAGTCTCAGCACCCTTAACAAACTACAGTTCCTAGTATTCTTTCAGGGGAAGTCATTGGCAAAGCGGTATAAGATTGCTTTTAAGTCCATGGTGTGGATGTGGCCATAATTTCAGAGAACTGAAGGTGGTTTGAAGGAATGGGTCTTTCTTGTAGAGTGAACATTTTCCACACATTTTGTCCCTAGTGAGCAGATACAGTGCTACCTCTGGTTGCGAATGGGATCCGTTCCAGAGGCCTGTTCGCAGCATGAAAAGAGCGCAACCCGCAGTGGCGCTTCTGCGCACATCAGGTTGCGACTCACTGCTTCTGCGCATGGGCGTGACATCATTTTGCGCTTCTGCGCAGGCGTGAGCGGCAAAACCCGGAAGTAACCCTTTCCAGTACGTCCGTGTCGCCGCGGGAGGTAACCTGAAAGAACGTAACATGAAGCGGACGTAAAATGAGGTATGACTGTAGATTGGAGGTTCTTATACCATCATGAGGGACGCGGGTGGCGCTGTGGGTTAAAGCCTCAGCGTCTAGGACTTGCTATGGTCGGCGGGGTGCGCTCCCATTGCTCGGTCCCAGCGCCTGCCAACCTAGCAGTTCAAAAGCACCTCCGGGTGCAAGTAGATAAATAGGGACCGCTTACCAGCGGGAAGGTAAACAGCGTTCCGTGTGCTGCGCTGGCTCGCCAGATGCAGCTTGTCACGCTGGCCACGTGACCCGGAAGTGTCTGCGGACAGTGCTGGCTCCCGGCCTCTTGAGTGAGATGGGCGCACAACCCTAGAGTCTGGCAAGACTGGCCCAAACGGGCAGGGGTACCTTTACCTTTTATACCATCATGACTACTCACAAACGGCATCTGACCAGAGGCAAGACCAGGACGAAAGAAATACCCACACCTGCTGCAGAAAGAATATCCTCTCTCTCTAACCATTTCCAGCTTTCCCATCTGCCACTTTGCTTATGCTTCCCAAAGCAATCACACACCCATCTCTCCTGAATACAGAGTTCATTTCTCAATTGGAATGAACCATACAGAAAGTGCGGTTGAGTGTGTTAAACCAGGGCAATGGGGTTGCTTGAGTGTAAGGCAGACATCCCATTAACTTCCCTTCCAAAGGGAGAATAACATGTCTGTCTTTCACGCCACCGTAATAAATGCAATTTCAGCGACTCGTGGGAGGAGGAGAAACCCTTCCTTTCTCTTCATGCAGCATAACCCATGATTACAGCTGCAATTGCATCCCACCCCTATGTTTATACTTCTCAGATTGCTTCTAAATACTTTATGGATTTTAAAGTAGAAAAGGTTAGAAAGGACAGAAGACACTTTACATGCAAATCTGTGTAACTGCTCAGACAGGGGTTTGTTTGTTTTTCCCTTTAGGGAAAATAAGCTTAGGAGGCTGCAATGTTGAATGGAGGAGTGCAATATTCTCCCTGCTGGCCATTTTCCTCTCCCTTCAAAGCTTTAATGGGGACATAGGAAGCTGCCGTATACTGAATTAGTGTTAGGATTCTTGTTTGCAGTCATGAGATTGTTGTCTATCATATGACAGTGTATGTTTTCATTTCATTTCATTTCATTTCGGTGTTACTGTGTTCTCTGATGTGGGACTGTTGTCCTTTGTTCTTTCTCTCTTTGCTGTCTGATGAGAAAGAGGAAGGAGCTAAGTCAGAATGCTCCCGAGTGTATTATATGTAAATAAAAGTAGATTAGCCAAAATGCTGTGCAACTGAGTTCTGTTACACAAACTGCAAATACTCTGCAGGATCCTAAGTGTGCTGATGCCTCTTGTAATCAGTCGCTGTGATGCTTGGGCTGGAGAAAGCTTTAGAAGCTCCCGAACAATCGACCAGGAGGGAGAGAACATGCCAGTTGGGCATGTGTCACTGCCAGGGTCCTACACACAAGTAGGATGATCCTAACAAGTAGGACTATTGGTCCATCTAATTCAGTAATTGGCAGAAGCTTTTAGACAGGGGTCTGTCTCCCAGCCCTACGCAGAAAAGGCAAGGATTGAACCTGGAACTTTCTGCATGGGCAGCAGCTGCTCTACTACTGAGCTATAGCCCTTTTCACTAGCAGGGATAGGGACTCCAGCTCCCATAATGTGGGAGATTAGCAGGCAAACCTAACGAATGCATATTCTTGCTAGTTAGAATGAGAAGGGGCTAAGTCCACAGAGTTGTACTGAAGACAGGCCACTACTCAGACCATAGAAATACAATTGGCAGAGAGGGCTCTGTGTGATGTCATTTCCCCTCCTCTCATGGAGGTGGAGCATACAGTACTTCCTGTTCCTCTCTCTCTCTTCAGGCACATGCCTGAAGCTGGTTGTACTGTAAATATAGGCATTTTGCCCACATAATCCTTATTGTTACCATTGCAGTGAACCAATGCATGATTATAAAGTAAGTAAATCTTATTTTTGAACTTACTTTACAAGTTGTTGCCTGGTTCTTTGTTAAGCCGGGTAAGAAAGGGAAAGCCGGCTTACTTCATCGCTGGACTTGCTCAAAACAAAGTTTTACGGCCTAATTCCTATGCTTTGAATTTTGCAGCTATTGATGGGATTTTGAAACTCTGTTTAACCCAGACATGCGGCGCCAGGAGGGGTAAATTACCATCAATATGCCCTCTCCTATCCATTAAAACCCTTCCCACACATAAGACCTGGCCAGGGTGGTCAATAATGGTCAGGGATAATGGGAGTTGTAGTCCCAAAGCATCTGTAACCCTGTATTGCTGCGGAACCAGCCACACTGCCCTAAATCCGCCTCTGGCTTCTCTCTTGATTTTACTTCCACACAGCTATTAAAAGGCAGGGGAAAATCTGATAATGGCAAGCCAACCATCTTTATTCTTTTATGTTGAAAATATAATGGGCTGGAGATAAGCTAGGGCACTGAATTCTTGTTTCAAAATAAAAGGCTACTCTGTTGGACCATTGGGCTCGCATTTAAGAGAGTTAATCCTATTGGAATCAGAACAAAAAGCTAGGCTGAGAGAGATTACACTGCTTACACCTAATGAGGCTACTGTATTATGATATTCACTGTTTACGTATTACATTTATTTCCAAGCTTTTCTCTAAAGCTCTGTTCAAAAGCTCCCAGCAAGGGACTTGATGCAGCATCTTCCATGAAGCCACATGTACTGCTGTGAAACCAAAGTAGGAATATTAAGATAACTTATGATGCAAATCCTTTGGATGACTCCTCAGAGTTCCTATGAGTTTAATGGGATTTACAATCCCAAATGCTTCTAGAGTCTGCAGTCTCAATATAGTTAGGGCCTATGTTATAAAGGATGGATAATTCCACGGAAGATGGTATCATTAGAAATATACCGAACAAGATGTTGTTGATGAATCGCAGTGATTTTGCACAATCCACAAATAGAAATCGGGTAAATCTCAATTACTGTAAGAATACTCCAGTATTAGCAATACTATGAATCAGGTATACAAAATGCAGTCAAGACTGAGCGGCAAACTCTGAAGGCCAAAGAGATGAGTTACCTACTTACAATGTGCATCATAGGTCAGTGACTCATTGTGCATACTTACTATAAAGTCCCCCTGGGCTTAGTCTCAAGCAGGTATGCCTAGGGATAGTAGCTTAAGCCTGGCATCTAGAAAGTTGCTTTTGGCATGCCCAGATGGATTTCTGCCATGTGTTCCCCTTTGAACAGCAGGCGCTTTCAGTCATCTTGTGAACCAGTGTTGGAAGGACTTTTCAGAAGCAGTTTACCACACAGTATTAGGTAAGGTAAAGGTAAAGGACCCCTGGACAGTTAAGTCCAGTCAAAGGCGACTATGGGGTTGTGGCGCTCATTTTGCTTTCAAGCTGAGAGAGCTGGTGTTTGTCCACAGACAGCTTTCCGGGTCATGTGGTTAGCATGACTAAACCGCTTCTGGTGCAACATACACCATGACAGAAACCAGAGCGCATAGAAACACTGTTTACCTTCCCGCTACAGTGGTACCTATTTATCTACTTGGACTGGTGTGTTTTCAAACTGTGAGGTTGACAGGAGCTGGGACAGAGCAACGGGAGCTCACGGATTCAAACCGCTGACCTTCTGATCAGCAAGCCCAAGAGGCTCAGTTGTTTAGACCACAGCACCACCCGCTCCCCTAAATTTTAATACCTAGACGGTATTAGAGACTGCTATTCAAGAATTTAAAGTACCTTCATTTGGCTAGTGGAATTTGTTATGTAGTTCTATGGAGCTTGGCCTATATCCGGCCTGATTTCAATATGCCAATATAACAAGGGTTTCTGGAAAATGAAGGGGAGGGGTCCACACATAAAAAAGTGATATTTAATTATTTTATTTAAATAGTTTTATTTTGCAATTGTATAACTCAGATCCTCGCAGCATTTTACAAAATCAGTTGTAATTCTTTTCCCGTGTTTACATACAGAATGAAGCACCAGTCTGTAAGTTCTTTTTTTGTTTAAGGGGGGGAGTTTAAATCTGTATTTGACTAGGCTCAAAGAGAGATGAGCAACCCTAGCCACCATCCGGTAAAATGGAAATACTCTCGCTGGGCGATGGGCTTCGTGGGGTGGTGAATGCTTCCCTCCGTGAGGGAGTCTTCCCAGACCCGCTGAAAGAGGCAGTTATTAAACCGCTTCTTAAAAAACCATCTTTAGATGCGGCCACGATGGCCAACTATCGCCCAGTCTCAAATCTTCCATTCTTGGGCAAGGTGATTGAGCGAGTGGTGGCTGAACAACTCCAGGCACGCCTGGAAGAAGCGGACCATTTGGATCCCTTCCAGTCAGGATTCAGGCCTCATCACGGGACTGAAACTGCCTTGGTCGCACTGGTTGATGATCTCCGGCGGGCTAGGGACAAGGGTGAGAGCTGTTTCCTAGTTCTGCTGGATCTCTCAGCGGCGTTTGATACCATCGACCATAACATCCTTCTGGACCGTCTTGAGGGGCTGGGAGCTGGGGGTACTGTCATACAGTGGTTCCGCTCCTTCCTCCTGGGACGTGTTCAGAAAGTGGTGGTGGGGGATGAGTGTTCAGACCCCTGGGCCCTCACTTGTGGGGTGCCTCAGGGTTCTGTCCTCTCCCCCATGCTTTTTAACATCTATATGCAGCCGCTGGGAGAGATCATCAGGAGGTTTGGGCTGGGTGTTCATCAGTATGCAGATGATACCCAGCTCTACCTCTCTTTCAAATCAGAACCAGTGAAGGCGGTGACGGTCCTGTGTGAGTGTCTGGAGGCGGTTGGAGGATGGATGGCGGCAAACAGATTGAGATTGAATCCTGACAAGACAGAAGTACTGTTTCTGGGGGACAGGAGGCGGGCAGGTGTGGAGGATTCCCTGGTCCTGAATGGGGTAACTGTGCCCCTGAAGGACCAGGTGCGCAGCCTGGGAGTCATTTTGGACTCACAGCTGTCCATGGAGGCACAGGTTAAATCCGTGTCCAGGGCAGCTGTGTACCAGCTCCATCTGGTACGTAGGCTGAGACCCTATCTGCCCGCGGACTGCCTTGCCAGAGTGGTACATGCTCTGGTTATCTCCCGCTTGGACTACTGCAATGCGCTCTACGTGGGGCTACCTTTGAAGGTGACCCGGAAACTACAACTAATCCAGAATGCAGCGGCCAGACTGGTGACTGGGAGCAGCCGCCGAGACCATATAACACCGGTCTTGAAAGACCTACATTGGCTCCCAGTACGTTTCCGAGCACAATTCAAAGTGTTGGTAATGACCTTTAAAGCCCTAAACGGCCTCGGTCCAGTATACCTGAAGGAGCGTCTCCACCCCCATCGCTCTACCCGGACACTGAGGTCCAACACCGAGAGCCTTCTGGCGGTTCCCTCACTGCGAGAAGCCAAGTTACAGGGAACCAGGCAGAGGGCCTTCTCGGTAGTGGCGCCCTCCCTGTGGAATGCCCTCCCACCAGATGTCAAAGAGAACAACAACTACCAGACTTTTAGAAGACATCTGAAGGCAGCCCTGTTTAGGGAAGCTTTTAATGTTTGATGTATCACAGTATTTTAATATTCTTTTGGAAGCCGCCCAGAGTGGCTGGGGAAACCCAGCCAGATGGGCGGGGTATAAATAATAAATTATTATTATATTATTATTATTATTATTATTTAAGCCAAGTTCAGACTAACAAAGTCTGACAAACGTGAAATCCAAATACTTTCAACTTTGCTTGCCCTAAGTTTAAAGAGCAGGTCACTATCAAACAGAGGGATAGGCATATTGGCACTGTCTCTTTCAGTTTCATTCTGTTGCAATCCAGCACTCAGTTGTGGGGTTGCAGAATCAATTAATACAAAAGTAATGCAAGGAAGCTGCATACTTGCAAATGCACAAACAAACAGAATCAGTACAAAAATAAATTATTCTTATAAATGTATGCTTTATAAAACAGTCTGTTCAGCAGGGGCTGACGTCAAGGTTGGTGCTCACTTGACTTTGTACGATAAAGCTTGTTTGAAACGTCGCTTGAGATCTTGCATGTTAGGTGATTTGGGTCGAGAAATGAGGGACGACCGCCTTTTGTCTCCGCTGCCACAGCTGTGCAACTTACTCACTTCTTTACAAAGATACTGAAATACATCACATACACCTTGGCAGCTATCGCTGGTGGAGATTTCTAGAAACACACTGCCCAGTTCATTGGCCAGCTGCAGGCCATCGCTGGCCGCCACCTGTCTGGAGTGAGCCAAGTCGCCTTTGTTGCCTACGATGACAACAGGGACTTTAGAGTCTGGACGGATCTTCCGGATGTGTTGATAAAGGGGACGGATGGACTGGTAACTACGGTAGTCTGTAATGGAATAGACTAAGACAACACCGTCTGCCCACTTCAGGCACCTGGAGAGCGAATCCAACATCTGTGCAACATCTTCTTGCACCTGGAAAGAAAAAGAGCACATAGATTTAAATAAATGAGATACAAGTGGGAAACTTTTCAACAGCAACTATATCAAATGCCTTTCCAAATAAGAAGAGGTTTGCTTCAAGACGGGCTGGTTGCCTTGGAAAGAGAAAATCCAGCTTGAAATCTGTTGCTGGCACAGCTGTTCCCAACTTGATGTCCGCCAGATGTTTTGGACTACAAATACCATCAGCCTCAGCCAGTATGGTCAACAGTCAAGGCTGATGGGAACTGTAGTCCAAAGTGTCTGGAGGACATCTGGTTGGGGGAGGCTGTCTTAGCCAATAGCCAGTTCACAAGCTCACAAAGGTTGCATGACAGTGGCACATGTTAACTGTGCCATGTGTGCTTCTCACATGTGGAATGGCTGTGTGCAACAGCTTTAGAGAGTCATCAGATACCAGCCTGACCATTGATGCTTTTGCATTTGAATCTAGAAGGGATTGCCAAAGGCAATGTGTAGGTCTTCATCTGTGGTGGCTTTTGATCCCCAACCAGCAAGATGTACGACTCTACTGTATAATGCAGAAACAAAGAGCTTTGAAGAACTTTTAGTTTCTGCATGAAACATAGCAAAAGTCACACCACTTTCTAAACAGCCTACAAGAGCATTATTTCTAAGACTGCAATACAGTGGTACCTTGGGTTACATACGCTTCAGGTTACAGACTCCGCTAACCCAGAAATAGTGCTTCAGGTTAAGAACTTTGCTTCAGGATGAGAACAGAAATCATGCTCCGGTGGCACAGCGGCAGCAAGAGGCCCCATTAGCTAAAGTGGTGTGGTGCTTCAGGTTAAGAACAGTTTCAGGTTAAGTACAGACCTCCAGAACGAATTAAGTACTTAACCCAAGGTACCACTGTAATAGGAAGCTGCCTTGTGCAGTCAGATTATTGGTGAATTTAGCTTAGTACTGTCTACACTGACTGGCAGCAGTACCTGGAGATGCCAGGAATTGAACCTGGGATCTTCTGCGTGCAAAGGAGATTCTCTACAATTGTTGAAAAATGCTGGCTTGAATTAAGCCCTCTTGAAAATACAGTGGGTCTTCTGAAATGCCTACAAGTTACTTGCTGATTGTGGACACAGACAATTGCCGAGCAATTCCACATTCTATGCAGCAAATCTTTTCCATTTATTTCCTCCAACCCTTTAACCATTGGACTTCAGTCACAGAACATCATTTGCATTAATGTGCAGATTGCATCAATGAACGTGAAAGATAGCAGCCTACTCCTATCAATGGGAATTTTCTCAGCAACGTTCACATCTACTGATGGAATGAATCAAACCTCAAAAGGCCGACAGAATGGACATATTTAGGATTGTTCCCGTACCTCAATACATCCTGGGGTGTCTTGGATTTGCAAGAAAATCTGGTCACCTTCAACGTGAACGAGCCTTGAATAGAGATTGCCTGGAGAAAGAAAAACGGAAGCTCATTTAAAAACTGTTGCACTTTATTTAGAGGTAGGAGGTATATTATAAGGAAGCAGGGGAACTGATGTTAAACACATTCTTTCTCCATGGGGGTGTAGTGTAAATAAAAGGAACCGGTGTGGTCAGAGAATTGGGGAGGCTTAGCCAGGCACCTCACTGGGTGACCAAGAGCCATTCACATTTTCACAGCCCTAATTTACCTTTTTATGATGCTGTGAAGATAAAAACTAACATACACTTTCCTGGGCTCTTTGGCGGAAAGGTGTGATTCTATTCATTTGTTTGTGTTTATTTATTATATCTCTCGCCCTCCAATGAGCTCAAGGTGCTTCATTCCCCTCCCCCATTTTATCCTCACAACAACCCTGCGAGGGAGGCTAGGCTGACAAATAGCGATCTGCCTAAGGTCATCCAGGAAGCTTCATGGCAGAGTTGAAATCAGAACCTGGATCTCTCCAGTTCTAGTCTTGGTCTAACCACGCTAGACCCAGGGTCTGCAAAATTATATTAAAAACAACCCACAACACTGCTTCTACCCTGTCCTCTCCTCCCTGTTGGGCAAGCACAGAAGCACAGGAGAAGGGCTGGATGGTGTTATGGGAAGCGTAAACAGATCCATTTCCCAGACTTCCCTGGAACAGAACCATTCCAGAAGAGCAAAACAAGGTTATATGTGCATGGTCCCCACAAGCACCAGACCCAGATTCACAGAGAGATTCTATGAAAGAGAGAAGCTCACCTGTGTTGGGTTCATAGTCTCCAATGAACCTCCTGGTTAGGTACCGTACAATCATAGCTGGAAAGAAACGAGAGTTGTTGGGTTACTAGCGGTGACAGGTGGCAAAGGAAGACGCATCAAACGACACACATCCCTTTGATAAAAATAGCATCTGCAAAAAAAGGTGGGGGCTGCGATGATGTCCTGCTACAAGCAAACACAGCCACACAAAGCATTCAGCAAAATGAGTGTGGTCTCCTTAGCTACGACGCCTGCTTGCCAGCGCAGGCATCTCCCGCCTATAACGCAACAGGCGTGTAGAGTCTGCTTCGAAAGCAACTCTCTTCCCTGAATATGTTCGCAGCTTCTTTGTGTCAGGGGAAGATCTGCACATACATGCCTCCATGGAGAGCATTCCCCCAGAAGCCATTCATTCACTCGTTCATTCATTCTGGGAGACAAGAGGGCTGAAACGTGGATGGCTTTGGGAACAGAGGTGGCTGCCTTGCAACAAGCCAGGAAAATTATCCTTCCCGCTTACTGGGGGGGGGGGATGCGGTCCGCCCCGGGTGTCATCCCTGAGGGGGTGACAATATGGCACACCATGGGGGGGGGGGGCGCGGCACTTACCACATGGCCTGGCCAGCAGAATGCCCAAACTATGCGTCTCTCCTGGGAGTGATGGGCCCTGCGCTGCCCAAAACAGCAGTGTGGGGCTTGTGCCCACCAGGCAAACTCCATGGGCACCCCCGTGCCATGGCACCCCCGTGGGCGGCTTGCCCTGTCACCCCCCCCCCCCCCGCTGCTTACTACTGCCTGCACAAGGGCAGCCAATGCAGATGTTGTGAACTGCAACTCCCATCAGCCCGGCTAATGGTCAGGGATGAAGGGGGCTGTAGCTCACAAAATCTATAGGGCATCGGGTTGCGGGGTGGGGAGAGAGAGACTGAGTTAGTCCGCCAGCATCTGGCAGCTGCCTTATAGGCACATCAAACCAAGGCTGCATCTAGCTGCCACACTGACCAGGAGGAATTGAGATTCCTGCATTGCGGGGGGTTCGACTCGATGACTCTTGGGGTCCCTTCCACCTCTACAATTCTATGATTACAAGGGTGGGGCAAACGCGACCTTTTGCATTCAAAACACGCGCCCGCCCGCACGCCCCGCTTCGGCTCCCTCCCGCTTTGCAGCAGCCCCTCCGCGGACGCAGCGGTGACCTTGGCGCTTACCGCTTTTCCCCACGCTCCCCGTTCCCAGCACAGCCAGCTTCACGTCCTTGACCAGGTAGTCGGAGGGGCACTCCTGGATCGGAGCTAAAAGGTAGTTGTGAGACATGATGGACAGCCGCATGGAGATCTTCTTCCCGCGCCCGTCGAGGCGAAGGCGAATCCGGAGGGGCGCAGTTAGCGGCGGCGGCGAGGACAGCTGGAGGCGAGGCGAGGAAGGACAGTGAGCCAGGCTCCCGGCTCCAGCCTCTGCTCCGGATCGCAGCCGCCGAGCCTTTAAAGCGCGCCGGGCGGCGGGCGGGCGGGAGCTGTCTCCGCCCCTTCGCCTCCATCTATGGGCCGGGGAAGGGCCGGCGCTGCGTGCGCACGAGGGCCGGGAGCTGTGCGCGCACCCCGCCGAGCGCCGCCCAGCGCAGACAGTGGGAGATGCCCGCGGATCCAATGCAGGTTCCAGTGGCGCTCCAAGGTTTTCGGCGGCAGCGAAACGAGGGAGCTTTGTGTCGGGGCGCGCTTTATTGGAGAACCGCGGCTGGATGCTGGCTCGCGGCTTGGATGGGCGTGAGTGAATGGGAGCCCCCCCCCCGCTCCGCACGCACCGGGAGTGCCTACCTGAATAAAATGTGGAGAGGTGGGGTTTCCAATATTTTATTGGAGGGGACCTTGGTCTCTAGGAGTCTGATCCTATGGCACGCACAGACTGCCAAAAGGCAGAGGGTGACCCAGTAAGGCAAAGCCAACAAAAAAGGTAAAGGAAACGCATCTCCAAAAAAAGGAGGATAGAAGATGACCCAGATTTGTGCAACATTTGCGTTAGCTGATGTAGATAGAAATTAGAAATCATGGCTGCGGTTTAACAAGAAATACAATACATTTCACCCTGCAGTTTCGCTGCGGTCAGGTGTGCTGTACACCTGCTCAGTTTTAGTCCAGGTCGCTGCTGACTATTGATGGCCTCTGTTGTCTAAACTGAGGGTCCTTTATCTTTTAACCAGACTGGACAGCCCTTCAAATATAGGACTGCCCTCTGTAAAGCAAGATGCTGGTCACTATGTTAAAATATGGTGCTTCTTTTTATCCCACCCATTTCTACACTTTATTTTTGAACTGATGAATACAAGAGTTTGAATTGGTTTTTAAAATTGGTTAAGAAATACAAGTTAGTGCAGTCCTATGCACTAGCTCTCATGTGCCTTTGCAAGTGTACTAAACCTCACTACATACTATGGATTCAGCTCACCTGGGGCTGCCTCCACCTATGACCTGTTTTGTGTGGAATTGCTATGCTTTGTTCACTTACATTTTATGGGGCATCATGACATTATCTAAGAAGTCTTCAAGCTCCTCCAGACGACACTTTTATTGGGCATGTGTCCTGATTTGTTCACGTGGAACTTAGCTGGAGGTTAGACCATGTCTGCTCTTTACTGAACATTTGGTCTGATTTGCTTGCTGGGCATGCAATGCTAAGACAATGGGGATTCATCCTGGCTTCACCTTGATTTGCTTGTTCATTGGTTATACATATTTAGAATCACAGAAGCTTAGAAGTGCAGAGTTTGAAGGAACCATGATGGGTTATCTAGACCAACCCCCGTTTTGCTCACCATGGGGCCCAGACCCACAACCCTGAGATTATGAGTTTCATGCTGTACCGACTGAGCTATGCTCATCCCATGCTTCTTAAGAGCATTTCCTTAGCATGATCCCTCCATCTTTTATCAGAAGTTGTTCCCCCCTCCCATTGTATGGCTATCATGTGTCAGGTATGCTTAGGATGATATACCTGTACACCTCAATACATCTTCAGTATTATCCTTCCAGTCATGCCATTTTTAGAAACCTATCCTTTGTGCTTCTTTGCCGATATAAAAATTATTTTAGAAAAGTGCACGTAATTAAATACAGTTGGATTTACATCACAGGCTGTGTTCCCCGTTCATTGCGCACTCGCCGTGTTTCCAGTGCTGTGTTTTTAAATCCCTGTTATGCATATGTGCCCTGTGCTTTGTTACAAAAGCCTATTGTTTTGATGCGTTGTTTCTCAAACTGGTTTCACACCAATCAGAGTCCTTAAGCTGCTCCTAATTCGTCTCGAGCCATATGTGAACACCTTTGCAAAAATGAAGAAAATGTTTAAATATACATTTTTTAAGAAGCCAGAAGCATTCCTGCTAGGTATTGTGAGAAATGAGATAAACAAGAAAGATAGGAAATTATTTTTGTACGCAGTAACAGCAGCGAGAATATTGTTAGCCCAGAAATGGAAACAAGAAGAACTACCAACACTGGAAGAATGGAGAATGAAAATGATGGACTTTGCAGAACTGGATAGAATGACAGGAAGAATTAGGAATCGACGAGATCAGAGATTTATTGAAGAATGGGAAAAATTTTCAGAATATATGCATAATTTAGGTGAAAAACAAATAACGCTTGTAACGTTTAGCGAAGCTTTGTAAAAAAGAAAGTTAAAATTATGGATTGAAAGCAGATTTAATTTAAGAAGTAGATAAGAACTAAGAAATGTGTGGAAAATTGAGAAGGGAAGGAGTACCAGCCAAGTTGAGGGAAGTCAAAAAATGAGAGAATGGTTTTATAAATTGTTTGAATTGTATTAATTTGTCTTATTTGTAAACTGAATAAAAATTATATTTAAAAAAAAAGCAAAAGGTGAAGATAAGAAACGCTAAGGTACACCTGCATTGGAATAACTGGACACCTTCCTTTGCTCCAGCTGCAACAAAATATGTCTTTCCTGTATCGGTCTGTGCAGCCACAGCAGTGTGCTGTAACTTGCCAATGGTTTGTCTCCACCCATGAAGGAACACTCTTCCATTGTCTCCCAAGACACACGGATGCCAGCCATGTTACCAGTGCCCACTGGTGTGAATACAAACAGAAATGAATGAAGCTGCGCTGACATGAACAGCTAGGGAGGGAAGGAGCCGTGAAACATGCCGGGAAAACAATTTCACTGCACTTGTAAGGGAGCCATGTGAGCACACCCTAAGTAATTCTGCACAGGACCCGGCTGTCCCTCTGTGTACAGCTGTCATGGGAAGCAATGTTACCTGCAACATGTGTGAAGTACGGCTGTCACAAACACACATCATGTTTGTGTCCTTTAAGCGTCTTTTTACATAATCTGGAAACCATGATCCAATCAGGGCGTCTGGCAACAGAAGCCTGCTTATAGTAGCTTCTATTGTATGAAAATTAAAATTGCAGCGATTCTGTTTTCATGCCAGTGAAACTATTCTCTCAGAAGAATAGCTGCAGACCACACGCGAGAGCAGTTTTCTAGCGCAAAGCAGCCATGAGCTCATAAGTGCAGAAGAAGAAAAAGAGTTTGGATTTGATATCCTGCTTTATCACTACCCTAAGGAGTCTCAAAGCAGCTAACAATCTCCTTTCCCTCCCCCCCCCCCCACAACAAACACTCTGTGAGGTGAGTGGGACTGAGAGACTTCAGAGAAGTGTGACTAACCCAAGGTCACCCAGCAGCTGCATGAGGAGGAGCGGGGAATCGAACCCAGTTCACCAGATTACAAGTCCTTCTGGATCAGACCAAAGGCTCATTCGTTGCAACACCCTGCTCTCATATCGACCAGCCAGGTGTCTGTGGGAAGCCCCGAAGCAGGGCTTGACTAGCGATAGCGATAGTCACTTGCGATACCCAGCCACTGCTATTCAAAGGCATACTGTCAATGATGCAGTGCAGATGCTCTCCGAACCAATTCAGGGATATCAGATGGGTGTGCACAGTTGTTTAAAGATATATTTATACAAAGCCTATGTGACAACTGCGTGACAAAACAGATGGGGCGAAAGGATTGGTCTGTAAGGACAGGAGGCGTTCTGTGGAAGAATGCTAAAAAGTTACTAAAACATTTTATTGGGGAGGAAAGGTTCCTAAAGCTACCATAGTAGGCATGCATCTGGTGTGGCATAGGATAGGACTGTCTGCTACAGAGCTACAGTTCCCAACAACCTTAGCAAGCTACACTTCCCAGAATTCTTTGGGGTGAAGGAGTCCTGTGCTTAGAATGTGCTTTAAGTGTATTGTGTGGGCCTGCAGCTGCCATGTAGTCGGATGTAGGGTGCTTGGTAAGGGTCTGTTCCTCAGAACCATTTCTGTTCCTCAGAACCATTTCTTATCCTAAGCGGGAAACGGACTCCTTCAGACCAAAGGAGTTCAGGACGTGAGGGATTTCAAAGCACCGCTTCCAAAGATGCGAGGTGGCAGCCTTTCACCTTTGTTGCGATAAGCGGAGACGCTATATGTACTTTTCCTAACTGCAAAAGTAAAGCTGCTTCACTGAGTGTTACTGAGAGCAGCTATGGGGAGAGCGAGGCGACAGGGATAGGGAGCTGGGAGAACCAGCGCACAGCCCCCTTCCCTCAGCTTACTCCCAGTCCCTGCCCCAAGCGCTGTAGAGTTGGAAAGGACTCTTGAGTGTCATTCAGTACAACCCCCTGCAACACAGGAATATTTTGACCAACGTGGGGCTCAAACTCAGGACCTGAGTGGGGGCAGTGGTGGGTGAGAGGACCATGGGCTACACAAGCTAAAAATGACCCAATCCACATGGTCAATAATGATCAAAGCCAGTGCTTCCCAAACTTGGGTCTCTAGCTGTTTTTGGACTGCAATTCCCATCATTCCTAGTAAGCAGGGCCAGTGGTCAGTGATGATGGGAATTGTAGTCTGAAAACAACTGGATTGGGGAACACTAGAGAGCTTCACATTGATTGCTTCTAGTTGGGTTGATAGGAACTGTAGTCTAAATACTTCTGGGTATCACAATGTTGGCTCCCCTGGCATATCTAGCTAGACTTGTGTGATTTTACTGAGAAGAGTTTAAACTATTCCAGCCTCCGGGACAAGCTTTTGTTATTCTCCTCTTCCAGATTTTTATCTCTGGTAACAGTGTTATGCGCGTTTGTTGTGTCTCATGTGCCTCTCCGGTTTGCTCATAAACAATGTCATTAAAATTTGAATTTCTCAGTCATGTTGTGAAATGAGTAAAAAAGGAAAGAGTGCAATATTGCTTTTGTAACTGCAGTAAACCCACATTGCAAAAAATATTACACTGCACTACTAATCTACTTTTTAAGCTAGCTTTGGAAGGAGCAGTAAAATTGTTGAACATATTTTTCTCCCCTGTGTAAAAATAAAATAAAACTACTGACACACTAAAAGAAATGAGCTCCCGTTTTAGTCCTCTAGAGGGATACGCTTCATAGCTGTTTGGCTGAAATCTGTAAGAAACAGAAACACCCTCACATATAAGAGAGATGAGAGGCACCATTATGTGGAGCCACATGAAACATCGCAGCTAATATAGGCGCGTTCTGAGATGGTTTATTAGCTGGCACTCTGAATTGTTCCCTTCCAGTGTGAATTCAATTTCATGGGTGTGAATGCACCGCAAGCAGACCAGCGGCATACAGGGCATGTCATTGCCAGTTCAGAGCAGTTCCCAAAATGTGGCAAAAGGTTGTGTACTTGGATGATTCAAAAAGGGAACCTGCAAGAAAATGTTGCAGTATGGAGTGCTCCTGCCTAGCATTGGGCCAGACTCCCTCCTTGCCTTGCCTGTGGTTCCTAGAAGCTGTCAGCATGTGACAGCAGCCATATCCCGGGAATGGCTTTGACTGGCTCAACCAGGTGATGACAGCCAATGGGTCTCAGAACCTCAGTGAGTTAGGGACTTCCCCTGCAATAATTTATATTTATATGCTGCCCATCTGATTGGGTTGTCCCCGCCACTCTAGGCAGCTTCCAATAAATTAAAACACAGTAAGACATCAAACATTAAAAACTTCCTTATCCAGAGCAGCCTTCAGATGTCTTCTAAAAGTCAGATAGTTGTTCATTTCCTTGACATCTGATGGGAGGGCGTTCCACAGGGTGAGCACGATTACTGAGAAGGCCCTCTGCCTGGTTCCCTGTAACTTCACTTTTGGCCGTGAGGGAACTGCCAGAAGGCCCTCGGCGCTGGACCTCAGTGTCTGAGCTGGATGATGGGGGGTGGACATGTATCCTTCAGGTATATGGGGCCGAAGCCATTTAGGACTTTAAAAGTCAACACCAACCCTTTGAATTGTGCTTGGAAATGTACTGGGAGCCAACGTAGGTATTTCAGGACTGGTGTTATGTGGTTCTGGCAGCCGTTCCTAGTCACCAGTCTGGCAACCGCATTCCGGGTTAGTTGGAGTTTCCGAGCCACCTTCAAAAGTAGCCCCATATAGAGCGCACTGCAGTAATCCAAACGGGAGATTATTATTGGAATACTCTTGGGCAAGACAGCTTCTGTAGCTGCCCCACCCCGGACATTTCCCACCTCACTGCAGCAGAGGAATTCTGGGTATTCTTGTAAGTGGCTCTGTTGGAGTGTAGGCCTCTAGCAGATGCCCAACTAGGCTGACTTTTCAATCTATCTGTGCTTACCACAGTATGGACTGAAGAATCCAGGAGGGCCACAACACCTTGCATTAGAGCTCTGCAATCTACTGACCCCCAAAAATGCATTTCCTTTAGGAACACAGAAAGTTGCCTTATACTGAACCAGGTGCGTTGGCCCCTCTGCCTCAGTATCGCCACACTGACTGGCAGCAGTTCCCCAGGCAGGATCCTCTCTCAGCCCTCCCTGGGGATGCCAGAGATTGAATATGAGGCCTTCTTCTTGCACAACAAATGCTCCGCTACTGAGGTGTGACACTTTCCCAAGCAATGGGAGGTTGACCAGCAAAGGGACAATTAGGAGCCATGCCCCATACGAGAGCAGAGAAGTCTGCTTTCCTTTATACTGCTCATATAAGCTTGTTTATTGCACTTGCATGGGGAAAGGTAACAAATATGAATTGAGAGGCTGTTTTTCTGTCTCCTCCTTTCTTCAAGTGGCAACACCTGAGTGCAGGATTTATTGATTCAAGGCTACACACAAAAGCTGGAATATTGCCTATTGTCATTTTCTCAAACAATCTGCTGACAACAGATTCGAAATTACCACCCATCCCCTCTCCTGCATCCTCTTGAGCTGTGCAAATATGGCTTATAGGTGCAGGCTTGAAAACAGATGTGCGTGTTTGTGTTTTCCTTCTCTGCGTACAGCCAGCATCCTCTTGTGCCTGTATTAACTCTTCTCAGTGAGCAGAAAGGAAATACAAGTTGCTGCTTGAAGGGACTAGTAAAGCAAATGGCAAAAGGGTTGAGGCTCCCTGCTTGTAGAACCACAGTCATTTTACATTTTGTCAGTTCATTATTATTTAACTTGCTCTGTCTTTTCGATGGTGGATATCCTAAGAAGTGTCCAAATACATAGCTAACAAACAATTTTCCGATGGTTGTAAACTGCTCCCTAGACATTTTCAGTTGAATGGCGGGTATGGAAATGTTTTAAATAAAGTATCAGAATAACCCAAATTATCAGCATATGGTTTAAAGCAGCCTTATATTAATGAACTACTCTGGAAGCTGTGGGTGAACAGGAACTCCATGCAGGCAACTCGAGAGGCTGATGTCTCTCTTGCACCCAGCAAAAAAGTCAAGTCTGCCGGCATAGAAATACATTGGGCTGCTGCTGCTGCTGCTGCTGCTGCAGGGGGAGGGATAAAGGGTAGCCCATTGCACATCAACAAAAAGAGAAAACAGAGCTATCATGTCTAGTTGCCATTGGCCACTGTGAAAATAAGACTGTCTAATCCTCTTTTAAAGCCATTCAAGTGGGCATCCATTATTATTATTATTATTATTATTTGTATACCGCCCTTCATCCCAAGATCTTAGGGCAGTTCGCAAGGTAAAAACACAAGGTAAAAACACAAACAAATGGTAAAACAAAATACACCCCCCCCAGCGCATTTAAAAGGCTGCAGGGTGTTAATAAGCCAGTGGCTTGGTTGAGGAGGAATGTTTTCACCCGGTGCCTAAAATATATATAATGAAGGTGCCTGACAAACCTCCCTGGGGAGAGCATTCCACAAACAGGGAGCCGCGGCAGAAAATGCCTACTCTTGGATTGCCACCCTTTGGACCTCTCGGGGAGGAGACACACAAAGAAGGGCCTCAGGTGAGGAACAGAGTCCAGGTTGGTTTATGTGGGGAGAGGCAGTCCTTGAGGTATTGTAGTCCTGAGCTGTTTACACACAGATTCATAGGTGAGGGGAGAGACTTCATCAGGCAAGGCCTTCTTCCACCTGCCTTGCCCCAGCCTCTGGCCCTAAGAAGGTAAAGGACCCCCGACAGTTAAGTCCAGTCGCGAACGACTCTGGGGTTGTGGCACTCATCTCGCTTTACTGGCCGAGGAAGCCAATGTTTCTCCACAGTTTTTCCAGGTCATGTGGCCAGCATGACTAAGCCACTTCTGGCAAAACCAGAGCAGTGCATGGAAACACCGTTTACCTTCCCACCAGAGTGGTACCTATTTATCTATTTGCACTCTGGCGTGCTTTCGAACTCCTAGGTTGGCAGGAGCAGGGACTGAGCAATGGGAGCTCACCCTGTCGTGGGGATTCAAACTGCCGACCTTCCAATCGGTAAGCCCTAGGCTCAGTGGTCCTGGAGGAAGAACTGTGAGGGGAGAGACTTCATCAGGCAAGGCCTTCTTCCACCTGCCTCGCTCCACCCTCTAGCCTCTGCTTCTCAATTTGTATTGTATTATTTTATGCACTGTGGCTTGCCATTGTTTTATTGATTGTAGTTTAGAAATTATTTATTGTAATTGTTAAAGAGTGAATTTCTGCTAAATTTTTATATGCTGGTATTATTATTCTATACTATTGCTGAATGTTATGTTTTTGATGTAGTTTGCTTAAAGTTATGTTTTATTATCACATTTTTGTATTGGATTAGATTGTTATAAGGTGTACATTCCTTGTTTCCTCAGTTTGTAAACCACCTTGGGTATTGTAAGATAGATGGTATACAAATTAAAAATGATGAACAATGATGATAAGTTTTAAGTTACTTTATTTTGTCTGCCTTCACTCATTGCCCTGAGTTCCAGTATTATGAGAAAAGGACAGAAGAACCTCCTGGATCAGGACATTTGCCCTGGTCCAGCATCCTGTTCTCACAGTGGCCAGCTGGAAACCTGTGGACCCAGCCACAGCAGCACTCTAGCCTCCAGCAACTGGTATTCAGAAGCAATGATGCCTCATCTGAGCTTGGAACAAAGGGGACTTGCTTTCATGTCCTTTAACCCCTTTCACATGTGCAAAATGGAGATCCCACACCTGGGACAGTGGAGAAGCATGTGCTACTCGTAACGTTTTGTAGTGGGCAACTCTGAACCCGACTGAATCACGCTCTCATCAATGTTTCTCCCATAGAATAGTACAGTCACTTTTTCTATTCAGTTCATTTCAACAATGAAACCACATAGCTAAATGGGAAGCTTGTTTTGCCCACCTACATTTTTATTTGATAAAAAGAGAGAAAAACCTTGATAGGTTTCCAGTCAAAAGCTGCTGCTTTTAATAATGTAACCTATTTCTGACTCCCATCTTTTGCTTTCTGCAGCTCTCTGTAAAAGTGCACATTTGTATGGCACTCCTGAAACATACACCACATGGTCTGAAGTGGCTTTTGACTCTTTCATCAAGAATGAGCTGGCCAGGTATATGTTGAATGACAGGTGTGGGGGTGAGGATACAGAGCTAAGACTGGATGAGACAGAAGATGGAATAGCAGCAAACAAAGAGAAGGACCGCAGAAGATTCAGAAATGGAAATACTTGAAAAAGGATGCTAATGAAGAGAACATAGGGGGATAAGCCAGAGAAAGAAACTAAGACACAGATCAAGACTTAAATAGTATAAAAAGGTGACATCTTTAGAAGATTGAAAAATGTGCTGCTCCAAAATCTGTTGGTAGAATGTACAGCCAAGGGTAAAGACATGGTGCTTTCTGGCACAACTTGTTCTGAGGACGGATATTATGCTTTTTATGTAGAATGACAGAAAATAACACATAGGAAGCTCACTTATAGTCAGACCATTGGTCCATCTAACTCAGATGGAGGTTCTTCAGTTTCAGGTAGGAATCTCCCAGCCCTACCTGTACATGACAAGAATTGAATCTGGAACATCCAGCATGTAATCAGATACCCTGTCACTGAGCTACAGACCTTCACCCTTAACCTATAATCTGATGGTGGTTTTAAGGGAATCCTTGGTAAAAATTACAAGGGCCCCTAAGAATGCATGCTGCGGTTCTTTTTGGAAGGCACCAGATCTGTGTTTTGTCAGCAGAGATCCGATGTCTGACATCACAGTACTCGTGGTGTAGAACCCATGAAAAAACCATGCAATTTCTAGGATGTTTTACCAGAACCAGTGTTTTCTGTTGACATACCAGCCCATTCATCCCATTTTTTATCTCCCAGATCACTCTTTTCTCACTATTCCCCACAGATGTTTTCTGTAGAAGGAAGCCACGCAGCAGGGTGACAAGGCTAAAATGCAGAATTAATCATATTTAAAGATCGACATGGGTTTATAATCTCACACTAAGTTGATCCCCTAGTGTTGGTGGGGGCAAGAGGCAAATGTACTGGAAAGGGGGTAGAGGAAGGGAAATAAGGGGTGCTGTCATCCCTTATCCTGAGACAATGAAGGACAAAAAACTTCATTGGAGACTGGATTCCTTTTTGAGAGGCTACTCAGTTCAGCAACTTCAGCCCAACTGTAGTTAAATCACCAAGTGTTGGTGTATTTTTGGAATTATTACTCCTGTAGCTACAGAAAGCATAATTGTACTAAGCCATCAAGGACAAGAGGAAAGCACAATCAATGTAATGAACAGCACTTAATTTATAAGAACAAAGGGTGTTATTTTTTAGAGTCTGCTAGATGTCAAACTCTCAATTCACACAGGTGATCTACGTGCAATTTCCCCCCACACACAGCCAAAGAATGGGTGGCTGGAATGTGCTCAACTTTTCCAAAATGGATTTTGTTGATCCAAGTTTATAAAGATATAGCTTGGCATAGATAACAGACATAAATAACCCTTACTGATCAAAAGCTGGACTCCATCTGCATGTACCCTTTATAGACTGAAAAAACACTTGGTTTCTGCTTCATCCCATTAGTGCAAGAGAATAGGTTGATTTCATTAGCCAAATGGTAAGTTGCGTATAGACACACACACACACACACACACACACACACACACACAGGCAACAACCATTTTGTGTGCATTTAATTGATGTGCAACCACAGACGTATGGGTCCTTTTGGACCCAGAAGAGGGCAGAAAGGGGGCCGAACAGGTCAGGCTCATGCATGCTCCGCCGATGTGTGCAGGGGGCCAGGAATGGAACCCACACACAAAACGGTCATTGCATAGATGATATATCTATCATCTATCTCACATACCAGATTGGCACACCTAGAACTCTGCTCAAGTTACTAAATTTTATAACTCAATCCAATGCTTTGAGAGACTATGCTAAACAGCTCTAACTAATAAGTATTATTTATGTATTTTTAAACATCCAGCTCACTTAGCTGGAATTAAATCAACAACATACCCACAAGTAAGAATTTTGGGCCAATTTATAGTGCATTGGGGATTGGACAGCCCTTAGGAGCGAGAAAGAACTTGGCTACCTTTAAGTGATCATTTCTGCCTATAATTTAACTCAACACTCCATTCACGCCAAATAGTTCTTGTCTTTTTACAAGAGCATAGTGCTTGTTAAGAATAAATTGACTACACCAACACAAACTTAGGTCCTCAACATGGTATTTTATTTTGTTTACAAACACTATGCCATAAACTCATATGGAATTGGTTCCAGCAGCTCTGGCTCCTTGCCATTGTTTCTCACAAAGTGGGCTTCTCTTGGAGGAGCAGGCTAGAAGACAGAAAAAGAAATTTAAACATAAATACAAGTTACAATAGCATTGTTTAGTCCAGGTGCCATCTGTTGGGCTTTCCTTGTTTTTACTGCAGCACTATGTCCCTAGAACACAAAAAATCTACAGCAAAAAACTACAATACTTTAGACTTGAGAAAGCATGGCACCTCTTCTCGCAATATGGCAACTGATAATTCTATGCATGAATCATTTTATAATTGATTAAATATATTTTCCCCTAGAAAGTTTGCTGTATCACTTGAGAATAGGATGAGTCACACAGTAGCAATTTTTTAAAACAAGCCTAACAGCAGCTTTCTTTCCCCCGCCCCCCATAATATGCACAAAGATTACCTACTAGCACTGAAAATAACTTTATAAAAATAATACCAAGGCTAAATGCATTTGAAACATACTTGGATTATGCAGAACCCCCCCACTAGTGTTTATGACTAAACTTCCTTCTAATCTGAAAAATGTGTTAATGGAATTAATTACCTGACATTCTTCTCTTGTCAGAAACTTAATTGCTTCCTGACATCTTAGTCACATAGAATGTTCAAACCACTTCCGCCAACCCCCCCCCCCCCTTGTTTGCAGACAAAGTACATACACTTTGTTCACATCTCAATACATTACCTGGCGTTTTAGTTCAAACCAAGTTCCCTTTTCCTTTCCTTCTTTTTTCTTTCTTTCATTTTCTTTCACACGCTGCAAGAAGCTGTCTCTGCTCTTTGAGTGCTTAATATGCTCAATTCGCACATTAATTCTCTTGGCCAGAATCTTGCCCCTAGACACAGAACACAACACTGTTAGATTTAGCAACTTTTCCTGTGGGGTTTTTTTTTTTTTTAAACCCAAATAGGACTAACAGCTGAGCCCAAGTCAGTACACATGGTTACCATGCTGGTTTCAGAGCATAGGCAACTCTGATTGCTGTAGGAACATGTAAGCTTTCCTATTTTAAAGAACTTTTCAATATGTTTCCTTTGACAGGATCCAAGCCAATTAAGTAGTAACTGGTTGGGTTTTAAAAGGATATTGTCTCTGCCCCACCTGAATGGCCAATGGAGACACAACAAATGTCTAACTGGCAAAGTGAATGGGGAGAAAGGAATCCATCAATGCAATTAAAGCTCCAAACCATTTTAGTAGCACTTACTTAACTTTCTTGTTCACAATAATGCCCACAGCATGCTGGGTAATGTTGTATACCCTTCCTGTCTTGCCATGGTAACATTTGTGGGGCATGCCTTTCTGAATTGTGCCCATGCCCTGTTAATAAAAGACAGACAGAAAATATTACCATAGCTTATCTTACAAAAAAAATGCCAAAGATATATTGAACTAAATAAAACAGTTGCAATCATAACATTAGCAACATTTCCCAAAAGCTTCCAATATCAGATATCAGAAAGAACACGTTAAAAAATATATATTTGTCCCAAAGTCCTCCAATGTCAGGTTCCCAAGCTTTAGACTAAGCATCTGTCTAATAATTAAACTATCAAGTAAGCTACTATGTTTTGGATTATACAGTGGGTAATATCTAGCAAGTCATACTCAGTATAGTCCTATTGCAATCAATGGACTAGATTTCAACTGGTCTACTCTGCAAATGGAATAGCATTGTATATCAAGCAATGCTTACCATTTGAAATAAACTTCTAGAGCCACGTACTGGGTCTTCCAATTGCTCACTTATCCTGTTGCAGGAAATCATGCAACAGCCATATCCAAACTGATGAATGGTTTGCCAATACACTCATGGTTGGCACAATTATCCTTACACATTAATGCTATCTTAAAATATTTAATCAAATAAAATTAAATCTGAAGAACTGGACATCTCTGGTTTGCTTTCAGTGCCGGTGAAATGATTTGCTCACTTTGCTATTACAAAAGCAATCATAAGAGACAATCATCATCAAGCTCCAGAGTGTTATGAAATAAAAATTTCAAGTAAAGTTCTGTATCAGCAATAGTGTGATATACTGAAGAGGGCAACCTTCTGGCGAATTAATACTCCTCTGTGTATTTTCCAAATTACATTGTAAGATGAAATGCAAATGTGAGCATAGTTCAAATCCCAGCATTTAATACTCTAGGGCAGGGCAAGCAAAACAATATTTGTTATTCTGTTAGATTGTATTTAATTTGAATTCTGTTTTAGACGGATAATGAGAGAACTACAGTATTAGATTTAGCATTAGAGCATTTTTAAATTTAAAAATACCTTTATGTCAACAATATCACCCTTCTTATAGATGCGCATGTAGGTAGCGAGAGGGACCACACCTATGAAAAAGATGTAATAATCAATCATATTTTTACTCAAGTTAGTTTTGTATGTTTGAGCTTGAGAAAAAGGTGGTTGAGAGAGTATATTATGGGCATCTTCAAATTACTAATGGGTTGTCACATGAGGGATGGAGCAAGCTTGTTTTCTCTTGCTCTGAAAGATAGTACCTGAACCAATGGATTCAAGTTACAAGAAAGGAGATTCAAACTAAACATCAGAAAGTACATTCTGACAGTAAGAGCTGTTTGACAATGGAATGGACTCCCTTGGGAAGGTGGTGGACTCTTCTTCCTTGGAGGATTTTAAGCAGATGTTGGGCTAGTCGACTCTTGGGATCTCTTCCAACTCTATGAAATGTTTTAAAGGTATTAAAATTGACTTACAACATTCAGGCTATATAAGAAGAGTTTGGATTTGATATCCCGCCTTTCACTCCCTTTAAGGAGTCTCAAAGCGGCTAACATTCTCCTTTCCCTTCCTCCCCCACAACAAACACTCTGTGAGGTGAGTGGGGCTGAGAGACTGTGACTGGCGCAAGGTCACCCAGCAGCTGCATGTGGAGGAGCGGAGACGCGAACCCGGTTACCCAGATTACGTGACTACCGCTCTTAACCACTACACCACACTGGCTCTCTATAAGTAAGTAATATACTACTTATACTACTTATATACTACTACTATATAAGTAAAATAAGCTACACATAGAAGCAATTCCTCTTCCCAAAGCCCCTCTATTAGTGCTGCTTTCTGAGCTTTCTAGCCTGCATCTACAGATTTCTAGCAGTGTATATGTAATGACATTTTTCAATAAATTAAAGATGCGTAAGTCTTAGCTGATACTGATAGCATATGGACTATGGGATGTGAAGGTTCACCTGACCTTGGTGGTCACATCAGTTTACTGAAATAACCCTTATTCCTGGATCAACAAGAAGCAACAAACCCACTGACCAACTAAACTAGCTGAACAAATATTCCCTACCATGTTTGCGAAAGGGTCTTGAGAACATGTAACGTGTCCCCCTCCTCTTCCCCTTGGTGTTGGTCATCTTGAAGGTTTACTGAAAGAGAAAATACAATTGGATCAAAAATTAACAGAAAATAAAATTAAAACATGCACAATGGTAGCTTTCCCCCAAAGCAAATAACAATGAGAAGGGGCGTATGTCAAGATTGTCAGGGGGGAGGGATTATATACCCCTCACACTACAATACTGCAGAAGAGCCCTTGTCTAGCATTAAACACGTTTAGCATCATATCTCATTTGAGCCTGAATATCTTGTCAGAATAATTACCCACGCAACATATTGAAATCCATAAACATGCATTTTACCCCCAGGTATCTACACCCACTTTTGCCTGCATGTGGATACACACAATACCCTCCAAAACACTTCTAAGTTCATTTGCACATGCATAGTTAAGCCACAGGTTCAGTCTCTGCTACCTCCAGTATAAAAAAAAAAAACAGGAGTTGAGGCGTTACAAAAGATCTCCCTTACCCAAGCCTCTGGAAAAGCCACTGACGCTGAAGAGCAGGCGAATTTGGGGGGGGGGGGGGTCCTCCATAAAGCAGCCTTTCTCAAAATGTGTGTCCCCAGATGTTGAACTACAACTCCCATCACCCCTAGCTAGCAAGGCCAGAGCTCAGGGATGATGGGGCTTGTAGTCCAACATCTGGGGACCCACAGGCTGAGAACCGCTGCAAGGATAAGAAACGTTTCCAGGAGAGACTATACACCTTAGTGACATCTAGACCTTTTGAGGCGCGGGTGCTTCCCATCCCTGCCACTCCAAGTCCTGCCTTAACTGGAGAAGCCAGGGACGGGAGCCTGGGGCCTTCTGCATGCAAGGCGTGCGCTGCGTCCACTTCTGAACGAGGAGAAAGCAGGAGAAGGCGGCCTCCATCGCAAACCTCCACGTGCGCTTGGATCGCACCCGTTGCTGCCGTTTCCTCCCAGGCCAGCGCACCCCACTGGCGCCGCTCCCGGGTCCGGGTCCTGCTGCCGCCGCCCTCTTCCACCTAGCCGGCCTCCCCCCTCTTCCCATCCCTCCTGAAGGCCAGGCCGCCCTCGGCGAAACGGCTCTCGCTCCCTCGCCCTCCCCACTTCCAAGCGCCGCCCGGCGCAGCTCCCCCTCTCCCGTTTCCCCGCCACCGGCCCATTTCGCGCCAAAGGCCCTCACAGACCCGCTACAAGCGGCCCCCCAGGAGTGGAAGAGGAGCAGCCCAGCTCCGCCGTGTACCTGTAAGATGGCGTCCGAGGCCGAAAGGAAAGAAGGCGGGGCTTCCTGCGCTCTCCGCTCCTTCCTGCCCGCGTGCGGGGGTCCTCCGGGAAGTAGGGCTGTCTCGCAGAAATGCCGGAGTGATTGCGACGTCGGGTGCTGGCGTGGAAACTTTAAATATATATATTAAATATATATATATATATAAAGGAAGCGAGACGGGTGCTGGGGAGAAAGCAGCCGAGCATGGAATAAATACCTGTCTTCCGTACTGTGAACGGAGGCAGGCAGTTGTCGTAGACGCGCTTTCTAGGAGGCCTTTGCAAGGCAAAAGGGAGCCCGGGGCCGGGGAGCTGACCCCGCCCACACAGGCGTTAGGCAGCGCGTGCGGCTGGCTGCCGTCACGTGGTCCCAGGTAGCCGGGTTGAATGGAGTCATGTGCTACTGTGAATAGATCCATCTATGTAATAACTGGATGTTGCAAGCAGCGGATAGGCCGCGATGGACATTTTATTTTTCTTATGGAGGAACAACTGCGATGGAGGGCAGGTTTTTGGCCCACTGTAAGCGATCTCAAGTGCAACATCCTCCCGGCACTAATTTCGAAAGAATGAATGGCACGTTAGAGAAAGTTACAGAGCTGTTCTCTGGACTGTTGGGGACAACAGCTAAGCTTGCTCTTTGCACCTGATCGGCTCAACCATTGAGCATCAGTTCTCCTAATCAAGTTCACATACACACTACCCGCCTTCATGTGTACATGTCAACACCTCACACAATGGGGAATATCTCAGATGCAGTACTAGGCACTGCCAATTTCAAATGTTTTAAGACTTTGGAGAGTCCCTGAGTAAATGCTAATTGGTCAGTTGGATACATGTTGAACGATGCACTGTGTGAAAAAGTACATTTTTATTTGCCCTGAATCTTCCACTATTCAGCTTCATTGGATGGTGCAGAGTTCTAATATTATGAGGTAGGAAAGATTCTCTGCACCTTTTATTTATACAAGGAGCCCTGGAGGCCCATCAAATGGGAGACAAGTGCAAAATGCATTACCAATATTTTGACGTACAGTGGTACCTCGGGTTACAGACTCTGCTAACCCAGAAATAGTACCTCGGGTTAAGAACTTTGCTTCAGGATGAGAACAGAAATTGTGCGGCAGTGGCGTGGTGGCAGTGGGAAGCCTCATTAGCTAAAGTGGTACCTCCGGTTAAGAACAGTTTCAGGTTAAGAATGGACCTCCAGAACGAATTAAGTGCTTAACCCGAGGTACCATGGTACTATCATCTTGCACAGTGGCATTAAACTGCATCAGGCCATGTTATGGAGAGATCCATGAGCAGTCTGACAACCAAGAGCTCTTCCTCTTCTAGATAGCTACAATAATAACTGTTTCATAAGGAATGCAATGTGTGCTTAAGCTTGCCTTTCGCTTCTCCCTCCCTCCTCATGTCTCTTTAGAATGTGAACCTGAGGGCAGGGACCATCTTAGAACTGATTTTTGTAAGGCTCTCAGGGAGACTTTTGACCAAAGAGTGGTATTTAAATGCTGTAAACAATTAATAAAAAGCAGCACAAAAGGAAAGGGGATTAGGGGGGAGGAGGGAAAATCAATATTGGGGTATTTTAATATTTGTTGCTTCAAACAGAACAAGATGCAGCAGTAAAAAAAAAAAAGCTAATGCTATTCTAGGCTGCATGCAGTGTCCAGATCAAGGGAAGTAATAGTACCATTCTAGTCTGCCTTAGTCAGACCACACTTGGAATACTGTGTCCAATTCTGGGCACCACAATTTAAGAAGGATGTTGACAAGCTGGAACATGTGCAGAGGGGGGCAACCAAGATGATCAGTGGTCTGGAAACTAAGCCTTATGAGGAGCGAATGAAGGAGCTGGGTATGTTTAGCCTGGAAAAGAGGAAACTGAGAGGACATGGATATGATAGCCATCTTCATATATCTTAAGATATGTCACATGGATGAGGGAGCATGCTTGTTTTCTCCTGCTCTGGAGCGTAGGACTTGAACTAATGGATTCAAGTTGCAAGAAAGAAGATTCTGACTAAACATTCGGAAAAACTTTATTACAGCGCTGTTCAGCAGTGGTAAAGACTCTCATGAGAGTTGGTGGAGTCTCCTTCCTTGGAGATTTTTAAAGAGAGGTTGGATGGCCATTTGTCATGGATGCTTTAGCTGAGATTCCTGCATTGCAGGGGGTTGGGCTAGATGGCCCTTGGGGTCCCTTCCAACTCTTAAGATTCTATGATTATAAAATCATTTACCCCTGCTGCCATTTCAAGCTGCATTTGTGCTGTGCTGTTATCAGAGAAAGGATCGGGATGTATTCCATGTACATGACTTTTTTGGTTTTCCACCGCTGTAAACACCCACCCTAGAACTGCGCATGCACAACAGCTGGCACATACGTTCACATTCCCACTTACTCCACATCCAGATTTCTAGTTGGATTAAAGCTGGTTTGAGGTGAGAAATGCATCCAAACACCAGCATTTGTGAATAAACTACAGGATTGATATGGTTTATGGCTAACAATGTGAATGCAGTTTCAAAAACTAGCGGTACGAACACATTTACTGCAGTTATTGGTAACGTGGACATACCATTTTGCACAGTTTCTTGGCAATTTAATTATTGGCATGACCAGTGGAAAGATTTCAAGGAGTTATGAAAGCTGCTGGTCTTTTAGCAGCACAGCACTGATGGAGATAAGTCCCATTTACTGGATGGAATGACTGCTGTGACCTTTGAGGAAGGAACATAACAGAGATGCTTTTTCAGCACAGCAATCCCATCTCTTTCCCTCTCCTATAGCCTGATGGGACGCCTGAAGATGCATCTGATCATGACGTTATGTGTCTGATGCAGTGGAGTGTCCCCCCCCCCCCGAAAAGCTTATGCTATAATAAATTCCAGTCTTTAAGGTGGTGTAGTGTGCACGTGGGGAGGGTAGCCGTGGTCGGCGGCTACTATTTCTGCAGCAGCATCCCTGCAGCACCCCTCTCTCCGGGGTCCTAGAGCCGCCAAACCAGGCATGAAGAGAGAGCTTTTTTGCCACTGTGTGCTTCAAAGCCAAGCATTCAGAGAGCCTGAAAACACCAGGCACTTCCATGCCAAGAGAACTGTGTTGCATTTATTGGAATATTACGGAAAAGGCAACCTAATGAATATATTGGAGCTCTCCCAAACCGTTTGTCCACGTTTTGAGCGCATAAAACGTTATATATCTAGATGAAAGGCAACCCACAGGGATCTGCAATAATCGCTGCAATGTATCCTTAGTTATTACTGTCGTATAATTATAAAGTTACTGTATATCCTTCGAAGCTTGCATAATCTTAGAAGGGGTGTGGCAGCTGGAGCAGGGTGGAGAGCATGGCAGCAACTATCTCATTTACGCTACGCTTGCTCCTGCTGCAGAAACATTTAACATACCTACTACTACCCTCTCTGGTTTCGTGCTCACAGGAGCCTAAAACACACAACGCATCACCTGCGCGCGTGTATGAGAGAGAAAGACACGTATTAACCACGAACAGCAAGAGCGCAGGGGGGGGGGAGGGGACACACCTCAAAATAAAAGCTATCGGACGTCTAGCGCTAGGACCTCGGGGAGCCACGGAGAGGCAGCCGGCGTGCTCTCGCGCTGATCAGGGAAAGCTGATTGGCTGCGCTCTTGGGGGCCTGCGAGACTACGGCGCTACGGTTCCGGGTAGCAAGCCGTAGTAGGGGCAGCGGGGCTCGTGCGGGCGGAAGAGGCTGCGCGGCGGCGGCGCGCGGAGAAGGGCGGTTGGTTGAGTGCTGAGGGCAAGGCGAGCGGACGCAGCGCGTGCCCTCCGTCTCCCCCCCCCCCCGCCCACCGTCGTCTGTCTCGGCGGTTGGAACTGCTTACGGGTCGTTTCGTCAGGCGGGCGGAGCTCTCGGGGAGGCCGGAGGGGGGCGGAGGCATCCCGCTCTCCCTCAGCCGTTGCTTGGGGGCGGCGCCCGGGTCTTCTTTTTTTTCTTCCCCTTCCCCTCCTCCTCCTCCTCCGGTGGGAAACTCCCCCGGCTCGCCTCGACGTGTGATTGGGTGGAAGATGGCGCTGCGCGGATGGAAATCCTAATGACAGTCTCCAAATTCGCCTCCATCTGTACCATGGTGAGGAGCGGGCGGAGGGGTGGGCGCTGCTATCTCCCCTTCCGCCCATGTTCGGCTGCCCTGTGTGGTGATGGCGGCGGCGGTGTGAGGAGTTCCCCAGGGGAGAGGGAGCGCCTCGAGCTGGGCTCCGAAGGGGCCTGAGGGCGTGTGCCGAGAGGGGACGGGAGGCCACCGGGTGCACCTCCCTGCCTGGAGGGGCGGCGGCGGGAGGGTATTTCCGCTCGAGTACACGTTTTTCTGCCGGGGGTGAGGCCCACCCTGGATTGGGAACCTGGATTAGGGTGGCTGCCGCTTTGGGGCAAACCTTAAATCACAAGCGTGCGGGGGTTGGGCTGCTGGATCATGACCTAGAGGCGGTGACAGGAACGATGAGTGAGCTGGACGAGTGAGCCCCTTAAAACGAAAAAGGTGTGGAAATGGGTGGGCGGGCAAAGATTTTGGAGGTAGGCCTCAAGGTAGGACTGTATAGAGAGGAGTGTTGGCACAGCAGGATGAGTAGCTCCTATGAAGGCAGTAAATAATAATAATAATAATTTATATCCACCCTCCCCAGCCAAGGCCGGGCCCAGGGCGGCTAACAAGCAATAATAAAAACAAGTTGAATGTATACAACTTAAAAACATAGAGCTTCAAGCGAGGAGGGTGCTTTTCCTCATGCAAATTAAAGCACTCTGGTGTGGTAACTGGCGTGTTGCACCAAAAGCGAGGTATCCTGTGTTTTTAAAAGGCTAACACATTGTGGCATAAGTTCTTGTGGGCTAAGAGCTTGCTTTATCCAGCAGGTTGAGTGTCCTGCCTGTCACCATCTTCATTTGAATATTCAGCTTCCTCTTCCTAGGCTTGCTTTCCACATAGGTTTCATTTCCTTATGCTTTAATTACTTGGGAAAGCAGGACAGGATCAAAACCGCTGTTAATCAGCTTTAGAGGGCACAACATTGATGTCAACACTGGCATACTTTGACGTGTGGCTCATTTAAGTAGCTATGAAGGAGAGTAGCAAATGAGGCTTTCAAATACAGACGGCCGCTTGAGTAAATTAAAAAGCCCCCTCAAGGAGGACATTCTTCTTGGCACATGTGGATTTTTATTCATAATCTGTTAAGTGTGCTGACTGGACTTTTCTCACCTTAAAATCCTTAACTGTTTACTTTAAGAGTGGGGAAACTTGATACTATTTCACTTTTGACATAGAAACCTTTTAGAAGGTAGGAGCAAAGCAAATAGGAAATCTCTTGCCAAAAGATATGTCACCATTCTGCAGAAGACTGCAAATGTTGCCTTATCTGGGCCCAGTTGGTTAGTAGCGGTTATCAGCCTCAGCCCCACAGGTCTGTGAAAATCATAGTATTGGAGTTTGCATTGAAGTGGCTAGTGACATCTTTCTTTCTTTCTTTCTTTCTTTCTTTTGAACAGGCTGGCCCCTGTCATCCCAAGGGTTTTGTTGTGGCTCCCCTGGACCTGAGTAATTTGGCAACTATTTTTTTAAAAAAACAACTCTGCTAAAGTGCTGTAATGTTCCCACTACATTGCTTTGGGATGTCCCTCAAAGTGGACATTTCTGCCTGAACTTAAATGCACATCTCCTTTTTATAGTGAGGTGTTTATGGCAAGAAAGCCTCAGAGTTTTGGAAACAAGAAAGTTAACTTCGTCCTGTTTCCTGAGCCCTAAGACTTTCTTGCAATGGGAAGGAGAATAGGCACATTTACAAAGTAAGAAGACTTCTGAATCAATTTTTGCTCCTCAGCACAGTGATGGAATAGAAGCAGAAATACTGTGACCCCCCCCCCCCACTTGTCTGCCTGCCTGTCTGAATGTGTGTATGTCTGGCTGTATGTGTGGGCATCTATTGTATATATGGTAAGTGTATGTGTGTGTGCATGCTCATGCATTTATTGACCATGCCACTCTGACCACTTCCATTCTTGGTATGTAGATCTCAGATGGGTGGCCCCTCCTGCTGAAAAAAGTAGCCTGTAGGATGTAGTCTCTGCTTTAAAGACTACAGTACATCCTTCCTTTCCCCCAGTCTCAAATTACTTCCTTCTCCCCTTTATCTAAGTTTTCATATTTTGTGGTGTTTTCCACAAAGCCCTTGTTCTTTCTCTTACTGTGCATACTTATCTCTCTCCTTTTCTTTTTTTGTCTTTAGCCATCACCTCTTCCTGTAGTTTACATGCCTACATATTAGCAGGGGGATCTTTTTAATCTCCTGTCTTGTTATTCCTCAGTAGATGTCCATGTGCCTTAGCAAGATGGGCTCTACAAGAATACATTAGGCATAGATGCCTTTTGCCTGCTTTATTCAGCCCCACCCCCATACATACAATGTGATGCCATTATAGTATGCTCAGTCTTTACTGGAAAAGAAGAAACGTGAGACAAATGATATGTGCATTTGCTGCTTTTTTCTCATGGAAGTTGAGTATCTAGTGATTGTGGGTCAGGGGATACAAGCATATATCCTTCCAAGACAAAAAAAAAATGCTCAAAAGACATTGGAATGAGAATTTGTGAGATTCTTTCATAACATAAGGGTAATAATATTTTGAAAGTAAAGGAAGAGGGGCAGCGAAAACATGTATACTTACCAGTGGGTGCTGAACTGATGAAAGGCTCGTAATGGGAGAAACAGTTAAACTTGCAGTAAAATATTTATGGACTAAGCGGAGCTGTGAACCTAATAAAATGGAATTTTGAACCACTCTGATGTATCACCACAATACATTTATAGTTATTTTCCATCTCTTATCTTTTGTCACAGTATCTGTTCAGAGTTCCGATATGCAAGTTAGTGCTAGGCACTAGTTGCACATTTATTTATTTAATCTTATAGCCTGCCCTTCAGCATATAGTCTTTGGATGGGTTACAAAAATTTCACAGTTAAAAACAAAACACACAGTCATTAAAATCATAAAACTGCAACCACAAAACCAACAAATAATAAAATTAGTAGAACAAGAGTGTAGAGCAACAGTGTTTTAATGCTTTAGTAGGATGAAATACTGATTAAGACATTATCAAAATGTCTAATTATTTAATTGCATTGCCACAAAATTCATTGGGATAGTTCTAATACAGACACTATGGGATGTTAGTAGCAGGTGAGTAAGTTCACTGTTGTCAGTCAATATTCTGGCACAATTATTTGCTGCCATCATATTTATTTTTTTTTTGTTTGGAACAGCATCTATCTTGAATCTGCCTGTTGACATTTCTGACAACTGTACAGTGCTGCAGATTTCCAGACTGAATGTAGTATCTTTTTATATACTATTATATACTTATAATAGGAACACAGGTGGCGCTGTGAGTTAAACCACAGAGCCTAGGGCTTGCCGATCAGAAGGTCAGCGGTTCGAATCCCCGTGACGGGGTGAGCTCCCGTTGCTTGGTCCCTGCTCCTGCCAACCTAGCAGTTCGAAAGCACGTCAAAGTGCAAGCAGATAAATAGGTACCGTTCCAGTGGGAAGGTAAACGGCATTTCTTTGCGCTGCTCTGGTTCACCAGAAGCGGCTTAGTCATGCTGACCACATGACCCAGAAGCTGTACGCCAGCTCCCTCGGCCAATAAAGCGAGATGAGCGCAACAACCCCAGAGTCGTCCGTGACTGGACCTAATGGTCAGGGGTCCCTTTACCTTTACCTATATACTTATTAAAGCATTTCAGAGCAACATTGCAACTTAAGAGATGAAATACAGTAATGTGACAATTAAAAAAATGGCAGTATGAAAAAAAAGTGTAAATAAAGTTTTCATCTAGCACTAAAAAGAGAATAAAGATGGTGCCCCACAACCTTCTTTGAGAAGGCAGTTCCACAAATCAGGTTCTGAAATATTGGTGGATAGCAAAATATTGGCGGATAGCAAAAGTGTTTTAAAAATCTGATTTTAAATGTTGCTGGTTTTAGATAATGAATATTGAAATGTTTCTAGATTTCTGGTTTTGTATGCTGCTGTGAGAACCCTTGGTTGGGCTGAGCATCATGAGGTAAATGCAATGGATAGTAGATTTGCAGTGAATGCATTGGACAATGACAGATAGCTCTACTCTTTTCTCCTCACTTAAACTTATACTTGACATTCTTCTTTTCAAAGCCCAGCTACATATTAAGTTAAATGCATAGATTTGCATAGGTTTTTGTGGTTTGATTTTTTTTAAAGAGGAGATCTAGATCAGGTCTGTGGCAGGGCTGCTTCACTCCTAAAACAACACTGTAGTTTAGCCTTTGCCCTGTGTGCTAATAAGAGGCATACTAAGCAAGTATGTATGGCTGATTAAGCATCCTGGTAGGAGAAGGCGCTGAATCTGATTACCCAGACCAGAGGTTATGCAAGTTTGCTCTCCACTGTGAGAATAGTTCAATCTTTGTATGAGAACAATAAGGTTCTTTGACTTCTGAGATTGGTTCGAAACATGGAACTTTAAAGGTTTTGTATGTGATCTGGTAGTGTTCATATACCATTAAATAATGCTGCCAGCTTGTGTTGAAGAAAGCAATTCAATCACATGTAATAAATAATAATAATAATAATAATAATAATAATAATAATAATAATAATAATAATAATATATTTATATCTCTCTCATCTGGCTGGGTTTCCCCAGCCACTCTGGGCGGCTTCCAGCAGAATATTAAAATACAGTAATGCATCAAACGTTAAAAGCTTCCCTAAACAGGGCTGCCTTAGGATGTCTTCTAAAAGTCTGGTAGTTGTTTTTCTCTTTGACATCTGGTGGGAGGGCATTCCACAGGGTGGGTGCCACTACCGAGAAGGCCCCCTGCCTGGATCCCTGTAACTTGGCTTCTCGCAGCAAGGGAACCACCAGAAGGCCATCGGCACTGGACCTCAGTATCCGGGCAGTACGATGGGGTGGAGATGCTCCTTCAGGTATACTGGACCGAGGCTGTTTAGGGCTTTAAAGGTCAGCACCAATACTTTGAATTGTGCTCGGAAACGTACTGGGAGCCAGTGTAGGTCTTTCAAGACCGGTGTTATGATCTCGGCGGCTGCTCCCAGTCACCAGTTTAGCTGCCGCATTCTGGATTAGTTGTAGTTTCCGGGTCACCTTCAAAGGTAGCCCCACATAGAGCGCATTGCAGTAGTCCAAGTGAGAGATAACCAGAGCATGCACCACTCTGGCGAGACAGTCCAAGGACAGGTAGAGTCTCAGCCAGCGTACCAGATGGAGCTGATAAACAGCTGCCCTGGACACAGAATTGACCTGCACCTCCATGGACATCTGTGAGTCCAGAATGACTCCCAGGCTGCGCACCTGGTCCTTCAGCGGCACAGTTACCCCATTCAGGACCAGGGAGTCCTCCACACCTGCCCGCTTCCTGTCCCCCAAAAAGAGTACTTCTGTCTTGTCAGGATTCAGCCTCAATCTGTTAGCCACCATCCATCCTCCAACCGCCTCCAGACACTCACACAGGACTTTCACCGCCTTCACTGGTTCTGATTTGAAAGAGAGGTAGAGCTGGGTATCAAGTGTGATAGCCAACCTTCCTTTCCAAAATGAATAAATTACAAGTGGATAAGAAAGCACAACACAGCAGCCAATATGTCAAATATTGAGATACATCATCAGAGAAAACAAACCCATCATAGAGCCAGAAGGAGTGTAAAGGAAATGAGGCCAAATGAACATAACCATTCCCCTATAAATATCTCTAAAACCTAGGGATAGAATCAAAAAGGCCTGGTGAAGGGTGACCTAATCTTAATAATCAAGCACAGCCCATTGCTGCATGCCAAAGAGAGAGTATGAAATGGACTGACCCAGCCATTAAAATTGTAAAAACTCAGGAAAAAAGAATAATCATACCCGCCCCCCGAAAACCTTCCTGTCAAATCTTCCGATAACATTAAGTGGGATAGCAGTAAAGACTAGCACTCAGATTCTCCTCTGGCTTCAATGGCTTGATATAATCATTGATTGCCATTAAGTCTGAAGTTGACAAACTAAGCTTAGCACTAATCAGGAAGTAGGTTTGTAAGCTGGGAAGTGCAAGGGAAGTGCAACCTTAAAAGGGGTATAATGGTGAACACACTGTTGAAAAACCAATTATCTGTACAAACACTAATAGGTTTTTTATATTTTCAAGCTGCTTTGAACCAAAAATTGGCTCCCAAAGTAGCTTACAGCAGATAGAAGATAATATGAAGTGTTACTGTGAGAGGGGGTTCTCAGCTGGGTAATAGATTTCCATTTTGTTTTTCTTCTGTCAGTATCCTAGCAACTCAGACCACCCCAGGGAAACAAACCACCCAATCATATTAAATTCACCATCCCTTGACATCCCTTGCTGAATGCAACAGGTTTAAACAGTACCATCAGGCAAGTTGTCACATTGTAGATTAAATAGTTTTATGTTCACGACATAATACATTTTCTGTTTTACTGATCTTCTTCTGTATACTTTGACATTGTGATTATGCACATAATTATGAAGCCCGCCATGTGCTTTGTTGGAAAAGTATATTTCCATACATTTTAAATAGGGCAACCTGTACAAAGTTCATTCATCAATTAGAGTCTCCCTGTAAGTCTCCTCAAAAGACAACCAATGTCACTTTAGTCAACCATTGGTAAAGGTTCAAGCAGAATTGTGATCTCTGAACTCTTTGTATTTTTAAACCAGTGACTTCATAAAATATTTCAATGTGAAATGTTGGATCCATAATTGCAAAACTGTTTATCCATCCTACAGAGGAGCATCGATTCATTTTAAAAAGAAAATATTGGCAGTAAGGTCATCAATAGGAATTGAATCACATTCTTGTGTTGCTACTTCCTCCGTCATGACTATATTTAAATATTTAAGTAAATTTAAGTATATTAATTCCAGTTATACATAAAAATGGAAGGAGATTAGTACTGGGATGTTATCCTGGTAGTTAATGTCAGAAATGATGGGTGTGCAAATTAATGCTTAGTCCTTTACCATAACATTTAACCTGGAGTCCTATACAGATGTAAGAAAGAGCAACATTAAACATACCAGGGCTTCTGAATAGCCATGCCTAAGGTTTTTGCTTATACTTGAGTATGTTTAACTAATCCAAGAAGTCCTTGTAAGTGCTGGACTATATTCACAAATTTGTCAAGACAGGCATAAGTCCCAGGAACAGATGCATGTTATCAAGTCAATGAGCAATGTAAAGATCAGCTAATTTTTGCATTCGTATAACTAACATGTGCAGGATCTTTATTTTTAAACATCACGATTCCAATAATGTGCTACAACCTTCAAAAATGAGCATGGATGCCTTTAATTTTCAGCCCTTCTAGTTAAAACTGACTCTATAACGCTTTAGTGTGGAGCAGAATTGTGAGGATTCCCTCCATACATTTAGTAATGTGTCAGGCTTCCGCAGCTATGAGCTTGGCTTCTTCCCTCCCATATTGATCTCTCAAAACATAATGATCCTTCAGATGTCCTTAAACACGCTGGACAGCAGCTAACTTTAGCTAACCAAGACCTAATAACTTAGATAAATAAATATTAAAGGCATGCTCCATTTTTAACCATTTTAATTTCAGAGTGTAGTTACTGGCCTGGGTCACTTAAACAAGACTCTGGAGCAGCTGGAGAACTGCTAGCATGTTACCTGGTAAACTAGTTTGGCTTCTCTGCCTTCCTTCTATCCTAATAACAGCATGCTGCAATATTATATTATGTTTTATGGCTTAATGATAATGTGCCTGCCATCGCAGGCTTGCATTTCTAGTATAATTTCTGACCTTTAGCTCTCTTTGTGTGACAGAAAGAGGGGGAGTGAGTACGTTGCCGTAAGTGAAAAATGACATGGGAGCTGCTGCTAAAACCATTGGTGGTTTAATCTATTTGAAAGTGTTCTGTGTTTTTTTTAACCCAGGCATCTGGTTAAATTGGAAATTTTAATTTTTGTCATTGTAGTCTCGCTTGTTTGTCTTATGGCAGATTTGTTAATACATTGTTTGTCAGACCTGTTTATAGGATTTGTAATTTTGGTATATTGTTTTTCTCTGTTTTTATTACTTTGTTCCCAATTCTGAGATTGAAAATAATGAAGAGCAGGCTATAAATACTGTAAACAAATTAAAAACAACAGCAACTATGTGTTGTGTGAAGAAGTAACAAACAGAAGTACTGTTTGTTAGCGTTACAAACTAGTATATCAGCTGTCAGCTCAACATGCACAGGGATACTGTTGTATGTACAGAGAAACTTGCATCGCTGGTTGTATTCCTGTTTTGGGCATCCTCCTTTAGTTGTTCTTAAGCAAACTCTTTGCCTAATTTGCCTGCATGGGTAAACTGTGCCATAGAACAGGTCATGGTAATTACTGGTGTGTGTTTTTCCCTCCCTCTAGGGCGCTAATGCCTCGGCCTTGGAGAAAGAAATTGGTCCGGAACAGTTTCCAGTCAATGAGCATTATTTTGGTTTAGTAAATGTAAGTTGCAGATATTACTTGTTTTGAAAGAAAGTGAATGTATATGAAAGAAGTAGCTTGCCTGTGCCTTAGGACTACACGAATTCTGGGCATAAAGAAATTATAAAAGCTCTCTAGTACTTGATTAAACGTGTTTTTTATTTTGAGTGGAAAAATATATTCAATCTTTATTCAGACTTAAGTTCAGACTCTAAGTGCAAGAACAGTGTTTTAACCTGTTCTGGAGAATCCTGGGATTCCTAGGAAGCCTGGTAGGGGTTACTCAATGAGAAGGTGAGTGAAAGTGAAGAAGAGTCCCTGAAAGACAGCTTGCCCATCTCTGGTAGTTTTCTTTTTTTGCAGTGTACATACAGCCTCAGGAGAGGTATATCCTAGGTCTCTCATTGTTCATGAGAGCCAGTTGTGATCCTAGCCAGTGCCTGCCATATGTGCCAGCCTGAGTGTCCACTCAGAATATGCAGAGAACTATATGCAGTGTGCTGGGTGTCCATGGTGCATGTTCATGGTACATTGGAGTTAAAGTTAAGAGGATTTGTTGAAGCTGGAAACAATGGCATTAGGATAAATTTAAACTAAGAATTAAAAGCAGCCAACAAGCAAAACTCCCATCTTAATTGGACTGAAACCTTGTATTCTTATGTTTGTAGTTGATGCATTAGATCAAAAGGACAATCATATAAAATTCATTGCAGTTGTTTAATTGACTGGTAGTTGGACCTGTTTAAAAGATGCCTCAAACAGCTGGTAGACTGTATGGCTTTCAAAACTTAAAATAATGATATATGGGTTCTCTGTTCCCCGCCCCATTAAAAAAAACACAACCCCATGTTTCTGCGGTGATCTTGGCGCTTATAACGCTGCGGGCCCTCACACATTTCTCTTTTCTCTTTCTAGCAATAATTCCCTTATCTTAGTGACCTTAACAGTGATTCATGGTTACTTCTGCACCAACTCTAACCTTGTTTGACCCTAATAGAACTCCCAGCTAAGCCAAAATTTGAAGTGAAACATTGGTGTAGTTGTAATGATAGAACCGTAGGTAAGCCTGACAAGGAAGAAGAGGGAACTTGCTCTGAAGAGGGGGAAGAGGAAGTACATAAGCCTATGGCTCATTCTCAGTCTTGTAATATTACTAAACAGAGCTATCAGCCTCTTGACAAGGAACGTGTACTGTGAACTTCGAATTTTACAGCATTAAAAGTGCATACATTTTATAAAATGGAGAATACAACATAGAGAGTTATACCCAAATGTGACTTCCCGGGAGTGGAACAGTTTCTATGAGTGGAATTGGGCTTCCACTTCCTGTAGCCTCCCTCATGACCCTCACATTTTCTCTGGAAATTTGGGGGACCCTTCAAAACAGATCTGAGGCAGAGAAAAGGCAGCCCCATTGCTCAGTTAGACTATTATTTGACAATCAGATATTACCCAGAGTTTTTCTGGTGAATTTTCAAAACAATAACATTTACTAATGCTGCATAGATTTCCATTGTAGAAAGAAAACCCATTGGTTGTCAGATATTTCTAAAAATAAAACGTGTACAACAAAGAAGCCAGATGGCAGTAAAGGTGCATGCTTTGCTGACTGTTAAATCTGCCACTAGTTAATGGATAAGTTATACTTCAGTCTCCAAAAATCAGTAAGAGACACTTTTGCTAAGATACACTCTTGTTTCACACCACTCTCTTTGTAAACAGTCTTCCTTTTCAGTGAGAACTAATAGATCATTTCTTTGTGTTCTAGTTTGGAAATACATGCTACTGCAATTCAGTTCTTCAGGCACTTTATTTTTGTCGTCCATTTCGGGAGAAAGTCTTGGCATACAAAAGTCAGCCCAGAAAAAAGGAAAGCCTTCTTACTTGCTTAGCTGATCTTTTCCACAGCATAGCCACCCAGAAGAAAAAAGTTGGAGTAATACCTCCAAAAAAGTTCATAACAAGACTTCGGAAAGAGAATGGTAATGCTTTATTTTGCTGTTATGACAAGTTTACCTTTATCAGTTTTACTGAGTCAGAAAAAGGGTGTTGTCTCTCTGTTGTTCATTCTTGTTCTTCTAATTTGGACTGACACTCAGAAACTGAACTTATGGTTCCCCACCCCGCCCTGGTGATAATTAAAGTACTGAATTATCCCTATTAAATGGGGGCATAACCCTGTATTTTGCCACACTTGCAATAAATATTTTATTTTAAAGGTTTAAATGTCACCCTGTATTGAGGTGGTTTACAATCACATAATATCACTAAGATGCACAGCAAAATTCCACTAAAATTTAAAATTTGGTGGCCATATCATTTAAACTTACTTTGCCTCTTTTTATTAGAATATGCTGGAACAGCCATAACATATATCCTAAGGACAATAATGTTTCTTAAACAGTATTTTTAAACCATTTAAATCCTCAGAATGATGGCTAGTATGTGTACTAGTGGAGAGTGGAGTTTGTTTATTGCAAAACTCTTTTGCATAATATTGGAAGGTAGTCTGTCTACAGATATAACTTACTTGCTTTTTGTTCAACCGTCTTATATCCTAGTTAATTTGTTTTGCAGAGCTTTTTGACAACTATATGCAGCAAGATGCGCATGAGTTCTTGAACTATCTGCTAAATACAGTTGCCGATATTTTGCAAGAGGAGAGTAAACAAGAGAAGCAAAACGGTCGTTTACCGAATGGCAGCATTGACAGTGAAAATAACAACAGTCCACCAGACCCAACGTGGGTTCATGAAATTTTTCAGGGAACGTTAACAAATGAAACCAGATGTCTTACTTGTGAAACGGTAGGTATTTCCTATAGATTACTTTGATTTCATTTATTGTGCAAATGTGTTTTTTGTATCCTTGTTTCTATATCAATCAAATCTTTATTATGGTCACAGACCAGCATAAGTAGGGTGGGGAACAATCATTTTAAATCTGTAAATCATTTTGGAAAGCTAAAATTATTAAAACAGAAGGTATATATAAAAGACTATAAGAATCTAAATGAGGCTAAAAGACTCTAAAAGAAGGGTTAAGAGCATTCTCGCTTCTCGGCCTTTTGGCTAAGATCAAGTGTAGTTGTTTCTGTAGTGTATCACAACTCTTTTGACTGTATTTAGATAATCATATCTCAGCTTATTAAGCAGTAATATGAATGAGGCTTTTGCCTCCGTTCCGCACACAGCCCTTTCACTCCTTCCTTCACAGTGTGAGCAAACAAAGTGAGGAACCTCTAATTAGAGTTTCCCACATTATCCAAACCAGGAAACTGGTTTACTGGTGTTAGATTTCGGTTGTGTGAGGATTTGAGCACAGAGAAAAATGAAGCTGCTTATTTTGAAGTTTACCTTGATGAAAGTTAACCATTTAATAGCAGCTATTAAAATTAACACTTGTTCACGTTTCTTTTCACGATGGAGTAGTCCTAGAATTTCTCTCTAATTCTGCAAACAAGAATGAGTGCCTCCAATTTTTGCAAAAGAATTGCGTGGAAAATATGTAGGATTTCTATGTACCAAAGATCAGGACAGAAAGACATTTACAACAAGCGTCTTCCTGCCATATGTGTTAATAAGTTGCTTCAAGGATATGGGGAAAGAAATCTTGCATTTCATGTTAACACTCAAGTTTTGCTAAAGTTCTCAGAGTTTTTGTTCCTTGACATTAAAGAACTGTCATTCCTCACGCGGGCAACTGGTAGTCAAAATAGCTATTTACCTGCAACTCAGTCCCTTATCATAAATGATAGGATAGGCAACTTACGTAATTTGAAGTTCAGAGGTATATGTCAAAATGTGGAATATAAAAGGCCTAATCTAAAAGTGAGAATGCATAGCACTTTCTTTTTAAATTGGTTACCATTATTTTAAAAGGAGTTTTCTGTACACAGGACTCCAACCTCAATGTTTCTTTTATCCTTTCATTGCAGTATTCAGAGCACTGCAGCATTCTTTGAGGGTCCTGACTGTCTAATAGAAATAATTCTAGTGCTGTTACGCATGTCTTGCATGAAAGCACAATTGAATATGGAACTTCAAAGAGAATCTTATGTAGCTTTTAATACAGACAATGTGTAAGCATATTTTTCACTAGAGGTGTGCATCATTAGTGAATGAATTATCCAAGACTTAGCTGGTGTGTGTCCTCTTTTATATCCATTATGCTCTGATATTGACCCTCCACCGCTGGCATTCTGTCCCCTAACCTTTCCTAGCCTATCCAGTTTCAAAATTGCTGTTACATAGTATCCCCCTGGGTAGGATGCCACATACCAAGTTTTACCCAGCGCTTCTTAACTTAACTCCAATAAAATTTAGTACTCTAATTTTTTTGTATGATTCAAAAGAAACATCTAGCAGAGTTTTTGTACTTAAAAAAAGAAGTACGGTAGTAGCAGCAATAGATTTAGATACATCATGACTTTGATTCAGGTCTGGTATTGGGAATGCAAAGACTGATGGAATCCACTTTTCAGTAACAAGGGTCAGAAAGGAAAGCAGCTGTGAATTTGCAGTCCAATATTCATACGCTTATTGCATCAAGAACAATTATTACTATGTAAATTTATCTGCAGATGTTGTCCCAGTCAGAGCCAAGGCATCAAGATTCCAGTTCCATTTGTATCACTTGCTCTTTTGTCAGTATTTATACATGGGGTATTACAGAACAGAAACTAATATCTATACTGTTAAGACTGTATTCATAAGAGACAAATTATATTCCCAATTCATCAACTCGTTTGCTTTTATCTTGCTCACTGGAGAGCATACAGAGTTCAGCAGGTTTCCAAACCAAGTTCTGACAAGTGTTGCCTTAGGCATTTGTCAGTATATTCTATTCTATCTTTCATAAAGCTTCTGTATCTGCTGTAAGAAAAAAAGCAAACAAAAAAGTGAAAGTGAAAAAATGCATTATTCCACCCCCCCCCCCCCCGGTCTGCATAATGGTAAATAGAAGAAAATGGCAAACTAAACCCATCTTACTAATGTGCTTGTACGGCCTGTTAAATGGTAATTCATCTTGAAAAACCCCTATTAGCTTTTTATCACCATTTGATTTATAGGTCACTTTGAGACCTGATTTCAAAATGTGCTTTGTGCAGGGAAATAATATTTTTTTTGCACACACCCCCCTCCAAATTGCAGATAAGCAGTAAAGATGAAGATTTTTTAGACCTTTCTGTTGATGTGGAGCAAAACACGTCTATCACTCACTGTTTAAGGTATGGAAGATATTCAAATTTTGGACTGTTTGTTTGTTTGTTTGATTTCTTACCCACCCTTCACCATAAAGTTCCAGGGAGGTTACAAGAATAGAATATGCCCATATAAAATCAGCTGAAATGGTTACAGTTATAAAAATAAGTAATACTATTCCAGCCAGAGCACTATAAATTGAGCAAAAGAGGCGGGTCTCGCAAAACAACATACTTTGACTGTCACAGGCCAGGGTAAAGAGGTGCATCTTCAGCATACAGTATAGCGAAAGCTATATGGCAAATATGCTAGATGCACCTCTGTAGGGAAGGGGGTTGCACAATTTCCTGGGCTGCCATTCCCACGTTTCTGTATTCATCCATACTATGCAAGTTAACAAGAGAGAAAGTTGGTAAAAATGTATCTTTTATTGCACTGACTTAGACTGCTACATTGGTACCTCGGGTTACATACGCTTCAGGTTACATACGCTTCAGGTTAGAGACTCCGCTAACCCAGAAATAGTGCTTCAGGTTAAGAACTTTGCTTCAGGATGAGAACAGAAATGATGCTGTGGTGGCACAGCGGCAGCAGGAGGCCCCATTAGCTAAAGTGGTGCTTCAGGTTAAGAACAGTTTTAGGGTAAGTACGGAACTCCAGAACGAATTAAGTACTTAACCAGAGGTACCACTGTACTAGGAATATCAAGCCTTTCCCTTTCATAAGAGCTCTTCATGCTCTCTATTAAACTTGAACTACTAGATGTCATTATACTTGCTATGGCTTTCTTGTCCTTTGGGATTGGCATGTCAATCGCTGCCAGCTTAAATTCAGTACATTTAAGCAAGATGTTGAGAGTTGGTCTGTCTTTCACGTTAACGCCTGTTCTTCTGTTTTAGGGGATTCAGCAATACAGAAACCCTGTGCAGTGAATATAAATATTACTGTGAAGAGTGTCGCAGTAAACAGGAAGCACACAAAAGGTACCATAAGCATATATTGTAGGTTTCACAGTTGTTAGCAACCTAGCCAAATATTTCTCCTTACGTTGTGTTTTGAAAGTTTAATTTGGTTATAACATCCAATAAATGTTCTGTAGCAACCAAGATACTTGAGGTTCAGTGGGACTGATTACCTAACTGCGTGATTTCTGCCTCTCACGTTTTCAGCCCCTAATATTTCAATATGATCTAAAAAGCTAATCCTAATTGTCTTCGCTGTCTTCCCACCTACCCCCTTCCCTTTTGTATTTCATCTGCAAATTTTATACACTTACACTGGCTCAAGCTCCAGATGTTACCATGGTACCAGTATTCAGACAAATACTATTTGGAGCAGCCAACCTTGAGTGGCTGGACAAAGCAATGTGAGATGTTATCAGGATATGATCCATCATTGGAGATGGTGAGCACTGTATATTTTAAGAAGATTAAAAATCTTATCTTTAACCAGCTTTTTTAACAAAGATTCTGTGTGAGAAATGGGAATTATTGGACGTCATGATAAGCTTTGGCATATGACGGGAATGGCCCACATCAGGCTTTCGTTTTTTGCACTCTTCCCCCCTCCTCCTCCTTATTTCAGGAGTGAGAAACCCTTCCCCCCCCCCCCCCAAGGGCTGCATGCTGGCAATGGGAGAAGCCAGAGCCGAAAGGGGAAGGGCTTTTTCTCATCCTCAGAGCAGGCTGCCAAAGGAGGAGGCTGCATGAAATTAGGCTGTGGGTGACAGGTTCTCCATCTCTGGCTTTTTGTTATATGTAATCTGAGCCCGACCAGCTGAAAAGGATCCATTTTTATATCCTTTTATAGGAGAACACAGGCTACTGTAAACATTTTGACTTAAATTGTTCTGTTTATAAAATTGCATATGTGGCTCATTTACCTATGTAACATTTTCATTTCTATATATGGTTCCATTATTTTCCTTGGAGTTTTGAATCTTCATGGTGATGGTGACGTATGACTTAAGCTACGGTTTAGCTGAGTGAGGATTAAAATTTCATAAGACTATTCTCGTCTGTGCTTAAGTCATTAATTAAATTGATCTGTACTTTTGTGGAATTTCACTTGATGCTTCTGTAAGAGTTGAGTGTTTTTAGTTTTGATAAAAAGATGTCTATCTGAAGGGTTGTCATGCAGACAAGTAGACATCTTTGTTGCTCCAGAGGGCAGAACTAGAACCACTGAGTTGAAACTGCAGGGAAAGGGATTTTGGCTAAGCATTCAAAGAAGCTTCCTAGTGGCAAGAGCTATTATACAATAGAACAGGCTTGCCTTGGAAAACCTTTGTTGGAGGTATTCTAACAGATGCTGGGCAGCCACTTGTCATGTATGCCACAGTTGCATCCTGCACTACAGAGCCTGTATTGAGTAGAGGATTTAGACTCAATGGCCTCCAAAGTCTCTTCCAACTCTATGATTCTATGGGCCAGGAAACTATCAGTCCTTGAATATATTCACTCAGCATTTTTTGTCTGCGGTAGCTGTAGTTCTACACCATGGAAGTGATAGATTTCTAGCTACTTGGGTCACGGTGGGTCACACCAGTAGCACCATTGCTTGTTTTATTATACTTTTAAGAAAAAGAGGAGATAAAGCAAAAGAATCAAAAGGGAGGAAAGCAGAGGGATAAGACTATATGGTTTTTTAAAGCAGTAAAAGCAGATCTCACTTTGGAGGCTAGGGTTAAAACTGAGTTCCAAATCTAGAAATGATATTACTTTTTACATTATATCAATTTTTCTACAAGGGATGTGTTCACTAGATAAAATGAAGCAGTAAGGCCTTTGCTTTAGCCATCACTGTTTACCAGTAGGCTCCAACAACTGTTAATAATAACTATGGTTCCTAAAAGTTTAAATAAAATATTGGTGTTGGTATACTTGCAACACAGCCCTAATCATGTCTGCTCAGAACAATGTCCTATTGAATTTAGTGGGGGCTATTCCAAGGTAAGTAGGGTTGGAATTGCAGCCTTGTATATTTATTTATTTATTCAGTTCAGTTTTTAATTTAATGTCTATAAAGTGTGGTATTCCATGTTTTAGACTAACTTTAAAGTAAATTTGTATGTAATAATTCACATTACCTGTCTATCAACCTTCATTGTTCAAACCATTGTAGTTTTCATCTTGTTTGTCTTTAAGTGCATGGCTGTGCTTCAGGAAAGTAAAGCATGCATTTGCAAGCAGTGATGTACTACTGAAGTTTAATGATGCCTGATTTTCAGTGTGAAAAGTGGTTCGTTAAGGGGTGCAAAATGCTCTGACATGCTGCTCCTTAGTGAACATTTTAGAACTTTCTTAATTTTTGCATACCAACTAGAAATTGCAGAATGAGCATGTAGATGCCATTGTCAAAATGCACATCCCTCTGAAAATAATGCTGTGTGGATTGATGGTGTCCATAAGCATGTTATTCATTTGCACTGCATTGCTTTTTAAATGGGCTGCCCCAGATAGTCAGGTACTGTATAGAGGACTAGATTGTATAGGAGGGAATGTCTTCAGGAATGTCTTCCCATTTCCATTAATATGCACACGCACACCCCACTTGCAAACAATCTACATTATTTTGCAAAGATGTGAAAAATTGCCCCAAAGGAGTGGAATGTTTTACAGGAGTAGAACATGCTCACAAAATGCTCACCCCTTTTGGCTCAGTGTTGGCACACACACACACAAAAAAAGTTTGTTGGCACACATAAAAATTAGTTCCTACTTCAGAAGCTCTGTTCCAAGTTCTCAAACTGCTTTCAGTCTTCTGTATATAATAGTTTGTGACTTGCTTGGTTTCAACCATGTTACCTTCTATGGCACCTTCCAAATTGCTATGGCACCTTCCAAACATTGTTATGGGCTTTCGGCGGCACGCAATTCTCAACAGCTAGCAAGTGGTAATTGCTGTGTGAATGTATTTCTGTTTAACATATTTGTATACTTAAGTTGACTGATTTTAATAAGTCTACTGTGAGATATGACTTCATTGGCTATTGCCCACCACCAGAAAAAAGTAGGTTTTAAAATGCAGTTGAATCTTGGACATTTATGACCACACTAAAATAAATACTTTGTTTCAGGATGAAAGTGAAAAAGCTGCCTATGATCCTAGCTCTCCATCTGAAGAGATTTAAATACATGGATCAGCTACATCGATATACAAAACTCTCCTACAGGGTAGTGTTTCCCTTAGAGCTTCGGCTGTTTAATACATCAGGAGATGCCACTAATCCCGACAGAATGTATGATCTTGTGGCTGTGGTAGTCCACTGTGGAAGGTAAGAAAATACAATGTGACACATTACTGCTACTGATTTACTGTGAAATAGCATTGTATCATTCTTTAAAATCATCAAAACAATAGACCTTTGATGGACTCTATTAATTTATGTAGAGTTATGTGCCAGCGTTGTTTCCTTCAAGTGTCATAGTTGAGTGTTGTTGTTTTTATACAGCGATTAAATTAGCAAAAAAAAGGGGGGGGAGCACGTCTTGTTCTTTAGTTTTAGCTGCTTCTTTGGTTCTTGTTCTTTATGAAAAATCAATATTTGAAGCTTGTTTTCATATAAATGTTGTGTTTAAAAGATAAAATAAGCGGAAGTAGTTGTCAGAATTCTTCAACATTTTCTTCTGAGGAAAAAATGATGTTAAAGTTGATGATGACCACAATGTGAATTGCTTTCTTCTTCACAGTGGACCTAACAGAGGACACTATATTGCAATAGTGAAGAGTCATGATTTTTGGTTACTCTTTGATGATGACATTGTAGAGGTAAGAATGTCTGTAATTCTAGATTCTAAACGTTAGAGTAGTTATTCTGTGTCTACTACTTACTTTTAGATAATCTCCAAGACACTGGCACACTTAGAGATCCGCAGAGTTTGCGCATCATGCATGACAGACCTCAGCAACTCAGCATTTTGGCTAATCTACTTTATTTACATATAAACACACACAGAGCACTGCAACATGGCTCCCTCTCTCTCTAGCATCAGACAGCAAAGAGCAAAAGAACAAAGGACAATAGTCCCACTTCACGGAACACAGTAACACAAACATCCTGTCTCCATCACTTCCCACTCTGTGGAGTCAAAACATACACTGTCATGTGACAGACAAAAATCCCATGACTGCAATCATGGATCAGGAATTCTAACATGCAGTCCTGTCTCCTCCAACCCCCACCCCCCACCAGCAGAGAGGAACGTTGCTGATGAAGTTCTGCTGTGGTGGAGGCCCAAGCTGTTCCCAAACTGTTGTGAAGCTCTCACCAGTAGTTCTGCCATTGGCAGTAGCCAGTTGTAAACCGGAAATGGGGTGGTCTTACAGGGGGACACTGGAGGTTTTGAATTGACAAGACCCCAGACCGTTGATTGTCCTTGAGATACGGCAGTGGCTCCAGCACTCTGATCTCTCCCAACCCCAATTAGAATTGCTGTAGCCATGCTAGATAAATTGGAGTGGGTTTTCTTTTTACAGAAATTATATCCTCCGCATTTCGTTTCAGAAAATAGATGCACAAGCGATTGAAGAATTCTACGGGTTGACATCGGACATCTCAAAAAACTCTGAGTCTGGTTATATCCTCTTCTATCAGTCTCGGGACTGAAATGGGTCTGTGGTGAAAAGTGACTTCCTGTATCGCTGCTTTTCTGACATTTGTGGAAAGGAGAAAATACTAATTCCAGAGAGAGAGAGAGAAAGAGAGAGAGAAGGAATGCAGAGTCAAAAGAGTGGTAGCACAGTTTGCACAGAACAAAGCTAATGTTTCAGAGAGGCTTTCTTAAGCTCTTTATATCATGCTCATTTAATTTGCTCAGGTGTCATACTGAGAATGCTGATCCGCGACAATTGCTCAGTGGGAACAGAGAGGCCAGCTGCTCTCATAAGAGCTAGCTATCGAGCAGCTGAAACTCTGCTAGAAGATTTTATCAAAAGTCCATTTAAGTCAGTGGTAATATTTTCACGATCTTCAGTACGCTTTGAATTTTGGCCAGTGTTGCACAGGAAATAAGTGTAACAGAAGCAATATTAATTTGACATACATTGTTTGTTTGTTTGTTTGTTTCTTATTAAAAGTGCAAATGATTTCTCTGTTCATTTATGCTCAGTTTCTGGGTTTATCGCACACCTAATTAGAGAGAGTTAGCCTAACAGTTGCCTTCCTGGCCAGGATAAATTAATAGAATTTGGTGTTAGCTAATAGAATCAAGAAGGCAAGTATGTTTTGCTTCTTTTAAGAAGCTTACATTACAGTAATATGTACCTCTATAATTGGTAACAGTTTGGGATTTTAAACTCCCTATGGGGAATAACTTGGTTTATAACTATAGTTTATTTTTATTTATGTATTACTGTAACTTCTAGAGGTTTTGTATTCTTCTCAATTCCAACATGTTTTGGAGCCTAGTTTTGTATATTAGCTTATATCAGATTTAAATATTTTATTTCATTGCTTATCTAAGATTTATCTCATATCTCAATAAGGATACATTCAAAGCCTGAAGTAACTGAGGAAGGTATAGGTTTTACTTCCTTCCAGGAGGAACTGATGACTCTGGCTATGTATTTGACATGATTTATTTAAGGAGTTGGAAAAGGAACTTTCCTCTGACCTTGTAAAACAGCTTACTTGTTTTATCACAGTGAGAGACTAGAGCACCGTTGGTTTGCTAGACTTTCTGTTCAAAGTCTTCTAAACAATTGGCTGCAAAGTAGGTCAGAGTTCCTCATGCTTAAGTCCCAGTAGAATCAGAGTGTGGGCTTAATTGTGACATTTAATTAAAAATTGAAAATAGTTTCAGAATATCTCAATCTTCAATCTGTGGCTACAGTGGATTTTAAAATCCCAGATGTATGTTGGATAAAATGACTCCTTATAATTCTGTGATGGTTCTATTCAGTAAAATTTATATAGTAATAAAATTGTCTTTTGATATTTGATTGGATCACGACAGCAACAGATGATAGGGAACTGATCTCTTCTGATGGAATTGAACTCTTCTAGCTAACATTTCCATGCATTATCATTGTTGTCTGACGGTGGCTGAATGTAACAGAAAGAAAGAAAGAAAGAAAGAAAGAGGCTGAGCACACATTCCCAATAAGAGCATTTATGCCTTGATAGAATGTGGTTTTTGTTTTGTTGGACATATTAAAATGTAAAACTTCCCCCCCCTTTTCTGCTGCTATAATTAATGCATATACTTTATCGGTATCATTTAGCTCAGGAAAACAACTTCATATAACTGAACAGATTTCTAACAGGGTCACCAAGTGGGCTACTTTATTTAACAAATGTGAAAATGTCATGTCAAATTGTAAAGATTCTTTTTATATAAAAACAAACGTTATAAAATTCTTGTTTTGGTCTGCACTCTTCTTCTTTTTAAAAAATTAACTGCTACTTAGCTAAAACACCAGCATTTCAAAGATGACCATATTAAGTCTTCAATGAGAATACATAGTAGTTTTAAAAGTAACAAATGTAAATTAAATATATGGCTTATGGTTCATAGCCATTGTGACTTTCCCATATGGTGACGTGAAGCTTGAATAATTTTGATACGGGATCTCTTGATAAAGAGAGGAGAGTGTACGTTGCTTTACATCAGCAATGTGTTTGGAGTTTTTTTAAACGAGGCTTTGCTTCTGGCTACTGTTTCTCAGATGCCTGAAATTCCAAGAACGGCTTAGGGTGGTATTCAGTTAAGTTTTACTTAGAGTAGGCCAACTGAAATTAGTGAACATGATTAAATTAGGTACATTAATTTCAGTATTTCAACACTGAGTAAAACTGAGTTGAATACCACAGAGACTCATGCAAGGACTTGTACATATACCCAGTGATATATGTACTTTTTCTAAATTCATTTCCTTGTACACCTGGCTCCCTTTCATATCACAACTGTTTTGAAATTCCCCTTAACGTCACCTTGAATCTGGGAAGGCGCAGAAATGCTGCTCAAAAGCAAGTCCAAAACCTCTTTGGGGCCATGAAAGTAGTTGAACAGTTTTTTGAATTCTAGCCATAACATTTATCTTATTCCTGGCGCTGTTGAAAATATGAGGAGGTGGTTCTTTAAATATAAACAATTTGCTTGCATCACATTGCAGCTTAATTTGAGAAGCACTGAGAGCTTGAAATAGACACTTGAAAAAAGGATAACAACCTTCCTAAGAGATAGGTAAGAAGTCTTCAGATATAAATTATGATTGGTATGCAGTTCGTATTTTGTGCAGGGGATTAGAATTTAACAGAAATAGTACATTGTCACTGAGAAATTACCTATTATATACTTGATCTCTGATTTTAATTTTAAAGCTTGAAAACACATTTTTTAAATTTTCTCTTAGCTTTCTCATGCATCTTCTTGGAGTGTCAAAATCATGGATAGAGTCATACAGTGTTTCATTCTAACTGATAAGTAGTACAAATGTTACAAAAATTACAAAAGTAATGTGTTTATTGATTCATTAAGTTGGTGTTAGCAGTACAGAGTATTTTCCTAGGTAAGGTAAAGGACCCCTGGATGGTTAAGTCCAGTCAAAAGCAACTGGGATGTAGCACTCATCTGACTTTCAGGCTGAGGGAGCTGGCGTTTGTCCACAGATAGCTTTCCGGGTCTTGTGGCCAGCATGACTACACCGCTTCCAGTGCAACAGAACACAGTGACAACACCAGAGCCCATGAAAACACCATTTACCTTCCCACCACTGCAGTACCTGTTTATCTACTTGCACTGGCATGCTTTCAAACTGCTAAGTTGGCAGGAGTTGGGACAGAGCAACGGGAGCTCACTCCGTCGTGGGGATTCGAACCACCGACCTTCCAATCGGCAAGCCCAAGAGGCTCAGTGGTTTAGACCACAGCGCCACATGTCCTCTTTAATCCTGATCTGAAGATTAATAGCTCTAGTATCAGAGTCAGCACACCTCTGATACTGATGAGAGACAGTGATATTCTGCTTGTGCGCTTCCTTGAGGCATCTGGCTGGCTTCTGTGGAACAGAATTTTAGACTAAATGGGCCTTTACTCTGGTTCGGTGGGACTCTCTTTATATTCCTTTAAGGTAGAGAATTCTCTTAGGCTTCATTTAGATTGAGCATCCTGACTCTCCAGTGTTAGGGAAGCTGACTGTGGCAGCCCACCGACCCCTGACTGCAATGTATTTAAAAAAAAAAAAAAAACAAAACCTTTTCAAATGCTGCTTACTGTTATGGCCTGTTAAATGTGTACAATTAAATTGGAGTATGGTCCCTGTCTGCTAATTGGAACGATGTTTCATGAACTTGGAATACTTTTTCTGCTGCATTTAGTAAGTATTCGCCTCCAAGAGTGAAATACTGAATCAGCCCTGCACATCAGCTTTGTATGAAACTGCTATGTGTGATAAGGTGGTCCCAATATCTCAGCAGTATACACTGTGCACTTAGCTGTTTATGTGAATATCTGAGCATAACTTTCAGGAGTTCTTTCCAGCCAGAGTATAGGCTTGTAGCATCATCCATTTATTTATTTATTTTTACAGAGAGAGAGAGAGAGAGAGAGAGAGAGAGAGATGAGGCTTGAAGTCAAGAAGAAGCGCTGTTAATCACAGCTTATTCCCCAGTCCTAAATTAGATGCAAGTATGATCATAAACTTAACGCCAGCACATTTTAATGACTTTGGCTCAGCAGTGCCTGAATACTGGAAACGGTTTAACCTCTGTTTCTTGATATAAATATTACGCAATAATTTTATGTACCCATGATTTTATATACCACAAATGTAAGATAGGAAGAGCTTAACCAAATTTGGTAGATGGTTAAAACACAAGCTGGATTTCTGGAAGCTAATTAAGAGTGCATATATATATATATACTGATATCTTCCTAAATCAAAAGCAAAAACTGGAAGATCTGTTTGAATCTGGCACACTGTTATATAGTAAGTTTACTGTTGTGTTATGTAAACCTGTATGAAAAGAAGCTGTTTTTGAAACTTGTAGTTTTTGAAAATGCGGCATTTGAGAATTTGAAGTTCATGTCCCACATTTTGATTCCTAACCTCTGGAAAAAAAATATTGTGGCATAAGCTTTTGAGAGACAGGCCCCGTATTGTCAAATGAAGTGGTCACCTATGTGAGTAGATTATTACAGAGGGATCTATGAGTGTAAGGTAAAGGGACCCCTGACCATTAGGTCCAGTCATGGCCGACACTGCGGTTGCAGTGCTCATCTCGCTTTAAAGGCTGAGGGAGCCGGCATACAGCTTCCAGGTCATGTGGCCAGCATGACTAAGCCACTTCTGGCGCACCAGAACAGCACACGGAAACGCCATTTACCTTCCCGCCAGAGTGGTACCTATTTATCTACTTGCACTTTGACATGCTTTCGAACTGCTAGGTTGGCAGGAGCAGGTAAGCATGCTTAAGTTCCCCTTTCCCTGAGTACTTCCTAAATTTGCTCTGGAGGGATGTGGGGAGGAATCCACAACAGATGGATTCCGGTGGGGGGGGGTGTTGAGAAGTGAGAGGGGATGTTCTGGTGTGCACTCCAAAGTGCTTATGCTTGTGGAACATTTTAGTTGGATATTGCCCAAAGAAGAAGAAAAACTTGTAAACTAAAACTTGTGAAGCTAAAAGATAACAAGTGCAATAGATAGTAAGAGATGTCTTGGAATATTAGCCATAGCAGAAAAGAATGCAGACTCTAATCAAATGAAAGCAAGATTCAGTTGGTTTCAGTGTGATGAAGTCCCAGCTAAGCCCAAGAGTGATAAACTAGTGGTTTGGTTCCTTTACTGTTAACTACAGTGGTACCTCAGGTTAATTCGTTCCGGAGGTCCGTACTTAACCTGAAACTGTTCTTAACCTCAAGCACCACTTTAGCTAATGGGGCCTTCCTGCTGCCACCTCGCCACCGGAGCACGATTTCTGTTCTTATCCTGAAGCAAAGTTCTTAACCTGAAGCACTATTTCTGGGTTAGCGGAGTCTCTAACCTGAAGCATCTGTAACCTGAGGTACCACTGTATTCACTTTAAAATAATGGGCCAGTTGCAGCCTGTTCCCCAGGAGGAATATATGTGTGATGTGCCAAAACTGTTGCAGCACTCCTGTACACGTTCTGTATAGGGAACACTTGTGGAAATGGGATGGAGTTGTCTTAAAGTTTGGTAGTGTAATACTGCCAAACCACTATGTCCTCTGTGTGATTCATAATGAAATTATTCCTGTATTAAAAAAGAAGTTGCACTGCCTCTTCTACAACACAGCTGCAGCATCTAAAAATAAAGAATGCTACTTTTCTTCAGAGCTGCTGTTCTCATGCTAATAATGCCAATTTATTTTAAAAAATCTAATTGACTAAGGTTTCTTGAACTTAGAACCTAGAAAACTGGGAAAAAAGCCCCAGGTGTTCTGAAGATCTCCTCCTCCCATCATGACACAATTTTCTCTATGTGCTGCTCCTTTCATCATATGAACTTCTACTAACTTATGGTTAAAAAGGACTTGCTGAGTTTATCTGACCCCAGAGGGAAGTACCCGGTTAAATAAAACTTTGACATCAGCCATTCACTATTTACTGACCTGTTTGGCATGGGCATGTATGCAATCTCAGTATACACAAAGCTCATTTTCTAGAATGGGAAAGGTAGGCAGCTGAGCCTCAGGGAAGACAGAAGAAAGAAGAAGATTAATTGTCTGGTGTTTCTAGGGAAGAGTTGATAGTTGAAATAATTCACTTTCTGTGGCTGTATTTAATTTTCAGAGGTCAAGTGCATGTTCTGCTTTTGTAATAAAATGTGTGACTGAAATGTGGCCTGTAAAGAAATCTGAGCTCTGCTATTTAAGCTTCTAAGTCTGTTTATGTTTGCATGATCCACGTCATTACTCCAGTCATGTATTTATAGAGAAGGAGATTACAGTAGTACCTCAGGTTAAGAACTTAATTCGTTCTGGAGGTCCGTTCTTAACCTGAAACTGTTCTTAACCTGAGGTACCACTTTAGCTAATGGGACCGCCATGCTGCCACCACACGATTTCTGTTCTCATCCTGAAGCAAAGTTCTTAACCCGAGGTACTATTTCTGGGTTAATGGAGTCTGTAACCTGAAGTGTATGTAACCCGAGGTACCACTGTATAGAAGTCATCTTCTGACATTAACCCAGATACTTTAGTAAATTCATTTCATGGCTTGGCTTTAATTTGAACTGGGGCTCTACTTCTTCACATACTTGGAATGCCAAGAAAGTGTGAGATTATTGTTTTGGCAAAGTAATTCTGAGTATATGCAAAGTGCATCCCCCTCACCAATAAGTAACCCTGGTGTGGCTAACCTATTGCCCTCAATATTGTGTTGAACTCTCAACTCCCATCAGCTCCAGCCAGCATGTCTGATGGTCCAGAATGATGGGAGTTTGAGTCTAACAAGATCTGGAAGATCACAGATTCCCCATTGCTTCTCTAGTCAAAGAGTGTTATTTCTAGGCAGGCTTAAGGCCTCTCACGTTCAACTGAAAAGGTTTCCTACCCCTGTTGTAGTCCATCAAAATCTGCAAGGGGAGGTACATTTTAACCTGGCGCTGAAGGCACCAGGGAAGCGACCGTTCCACTCAAATGAGAACCACGACTGAAAATCCCTGGTCACCATTCTTCACACTTTCCTTGAAGGAGGGATTCATAGGAAGACCTCAAAGCTAGTAACTAAATCAGCATCTGCTTGTCGGAAAATTGACCTTGGTCCATCTGTCACCTCTGAAGCCATTGATACTTGGCTTGTCCTCCTTTAAAAAAAATACAAATTCTTATTGGTCCCCCATTTCCCCCAACCTAACATGGAAGAGGGTTATGATATATGAAGAAATGATACATACTACTGACAAAACTACATAAACCACAAAACCCACAATTGTTTCTACTTGCACAATGAAACAATGACTCAGAACATCGTTTGGGCCAAACGGATGTGCGGTGTGAAGAATTATCCACAAGGCAACACATCATAAGTGGCGGCCTATGAGTTGACTCCTAACACTTGCAGTAACAAAGACTAAACAATCTAGCTCTTGCCTCTGTGCCACATTCTTTTCTGTCAGATGTGGGGCTTGGGTTTATATTGCTGATGAAGTCATTCCCAACTATGATATTGCAAGCTTGATCTATGCCCAGCACTTGCATTTACAACAACCCTCCAAATGAAGAGATGAGGATTTTTATTTTTTTAAGGAGACCATTTAGAGCCATATCTTATTTTCTTGCTACATACCTGATTATCAACCAAAGCCATAGTCATGACAGGCTCCTATTTTAGAAATGCTTTTCATTTGTTGGGATAAAAATGAAGGAAGACAAAATATTCCAAAAAGTTGTTATCCAAGATCTAGGTCCTGTTTTCAGGCTTCCTACAGTGATCTGGATGGTTACTGTGAAAATAGTATGCTGGACTAGATGGGCCATTGGCCTCATTCAGCACACCCTTCTTATGTTACCGAGAGTGCTGAGAACACCATAAGTATAGGATGCAGCCTTACTAAATGAGATCAGAGGTCCACCAGTGTTGTCTGCACAGACTCACAGCAGCTCTCCAGGGTCTCAGGCAGGAGTCTTTCCTAGTCCTAACCAGAGATGTCAGAGATTGACCCTTGACCCATTTGCATGCGTTGAGCTGCATCCCTTCCCCTAAAATCATGCCTGACTTGCTTGCCAAATTTTTAAGACTGAACACTGTTTGCTGGTTGACCTTGTAGCAGTGGTGTAGCGTGGGGGGTGCAGGGGGGGCCGGCCGCACCGGGTGCAACATCTGGGGGTTAGGGTTAGGTGGTGCAAATCCACGGGTTAGGGGGCGCAAATCCACGGGTTAGGGGGCGCAAATTACTTGCCTTGCCCCGGGTGCTGACAACCCACGCTACGCCACTGCCTTGTAGTATTTTGGTGAAGCAGGGCAAGGGTGCATCTTAGTGCAGCCGGCACTTTTGATGGATTGTCATTTTTGGTGGACTGTGTGCAGTTTTCAGAACATTTCATAGCAAAGACGGGTAAACTATACATTGTGAGGCCCAGTGCTAGCCTGCTTGAAAAGCAGCTTTGGGGAGAGAAATTTTAAGCAGAAAAGTGGTGTGGAAGGGAATGCTTGACCCTTTCCCTCTCTGCTATTTCTCCACTTCAAATTGCACTCCAATTGTTTCCTTCCCACTTAGGGGATAGGGAAAGAGCCACTAGGGAAGCAGGCATTCCATTCTCTTCTCTCTGCCTACCTTCTCCCCTGCTGCTTTTATTTTATTTTAAACTGATAATGCACTTTAAATCCCAGTGGAAGCCTCTACAGTGGAACCTCGAGTTATGGACGTAATCCGTCCCAGAGGCACGTCCGCAATTCAAAGCGTTCGCATCCAGAAGTGCCACGTCTGTGCATACGCACGGTGCGATTTAGCGCTTCTGTGCATGTGCAAAGCGCAATTTAGCACTTCATAGAATCACAGAGTTGGAAGAGACCACAAGGGCCATCGAGTCCAACCCCCTGCCAAGCAGGAAACACCATCAGAGCACTCCTGACATATGGTTGTCAAGCCTCTGCTTAAAGACCTCCAAAGAAGGAGACTCCACCACACTCCTTGGCAGCAAATTCCACTTCTGCGCATGCACGAGTGGCGAAACCTGGAAGTAACCATTCCGGTACTTCCAGGTTGCCGTGGGATGCAACTTGAAAAGACGTAACCTGAAGCAGACACAACATGAGGTATGACTGTATTTGCTCTTTTTGCTTCTGTGGGTGGCTCACTTCAGGTGAACTACAGGACGTCTGAAGGTATGACTTACTTCAGTGAAATTGCTCCATAGAGGTCGAGCTAGAAACCACACTGACATAATGCAGACTTCTGCAGTGTAAATTTACACAAAGGGCCAGTGGAGTTTTCCTGCATGACATTTAACAATAAAGTGTTATTGGTTATGTACAAGAAGTCGGCGGCAACTTTGGTCAGTGCGACAGTTTTCCGCCTGGATGTTTATGTAAGAGAAAAAACTCTTCTTTCTGTTTCATTTCCATTAAACTTTATGTGACTGATTCCTAGAACTCACATTATGACCTCAGCTTAGTAGTGTGCCAGCATATGCAGTGCCAAAAAAGAAACACATAGCCAAAAAAGAAGGCAGAAGAGGATATGGATTTGCACAAACCTCTGCTAATATGTATGTATAGGTGCAGATTTAGAGATAATTGTGGGCTAACCAGTCTCATATAACTAACAAAATTACTGTCGTCCCTCAGAAGTCAAACAAAATCTATTCCAGAAGTCCATTCGACTTCCAAAACGTTTGGAAACCAAGGCACAGCTTCTGATTGGCTGCAGGAAGGTACTGCAGCCAATCAGAACCCGTGGAACCCACAAAGGACTTTCGGGTTCCAAAGAACATTTGCAAACCGGAACACTCATTTCTGTGTTTGTGGCATTTGGGAACCAAAACGTTTGAGTCACAAGGCGTTTGACTTCCAAGGTATGACTCTATTTTGATCCATTGTCACTGGGCCCCTAAAAGACATGGGCCCTTAGGCCTGCTCTGGTCTGGAAGGCCACATGTCCCCCAGCCCTTTAATAGGAGAAGGCAATTGCCCTCATGCCCTTCTTAATGAGTTGCTCAGAGGCTGATAGCCAGCCAAAGCTGAGACCAGAATGCTGGATTTAGATAGACCTCAATCCGATCCAACACGACTGCTCTTACGTTCTCTTCTGAGAAAATGATGCCACTAGGGCAACTTACGCAAGGCAACTGAGACAGATGTGAATGTCTTGGGCAGTTGCTCTTTCCCAAATCTAAGTTAAGAGATTCCTCTCATGTCGAGCATCTGCAACGTCTCACTTTTAAACTCCTGGGAAAGTAAACGACTGGTCCAGTTTGCCAATCATGGAGATAGACTACTTTATTCACGTCTCAGGAATCCGATGACCTCTTCTATTATGAAATAATTGGACAAGAAGAAAGCGGCTTTCCAGCCAGGCGTGAGATGGAAGACAATGGCAGCAGCGCTCAGGTCAAGTTAAGCAGCAGGAAGAATGTCGGGGGTAGATATCTGAACTATCTGGGGGCAGCAGATGAATCATAGCATAGCACTGTAGAGTTGGAAGGGACCCTGAGGATCATCTAGTCCAACCCCCTGCAATGCAGGAATATGCAGCTGGTCCATGCAGGGAATGAACCTGCAACCTTGGCGTTATCAGCACCATGGTCTAACCAACTGAGCTATCCAGGCTCATCAATGGTGATATATGGTTCTTCATCAGAGCAAGGGTGGGGGAATTAAAATGTGATTAAAGTGGAACCTCGGGTTGCAAACGTGATCCGTGTGGGAGGCACGTTCACAACCTGCAGCGTACGCAACCCACAGTGCTGCGTCTGCGCACGCATGGGTTGTGATTCGGTGCTTCTGCGCATGCACAAAGTGTGGTTTAGTGTTTCTGTGCATGCACGAGTGTCGAAACCCGGAAGTAACCCGTTCTGGTACTTCCGGGTTCAGCGCGGTGCGCAACCCGAAATCGCATAACCTGAAGCATCTGTAACCCAAGGTACCACTGTATAAAGAGAAAACATTCCCCTCTTTCCAGTGGGGATCTGACTCATAGTCAGCTGACTTTAATAAGCTTTGAGAAAGTCATGAATGTTCTGCTAAACCAGAGCTGAGGAAGCCATGGTCTTCCAGATGTTGTTGGATGCCAAATGCCATCAGCATCAGCCCCAACCAGCATGGCCAATAATGAGGGATGATGGCAGCCGTAGTCCAACAACAGCTGGGGGACCGCAGGTTCTCTATCATTGTGCTGGGTGGGGCTGGGATCCCATTCAGTTTGCGTTTAAAGGTGAATTTATCAAATTTATCACACTTTCCAAATCAGTAAGAGACTTGAAACACAGCCAGCCACTCTTCGAAATCCACACTTACCCGAATTTTGCATAATAATGTTTACAGAAATGTATATATTAGGGGCAAGTGGATAGAAAGAAATATTTCAATGGAAATAACCTAAAGGCATCATATTAGGGGAAACGGCTTGCAGAAATGTGCATGTCAGTCAAAACAGGATGCAAAATGTGTCTATTAGGAGAAATTTGCACTAAAACACTGATAAGTTTTCATTCTTTTCCTTTTCCTTTCATTTATTTTCCTTTTTCCTTTTAAGAACCGTAAACTGCTGCAGAAATGCGAACTGAATTTAAGTCTGGACAAAAATGAGAAACCCGGAGAGCCAAAATCGGCAGATCCTCCCATCCCTGCTTGTGCAAATCTCTGACCGCAGGCATTATATGCTTCACTCCTGCCAGCAATTGCACTGCAGCATTCTGCACTAAATGCAGCATTAGGATCAAATGCATTTTATGGGATTTCAGTTGGAAGTTATGGGATGTGCACTGATGGGAAATGATGCAGTGTTGCAGGTTCAAATGGAGTTGAAAATAGGATTACGTTTGACCGCCTGACTGTATCATGTGCCCAAATAACCACGTGTGCACAATAAAAAGGACATCTGGAGGCACCCAGAGAGAAACTGTAGTTGCCCACTGGTAGCCCAGCTGTACCCCTCTAAACTCAAAGTTCATTTGGGGTACACTAGCTGTGGGTGCAATGGTTGAAGTCTCCTGTTTCTCCAGCCTATCTCTATGTGTGGGCAAGATGTCACGTAACAACCCCCATAAAAGAAGTTAAAAAGGTAAAGGTAAAGGGACCCCTGACCATTAGGTCCAGTCATGGCCGACTCTGGAGTTGCGGCGCTCATCTCGCTTTATTGGCCGAGGGAGCCGGCGTACAGCTTCCAGGTCATGTGGCCAGCATGACTAAGCTGCTTCTGGCAAACCAGAGCAGCGCATGGAAATGCCGTTTACCTTCCCACTAGAGCGGTACCTATTTATCTAATTGCACTTTGAAGAGCTTTCAAACTGCTAGGTTGGCAGGAGCAGGAACCGAGCAACGGGAGCTCACCCCGTTGCGGGGATTTGAACTGCCAACCTTCTGATCGTCAAATCCTAGACTCTGTGGTTTAACTCACAGTGCCGCCTGTGTCCCTTTATAAAAGAAGTTAGGAAGAAGTTAAATATCAGCCAAAGATAGGGGGAGGGGAATCAAATTTTGATCAATTATACAGCAAGCTCTCCATCAAACAGCAAGGAGGTTTTGTAAACATAGTTAAAATCTGCCCCCCTTGAAAAATGATTGAAGTAAATTACTAATAATATTTAATAAGAAGAGGCACAGTCACAGCACATTGCTAATTGAACATTTAAAAACCCAAGTACATTTGACATCGCCTTCCTGTCGAGCAGTAATTCCAGATCTGATATTCTACCCCTGCCGAAATCCCCTTGATGAATAAAGCAGCAATCTGCCTGGAATAGCCCCAACTTTGTCTGCTATAATCTTTCACAAATCAAATAACAACTCGGAGGATCATTTGCTACAACAATATCTAGCTATTAGCTTTTGAGTTGGGGTTGTGTGTGTTGTGTGTTTTTCAAAATAATAATAATAATAAATGAGCGAGAGATTAGAAAAGCATTGCTGAAAAATTGCACTCATTATTTCCTCCTCGCAGTTGATGTCACTTGCTCTGCTTCCTAGCTTGGATGAGTTCCACGACTCCCTGGCACGCAGTCTGCACGCAAGAGGTTGTTTGGGAAATCAACCAAGGAGCAGTAATTTATCACTCCAGCTGGTGCCCTTCCAGCTGTACTGTAGGAAGCTGCTAATTGCTTGGTATTCATTCAAGAAATGATGAGCACAGTGCCCTTTCTAGCAGAAAGGCAATGTGGAGTGCTGTTGGGGGTTTGGTCTTAGAAAGGGAAAACTTGCTTGTAGCGCACTTAGACTGGCAACCAAGGCAGTCTTCTGAAACCAATCTGGTTGAATTCAACCACCAGCAAGCTGTGCCCGCTTTCCGGTTCAAATCCACAAAAGACCACCTTCTTTCTCGCCTCTCTGTCACTTGGCAAGCTCAATTGTCATTGTTTAGTCGTGTCCAACTCTTTGTGACCCCATGGACCAGAGCACGCCAGGCACTTCTGTCTTCCACTGCCTCCTGCAGTTTGGTCAAACTCATGCTTGTAGCTTCGAGAACACTATCCAACCATCTCGTCCTCTGTCGTCCCCTTCTCCTTCTGCCCTCCATCTTTCCCAACATCAGGGTCTTTTCCAGGGAGTCTTCTCTTCTCATGAGGTGGCCAAAGGATTGGAGCCTCAGCTTCACGATCTGTCCTTCCAGTGAGCACTCAGGGCTGATTTCCTTCAAAATGGAGAGGTTTGATCTTCTTGCAGTCCATGGGACTCTCAAGAGTCTCCTCCAGCACCATAATTCAAAAGCATCAATTCTTTGGCGATCAGCCTTCTTTATGGTCCAGCTCTCACTTCCATACATCACTGCTGGGGAAACCATAGCTTTAACTATATGGACCTTTGTCGGCAAGGTGATGTCTCTGCTTTTTAAGATGCTGTCTAGGCTTGTCATTGCTTTTCTCCCATGAAGCAGGCGTCTTTTAATTTTGTGACTGCTGTCACCATCTTCAGTGATCATGGAGCCCAAGAAAGTAAAATCTCTCACTGCCTCCATTTCATCCCCTTCTATTTGTGAGGAGGTGATGGGACCAGTGGCCATGATCTCAGTTTTTTTGATGTTGAGCTTCAATTGTTGAGCAGGGGTTAAATCCTGCTGCATTGGCTGGACACCTGTTTCACCCAATGCAGAATTGAACGCAGCTGCTGGACTGGTGGGCATGGTTTGGGGAGCAGGCACTTGTAAGCCAAATTGGTGGGCCAGCCAGGATTGGCCCCTGCGCTCGGGGGAGAGAGTGCTTTAATCCACTTTAATTCTGCAAACCTACGTTTCCCAACCTGCTCCTGAACCCATCAAGCAAAACAGTCGCCTGCACCTAAGTAGCCAAGAAGATGGCAGCACCCAAGGACCAAAGGCAGGCACCCACAGAGTTTAGGGATCCTCAGGTGTGGGTGGGTGGGTTAGGATTCGGCGCTCTCACCGCCGCGGCCCGGGTTCGATTCCTGATCAGGGAATGACATTTTGACCTGGGTTTCCGTAGTGTAGTGGTTATCATGTTCGCCTAACACGCGAAAGGTTCCCGGTTCGAAACTGGGCGGAAACACTTTCCCCCTGACAAGATGGCTCAGTTGGTTAGAGTGTGGTGCTGATAATGCCAAGGTTGCAGGTTCGATCCCTGTATGGGACATCTGCGTATTCCTGCATTGCAGGGGGTTGGACTAGATGATCCTCAGGGTCCCTTCCAATTCTATGATCCTAAGTGGGGGGAGTGCATATAAACAGCTTAACCCAATAAAAATTACTTAGAAGCATGAATGAGTGGGGGAATGAAGAACCCAGGCACTTCTGGACACATTTCATTACATCAAGAGAACATACTATTCCCTTAAAATAAGAGTACAGTATATCAAAAGAGACCTTGAGTGTGTTCAAGCATCATCCAGGATAACCCGCAGGCAAATTTGTTGCGCAGGTGTAGGGAGAGATGACTGTGCTCACCAAGAGCCCATTTCCTAGCAGAAAGAGGGCACTTCATTAGGACAAAATTGGCTGTATCAGTGGCAGAGCACGAAACCCCTTTGCTTGATCCTGGAGCAAAGCATAACAACATGTTGTTTACACCTCAAATTGTTTATACCGAAGTGGAGATGGATTGCTGTTGACATGTTCTCTTCACCCCATCTGGAAACCATGAAATTGCAATATGAGAACTTATGGCACATAGACTGTACCTTTTCCCTGTACTCTGAGTAAAGATGACATTTATTTATTTTCCTGAACAATTTCCCCACCTCAACATTCGCATTTTCAAATCACAGGCATTCCAGCACAGGGACATAGGCAAAGCGATTCCAGTTCCCCAGATGCATAAATAATCTTTTTTTAAAAAACCAAAACTTATTATTATGTTTCTAAACAGATGCAACAGAAAAGAACAAGGAAATCAAGACTGCAACGCCACATTTCACAAGTCAAGTTTGGTATAAATCGGTCCTGTAACTGCCTCAGATCTTAGCCTAACTCATCTTTCTGTACCTGCCTCCGTAAATGAACCAAATATTTTATCTGAAAGGGTTCAAGGAGAGCAAACATTTTCATTTCATTTTCACATTTATATTTCACCCTTCTTCCCAGGAGCTCAAGATGACACAGATGGTTCTCTAGCTCCCCATTTTATCCCCACGACAACCCTGTCAGGCTGAGAGGCAGCGACGGGCCTTAAGTGAGCTTCAGGGCTGGTGAGGGATTTGAAGCCTGGTCTGCCAGGTCTTAGGGCACATCCGCACCATGAATTGAAAACACATTCAATGCATGTTTCACTCAGATGGCTTTCCTGAAAGAATCGTGGGAACTGTAGTTGGTTTTTTAGGAATTGCGGCTCTGCGATAACAGTGACACAACAGTCCCCAACATTCTTGAGGGGGAAGTCGCATGCTTTAGACGTTTATTGGGTGTGTTTAAAATATATGCTAGACCAACTCTAACTGCTACGCCATGCCTCATCTTGATCTATCTTCTCAAGAGTCCTGGGGCTCACTCAGTTGGGGAGCTGAGTGTCCTTCGCCTCTTTCTAAGGTGACTCTATCACCTTCATGGGTTAAACCACAGAGCCTAGGACTTGCCGATCAGAAGGTTGATGGTTCGAATCCCCGTGATGGGGTGAGCTCCCGTTGCTCGGTCCCTGCTCCTGCCAACCTAGCAGTTCGAAAGCACGTCAAAGTGCAAGCAGATAAATAGGTACCACTCCGGCAGGAAGGTAAACGGCGTTTCCGTGTGCTGCTCTGGTTCACCAGAAGCAGCTTAGTCATGCTGGCCACATGACCCGGAAGCTGTACGCCAGCTCCCTCGGCCAGGTCCATCACAACTGGACCTAATAGTCAGGGGTCCCTTTACCTTTTTATATCACCTTCAGCTTGGGAGGTGACCAGCAGTGCTCCAGCAGATTATCTCTGATGGTAAGAGCAGCTCCACAATGGAACCTGTTACTGGAGGCGTGGTGAGCTGCCCTTGGCTGAAAGTCTTCAAGCAAGGCGGCTCTCTTTGGGGGATGCTCTATAGAGCTGGATTGCATACATGGAGCAGAGGAGTGGGGGGACAAGACCACCTTCCAGCTCATCTAGTGAGAAATGTATAGTATTTGAAGGCGGATCCCTCCATCCTTCCTTCTAGATGGCTTGCTTGTTTCGCATTCATCCTAATCTGTTTGCACAAAGTTTGCAGGGAAGGCTAGATGACAATTTGTTCTGATTTGTTCGTGGGGAGGTTAGACAAGTGGCACTGTGGTCTAAGCCACTGAGCCTCTTGGGCTTGCTGATTGGAAGGTCGGCGGTTCGAATCCCCACAATGGAGTGAGCTCCTGTGTGCTCTAGTTTCCATTACGGTGTACCGTTGCACCAGAAGTGGTTTAGTCATTCTGGCCACATGACCCAGAAAGCTGTCTTTGGACAAACGCCAGCTCCCTCGGCCTGAAAGCAAGATGAGCACCGCAACCCCATAGTCACCTTTGACTGGACTTAACTGTCCAGGGGTTCTTTACCTTTACCAACAAGCAAATGTTAACTAAGACTTTCCAGAGCTTTCTGGGACTTTCCTTCAATTTCTTTATTGCGAAAGCTATGATTTTTTTGAGGGAAAAATGGGTTTGTACAGGAAAGCACTAACTCAACTTAAATTGCATAACTTGAATTTCCTGATCTAGGATTGAGTCCCCACCCCCCACCCCCAAATAGTGACAGTCTGGAAGTTCCCTCAGAAAGCCCGGTGATGTGTAAAAACTCAGCTGGGGAGCCACTGACAGCTGGAATAAACAGTAGTGCAATGAATGAAGGAATAGTTCATACTGGTAGAAGGCAGATTCTTCCTGTGTGTCTAAACTTGCAGCCTCCTTCATGTTTTAAAACTGGGGTCATTCTGTTGCAAACACTTGCCGTGCAATGTCTAGCTTGGCCCGAGCTGCAGACCTTAGATAAAGCTGTGGTTTACATTATTTCAACATATACTCTTCCAGTAAGAAAGAATGAGTGATAGCTAGTCTTCCCCCAGCTCTCATCTGCCCCTGATGTATGATCTGGCACAAAGACCTCTCGTGGAAGCTTTCGAATGCTTCTCAGTCTTGCAAAATGACTCAACTTCAGAAGACAAGGCTCAGGCTCACCAGCCATCCGTTTCCTTGTAAGCGAAAGCAGTCCGATGAGAAGAGAGCAAATCTTGCACAAGGGGCTCCAAGGTTGCTCAGTGCCGATGCCTGCCAGGCACCACTCTTTCAAACTCGCATCATGCCGGTTATGAAACATTTCCTCCTTCTAACTGCGTAGCTTGTGGACATCCAGTGAAGCTGATTGCTGGAACTGTCAGGACAGATAAAAGAAAGTGCTTCAGCAGCTCAGTAGGCAGAGCTTGAGAATCTTAATTTCAGGGTCCTGGGTTCAAGATCCACATTGAGTGAAAGATGCCTGCATTGCAGGGAGTTGGACGCTATGGTCCCTTCCAGTTCTAGAATTCTATGAATTCTAGGGATTCTAGGGATTCATGCAGGGCAGAGTTAAACTGTAGAATTCACTTGTACAGGAGGTAGTGATGCCAACCGACCTAGATGGCTTTAAAAGAGAATTGGACAAATTAATGGAGGAGAGGGCTAACTGTGGCTGCTAACCATGACGGCTCTGCTCTGCTTCCACAGTCAGAGACAGTTCTCCTTCTCCTCAAATTCTTATCTCTAGCTGCTGCAGATCAAAGACCATAGTCCAAATTACCGTCTGATGGAAGTTAGATGCTTTAAATCATTCCAACGTTCTCACGCAGTTCAGTTTTCCTTTTAATCCATAAATATAATTCTGTCTTCTTTTTCTCTTTTTGCTTTTTATCAGATGTTATTATTTAGGGAGAGGTTTGCCAAGTCATTTCTATAGCAAATATCGTATTAATAAAAAAGGGTAAAAGCTCCCCTTCCCCCTGACATACCATATTCTTCAACGAAGGAGATCTTCATTCCAGTTCGAAACGTTGCAACCCAGTAGCTGATTAAGTCGGCAATTTGTAATCTTGTCCCCTTCATCCTGCACACGACTGTAAATTAGAGACAATTTCATCCTAATATACAGAAGAACCTCTGTTCTTAATGGCAGCGTCAGGAGGGGGGGTTACCAAAATGTGGAACGCTTATCCACTCAGCGTCTCCTGCTTCTCAGATTCCATGCCAGTGAGATCCAGTTATCAAGACTCCCCAGGCCCTGGGGGGAGCTTTCAAGGACAATTACTCCCAAATCATCCTTGTTTTCCTCCGCAAACTATCTCCAGTAGCATGGGAGCTGCATCCATTTAAGGCAGAAAGTACTGGAAGTCTGAGGGTTGTTGTTCTTTCGTCCAGCTTGAAGGTTTTCTACTGGCAACTGAGAGGTCACTATGAAAACAGGATGCTTGGCTAGTTGGGCCATTAGCCTGATCCAGCAGGCTTTTCTTATGTTCTTACATTCTTGTGTCAGCATGGCATTAACTTCTGAGTACCGAAAGTCAGGAAGGGGTGTGTTGTTCTGTTATTGAAAGGGGAAGGGGAAATTGGATGGGAGCATGCAGTGGAACCTTGGCTCTGGAACACCTTGGTACTCGAACATTTCGGCTCCCAAACACCGAAAACCCAGAAGTCTGTGTTCCGGTTTTCGAACATTTTCTGGAAGCCGAACATCCCTTGCAGCTGTTTGCTATTGTTTCCGTGGCGCCTGCACCAATCAGAAGCTGCGCCTTGGTTTTTGAATGTTTCGGAAGTCGAACGGACTTCCAGAACGGATTATGTTCGAGAACCAAGGCACCACTGTATTTCAAATATTGGCATTTCACACCCAACATCTTTGGGAGACAAGGCTAGCTGTTAGTTTTTTATGTTAAAAAAAATGCTTGGTACTTGTTTCCTGCTTGGCAGGGGGTTGGACTCGATGGCCCTTGTGGTCTCTTCCAACTCTATGATTCTATGATGTTATACTTTTGTATATACTTTTGTATATTGATTTTTCTGTGTTTTTCCCTCCAAGTGTTAATAATAACTAGGGAGCAGGGCTTTTTCCCCCAGAGGGAACTCATAGAAAGTCAGTTCCGGCACCTCTCAAGTGGGTGCCATTGCTATTCTTAGAGAACAAGGGAGGTGTTCATGGTGAGTTCTGGCACCTCTTTTCCCATAAAAATTGCACTGCTAGGGAGGCACGTTACCATGTGTAGGCAAACTAAGGCCCGGGGGCCAGATCCGGCCCAATTGCCTTATAAATCTGGCCTGCTGACGGTCCGGGAACCAGCGTATTTTTACATGAGTAGAATGGGTTATTTGTGGGGCCTGCCTGGTGTTTTTACATGAGTAGAATGTATGCTTTTATTTAAAATGCATCTCTGGGTTATTTGTGGGGCGTAGGAATTCATTCATTTCCCCCCTCCAAAATATAGTCCGGCCACCCACAAGGTCTGAGGGACAGTGGACCGGCCCCCTGCTGAAAAAGTTTGCTGACCCCTGCACTTTACTGACATGAGTGAAACACAAGATTCCCACCCCAATCTGCATGCAGAAACTGACCAGACTTAAAGCTTAAAGCTAAAGATCTGGACCAGAGAAGCAATAAAGACAGACCAGTGAACTGTTGAAGTTCTTTGTAAGGTTTTCTTCTCGTTCCATCTCACTCTTTTATATCCATGCAAAGTACTACAAGAACAGAGTTTTCCAGCTCCAAGAACTAAATAAATTTCTGGTAGTCCAATATTGCCCCCTGGTGGATTTTAATTTAGTTACTACGACATCAATTTCTGCATTTTTCACTAATGAGCCTAAGGGCCTCCAGACTATAGCTATTTTGGGAATGGGATTCAGTCACCTGAATTGTGCAAAGTCAGGTTGCACAATTAACATAGCATTTGGAGCTCTTGCAGAACAAATCCATTTACCTTAAAGAAAGGGACTTTTTGCAATGAGGCAAGTGATGGGAAAATGCACTGGTCAATGTGGGAAAGTCTGGGATGACATTTGCCTTGTGCAACATTATCTAACCACCCCACAAACAAATCAGACTGCATGTTCAATATACAGGTCATCTGAGAATATGAGGGTGTGGAGGACTAGCGGAAGACAGGAGAGATTAACTCCTTAGTTATATTTCCAACCATGCTGATTCTGGTCTGCTAAATGCTCCACTTTCTTCCCAGCCAAGATCTCTTTCCCTCCCAGAGCCCTGTTTATGGGGATTTTTCTTTTTAAAATTAACTGAGATCATTAGCAGGGAAGAATGGCAGGAAGGCGAAGAAAGAGGTAAGCTCAGGGCTCCCCCCCCCAGCTGGAACTTGCTGGAACTCAGTTTTGGCACCTCTCCGGTGGGCACTATTGCTGTTATAAGAGAACAAGGGAGGTGTTCATGGTGAGTTCTGGCATCCCTTTTTCTAGAAAAAATAACACTGGTTAAGCCTTCCTTTTCTGCTTGGAAATTCTCCTTGCCAGTGCTTTTCTTTCTGGGGGGACGCAGGGGGACGCACAGGGCCGTAGCTAGGGGGTGGTGAGGTGGGCAGGCGATTGGGGGTGGGGTTGCAAAATCAGCTAAAAATATGTCCATAAATATAAATATCAATTATTGCCTCATAATAAATGTTTTTAAATAGAGGGTGAATTGAATGGGTGGAGGGGGGGTTGGAGGAGAGGTGGAAAGAAGTGCTAATTTTTCCGTGGCTAGGGGGCGGAATCTGGATGGTTCTGAGAGGGGCGCAAGACCACCTAGCTATGGCTCTGGGTACGCATACCCCTAAACATTTTGTGAATCTTTGTAATTTTGTCCATTTACCGTATTTATTTTTCCTGATTTGAACTATACAATGGTGATTTTCTTGAGTCAAAATGAGAGTACTCCTAAACTTTTTTTTTTAGAAGAAAAGCACTGCTCCTTGCAAATAATACCCTCTGTGTCCTAGCCCTTACATTACATGAGAGACATGGCAACTGTTGCAATACGTATTCATTCACCTGAACAATTATAACCTCCAAACAAGAAAAGATCAGCTCTTCCCTTCCGTGAACACCTGACGTTAGACCAATGGAAATGGATGGGCATGACTCACTTATATTCCAGTGAGTTTATTCTGAGTCTAACATGGTTGAATATAACCCACTTCGTTATCCTTATTCACTGAAAAATGAATATGCAATCTCGTAAGAATGTGCTCTTAGAAACAAAAGAAGCTGCTTTATCCTGAGCCCAAACCATTGGTCCATCTAACTGCTCACACACCTCCAGGATTTCAGATATGAGTCCTTCCATCCCCAAGTCCTACCTAGAGATGTATGGGATTGAACTCAGGACCTTTTGCATGTAACACATCTGCCCGACCACTGTGAGCTATATTTACCACATTAGTAAAGAAACCGTGATTTGAATGTGCTGTAAACATGCAACACCAGATGGCACCAGAGAGCAGGATATTTTAAGACACGATTTTCTATAGAGATCCCCCCCCCCCCTTTGGTTATAACGATCTAATTTTTGACTTATTTATAGTGTTGTTGTTTTTCCTGTGTCTAGATCCACCCTGAGATGGATGGTAGCTGGCACACATTTTTAAAGGAGGGCTTGTTGGACGGGAAACAGCTTCATAGGCATGCACTTGTGTGGCTGCACCATGCAGACTTCAACCTGTGGGCTGTTGGAAAGCTATGCACAAAATGAAACAAACTTTGGGTGCCCGACAACAATGTGAAGAGAGGTGGGGGCCCAGTCAGAGAGACATCTGAACAAGAGCAGAACGGTGCTGTGTTTAAAGTGGCCCTAAGTCCTAAAGGGTTGCATCCTTCCACAGGACACTGTGGGAAAGTAAAGGTTAGCTAGAGTCGGAGCTCACCCACGCTTACCTTTTGGCTTGTGCTTTCTAGGCACTTTAAAGTTCAGGGCCTGAGCATACCCACCAAGCCACCCATGGCTGATTTCCCCAGGAAAACCTGCTCTTTAATGCAGAACTGGAACAAATGGCAATTGGGGTTTTCTGCAGCTTGCTGTTTGCTTCAATTCAGCAGTAAAGAGTGGGTTTTCACAAGGAAGGCTCCGGGTTGCAAAAGAAATGCTTGGACACAGAGCTTTAAAACATGGACCTGTGTCTAGAAACATGGTACAAAAGGAAGTCTGGACGAACCCTCGGAGCTGCTTGCAGTGCTGCCAGCACAGCCAGGTAAACTGGCCACAACCAGCTCACCATAGGAAGCTCTGCCAGCGGTGGTGTGAAATCAGTGTAGTGTAGTGGTTAGAGCAGGCTTCCTCAACCTCGGCCCTCCAGATGTTTCCCATGATCCCTAGCTAGCATGACCAGTGGTCAGGGATGATGGGAATTGTAGTCTCAAAACATCTGGAGGGCCGAGGTTGAGGAAGCCTGGGTTGGACTAGGACCTGGGAGACCAGGGTTCGAATCTCCACTCGGCCATGAAGGCAGCTGGGTGATCTTGGGCCAGTCCCTGCCTGCCGGCCGAACCTACCTCACAGGGTTGTTGTGAGGAGTAATTGTGGAAAGGGAGAACCATGTTCTCTACCTTGAGCTCCTTGGAGATACGGTGGGATATAAATGAAATAAATTCAATGCAGTGCCCACCCCGTTCAGGCTCTGAAACAAGCCCTGGAGATTTTAGAAAGCATTTCTCTATATTATCTCCTGCGAAAAGGTTCGCAGGTGTGGCCAAAGTACCTCTGAGGCTGGAAAACCAACTGAGGCTGCTAATATTTACCTCTTTCCGCTGACAGTGGAAACCGAAGCCCCAGCGTCTTCGGTTGAGGTCATGTAAACTGAAAGTGGGCGGCACCCCAGAGTACGTGCCACTAAACTGTTGACTAATGTAAACTCCCCTTCATCTGCATGCACAATATAAATATATAAACATGCCATTTTTAAAATTATGGCCTTTTTATTGGCACTTGAAGGTGAGATAGGGAGCCTTTGAGCGCTGACTCATTCCTGTTTATCTCGCCACTGTAATGTTTCCAAACTGCCAAGTGAAGGTACGAGATAAACTTATAGTAAAACTCAGACTGAAAGGCGCCGGGGATGGAGTTCAAGTTTGCCCTCCCTCTCTCTTTTTTTTAAATCCCCATTTTAAGAGGAAACATGGTTTGTTGACACCTCCCCCCTTGCCTAAAACGCACCCTTGGACCATCCAGGGTCACTGGGAAATGGTTCAAAGGGAAGCCTGCAGGTTTGGGCAACCTGGTTGTGTAGTAAGAAGCTAAGAAGTGCCTGCAGGATCAGGCCAGTGGCCCATCTAGCTAAGCATCCTGTTCTCACAGTGGCCAGCTAGATGCCTGTGGAAACCCTCAAGGAGGACCTGAGCACAAAAGGCATCTCCCTTCATCCCCATGGTCTCCAGAAACTGGCCTCCAGAAGCATTATTGTGAAAGCTACCAGTAGCTAGTAGTAGCCACTGATAGCTTTGTCCTCCATGAATTTGGCCAAGCAGATGTCTTGAGGATGCTCACATACAGGGCAGAAGTGCAATACCTCTCTCCCATTCATAATAGTATCAACCGTGTCTTGACTCCAGGAGGCAGCCAATAGTCTTCATGTCTCGTAGCCATTGTGAGCTTGATCCTGTGAGAACTTGTCTCATCCCCTTCACAGCTGGGAGTCTGGAGCACTGAGGTTCCTTCTTGGGCTGTAAAGATCGCATGAGAAATCCCAGCCCCTATGGGACAAGGCTGTGCTGCCGCTCATCCCTCCCCAATATAAGGTACCTTATCATTTCAGTTGGTGCTGGAGGAGACTCTTGAGAGTCCCATGGACTGCAAGAAGATCAAACCTCTCCATCTCCATTCTGAAGGAAATCAGCCCTGGGTGCTCACTGGAAGGACAGATCATGAAGCTGAGGCTCCAATACTTTGGCCACCTCATGAGAAGAGAAGACTCCCTGGAAAAGACCCTGATGTTGGGAAAGATGGAGGGCACAAGGAGAAGGGGACGACAGAGGATGAGATAGTTGGATAGGGTTCTCGAAGCTACCAGCATGAGTCTGACCAAACTGCAGGAGGCAGTGGAAGACAGAAGTGCCTGGTGTGCTCTGGTCCATGGGGTCATGAAGAGTCGGACACAACTAAACGACTAAACAATAACAACAATGGTTTCAGTGAGGAAGGGATTTAAATATAATCAGGGCAGAGGCCTGGGATACAACATGCATCTCAGGTGCCCTCCAGATATTGCCATACTGCAACTCCCACCAGCCCTAGCAAGCATGGCCAATGTCCAGGGGTGTTGGGAGCTGTAGTTCAGAGAATCATAGAATTGTAGAGTTGGAAGGGACCATGAGGGTCATCTAGTCCAACCCCCTGCAATGCAGGCATCTTTTGCCCAATGCGGGGCTCGAACCCACAACCACATGAATATGAGATTCATTTTTTCATCATGGTTCCTTCCTTCCGCCTCTCAGCCTTCCCTCTTCATAACAAGGGCGCTCACAGTATTATATCATAGATCAACACTTAATCTCCTGTTGAAAGTATTTGTATTTGTCGCCTGCAACACAAACTTTATTTTATGACTTCTTATTATTGTCTTAAGTGGTTTATTATGTATGAATATACATAATGCAGTAGTTTATTGCCCAAATAGCAGCTCCTGAAGAGCTTCAGAGAGGAGCAGTCCAATTAGCCCAATTATTATACTTTATTACTATATTTGCATTGTGTGATAAAAACATAATGAAACTAGAAAGAAAATTATGGATAGGATGGTCTGGATTTTTTGTGAGTACGACCCACTGTGGAATAACAGAATACTAGCAAATTTCAAGCAGAATACTAGCAAAGGCAAGACTAAGAAGGGAGATAACATGAGTGGCTAAAAAACCTGATTCTCTAGATCTGATAGCTGACTATATAGTATATTAAAGTGTTGTATTGACATATTGCAATGTACAAAACCACAGTGGCTTGGGATCCTGCCTTGTGAAGAAACGATGGTTTGCTCCCAAACAACACTAGGAGCTTCTAGTGACATTGGTGCTGTTTGGGTAAGACTTTGAGGCAAGTGTTCATGGTCCCACTCAACAGAAAAAGAGCAGAAAGCAACCCCCCCCCCCACACACCCGCCAACACTCCAAGACAGGCTTACCACATTTTGAAGTTAGTGATGGTATATGTATCATCATCTCAAGGGGGAGGGGAGCAGAAAACCATTTCTGGTTCAGAGTCTGTTGTCCCCCAAACTGCACCACAGTAAATATCCTAACATTGCATACAGGGGAAAAGACGGCTGAAACAGGCAAGCTAGACACAATGGCTGTGCTCTGCCTCCACAGTTGTTTAACTCCGCAGTGAGTTAAGACCTTTCTCTACTGCCTGGTGGATGGTGCCCATAGTAAATGCTGGGAGGGTGCAGTGGTTATCTCAGACTAGGGGTGGATCTACACACAGGGGGAGTGGGGAAACGCTATAAATAAGGCAGAAATTAAATTACGATAACAAAAGAAAAAAACACTCTGTAAAAATCGCATCAGAAATTATTTGCTCTCCGGCGCCTTCTGGTGTTGCATGTTTATAACGCATTCAAAACGTTTTTTTTGACTAATGTATGGCTTAGTCAAGCAAACTGCTTCTGTAAACCCTCAAAGCATTAAACAGCTCACTCTCCTTTCTTCTGTGATGGAGAGATATGTGCAGGGGGTGGAGGTGGCTGGGAAACTCTCCTTACTATTGATAAAGGGGGGGGCGGGAGAGATGCAGAGACTTTTGCCACTGCCTTGTTAATGATTACTGCAGAAGAGCTGGACACGTTGAGCTCTCTGACCTGTGTCTGCAGCCCTTGGAGGGTTTATTGCAGTCAGCACAGCCTTGGGTGGTGTTTGGATTGTGTGCTGAAAGGCAGTCAAATGGGCTGTTGTCCAGAAGTTCTGCGATATGCTCAGCCTGCTTCCTTGGCGCTCTTAGGAAAAAGCCCTAGCACAAGCCAAGCTTTTATCTACACCAGGAAGTTGGAAAGGTTGAGAGGGGACAAGGAGGAACCTTGTGAGTTATCCTGTTGTAAAATGATGCCAGGGGTGCTCTGAGGACAGAGGTGGGCTAACCAGCCTAAAGAACAGGGCAAAGGGTTTCAGGTTCAATCACTGGCATCTCTAAGCTAGGGCAAGAGGGGGCAGAACCCTGAAGAGCTATTGCCATTCAATGTAGGCAGTATATAGCTATATGGACTATATAGTCCTTGTTATAATAAAAAATTAATGGTAATGTATGGATGTCCTGGGCTGCCCATATGGCAAGACCCCCATATTGGCCTTGCTAATGTGGTGCAAAGGAAAGCAGAGCAATATGTTTGGCCCCATCTTGGCTGCAGAAGTTGCCAGAAGGAGGCACAAGGCACCATCCAACCATCTTTGGGATTCCACTCCAGATTTGTGTAGGGCTTACTCCGTAGCCTTTTCTTCTCCCAAAGCTGTCCTGCAATGCAGTGGAAGTTTAGGATCAGAGTTTTCCATCTCCTAGATGTGCTACCTTCCCAGGTTGATGAACCCCATCTGCTTCTCATTTTCCTCTACAGCAGATGCAGAAACCACCTTCTTGACTGTTGGACCCACTATCAGTCTCATCCACTCAATCCTCTAGAGCAGTGTTTCTCAACCTGTGGGTCCCCAGATGTTGTTGGACTACAACTCCCATCGCTCCTAGCCAGCATGACCAGTGGTCAGGGTTGATGGGAGTTGTAGTCCAACAACATCTGGGGACCCACAGGTTGAGAACCGCTGCCCTAGAGCCTGTCTTTGCATGCAGAGGAAGTCCCTAACTCATGGAGGGTTTGAGACCCATCGTTTACTCTCACCTGGTTTAGCTGGCCAGTCAAAGCATGTGGCCACTGTCCCATGCTGACAGCTTCTAGGAGCCACAGGTGAGAGCTCAGTGCAGGGTGGGGACCAAAGGTGGACAAAATACCCCAGGAGGAGCACAATGTGTTCCCCACCAGAGGTACTACCCCTCCCCATTCACTCCAACCTGTGTAAGGTAAGGGGAAAGGGACCCCTGGCCATTAGGTCCAGTTGTGACCGACTCTGGGGTTGCAGCGTTCATCTCGCTTTATTGGCCGAGGGAGCCGGCGTACAGCTTCTGGGTCATGTGGCCAGCATGACTAAGCCGCTTCAGGTGAACCAGAGCAGCACACGGAAATGCCGTTTACCTTCCCGCTTACCTTCTGTTTATCTACTTGCACTTTGACGTGCTTTCGAACTGCTAGGTTGGCAGGAGCAGGGACCAAGCAATGGGAGCTCACCCCGTTGCAGGGATTCGAACCGCCAACCTTCTGATCGGCAAGTCCTAGGCTCTATGGTTTAACCCACAGCACCACCTGCGTCCCTTAATTCCTACATTTAATATAGGCAGGCAAAAGACAGGAGAGGAAGGAAGGGCAAGAGTGGCATTGTTTTGCTGAGAATGAAAGTATGCAGAGGAAGGCACATTGGGGTTTAAAATACAGAATTCATAGGGACATAAGAATATAAAATGAGCCTACCTGATCAGGACAATGGTCCATCTAGTCCAACATTCTTGATCTCTCAATGGCTAACAAGATACCAGTTGGAAACCTGCAAACAGCACATGAGCACAGCAGCACTCTGCGCACCTGCAGGTGCCAGCAATTAATATTCAGAGGCATGATGCGCCTGACAGTGGAGGTAGAACATAGCTTTTGCAGCGAGGTGCCATTGAGAAAGGGATGGCACTGCCAAAAATATTGGATAAGGAGGAAGATGGCAACCTTGAAGGAGACAACAAGAGCCTTGGAATGGGGAGATTGGCCCATTAATGGGGTCTAGGCAAAATCGAAAAGAGGGCTGGTTTCTGCCCAGGATTCCTTCCCAATACAGTGGTACCTCAAGTTACAGATGCTTCAGGTTAGAGATGCTTCAGGTTACAGACTCTGCTACCCAGAAATAGTACCTCAGGTTAAGAACTTTGCTTCAGGATGAGAACAGAAATCATGCTCCAGCGGTGCAGCAGCAGCGAGAGGCCCCATTAGCTAAAGTGGTGCTTCAGGTTAAGAACAGTTTCAGGTTAAGAATGGACCTCCAGAACAAATTACGTTCTTAACCCCAGGTACCACTGTAATGGCTACTCTCTTGGGTATGCCTCACATATTAAAAGAGGTGGCCAATGCATTTCAGCAGTGACCATATTGCCTTGTAAGTCATTAGACTGTGGCAGAAGGCACCTCCTGCCCATTATTCTGGGTTAGAGCTACAGGGCAACGCTTGGAAAGCTGGATGGATTAGGGTGGTGACTTCTGCATCGGTCAAAAGAAGGCAGAGATTTACATAAAATCTGCTGGTTGTTCATTTATATCCACAGATGTGGATTCAGTGGGGAAATCACTATAGCCTAAACAGAAGTACAAGGCATCTCCCCATAGCGGGGACGACTGTGAGCCAATAGCAGACACTGTGTACCTGCTTATGTGGTCACTACTGATGGGCAACGTCAAGGCCCCTATTGTCCTTTAAGCCAGCCTCGGACTGGACTGCGTTTCCCAGAGAGGCTGTTCTCTCTTCTCTGCAAAGTGAGGATGGATGCTGATCAGGTGGATGCATTCCAAACCGAACAGGTAATCACAGAGGCTGGTGAAAATTCTAGCTCAAAGATTTTATGGCAGGGGTGAAGTTGGTGGGGTTATGTTTGCTGTTTAAATAGAGGAACCTTGGAGTGATAGGAAGGTCCTTTTCTGAGAAGCTGCTGACTCCAGAGTCTTGCTTCCTTATCAGCCCTGTTTATGACGGGTTTTGTAAATGTTTTATGAGCTGCCAATGACTGCATGGGGAGAGGGGGTGCTGGGAAAAGGGCGGTGGCTGCTCTTTTTGACTTTCGTTGCACTGTTGACAAAGGATCAAAGGGCAGATGATCACCTTGATAAGATGGAGGGGAATGGGGCAGAAGACTCCCAATGTGCCTTTCTGCCCATTTGCAGTGCTGGGGGGGGGGGGGGAGAATATCCACTACAGATCATGTCATAAAGGCAAAGCGTTGAGACTTTCATCTAGTTGCATTGAAGATATTTATTAAGGTTGGTGTCACTGTTCAACGCAATAATTCTAATGGTTGCAAACCGCTTTGAGGTTGTGGTTTTTGTTTTGTTTTTACAATCAAGAAGTTATGTATATTTTACGAAATAAATCATTATTTTTATGGATTGCCTTGTTTTATGGATTGATTTTGTTATCAACCTCCCTGTGGTTTGTGCAAAGAGCTGCACGTAAAGCATCTAAAGAAAGGACGACATGATAGATTAATATTTAGTATTTAAAAGCACACTTTCAAAAGCCTTCGACCACATTATCTGTTTGTAATCTGTACAACCACATAAGCCAATCTTATTATTATCTCCTGGTATGCCCCCCAGAGGACCTTAAGGTCCATGAATAATCACAGTTTAGCGGTCCCGGGCCCTAAGGAAGCCAGATTATCCTCCACCAGGGCCTTCTCAGTGATGGCTCCAACATGGTGGAATGCTGTGTTCCATGAGACCAGGGCCCTGCAGGATTTAACTTCCTTCTGCAGGGCCTGTAAGACGGAGCTATTCCACCTGGCTTCCAATTTGAAATTAGCCTGATCTTTTATCCCCCTTCCTTCCCTCCCCCTCCCCTTTTTATGAAGATTACCCGCTCTGGGATCCCACAGCTAATTCTCCCCTGGTCTCCTCACTGGCCCAAATAGGACTAATTTAGCCAGCTAGCCCTGGTGATCATCTAATGTTTATTGGATGGATTTTCCCCCTAAATTGATTTTTGAATTCTGAATTTATTGTTATTCATGTTTTATACGGTTTTTTGTTGCATCAATTAAGTGTTTTAAATTTGTTGTTAGCCACCCTGAGCCTGGTTTCTGAACTGGGAAGGGCGGGGTATAAATAAATAAAAATTATTATTATTGTTGTTGTTGCTGCTGCTGTTGTTGTTGTTGGAGCACAGGCAGAGAGAGATCGCAGTTTGGCCAGAAGCCAAATCGTGGTTTGAATGGAAGTCAGCCCAGTGTGGGGAATGAAGGGTGCACAGTTCCCACCTGCGCAGGAGGGATTCCAGCCAGCTGACGTGCAATTGGCAGGTATGAACACCTGGAGAGGAGAGGCAGGCTGGGTCATACTGGGGGAGCCAGCATGGGGGGCCCTGCTTCGCGTCCCCTCAAAAATCTCTGCCCGGGGCAACAGCCCCTCTGACACCCCCATGCTATGCCCCAGCTCTAAATAGCAACACCCTAGAGGTCCTGGGCCCTAAGGAAGTCAGATTAGCCTCAACCAGAACCAGGGCCTTTTCAACACTGGCTCCAGCCTGGTGGAACGCTCTGTCTCATGAGGCCAGGGCCCTGCAGGATCTGATTTCTTTCCACAGGGCCTGTAATACAGAGTTGCCTTTGGCTTGGAATCAACTTGATCCCCTTCCCCTCTTTCCTTTTTCCTTTCTCCTTCTGTGAAGGAACTCCTATTTGGGGACTTCCCTGGCTTTTTTCTGGCCCATGTAGGACCAGTCTGGATAGTTGGCCTTGGTGAAGATTTGACGTTTTCATCCCCAAAAAGTTTTTGATTTGAGTTTCTACTGAAATGAGGCTGCATTTTAATGTTGTATTTTAATTGTGTTTTTGAGTTGTATTTTAATCAATTGTTTTTATACCTGGTGTTAGCCGCCCTGAGCCCAGTCTTGGCTGGGGAGGGCGGGGTATAAATTAAATTTATTATTATTATTAAACAGAGGATTGCCCTAAGGCAACTAACTTTTATCCATATCTACTCAGAAGTAATCCCACTTAGACCCATGGAGCTTACTGTCAGATATCAGTCGCAGCAGCCAAGTGGAGCCAATCCAGGCCCTATTCAGTCAGGGTTCGGGTGCTCAGCACCCCAGCCCAGCCCTCATTTCCTTTAGATTCAGTTTCTAAGCATGTGCCATTCAAACTGCACCATTCCATTCTCGGTGCTCCATGGGAGGATAAGATTTTTATAGGGCAGTAAAGATGCTATGAAATGGTCGTAAGAATGCACAGGCTGCCACTTAAACCTCTCAGTTATCAGTGCTGCTGTTATTTGATGCTTGAGACTGGGAAGTCAACGATAAAACTCAAGGAGATCCTGTAAAAAGTTATATGCGACCAGTGAATATATCAGAGGCTTCCAGATGGGGAATTGATATCACAAGCAAATCATTCAGCAAGTGCAAATTGGTTGTTGGCAACAGGCTCTATTTTACAGCACTGGACTTTTCTTTCGCTTCCAGGCATATCCATAAGTGAGCGACCTTTCGGCTTTGGCCCAGCCGCTTCATCAGCTCTGAATCTACTTGTCCTTGTCCTCCGCTCTTCCTCAGTAGCATGTTGGATGCCTTGCAACCTGAGGGGCTCATCTTCCAGCATCATAACTTTTATATGCCTGTTGTCTTTGTCCATGGAGTTTTCTTGGCAGGGATACTGGAGTGGCTTGCCGGTTCCTGCTCAGAGACATCACCTTGTCAACAAAGGCCCATAAAGTTAAAGCTATGGTTTTCCCAGTAGTGGTGTATGGAAGTGAGAGCTGGACCATAAAGAAGGCTATTCGCCGAAGAATTGATGCTTTTGAATTATGGTGCTGGAGGAGACTCTTGAGAGACATCTTGCAAGAAGATGATCAAACCTCTCCATTCTGAAGGAAATCAGCCCTGAGTGTTCACTGGAAGGACAGATCGTGAAGCTGAGGCTCCAATACTTTGGCCACCTCATGAGAAGAGAAGACTCCCTGGAAAAGACCCTGATGTTGGGAAAGATGGAGGGCAGAAGGAGAAGGGGAGGACAGAGGACGAGATGGTTGGACAGTGTTCTCGAAGCTACTAGCATGAGTTTGACCAAACTGTGGGAGGCGGTGGAAGACAGGAGTGCCTGGCGTGCTCTGGTCCATGGGGTCACGAAGAGTCAGACATACGACTAAATGTCTAAACAACAACAACAGGCTCTGCTGTATTTCAGTAGCAAACTGAGCCTGCCCCCACCTGTCTTAAAACTAGTCCAGGGGGTGAATCAGCCTGTCTGGCTCCACCTAGTGTTGGCCTCCTGGCCTTCTGTCCTACTGGTCACCACTAGTTTATTAACTTACTGGATTTTCTATGAAAAAATAAACAGAGCAACACACAACGCTCTCTTATACCAAGTGAGACCAGCTCTCCAGAGTCTCCAAAGACTCAGGCAAAATGAGTCCTTTCCCAGCCCTATCTGCAGATGCTAAGGATTTAACATGGAACCCTTTGCATACAAAGCACATTCTCTCCCACAGAGTCAACACTGTACTGAACAGGCTTCTGTTAATGTGGGGTATGTGTGAGTGTACCCTGATGTAGGGATGGGTGAATCCGTCCATTTTGGTTTCTCTCCATTCCCCCCCCCCCCCATTTTCCATCTCTTAAGTTCACTTATTCACATTTTCACATCAGTTTGCCACCCCCCCGAATATTTCCTTATGTAAATCAATAAGCATTTTACCTGATCGTATGCAGTCTTGCCAAATATTTTTGCAGACAAATTCTCCCTAATATGATGCATTTCCGCATGTCATTTTCAGTAACATGTGTTTTTGTGGACAATTTGCCCCTAGTATATGCCTTTTTGTACCCATTACTTGGCTGAGCAGGTGCACTGCAGAATTTGGAGAAATGGGATCCTCATAACAGAGGGTCCTGGTTGCGTGCGGGACCCAAGAGCTCACCTGATAGGGTTAAAATGGGGGGGGAGGAGCAAGCAGTCCTGGCCATTCCCCTGGGATCACACCAGGCGATTTTAGCCAATAGCCAGTGGGCGGCGTGATCCCAGGGGCTTTAAAAACAGCAGTGTGATGAAGGAGGGGCACTTGCTTCTCACTGTTGAACACCCGCCCACCCTCCCTAGTTTAGGTAGAGTCGCTTGGCCTTGCGTCACCTGTTTTGGAACAGGGGCTGGGTAGGAATTTTTCCATTTGGCAGATTCGCTTTAGCCGTTTGATTTTCGCCTACCCCTTAGCAAATCGTCACAACTTGTAAGGTGGCGGTTAGGCATTGGCTCAGTTGGATTGTGGGGAGGGGAGGTGCGGCCATCACCTGCCCCTCCAGGAACTGGGTATTCCGTTAAAGGAATCTGGTGCTCCTGGATCTTGTCCGAAGCCCGCTTGAGGGGCTAGGGCCATGCCAGGACCACAGGAACCCCGGGGTGAGCTTAGGGTGGTCCTCATCGACCTAGCTCCCTCGTTTGGTTTACCCCATTTGACGATCACCCTGAGAGGTGGAGCCAGTTATAGTGGGGAGTCAATGCCTAAGCCAATACTGCTCATGTGATTGTATTTCAATAAAGTTGTGGCCAAAAATGTTGCCCAAAAACTTAAACTAATATAAGTGTCCATGTGTATTTATTTTGGTGGTGGGTCTTGGGGCCTCAAGACGAAAATGCAAATTTTGGAGGATGGTCTGTGCTTTTGGTCCACATGTTGTTTTGGAATGCACAAAATCTGTAGGTTTGCATTTGAATGCAAACTGAATCGAGTTTCTCCCCCATCCGTACCCAGAGCCTGAATATAGTCAGTTGGAAGCAAAGGCTTTGCCTGACTTCTTTCCCTGACTCATGAGAACTCTCGCTCTTTCCTTCTCTCAGCCAAAGGTCTCCCTGCTTAAGGTGCAAGAGTCACCTGCTGAGAGACAGCTGAGTGCACTGGGAAAGACAAATCTCACAGCATGCAGTTATACCACAGCTTTCCTGTTGTATCTGAAGGTGTGGCACATTTTATGCAAGCAGGAAGCATGCACCTTAGCAAACTGCAGATCCCAGAGTGTTTTTCACGTGATCATCTGCATGCACCTCCCCATTAAATGTTATATGGGCTGACTTGCATTGTTTCCGCTCCCTCTCAAATCCACCCACCCCAGTGTACCTTCTGTTCTGCCTGATAACAGAATGAAGAAACTGAGAGAGGGATCAGCAGCGACCTGGGTGAGGAAGCCATCTGGCTGCTACAGCAATGATTTCCAAGGTCACGGTCATTTCCTGTAAAACCTGCTGTGGCCCAGAGACGTAGGCACAGCAGGGACATCCATTTCTCTCCACATTCCTTATATTTGCATCCAAAGATAGGCTCATGAACAAAAGGCACAGAAACACACTTAAAATAAAATTTAAAAAATCAAACTGAAGACACAAGTAAGGATGCTGTTCTGCATTGCTCTAGCAGTGTAGCTAAAAAAAGCCTGCAGTCCTAACCCCTTTTACCTAGGAGTAAGTCCCACTTGAATTCAATAGGGCTTACTTCTGAGTAGACCATGGTTAGGATTGCACTGGAAGCTAACTGAAGCATAATGCACCGGCCCTGTCTCTTCCCACACCACCCCCTGGGAAAATTTAGGAGGATTATCCAACATAAAACTTTCTGACCTCTAAAAGCATCTAGGGGTCATGGGCCCCCATACGGAGTGACATGCCTAGGCTGTCATTATGGTCACATATGTTAGATGTGCCAGAGGACATAGGTTGTGTCCTCTACCTGTAAGGTGACACTATAATCCTTCTCTTTGTTGATAAGAGGGATTTTTTTTTTAAGTAGATGGCTTTCAGATAACCAAGTTGACTAACTCACTCAAGGTCATCTGTCTTATCGCAGCTTTGGTCACACAGCTTTGCTTGGAATATATTAACTAAACCCAAGTCTGCTAGGTCTGTGTTCTTTCCACAGCATGTTTCAAGATATATCCTTACAGTGGTACCTCAGGTTACAGATGCTTCAGGTTACATACTCTTCAGGTTACAAACTCCGCTAACCCAGAAATAGTACCTCGGGTTAAGAACTTTGCTTCAGGATGAGAACAGAAATCGTTGTTATAATCGTTGTTATTGTAATCCTTTGTTATGCTCATTTTTTCAGAGGGGTGGGTAGGTCCAAACCCTCCAAGTGTCCCTATTTTCCAGGGACAGTCTTGGGTTTACAGAAGCCATCCCAGTTTCTGATTTGATCCTGGAATTTCCTGCTTTTCCTTACGACACCCCTATTTTTGTTGGAGAAATGTTGGAGGGTATGGTAGAATATCCCTATTTTCATTGTAGAAATGTTGGAGGGTATGTAGATCTTGATTCTTCTTTAATATACAGTTGGGTGAGCCTCATAGTTTTTGTGCTTTGCTGTTTTTTTATCTGATTTTTAATGTCTGTATTATTTTAATTTACTGTATATGTCATGCTGGGTGCAAAAATGTGGCTAATATAGTACCAAAAAAAGTATTAGAATGCAGTTAACCCACAACTTACTGGGAATCGTGACTAAAGCCAAAATTGCGTGTAGGTTCAAAACCCATTGGGTTCAATGGTAAGCGGGGTTGCCAAAGTCATTTTCCCCAGAACCCTGCCTCCTTTTTGCCCCCTTTTATGTTTTGTTTTGTTTGTTTTTGCCATGTGCATAAAACTGAATGCGCACAAGTTAAATGCTTGCAAGCTGCAGACTTACTTTACATAAAGATCTAAAGATGAAGATTCATTTCCCTTTTTTTCTGTAACCTCTTTGTTATTATTAAAATTAAATCAACATATTTTGAAGTGGAGGAATAAGATCAGGCTGTTTTCACTTGCATTAAAAATGAAAGACAAACAAGAATGCAATAGCAGTATCAGTAACTGGGCCAAGTAGTGGGTATTTTAAAGTTTCCAGGCTGTACATTTGTGCAAAGCAAGCCAGCGTTAGGGAAAGGCTAGCTCTCACTGCTTGCGTCTCCTGTTCCGCAAGCATATCCCATCTGCCTTATTTCTTTTCTTCCAATGAGGAACTGGAATAATTTATTCTGTGGCTTTATGCAAATGACTGAATATAGCCTTTTGCAAAAAGCCCCAGGCATCTTAAAACTAATAACCCAGATTATCTGCAAGTGTCAATACGCCAACATGCTTTTGTGAAGTTTTTTTTGGTTTTTATGATGCTTCAATGTGATGTGTACAGGATTCCCTCAAATTAGGCTTGGCTTTAATAGTTTCCTAAAGAGTACAATCTGATGGCGATGTCAACAGTTCCCCCCTCTTTAAATTAAGAGTAATTGGCTTTTATAGCACCGTATAAAGATATCAGCTGTGAAAGACCAGGCCATCAATGGCTCTATTTTCTTCCCCTTTATCTAGTGATATAGCCCTAATTTGACACTTCTGTGCAGAACAAGCTTGTAAAGTGGGTAGTCAACCCTGTAAAGTTACTTACATTTAGATTAGCCTTACAGCTCACTTAAGAGGCCCAGTAAAATGACAAATTAACTGATGTGGCTGTAAACCTCCCAGTATATGAAATTAGTTCAACATCTACTTGTGTCAATACAGCCTCATTAATACTTACTTCTCAGAGCAAACATTTGTGCTATGGATAAAGGCAGCGTCCTCAGCACTGGGAATGTATGCAAGTTCCAGGCTGGGCACATCTTCAAATTCCCTGGCCTGCTGCAACAAACAATCAACATTGCCACTCTCCACCTTGCACCTGTATAGATTTATTGTGGTTGCTACATTTACAAAATGGCGCATGCAGTTGAAGCTGCCTCCAGTGTTTTCTCTTTGTGCTTTTACTAATTTGTACTGGAAACATTTATAAATGCCTTGGGTGGGGAAAAGAAAAATCCTTTACCTTGTGCTGAAGAGGACACAAACAGGAAGGGGACAGTCAGAGGAGGGGGGGGGTGTCCCTGCATAAAAGGCAGAGTAGAAAGGGTTTTCCAGGGTGAGAGTCTGGGAGAAGATGTAGGCTGCCAGGTGGGAGATGGGAGAGTCCACCTCTATGTTTGTAGATAAATGACAGGATATATATCATATCAATATGGTAAAGGGCTTTACGTGTATTTTTTTCCTCTCTTTTTTCTCTTGCTTTCTTGGTTTTTTTAAATATTCTTGTTCTGTAGACTAGCTTGGTTCTCATTGTATTTTAGCTTGAAAATTTGTGTGTGTGTGTATGTGTGTGTGTGCGTGTGTACTCTGCCTTCAATCTAGTCAGGTCCCTGACCCACAATGCACCAGTAGTCTAGAACCACTCATTCTCATTGGCAGATGGCTCCATCGTTTTAGCTGGCTGGAGATGCCAAGGACTGAATTTAGAACCTTCTGTGTGGACCGTATACATCCTCCTTCCACAGGGCTATGGCCACTGCATCTATTCTGTATGTTTACTAAAAACTATGGTGGGCAGGGCTAAAAATGCCAGATAAATTACAACAATGGCAACAGCGATGAATGGTTATGATCAAACCTAAGAATATAGATTGATAGTGTGTTGCTCAAAAGGCCAGTTGTCACTGCATTTTTCAACAAATGGATATGAGAATTGTGCTACGTAAATAGCACCTGATGATATTTATAAAAGCAGGACCTGAAGTAATCTAAGCATTGCTTTATACTGGACAAATAAGTGTTTGCGATACAGAATTAGTGCTCTGGTTGCGTGGGCAATGGCTGTAGTTCAGTGGCAGACTGCATAGCTTGTATGAAAACGTAAAGGGACCCCTGACTATTAGGTCCAGTCGTGACCGACTCTGGGGTTGCGGCGCTCATCTCGCTTTATTGGCTGAGGGAGCCGGCGTACAGCTTCTGGCCAGCATCACTAAGCCGCTTCTGAGCAGCGCATGGAAAATGCCATTTACCTTCCTGCTGAAGTGGTACCTATTTATCTACTTGCACTTTGATGTGCTTTCGAACTGCTAGGTTGGCAGGAGCAGGGACTGAGCAATGGGAACTCACCCCGTCGCGGGGATTCAAACCGCCGACCTTCTGATCAGCAAGCCCTAGGCTCTGTGGTTTAACCCACAGCGCCACCCGCATCCCTTGTATATGTAAGGTTAAATTCTTGGCACAGCTGGTAAGGAATCCTGCCTGAAACCCCACAGAGCCAGTGCTGACAATCCTGAAACATCACTAGGAAACAGGGAAAACCATCTCATAACAGGCACAAGAATCGGAGGGTAAAGGGAGCACCTCATATTCCTGTCTCTGTCAACACCCAGTATAACTCCATCTCTCTTGTTTTAGTAGCACTGATCCCTTAAGAATTACGTGTTTCAGATCCTGCACTTTGGACCAAAATGTACTGGGGTGGCGATTTGACTGATATGTACCAATACTGCCATCTTTTGATGAGAGAGAGTCTATGCACTTAAAAACTGGTCACCAAAAGAGATAGCAACGATCTCAAGTGGGATCCAGACTGTCAGTATTTGGTGGAGGGAATCAAGCACACAGCAGAACTACAGGTTTTGTGCAATTGAAGTCCTTTCCCCTCCTATAAACGCCGATGGGAGCTTCTTTTCAACTCCTCATCCTGCACAGCCAGCATACTCCATAACGCAATTTGCTTCTTCCTGGGAAGGGACTTTTATTGGAGCATCTGATGCATTATCAAGAATATCATCACCGCTAGAGGTAGCAGCAGAATAGCCTGTGCAGCATTTGGCTTGCTGTGCTGCTGTAATTCTGCTTCTCTGCCTAAAGACTTCCTGTCTGCTAGTAGGTCAGGCTGGCTCTGTAATCAACAAGCCAGGGCACATCTTAGTGTGTCAACAATATTCATCACACGCAAAGGAGTTGCTAATGGGAGACATTATTCAAGTGACCTATTTCTTCCACTCACCCCATGTAGCATACAGGGCAACCTAGAAAACACAGAGAACGGAAGAAGGTTAAGAAGGAAAAGAGCTGTAGAAGCCTGAACCCAGAACTGTACGATACAATACGATTACAATACAATACAATACAATACAATACAATACCATAATCTTTATTGTCATTGTCCCATACAGAACAACGAAATTGAAAAATCTACATCAGACATTCAAAAACCAACAAGCCTGCTATCCCAGCTATCCCAGCCTGGTTAGCCCCCTAAAAACTCTGATACCCCATAATTAAATACAATATACTCCCACAGAGACTACTTTACACTGCGTTTAAAACCAAAATCGCATTTGGATAGAAACTGTTTCTCAGGCGGCTAGTCCTAGTCTTTATAACCCTGTACACTCCAGAAGCAGAAGATACTGGGCTACGGGGATGGAGAGTCTGACCATAGCAGTTTCCCGGTTAAAACTATGGAATTATTAATGGATCTGTGACATTGTTGTTGTTTATTTTAATTTATATGCCACCCTTTCTCAAAAGATCCTAGGGCGATGTGCAACACTAAAAGCACATTACAGAACATCAACGATAAAAACATAATAAAAAGCATACTGACAGACAGTCCAGGGCTTCTTTTCTGGGGGCAGGGGTACGCAGGGGTACGCATACTCCTAAACATTTTGTGAATCTGATTTTGTGAATCAATATGAGTAGGAAAATGAGGGTACCCCTAAACATTTTTAAAGAAAAAAAGCACCGAGACCATCTAACATCATAATCATCATAATAACAGTCTCCCCCCACCCATTTTTAAAGGCTATAGATTATTTAATAGCCATAAAGGTAAAGGTAAAGGTACCCCTGCCCGTACGGGCCAGTTGTGTCCGTCTCTAGGGTTGTGCGCCCATCTCACTTAAGAGGCCGGGGGCCAGCACTGTCCAGAGATACTTCCGGGCCACGTGGCCAGCATGACGAAGCTGCTCTGGCAAGCCAGCACCAGCGCAGCACACGGAAACGCCGTTTACCTTCCCGCTATAAAGCGGTACCTATTTATCTACTTGCACTTAGGGGTGCTTTCGAACTGCTAGGTGGGCAGGAGCTGGGACCGGACGACGGGAGCTCACCCCGCCGTGGGGATTCGAACTGCCGACTATGCGATCAGCAAGTCCTAGGCGCTGAGGTTTTACCCACAGCGCCACCCACGTCCCTTAATAGCCATAGGCCTGGGTAAAAAGGAATGTTTCTGACTGAAGCTTAAAGACGTGTAATGATGGCGCCAGGCAGTGCTTTTTTTCTAGAAAAAACGGTGCTGCTGGTATTCACCATGAAGTAGTTACAGTAGGTGCCACATTTCAAAGCGGTGCTTTTCTTCTATAAAAAAGGGTGTCGGTACCCTCAGGAAAAAAGCTCTGGTGCCAGGGAGCATTCAGGAGCCACCACAGAAAAGGCCTGTTCTCTTGTTTCCACCCTCCGAACCTCTTTGTGATGGGGGACATAGAGAAGGTGTGGGAATGTTGAGGGTGGCAGGAGAGGATATATTGTTTATTAATATCCTTCCTAATATGCGCTAGCAAGTTTCTTCACTTGACAGAGTGCATTCCCCTTCCTATACAGCAGAAAGCTGGTTGCAAACTCGTGTGAGTTTCCTAAGACAATAAGCAATTCAATCCGGCTTGTCCAGATTGAGATATGTTCTAATATTCCTGAGAAGACCCTTTTCGATTCCCTCCTAAAATAATAAAGACACCACAGTCTTATTCATAAGTAACAAAAAGTAGTTTTACTCACGATCAGGCAGAGCACAGTGTGATCCCTGAAGGCAGGCTTTAGGCTTAAAGTTACAAACATGTACAAACAGGTTTACCCCATATGGGAGATAACCGGAGGAACTGCTGTGGCAGCCAGCAGTACAGTCCAGGTGATGCAGGAAGCAGGCAGGATGAACAGGAAGGTTGAAAAGAGGAAGGTAGCAGCATGATTTGGCCTTTTACCAGGTCTGGAAAGGTCACGCCCACCTACTAGTCACATGCAAGGAAGGATGCTCCAGGCCAGGAGGAACAGGAAGTTTCAGCTGGCTGGACCAAACATTCCCTTGCATGTCCACTCTAGCAAAACAAGGAATGTTGTACTTGACTGCTCCCACTGGATTACATCCCACAGAAGGGCCTCAGATGACATGCGTAGGGGCCGGTTCATACGGGAAGAAGCAATCCTTAAAGGACTGAGGTCCTGAGTCCAGGAAATGTTGTATTTGACTGCTATATTAATGTCACATTCCATAGGGACAAGACTGTTTGTGCTCAGGTCCCACTTGTGGCTGGTTGACCTGACTGGCTGGCCCCCTGGCCTGACCCACCAGGGGTCTTCTTATGTTCCTAAAACCAACCTTATTAAGTTATTGGTGACTCACCAGTCCCAGTCCAACATTCTGCTCACTATACTGGAGTAGCTCTTCAAACCCTCCAAGCAATGCAGGAGAGACTCAGGCAGATACGACATTCGGTAGATCTGTGAACTTGTTCCATGTTTCAAAATAAAAATGAGCATCATTATCATACGCCCTCAAGGTAGGCAATCACCAAGGACAGATTGCTTTAATAAGGGAAATAAGCTCTTACACCAATAAGAAGGAACACAAAATTCAACTACGTGCAGTTTTGAGTACAACAGACACATGCCTTACGAACCGTACCGCTGGAGCCAGATCTGTTCCAAAGACCCATTAGCCACATTACGAGGGCATCTTCCTGGCGTGGAAGTTGCCTCAATATAGAAGTCTTTCGTCTGTGGTTTGTGTTCTGTGTGTCATTGCTTCCAAATGACTTCCTTGTTCAAATGGAATCAGAAGAGAGCAGCTGCATCACTCACTTATTGCTACACAGGATACAATTCCATGCGTAACTTGTACCAGTAGCTGGAACATAGCACAGCACATACATTTATTAAAGGTGACTACAGCAATCTGTGGCCTTCCGGATGTTGATGGGCTCCCAATTCCCATCAGTCTAGTCAGCATGGCCAGTGGCCAGGGGTCATGGGTGGTGTAGTCCAACAACTTCTAGACAGCCACAGGTTGCCCAATCCTGTATAAGCAGCTGCTGGGTACCATTGCCATCTCCACAATTCAGAAGATAATTAGACAAGTTCATGTAGGAAAAGGCTAATGTTGCATGCCACCCCAATCTCCAAGCAATGTGAGATTCCAGGGGTTCCATGTGGACTTGCCCAGGGTCTGTGTTTCCTTTGGGGAATGAGGTGCAGTGGAGACTGCAGTGTCTTTATGGTATATGGCTTATTTACGCATATATACAACCTGAGACTATGATGGAGGGGTTGGCACTCCAGGAAGGTCTTGCTTCTCCCATTTCTGCAGGCGCCAACCATGGCTTTAACTCTCTGCAACTTGCTGACTTTTACAGGCTGCAACCTTTCCCCCCTAGGTCACCTCTTAGCCAAATCTGAAACTCTACTTCTAAACTCTGCTTTGTCTTCCAAACTAAACTCTGAGTTGAGAGAGGGCCCTCTCTCATTTGCCCTCTCTTTGGCTTTCCTAATGGCTCATTACCTTCTCTTTATCTTTCTCAATGCTCATCTCCTAGGTGATTTCCTGACACAGGAAGCTGGTCTGGCTTATATTTTCATACTTGCCAAATCCAGTGACTGGCATCCAGTTTTAACACTCCAAGCATTGATGAAATTCTAACATTTACTGAATCTAGGAATTTAGGGTATCTAGCACCCACAAACTCACAACACTATCAATGACTACTAACCTTGATGGCTATATTCTGTCTCCACTGTTGGAGGCAACATGCTTCTAGTTGCTGGAAATGGCCCAAGTGGAGAGTGCAGTTATGTTCGGCCACTGCTTGGGGGCTTTCCATAGGCATGTAGTTGGCCATGGTGAGAACAGGATGTTGAATTAGACGGACCACTGGCCTAATCCAGCGGGCTCTTCTTATGTTTTTATCTGAGCTCCTGTATCTTTAAAAGCAACTCAATAGGAAGAAACCTGCCCAGATTTTTGGCTCAGTATCTGAGGCCCTGCTCTGTGCTCAAGACTGCTCCAAAGCCTGGAGCCAACACTGTCTGCCATGGCCTGAGAAGCACCCCAAAGTAGAGCTACCCTTCCCTTTTAAAGTGGTTTCATCTGTTAAAAAGAAGAGCAGAGATTTATGGAGGGACATTGAATATAATTTAATCCAGGGGTGGGGAAAACCTTTTTTTCAGCCTGAGGGTCATATTCCCAACTGGGTAACCTTCTAGGGGCCACATGCCAGTGCTGGGAACGGCCAGAAGTACAAATGAGTGGAGCAACAAGTTGTTCATTCATCCCTTTAAATCCTCCTTTCAGTCCAGGAAGAAACAGCACCAGTGTTCATCTTGATTTGCTTGCTCAAAACGTATGCAGATATGAGACTAGGTCAGGTCTTTATCAAGTATTTGTTCTGATTTGCTGTTGTTCTGTTGTTTTAAGTGGATTTGTTGTGTTAGGGTGACAGTGCACTTTAATCGCTCAAACCTCAATTTTGGGTATATGCTTGAATCTTTCCCATAAAATAGTGATAGCCTAGATGCACCTTTACTCCTGTTCGTAGGGTTGGAGGACAGCATCACTGATGCAATCAGGTGGATCAGTAGCAAAGGAAACCGGAATATGAAATTACAGGCATTGTCCCAGTTGCTGAATGAGTCTCTGGAGAACTCCCCTTATATTCCATCACAACCTGAACCAGCAGACAGATGGTGTTCCCGTACTGCTTCTAGGTCATAATGAATCACTTCCCTAAGCTAAAATATTGTGCACAATTATGGCTGATTTATGTTGTGGCTTTTGCTGCTGGGTAAGAGTGGCACAAAGCTTGGCATATCAGAGCAAGGCATGGCAAAGCCAAGCAGGAGGTTTGGGCCTAATATGTATATATGAGCAGCAATTACCATATGTTCCCAGCTGCTGGTGTATAGCTGCCAACACTGCATACACTGGGGACAGATCAGAGTTATTGCAGAGTGCACACATTAACCGTATTCTCCAACATAATGTCAATAACTGGCACCAGTTCCTGAAAAGCAGGCAGGCAGATTTTAATATATCTGTTTCCCTGGGGGCTTGCCTGGCACCTGTGGAGTGATTAAGGGCTCATCTACACTTGACTCACATTTTGATCATATTGTGTGCTGTTTAATTCCACCAGGTCTGAGAGATTTACTCATTGTTCCACAGCTGTGCCTTGCAAAAATTTCATCTTACCCACTGAACTGAAGCTCAGTTAAGCAAAATCTCTCTTCGGATTTTCCACACATCCAATAAGATCCTATTCAGAGAGTAAAATCGGATTGCATCTCCAACCATTAGATACCAGGCCTTTAGTGTATGTGACATATAACTATTGGAACGCCTTCCCATTACATACAGTGGTACCTCGGGTTACATACGCTTCAGGTTACATACTCCGCTAACCGAGAAATAATGCTTCAGGTTAAGAACTTTGCTTCAGGATAAGAACAGAAATTGTGCTCTGGCGGCACGGTGGCAGCAGGAGGCCCCATTAGCTAAAGTGGTGCTTCAGGTTAAGAACAGTTTCAGGTTAAGAATGGACCTCCGGAACGAATTAAGTACTTAACCCGAGGTACCACTATATAAGGCAGGTGCTGCCTCTATCCTCTCTTGGCACATGTCAAAGATCTTCCTTTTCCACAACCTTCCGTTTCCAACGAGCCTTTTTAATGGATATTTTTATCCCAGCTTGTATCTGCATTGGACTAGAAATTGCATTTAGATAGGTTTTTATTGCAGCCATTTTATCGTTCATCTCTTTGGGATGATTCCCGGGAAGGGATTCAGGAGGGAAATAACTAAGCAGAATACATTAAGTGCACTGCAACCAGCTTCTCCTTTTCCTCTCTAACCTTGAGGTAGGAGCAGATTCTCATGGCTATGGGTGATTAATATTAATTATGGAGATGAGAGAGCATCCAACCTTCACTTCTTCCTCCCTGGAGAGCAGAACAGCAGGCTTTCCTCAAATTCTCCCGAAACGCTGATGGACCACAGAGATCTGAGTGCAGTGGGGAGGGCACTGTCTGCTGTGAGCAGTCACAAATGCACATCAAGTCCACAGCAGTCAGTTTAAAGAGGTCTTGTAAGGATAAGGTTTTAGGGTGTGGGGAAGAAAAGAATAGCTCACTGGAGACATTTCAGCTGCACCCTGTGCAGCTATTTACACATAGTCTGGAGGGCCTGGATACCTCGGTTAGAGTGTGGTGCTGATAACACAGGTTGCAGGTTCAATCCCCATATGGGGCAGCTGTATATTCCTGCATTGCAGGGGGTTGGACTAGATGATCCTCAGGGTCCCATCCAACTCTACAATTCTACAATTTTAGGATTCTAGGACAGGGAGAAGTGTGGACAAGCCCTGGATGTGGACAATACTGAGTTGAGTGGTACGATTCTACGCAATCCAGAGATTGGCATGAAATTTGCACGTGCTAATTTATAGACATTGATAGAACCCCATCTTATATTTGTGCAGCTGGTTATTCCTGCCTAACTGTAGAACCTTAGATTTGTCCCTATTGGAATTCATTTTGTTAGTTTGGGATCAGTTCTCCAATCTGCTAAGGTCATGTTGAATCCAGACTCTTGTCTTCTGCAGCATTAGCCACCCCTCCCAGTTTTGTGACATCTGAAAATCTGATGAGCATCCCCTCAATTCCTTCATCCAGTTCATTTATAAAGTTGCTGAACAACAATGGGCACAAGACAGAATGCTGCAGCACCCCACTTGTCATGTTTCTCCAGGGTGAGCACTCTTTGGGTTCAGTCAGTCAACCAGCTACAAATCCACTTAATAGTTAAATTGTCCAGTCCACATTTTTCCAGCTTCTCCATAAGAATATCATGGGAGACTTTGTCAAAAGTCTTAATGGAATCAAGATATACCACACCCACAGCATTCCCCTGATCCACCAACCTTGTAACTATATTAAAAAGGGGGGGGGGAAGCATGACATTTGTCTGGCACACTGGTCACCCTAGCATAGGTAAAGCTAAAGGGACCCCTGACCATTAGGTCCAGTCATGACCGACTGGGGTTGCGGCGCTCATCTCACTTTATTGGCCGAGGGAGCTGGCGTACAGCTTCCGGGTCATGTGGCCAGCATGACTAAGCCGCTTCTGGCGAACCAGAGCAGTGCACGGAAACACCGTTTACCTTCCCACCGGAGCGGTACCTATTTATCTACTTGCTCTTTGACGTGCTTTCGAACTGCTAGGTTGGCAGGAGCTGGGACCGAGCAACGGGAGCTCACCCCTTCGCAGGGATTTGAACCACCAACCTTCTGATCGGCAAGCCCTAGGCTCTGTGGTTTAACCCACAGCATACTTTTGTTCAAATTATTTGTGTGAGAGAGAGAAAGAGAAGAAAGAGAGAAAGTTGTGATCAGGGTGTGACTGACCAGTTGTATACATGGTTAGGGATGCTTATTTTATATTCTCTTTTTACTTTTTTTGGCACCTTCGGCTTTTCTACAATAGAATGATGCTTATTCCCAAGTAAGTGTTTATTCCCAAGTAAGTGTTTAGCATCAGGGCCTCAGATGCAACCCCCGTTTTGTTTCGGTAACAATGTTATGATTTTGCGTGAACTTAACATGTGAGACCTGCACATGCTCAGAGCATCAATTTATTTATTTGAGTCAGGCTTGGCAAACTGTTTCTTGTTATTTTGCTCCTAATGCATCAGGAAAGTAGAAGCAGTTGTAAAAGATGGGATGATGATTTTGTGCTTCACAACTAAAGTAATACACATTATGATTAAGTCCAGGGTCTCAAATGACCTAACTATACCATTGAAACCAAGCACCAGAAGGAGAGGTACAGAACAGGACTGCTCTCAATAGAATAGCGAAAAAGGCAGGTGTAGGAGGACCCCACCACAAACAAAATGGATAATTCAGTTGTTAGTACACAGAAATCAAGTACCAAATAGAGGAAACTGAAACTATCAAACACAATGGGGACATTCTGACAGCTCTGAATAAAAATAGTGAAGAGACAGCTCATTGAAGATGACAGACTTCTAATAATAGGGGGGGAAATAGAGAAGCATTTGGGGAAAGTGCAACAACTCACCAGTTCTTTCTCATTTGCAAATATTCTTCAGGCACAGATGTCTCCATGTCTTCTGCCTGCCAGGATGCAAAAAGAGACGGGGGGGGGGGCTGCAGATTCATTATCATAAAGAAATACACACATGCAAAGAGCCTATATCTATACAGTTGGATAGATGATAGAAAGATTATGTGTTTTATAGCGATAGCTATAGAAAGATGGCCTTTCTGCAATAGATGAGCAAACACATAAGCTAGACAAATTGCAGATTTTTGAATTCCCATTTGAACCTAGGTAAGTTTATCTGCAATTGCAGCTTGATTTCTGTCACTGTTGCAGGAAACAACATCTGAATGGAACCAGTGTCATAGCTAGCCACTCAAATGCCTGGAGTGGGGGGTGTCCTGCAGCCGGGGGCAGGGCGAGCCACCCATGGGGGTGGGGCAATCTGCCCGTGGGGGAGGGGTGAGCTGCCAGTGGGGGCGGGGTGATCCGTATGTGGGGGTGGGGCAAGCCACTCCGACACTTGGAGCCTCTCCTCGGCCTCCCCCTAAGCTATAGGGCGGCTGAGGGAGAGACAGTAGGCAGGCACAAGTCCCACACTGCCGTTTTAGGCAGCATGGAACCTGCAGGTGCCTAAGACACCATGTCACTCCTAAAAAGTTTCGTGAGCCCATTTTTTTTTAAAAAAAACTCCTTTTGTCAAAAAAAAAAATCCAGTGATGACACCCAGGGCGGGCCGCAGCCCCCTTCCTCCACCACTGAACGGAACCTTACATATACAATCATACCTTGGTTTTGAAACAGCTTAGGTTCTCACATGTTTTGGCTCCCAAATGCCGCAAACCCAGAAGTGAGTGTTCCGGTTTGTGAACTATTTTTGGAAGCTGAAGGTCCGACAGGGCTTCCGCAGCTTCCCATTGACTGCAGGAGCTTCCCGCAGCCAATCAAAAGCCACACTTTGGTTTCCAAACATTTTGGAAGTGGAACGGACTTCCAGAACGGACTCCATTCAACTTCCATGGTACGGCTGTACTGACTTGGGCATTGCTGAAAAAGAGGAAATGCATCACTGGAAAGAGGTCAAAAAGAGAGCCCAAATTTGCATAAAGTTTGCATTTGTGAATTTATTTGTATGTACAGTGGAACCTCGTGTTACAGACGGCATCCGCTTCGAAGGCCCGTCCGTAACACGGAACTGACGCAAACCGAAGCGCCGCGTCTGCGCGCTGCACGACAGTGCTTCTGCACATGCACAAGCGGCGAAACCCGGAAGTAACCTGTTCCGATATTGCCGGGTTGCCGCAAGACACAACACGAAAACAGGTAACCTAGAGCAGCAGCAAACTTGGGGTATGACTGTATACAAATTTCGAAGGGGGGGAAACTGCTATAATTTAAATAGAGGGGGAGACTGTGACCTGTTCTGTTGGCTGTCTGCTTAGGTGCTTACTGATGATAGGTCACTTCAAGCCCCTTCCTGCTCTCCCTTCTGATGGTTGACATCAGACTTCAGTAGGCAGATTCCACCTAATAGAAAACTATCCTCTGCAAAGGAGTAGCTCCTCTGGCAGCACAGGGGAAGGGACGACTAACGTCCTACTGGACAAGTAGCTCACCCTCCCCATAATTGAATTATCAGTTGCAAAATGGCAGTCTGAAGAATGAACTCCATCAAAATCAATAGACTACATGAAAGAAAATAGGTTTTTGGATAGGTGCATTAATGTGAAACAGATTGTTTCTCTTTCAGAAATTCAACATGCCCACGAAAAGTGTGCTGGTGATTGGGATGTAATGGACATAAAGGGTGGGATTTTTCCTCCAAGAGTGGCCACATCACGGCCTCCCTCTTAATTCTAATTAGAAATTATATGGCCTTAAAACTGGGCTGGGCTGGAGATAACATGCCAGGGGAAAAACCTTCTGAAATGAAACCGCAGTCACCATGCCTTGTCTCTTGCAAGGGAGTGCTAAAATATCTATCTGACTCCAAATGAACATAATTTATGGACATATTCAGCAGTTTCTCTCTGAGTAGCTAGGTATTTCAGCCAACTGGATGAAAAATTGGTATTGAATATCTTTTATTACTTCATTGGCCTTTGCAAAGTAGTGATTTAGTCCTAAATTGGATGGCTGACTCTGCACAGCAGAATATTTCATTCTTCCGAATGCAGGAAGGGAGCTAAAATATTGCTCTCTCCCTCCTTTCCCCCCCACTTTCAGCCAGAGAGAGCATTACATTCAGGAATTGCACCTGCTCCTTCCAGATGTTACACAAATTCATGTTGGGGGAGGGGGAAAGTGAATTGCAGCCACCACCCCCTCCATGTGTTTGTTTGTTTCTTTATAGCCAACCTTTTCACTCATAAAAGGTGCCTTACAACTAGGGGTGGGCGCTGAATGTGACAGTGACAGTTTTCTTGTGGCTTCCCATTCTTCATGTCTTCAGTTCACTTCTCCACATTTTGACGTCGCTTTGTGAAAAAGTTTAAGACCTCATGAGAATTCGTCACTTTAGTGCAAATTGTGCACATTTCCCTATGCAATGTTGCCTAATATATTGTTACACGCCACCCCAGTTGCAGCAGAAAGACTCCAGAGGTTCCACTGCTTCCTGAGGATTCAGTTTCCTTGGAAGAACAGCAGAAGGCATGATGTCTTCAGGATATATGGTTTTAGTTACACATACTGCATATGCAACCTCTGCCTGGGAGGGGTTCCTTGCATCAACACCCCAAAAGATATTGCTTCCCCAATAGTCGCAGCTTTGGCTCCAGCACAGAGCAAGCATGTCTCAGTGTCTCCAGCTTCCAGTTCAGCTCACTCCCCAAATTCAGGCTAATGTTCTCCTACCTAGCAGCTAGATGGCAGAGGGGAGCACACATTTGTACTATGGCACAGAGCAACTCATTTGGTTATGCTAATGATGGGCTTAACTGGTCAACCAAAGCCATTACCTAGACAAAGGAATGGGATTGGCCAGCTTGGCCTCAGACAGTTCTACACACCCACACCTACGGACCACTTAAACATCATCAAAAAAAGAGGGTGAAACGAAAACCATGGACTTCATCCAAAGCTGTGTAGCAGGGCCTCTCCTCTCCTCTCCTCCCCCGAATCTGCTCCAGAGAGTCATCTAACCCTCTGGAGAAGATTTTGAGGGTGCCTGGAGGGCTGCAGGAGATAAGAGAGGAATAGGATGTCCCATGGTGCAAGCAAAACATCTGTCATCTCAACAGAACAGCAGCATTGGATACAACCCAGAGATTGGCATGGGATTTGCAAATGCTAATTTACAGACATTGGTGGAAATTTAGAAAGAATGACTATAATTTAAATAGAAATACAGTACCTCTCACTGTGAGCAGGTGGCTTGTCTGAGGTCCAGCTGCGACTCCAAAACTCCTGCTCCTCCCGCTTAGGGACCTCTGTCTTTAAACCAGATTTGGACTATACAGCTCCGAGCTACACAAAGCGGTGCAGGGCCCCACACAAAGCAGCTCGGGGAGAGGAGTGTGAGAAGGATACTATGCGCCCTTCAATTCCAGCCTCGCCCTAAAGGGGCTAGGATCAAAGGGCACATGGCTGTTATGTCCTTCTCATGCCACCCTTCCCAAACCACTTTGTGAGGCTGGGTGGCCTGAGCAGTGCATCCCCCAGGGAAATGTGCCAGGGGCAATCGCCCTGGCAGCACCCCCAACACACACACTACGGCCCTGCACAGCACCATCCTAACCAGAAGGGCCTCTCTACACAATTTAATGTGTGGTCTTTGGTGCCGTTGTTACCAACTTCCAGCATAATGATTTCTTTGCCTACCTTTCAGAAGGAAGGGTATATTAATCAGATTCCCAGACTCATTACATTTTCCCACAGGCATGCTAAAAGAATAACGGCAGAAATCCTTTCTGGTGCGGGCGAGGGGGGGGGGAATCATTTAGTATGCGATAGATTTCTGTGGGTTAGATTATATTAAGCGTCCTCTGTTTATCATCCAAACTGTCTTCTTAATATTGACACTCTGCAAGAGTTATGTCTGTGAAGCCATAAATTGCAGATATCCCGGCAAATTATGTATTGCTGAGCCATATAATTAATTGTCATTCTCAGGGCAGAAGACCACGCTGGCTATTTAAATCCAATTTCACATTAAGGCGAAGAGCGTTAATTGCTGCTCCATAACCCTTGGCAGGGAATGAAGGGAAGAAGATATATGTATTTTGGAAATCACCCAGCGAGCTTGTGATCAATATAAATCTAATGGGCCTCTCTACAGCTCCGAGAAAATTAATTTTAAGACTTTATGCAGCATTCCAGGATTCCCTCCAAATCTATAGCCAACTTATAATTTATTCTGGCAATGTCACCCAAGATGGAGAACTTCTTGTTAAAAGCTTTGGAAAGGACAAGGGGAGAAAAAAGAAATTAAAGTTCAATGATACAAACTGTCTGGCTCCTGATCCATTATTTATTTTATTTTTATTTAAAGGAATTTGTATACTGCTTAATAGTAAAAACCTCTGAGCAAAATTCATAAAATAAGAGACACATTAAAATTATTGATAAAAGGGAGAATTAAAAACTTATATTTTTACAAAATATAAATGAACTCATCAGTTAAAATATGCATTATAAAATAATATAATGTATTAAAATACAAGTCAGCTTTACATATCTGGGCTGGCTTGTCTAAACAAAAAGGGTTTTAGCAACCACCAAAAACAGTACAGCAAAGGTGACTGCCTAAATTATTGATTCCTTATTAACACATTTAAAATATGTAAAGCAAAGCATACAAACAGAACGTTATTTAACTTCTTGATTATTATTTTTAAATGCCATTTTAAAAAAACTTTTACTGTTTTTAGGGCTACAATATTTACAGCACAATCCTGTGCATATCTACTCTGAAGCAGGGGCACTTCCAACCATTTACAGCATATTTGCAGTGTCCCAGGCACTCTTTTTGGGAGGGGTGGGGGGCAGTCTTGGTGTTGGTGGAATCTGCACAGCATCATGCATGAGTTGTATGCCTCCAAAGCTTCCCTGTTTGTTAATGCAGATTTTCTCTTACCAGGAAAAAGTCTGGTAATTATTAAAGAAAAAAGGGACGTGGGTGGCGCTGTGGATTAAACCACAGAGCCTAGGACTTGCCGATCAGAAGGTCGGCGGTTCAAATCCCTGTGACGGGGTGAGCTCCCGTTGCTCAGTCCCTGCTCCTGCCAACCTAGCAGTTTGAAACCACATCAAAGTGCAAGTAGATAAATAGATACCGCTCCGGCGGGAAGGTAAACAGCGTTTCCGTGCGCTGCTCTGGTTCGCCAGAAGTGGCTTAGTCATGCTGGCCACATGACCTGGAAACTGTACGCCGGCTCCTTCGGCCAATAAAGCAAGATGAGCGCCGCAACCCCAGAGTTGGCCATGACTGGACCTAATGGGGTCCCTTTACCTTTAGATGCAAAAAAAACTTCCAAAGGTGTGGCTGTACAAAGTGGTACTATTCAATTTTTGGAGACTCTTTGTTTCTTATGGGTTACGTGACATTTCTCGGGCCTGTGGCCAAAGTAAATAAGGAATTGTAAGGGTTGGCTTCACAGGGCTTTTCAAAAGGTGAGCCTTCTTGTGTTTATATCCTGCTTGCTGGCTTCCCATAGGGATCTGGTGGGTCACTTGCGGAGACAGGATGCTGAAGCAGGCAGACCCTTGGTCTCACCCAGCAGGGCTTTCCTTATGTTTGAAACAACAAAAAGATGCAAATAAAAAACGCCTTAGTGCTAAGTAAATAATATTTTTCCCCACCATGGCTGTTCAGTGTTCTGTTTTGTTTTAATGTTGTCATAGCAGGTGCTGATGGGTTCGTTGTCTGTGGATATCACTTACTCTTCATAAAAGGTTGCCTGCCTGTGACAATTGTGCCTGAGCAATGACTGCAAGATCGAATCCCCGGAGTTCTGCCCGTCTGTCCAGTTACTATTTTGGACTCCGTTCTTGGATCAAATGACTGAGGTGCAAATTGGATGTAAAAACAATTTATACCCACCACCCACCCAGTCAAGCCAGCCCTGGTAGACATGCAGCCTTGTGCGGATAGTTGTTTATTTTCACAAGAGGGTATCATCTTACTGTTTCCTTCTTCCCCTCCTCTCTCTTCCCCCAAAGAAGCATGTTGAGTCTGGAAATAGAACTTGTCAGCTATGAAAATTTGATGCAGCTTTGACAAGCTGTCTCCCTTCCTGGGCGCTTGGTTAAAATAGGTTGGTGACTGGGAGAGCAAAAGATGTTTGAATATGTGCGTCTCTTGGGAGTGAGTCAGGTAACCGCACGTCAATTGAGACTGAAGAACTACTGCCTTCTCGAGACCCTAGTCCAATCTTCTAACCTAACCCTCCCTAACCTTGGACCTTCCAGGCATTTTGGATTAAAACTCCCACCATCCCTGATCACTAGCCATGTTGTCTGGAGCTGATGGGAGTTGTAGTCCGAAATGTTTGAACACCAGGCTAAGGAAGATTGCACTAACCACAACTGCACAAACTTATACTGGTCCACTCAGTACAGTAGTACTTCGGGTTAAGAACTTAATTCATTCCAGAGTTCCGTTCTTAACCTGAAACTGTTCTTAACCTGAGGTACCACTTTAGCTAATGGGGCATCCTGCCGCTGCCGCTGCCGCTGCGTGATTTCTGTTCTCATCCTGAAGCAAAGTTCTTAACCCGAGGTACTATTTCTGGGTTAGTGGAGTCTGTAACCTGAAGCATCTGTAACTCGAGGTACCACTGTACTAACTTTGGTAAGAAGGTACACATGGAGCGCTTTGGGCCCCTTGTTGCCTTCCTTTCTCGTAACACTAGAATGCATGGACATCTGATGAAGATGCATGTTGAAAAATTCAGGACAGATAAAAGAAAATACTTCTTGATGCAGCACACAGTTAAACTATGGAACTTGCTCCCAGGGGAGGCAACGATAGCCACCAACTTGGATGGCTTTAAAACAGAATTAGACAAATTCACAGAGGACAAGACTATCATGGCTACTAGCTATGATGGTTATGTTCTACCTCCACTGTCAGAGGCAAAATGCTTCTGCATACTAGTTGCTGGAATTACAGGTGGGCAAGGTGCTGTTGCACTCATGTCCTGACTTAACCGCCAAAGAAAGAGCTACAGAAGCCCCTCCTCCTTGACCTCTTGACATAACAATCAAAAACCTATCTAGACTAGCATTCTTTTCCCCCACTGTGGCCAACTAACTGTTGGAGGGAAAGCCCAGACGTAAGACATGATGCCCTCTCCAGCTGTTGTTCCCCAGAAACTGATATTCAGAGGCCTCTGATCCTGGAGGTGACATATTGTCATAATGACTAATATCCATTGATAGCCTTATCTTCCGTGAATTTGTCCAATCCCTTTGAAAAGCATCCCAGGTGGTGACTGTCACCACTTCTTATTGCATCAAATAACACGGTTTCACTATGGGCCGCAGGAAGTAGTCTTTCCTCTGTTCCCAGCAAGTGGCATTCAGCGGATTCTGGCTCTCCTCCTGGCTCTGAGGCTCTCGGACAAGACAGGAGAGCTCACACTGCCTGTTTTCACTGCTCCCCAGTTCTCTGAGCCAAGCTGTTGCCCAGAAATGTTACCTTTTTAACCAGAGATATGTCTGGGGCTGGGGAAAGTGGGAGCAAACAGCACACTGGCTTCCAGCTCAGGTCTGAGGCAAATCAGGACCCTGGACAGCTCCCAGCTGAGTTTGGCTCATCTGAAGCCTTAAGAAAGTCTGCAGTGGCTCCATCCCTATGAGAGAGCTGCTTGCCGTATTGAAAACATCTGCAGCCTATTTTGCAGGCTGCAAGGGTGTGGAGCAGAAGAGGTTGCAGTGGAATCAGATTCTGAAGATGAAGGGAGAGCGCCAATTTCAGGCCACAGCAATGCACCCACGCGGGTGGCGCAGTGGGTAAAAGCCTCAGCGCCTAGGGCTTGCCGCGGTTCGAATCCCCGCGGCGGGGTGAGCTCCCGTCGCTGGTCCCAGCGCCTGCCAACCTAGCAGTTCGAAAGCACTCCCGGGTGCAAGTAGATAAATAGGGACCGCTTACTAGCAGGAAGGTAAATGGCGTTCCGTGTGTGGCTCTGGCTCGCCAGAGCAGCGATGTCACACTGGCCACGTGACCCGGAAGTGTCTCCGGACAGCGCTGGCCCCCGGCCTCTTAAGTAAGATGGGCGCACAACCCTAGAGTCTGTCAAGACTGGCCCGTACGGGCAGGGGTACCTTTACCCCTTTAAGAGCCCACCCTTTAAGAGCCCACCTCAGGCCAACAGTAGAACTCTGAGGCACAGGCATGACACCCAGGGCTAACTACACCAGAAGCATATTCTCTAGCTGCTGAGCCATGGCCCTTCCCCTATTCATCAAAACAAAAATCAATACTGCGGAGCAAACAAAAAATCTCAATGCATAAAATAATAATGGCAGCTTTTCTGAATTAAGAGCACTCTAATTCATGAATAAACATTATTTGGAAAGCCTTCTAGGCGGGAGTCTGTGTGCCTGTTTATCAGCTCCAGTAATCGTTCCAAAACCTCCATTATTTTCTTGCCTTATTGACATTTGGCAAAGGATTGCAGCTTTATTCAACATCTTTTGTCATAATTAATAATCTGAAAAGTCACGAAAAAGCCCTGTGGATCTCCATGAACAAAGGCCACCTGGAGAATACGAGGCATTTTTCTAAATGGGTCTGTTAGGTTTCAAGGGGGGTCGCAGGTCAGAGTGAAGGAATGAATGAGTCATTATAGCTGCTCCTGAATCCGTTGGCAATATGCCTAGAGTCAAAGAAATGAGTGCATCTTTAACATGTCATCCCTCACTTGGCGATAATTCTTTGACAGCTCACTTGACTTTCTAGTTCAATAGGTGGACATTAATTAATGGTCTCATACATATTCATAATTGTTGGGTAAATGCAGGGACCCAGCTGTAGGAGGCTGATGACAATGGAGCAAATGAGTTTGTCTAAATATGCATTGAGCTGTGTGAGCATGATTGATGGCAAATGAAGAATGGAACATGACTTTATTAAATGATTAATCTGCAGTGAATGGCAAATTAGCATTAAGGCCATAAGATCCCTACTCCAACATTCATAGCAAGGAGCAGGGAAGGGCTGCTGCTAACTTGATAATGAAGCGTGATCATAGAACACAATGCAAGTGGAAGACATAGAAAAATCTCAATGGCTTGTCCTCTGCATACCTGGGAGACTGCCTCCTCCATCACAATTGTGTTAACCGAGAGCATCCTTAATCTTGTCTATATCAGCTTGTGGTGATCCCAGAAACAAGCCTTTTCACTGCTGGCATCAGTGTTGCGGAATGTATTCCTTACTGAAACATGAGAGATGTCATCTTTATTGCTATTCTGCCAGCTTTTGAAGGCACAGTTTGATCTCTCAACCTGAAGCTCCTGTTTTAATTACAGTGTTGTCTTGATGCGAGTGCATTATTGCATATTTTAATTATGGATATGCATGTTTTAATGCTTATGGAATTTGTTTTATATTTGTAAATGGCTCAAAAGCCTATTTTTGCAGTAAACAGTATAGGCATTTGCACTGGCAGAGGAAGAGGAGTTCGGGGGGAGCGCACCGCCCCCGGCAGCGCAGTGGGGTGCCATCGCGGCTGCCCCCCCACCCGCGCTGGGTGCCACGCCCCCGCAGACGGCACCCCAGCCCCGAGACTCGCGCCAGCCCCACCCTCACCTGCTCTCCACCCCCCAGTGCTGGAGCATGAACTCCGCCACTGGGCATTTGATGATAACCACCACCATCTCAATGGTTTCCATATAGCTGTATTATTACGCAAGCCCCAATCCTGCAGAAATAGCATTAAAAGCAGTGCTTTTTTCTGGGGCTACACAGGGGTACGCATACTCCTAAACATTTTGTGACTCTTAGCCTCCTTGAGGGGCAGTGTTTCAATATGAGTAGGATAATGGGAGTACCCCTAAAAAATTTTTTTAGAAAAAAGCACTGATAATAAGTATTCAAATGTAATGGAAAGGAGGAAATGGAGAAAAGCAACAGGAGGGGTAAAGTGTGCTCTGGTTCTGATGTGGGGTAGCAAAGCAGTGCATAATGTTCAAAGAGATTAATAAAACATATATGTTCCCAAGTGCTGGAGCATTTGTGCAGAAGGAGTCTTGCTTCACTTCTCCACTGAAAAGAACAACAACAACAAAATGTTGCAGGGGAGTTTTATGTCTATCTACTCAGACATGTGTACTATTTTCAGTGGCACTTACTCCCAGGTAAACATGTATAAGATTGCAACCAAAACTTTCTTCTTAAAAAGGGGAGGGGGGGACCTACCAAGGCCAACATTTTTTCTGGACTTCCAGACATAATATTTATTAGCTGGAGAGTGGTCTGACAAAATGATATTATTTTCAACTCTGTTTAAAGAGGGGTGGGGCGTGGCAAAGATTGTGTGGATTGTTGAGCGGCAGTTGTATGTTTTGAAATGTACTGTTGTTCTTTTCTGCTTTTTCTGCTTTTGATTATAAGCTGTTTTGGATGGGCATTTGCCCAGAAAAGCAGTCTTAAAATATTTTAAATGAACTTCCTGGATAATTCATACCTTTGCAACATTGACATTTTTCAGAGGATGCCTACATCATTTACCGTACATCTAAATTTTCTGAAGCGAACCAAAATTCTATCCAGTTTCAATGTTGGGGTGACGTTTTGTTTAGCAGATGGCATGCCTGAAACTCAGTTCTCCTCCATCTCTTCTAGTTAATCACCCTACCAAATGATCACCATAATCATGAAACTTCATTATAGGTCCTCTGCTGCCTCCAGTTACAGTGCAAACAGCACTGCATAACTTGGAAGAGATATGTCCCCCTGCAAACAAAAGAACTGCAAGTGCACTATCATCTCTTAAAAAAGGAAATGTCTACACTGTGGAAATAGACAGACAGACAGATATCTAGTGCTTCTTCCCCTAGAAAAATAGGTGCTGGTACTCACCATGAAGATGTTACAGTAAGTGCCACACTTTTTAACAAAAAAAGTGCTGGTACTGCGTACCATTGAGTACCCCCTGAAAACATATGACTGTATATATCATTTGTATATCTATAGGCAGACAGGAGTGTGTGTGTGTATTTCCACCTAAGGTCTGCACATTTTTCTTGATTTTATTCTTTTATCTTTTTGTAAACTATTTTGAGGCTTTTTAAAAAAACAAAACATCAAGCAGTGTATAAATTTTATGAAGTAAATAAACAAGGGTCCCTCCATACTGGTCTTTTACTGCAACTGTATTCTGCAACATGTTCTTGACACAATGCCAGTGTACCGGTGTCAGATTTGTTCTGCTCTTGTTTGTTCTGCGATGTTTCCCCAATGCTTGTTGTTTAGTCGTTTAGTCGTGTCCAACTCTTCGTGACCCCATGGACCAGAGCACGCCAGGCACTCCTGTCTTCCACTGCATCCCGCAGTTTGGTCAGACTCAGTTTGGTCCCCAATGCTACCACACGTTATTGCTGTCTGGAGGGGCTATGGAACAACAGAAGCAGAGCAAATATAACCCAGAACATTTGTGGTTACAGCGTTTCAGTTCTGGGATGTGCACTGATTGGAAAGGAAGCCATCTGACCACCCCAAAACTTTGCAGGCGCAAACTGTAGTGGAAGCAGGGTCGTGTTTGACTGCCCAGAAAAGCATCATGAGCACAAAGTATCAGGAACACAAAATGGGGAAAAAAGATGTCTAGACAGGGGTCAGCAACCATTTTCAGCAGTGGGCCAGTCCACCGTCCCTCAGACCATGTGGTGGGCCAGATTATATTTTTGGGGGGAAATGAACAAATTCTGCTGATTCCCAGCCCATCCGCAGGCCAGAGTTAGAAGGCGATTGGGCAAGATCCAGTCCCTGGGCCTTAGTTTGCCTACCCCCAGTCTAGAGGGACCCAAAGCTGCTCACACTGTGCAATGCCTGCTAACACAGTTACAGATGTCATTGACATCTGAGTGCACCTTAAGGCACGGGTGGTTTAAAAACCATTATGAGCTCACCCAGCTTCATCAAAAGATGGCAAGAAGAAATGTAAAGAAAAAGAAGGCACCTTTTATCATATGTGGTGGTCTTGTAAGGGAATAATAAAATCATATATAATGTGATGAAAAAATGTTCAAATTAACTTTTGTAAAAAAAAACCCAGAGACTTTTTTATTAGGAATTATAGGTGCTGATATTCCAAGGGAGCAGAAAAGACTTTTTATGTATGCGACGACTGCCACATGGATCTACTAGCCCAGAGATGGAAAGAAGATCAAGTCCCTACCATAGAAGAATGGCAAATTAAACCGTTGGACTATGCTGAAATGGCAAAACTGAATGGAAAGCTCAGGAACCAAGAAGACCAAAAATTCAACAAAGAATGGGGGAAATTTGTAATTTATCTTGGAGACCACTGTGAGCCGATGAAAACATTAGCACGATTGCAATAACACTCATAATGTAGCAGGTACTATGGAGACAATGGAGTTATATAAAATATAGATTATTGGAAAAGATGCAACAGAAAAGGTTTAAATATAGGACCCATGGAGGGGAGGTGGGAAGTCCAGAGATTCGGAGGAATCTGTAAATGTGGATGTAAATGGATGTACAGTGGTACCTCTGGTTACGTACTTAATTCGTTCCCGAGGTCTGTTCTTAACCTGAAACTGTTCTTAACCTGAAGCACCACTTTAGCTAATGGGGCCTCCAGCTGCCGCCATGCTGCCGCAGCGCGATTTCTGTTCTCATCCTGAAGCAAAGTTCTTAACCCAAGATACTATTTCTGGGTTAGCGGAGTCTGTAATTTGAAGCGTATGTAACCCGAAGTACCACTGTATTGTTATAAATATATACTTGTAAAACCAAATAAAAAATATTTCAAAAAAAAAAATGGCAAGAAGGTAACGGAAAGTTCATCTTACTCTAGAATGCTATTCTTTGTGTTGGAACTGTCTAAAACAAGAGGAAATTTTATTCAGTTTGAATGCTTGAGTGACAGATTATTTAGCAGATTGTCTTTCTGAAGCCTGGTTCTCCCCCATCTCTGAATCATCTACTCTGCACCATCCCTCCCTTATCTCTGTGTCTGTAACTCTCAGGAGAAGCAGGGAGTGGGCTGTGTGTGTGATTCTTTCCTCCTTTAATTGTACAGCACTCCTGGCACCATCTCATCTCAAAGGCAAAGTTCCATTGGAGCCAACTGCTTCCATTCTAGCCTAAAACCTGCCATTGATAGAGGGAGTTGTTGTCTTTTCTTCCTCAGGACATCGGCCAGCTGCTTCGCAGCAGAACTAGCAGCATACAAAGGAACAAGTTGTAAATGTTGGAGAGACTCCTCGCCCCACAAGATAGTTTCCTGCAGAAATGCCATCTGTGGTTGTTTTCTCATCCAAAAGCTCTTTCTTGTTCATTGTCTGCATCCATCCAATAACATAAAGAGGGAAGGGGGGGCGGCGTGTTGCTATTACAACCGAGTTTCCACAGACCACTTAAATTTGCCTAAAAGGGGGAAAGGCATCGCCTGAAGAAAGGAGGGTCAGGATTTGCATAAGATTTGCATGTACCAATTTATGCATATAGATGCAAACAGAGGAATCATCACTACTATATAAATAGAAATAAAAGTCCCAAGTGGCTTCTGAGTGTAACCTGAGTCATCTTTATAATAGGAAGGATCAAACTCAAACATTAATGACAAATGGAGCTCAGTAATGTTTTTATAAAGACCCCTATGTCACAGAGCTAAACCCCAGTTTAAAAGGTTAGCATAAACACACACACACACACACCCATAGTTAATTATCAAGACAGCATTGGCGATACCACATGGCTGGTGTTAGAAGTAGAGGAGAGCAACTCCCTCACCCCAAGACACCTCAATTAAAGGCAAAGTTAGAATCCATTTCCTTGCACACTCTGACAAGTGCCTGGCATTTTTGCTTTGATGCAGCAATTGAAAGCCTAGCTTTTAAAGGAGAGCGACTCAGATTATATATATATATTGTCACACACCACCCCAGTCTCCGAGAGGTGTGAGATTCCAGCGGTTCCAGGCGCATAGCCAGGGTTCCTGTTTCCTCTTGGAAATAAGGCACAGCGGAGAATGTGGTGTCTTCAGGATATATGGTTTATTTGCACATATATACAACCAGAGCCTGCGATGGAAGGGTTTGAGGCATGAACACTTCAAGAGGGTCCTGTTTCTCCCCTTGCTGCAGCCTTGGATTCAAAAAAGAGATCAAGCATGGCTCTGATGCTTCTCTTTAGCTTGTTGCGTTTTAACAGACTGCCGTTTTCCCCTCTAGCTTGCTGACACAACTGTTTTTCCTCCAGCCCACAGCATCCCCGACTACAATCCCAAATACAACTCCTCTCCTTCCAACTCTAAAAAAAATGCTACTGCAAAGGCTTTTGTCTTTCTAATTAATTATGAGTTGAGGGAAAGGCCTCTCCCACTTGCTCTCTGGCACAGAGCCATTCCCTTTGTGCCCCTAACGACTCATCTTTAGAGGGTCATTACCAGGCTAGCTCCTGGTTTGTATTTTAACATGCTAAATCCAGTGTGTGGCACCCAGGAATTAGATGGGGGGGGTCCAGGCACCCACAAAATGATAACAGCATACTATGTGGAATTTTTGCAATGTGATGCTTACAAAGATCCATGTTTTTAGATCTCTACAGTTTTTCAGATAGATAGATGGATGATATGCAACTAAGTTTTAGTCACAGGAGACCCATTGAAATTAATAAACAAGATTAAGTTAGGTCTATTCATTTCAATGAGTTTACTCTGAGTAAAACTTAGCTGAATATCACTCATGTTTTTAAATATATATTTCTGTTGCGCACCGCTTGAAAAACATTAGCAGGGAAGTGGTTTAGAAGCATTAAATAGAAAAACAAATAATGTTGACCCTGCAAGACATAGGAACTTCTCAAAGTTGTGATAAGAGCTAGGAACTCTCCCCCCCCCCGCCAACTTAGGGAAATAGTGGGCCCAAAATATTACTCAACCAAGCAATAGACTGGGGCCTCCCAAACTGATGAAACATCATTCCCAGTTTACAGATTTGATGGGTGCAAGATACTTTAATCACTTCCTCAAGCTGGTCAATGTCATGGCTGAGTAATGTCCACTTTGCCTTTACTCTCCCAGGATGGTTCAAGAATGTGAGGACCAGGTAAATACTGAAGAGCAGCCTCAGAAACTTGGCAAGGTTTGCCACCACCTAAGATGTAGATCTGAAGTTCAGAGAGTCTGCCAAGCTTCGCAAATTCAACAACCACTCCTTGGATTTACTTTCCAGATTTTGCTGCAAGAGCAAACCAGAAGCGTTAGATTGGGCTTTAATTCAGGGGCAGCAACACATTCCTGAAGATGCAGGGAGGTCACAATCAGCAAAACTTCTCAGATTTTCAGCCTTTTGAGAGGACTTGAGCTATCTCATCTGCATTATAGTGCCAAGAGAAGGCTGGTTCTGTCATGTCTCACCTTAGGCAGCAGCAGCCAAGCTGGTGGGGCAGAGCCATAGAGACACCCTCCCAATACCAACGTTGCTACAGCTTCCCTGGATTGTGCTGGGGTGAGATCTGTTAGGAGACCCCTATTTCCCTCACAGTTACAATCAACAGAGTGAATTACAAATCAGTCCATCTTCACAGGGAACTCTGGGAAATGTAGCTCTGTTAGGGGGCTAGGAGTCTCCTGATGACTCTCAGGATCCTTAATGAACTACAGCTCCCAGGATTCTTTGGGGGAAGCCATGATGACTGTTTAAAGTGGTATCAGAGTGCTTTCAATGTATGGTGTGGCCAGAGTGAGAGTATTGCCTTCCCTCTTCCTACTACTACTACTAAAATTAATAACAAATGTCTTGACATTAAGTTTCATTGGTTTCAAAAAGGGCCTGCTCTGGAACATCTTATACAGTGGTAACTCTGGTTACGTACTTAATTCATTCCGGAGGTCCGTTCTTAACCTGAAACTGTTCTTAACCTGAAGCACCACTTTAGCTAATGGGGCCTCCTGCTGCTGCCGCCGTTGCGCAATTTCTGTTCTCATCCTGAAGCAAAGTCCTTAATCCGAGGTACTATTTCTGGGTTAGCGGAGCCTGTAACCTGAAGTGTCTGTGACCTGAAGCGTCTGTAACCCAGGGTACTACTGTAAAACCTTCTCCACTTTCTGCCTGCACAGCTGTCCTTTGAGTCCTAAGGATTTTTCACAATGATTTGTAAAGTTCTGTGTCTTCTGAGCTCTGGGAAAGCAATGACCGCTCCCCACATCAAATGGAGGGCGCCTTTTGCGTGGTTGCGCACAGCCCCCTGGATCCCATGCTGCTCCTGGCAGTACAGGCTGCTGGCTTCGCCCTCCCCAGACTGGATACCTGGAGGTCTCCGCCTACTTCAGCCAATTGCCCAAACCCGCCTGGGGAGGCATTGCCAGAGGATTGGCCAGGTAGGGGGAGGGACCGCCCTGTCCACACAACAGAAGGTGGATCTTACCTGGGAGTCATCAGTTGGCTCCAGAGCTTTTCCCACCCTGCCCTCCCTCAGTTAAGCCTTCTTTTGCAGGTTAACCTCTTCTCCACAGGTACGTGGGTGCTGCTACGTCATGGTTGCTGTTGAAGGGCTAGAAAGGAATTTTCCTGCATTGGCAGGCTTTGACTTCCCAGTAGCAAAATGTCACAACTTTGGCGGTTTCAGGCCTTGGGCGGAATCCTTTAGTCTATCTTCCTAAAGGGGTGTGTGAAGCCCACGCCCCCTTGCGGCGGCGATCCCAGAGTTCCCCATTAAAGGGGTCTTGAGGGGAGGCATTGGCCATACGCTGAGAGGTTGTCATTGCTCTCCCCTGTGACGGCGGCGAACCAGGGGGCGAGCTCTCTGCTTGAACAGATGTTCTCCAGAGCCAGCCCAATCCCCACACATTCTGGATAACCCTGATGTCCCCCAGATCCCCAGCTGGGGACTGGGAAGGACAAACACCCAATGCCTGAGCCAAGGGCTCCCTACATCTGAAACTTAATAAAGTTGTGGCCAATTTTAATCCCATGGCACGTTGTCTTGAGTCATGATTCCACTCGGGAGTCGCCTGGGGTTGGGGGGACTCCACCTGTCCACGCAAATGGGGAGCTCCTTCCTCAGTTTGATTCTTTCCTAAATCTTGGCTCTGTTGGCTCTGATTCTTTCCTAAATCTTGGCAAAAGAGCCAAGAAACTCCCCAAGCAGTTGAACGAAGTATGATGTTTTGGTGCACTCTAAACAATTTTTTGGGGGGGGTGGAGAGGAGTAGGGGACTTTTGTACAAAAAGTTGGAAATGGACAAGAAAGCCAATGTGGTGTTACGGTTAGAGTGTCAGACAAGGACATGGCAGACCAGGGTTCAAATCCTCACTCAGCCATGAAGCTCACTGGGTGACCTTGGGCCAGTTGCTTCCTCTTGGCCCTACCTCACAGGGTTGTTGTGGGGAGTAATTGAGATGGGAGAGAACCAGATATGCCATCCTGAGCTCATTGGAGAAAAAGGTGGGATATAAACGCAATAGAGAAATTCAATGAATGAATGAATGAATGAATGAATGAATGAATGAATGAATAAGGGGGGTTAATAGCAAGGAAAAGCATAACCCCTCAACCTGTCACAGAATGGTAATCAATAAAAGGATAGGCTTACTGTTTGCATCTGTGGCTTGTGGCCTTGGCTTGGCTAGAGCAAGTAGCCTCTCTGAGGCTACGGCATTCTTTGCTGCCTGAGTCACCTGAAGACAAGAGAGAAGGATGTCATATTCCATGGATGCTCTACATCTGTGCGCCAGGACTGCACACAAGCAAAGAGAGGGTGGTAGGTGGCATGAAGGAGCAGCCAATCAAATTCCCCTTGCAGCAGCTCTCCAAAAATTATGCCCAACGAGGTTCACTATTTGTTGGCATCCATTTGCCTTAAGAGACAATGGAGTGTGCCTCTGGGGGTGAAGTCAAACCACTGCATTAGCAGCACTGAAGTGACCACCCTGGGGAGCAAGCCTGGGCAGTGTGTATGGAGGTCCTGCGCTGCCCAGATGCCAACACCTGCCCCCTCTCGGCCTCACTGATGTGGTCCAAAGTGAAGCAAAGCAATGCGTTTGGCACCTGCTTGGCTGCAGGAGTTGCTGGAAGGAGGCGTACAAGACGTCAACCAACCGTCTTAGGGACTCTACTCTGGATTTGTGTAGGGTTGTGTAGGCACATTCACACACCTCTTTTCCCTGCTCTGACTGGCAGCGGCTCGGGCTGTCCTCTTTTTTGCTCTTCAAGATATGGCAACCCTAATGCCAGTACTACAGAGAATGATTGCTAAACCCATTGAACAATCTGCTCTGAAGATACGCTCTGTCACAGGGATAGAGAACCGATGTCACTCAAATCTTGTTAGAACACAACTCCCATCAGCTGCAGCCTGCATGGCCAATGGCCAGGGATGATGGGAATTGGAGTCTGGTACCTTCTGGAGGGCCACAAGAACCCCATCCCTGTCATATTAGGATTCAGGAATGAAGAAGAGGCTGGATGAAGGAATCATAGAATCATAGAGTTGGAAGAGACCACAAGGGCCATCGAGTCCAACCCCCTGCTAAGCAGGAAACACCATCAGAGCACTCCTGACATATGGTTGTCAAGCCTCTGCTTAAAGACCTCCAAAGAAGGAGACTCCACCACACTCCTTGGCAGCAAGGAGAGCAGGATCACGAGGAGAGACAATGTAATAATATTCACGCAGCAAAGAATACACAAGCAAGAACCAGGGGAGGCAGAGGTGGTGTGGTAGACCAATTGAACGGATGGAAGGGAAGGAAGTGGCATGACAAGATGAGGGTAGTTTGGCAGGTGGCATGGAGCTGAGAGTGGAAGGCCAACAGAAGAGGGGCACAAGTTGGAGTATATGGAGGGCAACCCAAAAGCCAATGATCAGAAGCAAAGACTTGGTGATTTCTGCACGTAAAAATGCTTCTGCTCATTGCTCTGTGGATTTCTACTGCATATGTAGCCAACCTGTGGCACAGGAAGTGGACTCATCATGGCGACATCGGCTTGTCTCTCTCCCTGATAGCAGCAGCTGATGTTTTGGAGTGGAAGCACTTGACCATGCTAGGTGTGGGGGAGGTGGATGTGGTTTTTGAGGAACAGCCTTGTTATGTACTGAGTTGAATAGTATCCAAAATGCAGCAGTCTGATTGGTCCTAGAACAACAGGATTCAGAATGCAGCAGTCTGATTGGTCCACAGGAGCCACCCAATCCAGCTCCAGGTGGAAGTGAATCCGCAACCTGATTGGACTACAGGAGCATTAGCCAGTCACTTGGGGCCCATTGTGTAAATAATGTATATAAAGCGGACATTCTGGGGGAGCTTCCATTCCTCCTCACCACTATGAGCTGAATAAAGAGCATGAAATCCACTCTGGACTCCGAGTATATTTCAAGCCTCATGGGCCAAATCCTGTTCACGGTCTGGAGATTCCCAATCCCTGCTATAGAGAGGGAACGGAAGCTTCATTTGAATGTTACAGCAACAGGGTATGAGGCTGCCACAAATGTCTGTACGCAGTGAGCCAACATGGAGCAGCTACACCATCGTGTGGAATCTCAACCACAGGGAAGCATTTGGGGCAATCACGCCAGATGGGCTGAAAAGGAGGCAGGCTAGTGAAGGACTTACATACCACAGAATAAGGGGAACGATGGAATTCCCAGCCAGCTGGGCAAGGCCGAGGCCGTGCCAGCTCCTTCAACCTGGGTGATGCCTGTGCCCTCAGAGCTGCCTCTGTCACGAACCATTCAGCGGTGGGTCTGGGTTGCCAACAAAAGGAAAACAGCAGCAGCCCATGAGACACTATGTCTCTCTCAGACATCTAATAAAATTGATGGCAGGAAACGTAAGGCATATTAAAGGAAATAGTTCATACACAGCCTGTGGAACAGCTTGCCACATGGTTTTGCAATGCCTGCAATATAAATGCTCCCCCACTCCTTTTAAAAGAAGTAGATCAGTGGTGTGGAATCTCCCCAGCCTACAGCACAGATAAGGCCCACATCAAGATTTGATCTAGCTCTCTGGGTCTCCTCCTACACACACCAGCTCTTTAGTGGCCGAGGAAGAAATCATGCAGTTGCAGCTCCTATCTCTGCAAGAAGATCAAAGTCTAGGAGGAAATGTCTCAAGAGACTTGTGTTCCTTGACAAATGGGGTCACTGCATTTTGCAGTTGCGTGCCTGCAATTTTCAGGATGCAATTGCATTTTGAGGCTGGGGGCTTTGAATAACTGTAAGGCAGAGCCTGCAGTTCAGTTTTGTACAGATGTTATTTACATGTTATTTGCTTTCTTTGGCTGCGATTACTGAATTCTTGTTGACTTTTGTACAGTCGGTACAGATAAAGGACAGATAACATTGTTTAGTTATTGCATCTTAGGGCCCAACTCCAGTGTAGGGTTGCAATACTCCCAAAAGGGAAAATCTGGACAAAGTTGTTGACAGAAGCCGTCCTGGTTTCTGATTTGATCCCAGAATGTCCCATTTTCCTTAAGGTGTCCCAATTTTCACTGGAGAAATATTGGAGGGTATGGAGCCATCTGACCCCTGAAGGCAATCCTGTACAGTATAGGGAAGGGTTTTTTTAATGTTTAATGTTCTATTATGTTTTAATATACGTTGGAAGCTGCCCAGAGTGGCTGGGGCAACCCAGTAAGATGTGTGGGGTATAAATAGTAAAATGATCATTATGGAATAAAGGTAAAGGTACCCCTGCCCATACGGGCCAGTCTTGACAGACTCTAGGGTTGTGCGCCCATCTCACTTAAGAGGCCGGGGGCCAGCGCTGTCCGAAGACACTTCCGGGTCACGTGGCCAGCGTGACATCGCTGCTCTGGCGAGCCAGAGCTGCACACGGAAACGCCGTTTACCTTCCCGCTAGTAAGCGGTCCCTATTTATCTACTTGCACCCGAGAGTGCTTTCGAACTGCTAGGTTGGCAGGCGCTGGGACCGAACAACGGGAGCGCACCCCGCCGCGGGGATTCGAACTGCCGACCTTGCGATCGGCAAGCCCTAGGTGCTGAGGCTTTAACCCACAGCGCCACCCGCGTCCCTTTTGGAATGGGACGTCCCTATTTTCACAGGAGAAATGTTGGAGGGTATGCATCTAGTCCGAAGCAGCCTTGAAATGATTGTTTGCATCTACTGCTCATGCGTTTTATAATACAGGTAAGGTAACAGGCAATAGCAGCCTCTGGAAGGGCTGATAATTGTAAGATCACTGCAGGCAAGGAGGGAGGGGGAATCAACGGTATTCTCCCCTGGTGCAGTCCTGACCAAAATCAGTTTTCATCAGAAAAATGTTGGAGGGTATGCAGCTCCCATCGCTGCTCTAGCCTCCCCAGCTCCTGCACAAGAACTCTGGACTGTAATGCACACATTCTAGGTGTGGATTTGGATACCGCCAGCCAGTGGCGTAGCGTGGGTTGTCAGCACCCGGGGCAAGGGAGGTAATTTGCGCCCCCCAACCCGTGGATTTGCGCCCCCTAACCTGTGGATTTGCGCCCCCTAACCCTAACCCCCAGATGTTGCGCCCGGTGCGGCCGGCCCCCCCTACACCCCCCACGCTACGCCACTGCCGCCAGCTATGGCCCTACAATGGTGAGATCACAGGACTGTTTTGTACTGGGGGAAACCACAATCACCAGACTTATTGCCCTGCCAGGCTTTGATTCTCCTGAGCTTTTTAGGCGCATTTTTCCTCCTGCTGTATTATGCTGCTTTTTGTGGTTTTTAGTTTATAGTTAGTATTGCACTTACATTTTAACTCCTTCATTCCTTCTGGTAAACCACCCTGGAGAAATCATTGAAGGGTGGCATAAAAAACACAAAGATCTAAAGGACAGCGAATCCTGCTCTGAAACTGTGTTGCAACATAATAAAATTGGTTGTCCAGCTTTAGCATGCTTTCTCATATATGTGCATACTGAGTTAATTCGGTCATTGTAAACAAATCCCTCAACCCAGGGTGGATTTTTATTTGTCTGAAGCCTGGTCACTTTATTCCTCACCTGTCTGCTTTATAACGTGGATGTACGGTTTTGCATTTAGCCAGCTCTTCTAGCCTAGGAGTTAAGACTGAAGAGAAGTATTTAAATATAAACATGTATTTGTGTTAGTGGGCCTTTTATATATAAAGTTTTATTAAGACTTTTCACAATACAATAAAACAACAAACTAATCTAAACAAAAAAAATAAGAGAGAGAAAGAGGGAGGGGGGAGGGAGAGGGAGAGAGAGAAATACTATCTCACCAGTATATCCTAATTTTTATCCCATACGGAGAAGGATGCACCCTCCCATCTCTCGCCTTGCAGCATCTCAAAGACTCAAAGAATTGTAAAGTTGGAAGGGACCACAAGGGTCATCTAGTCCAACCCCCTGCAATGCAGGAATCTTTTGCCCAGCCTGGGCCTTGAACCCACAACCCTGAGATGAACAGCCTCGTGTTCCTTCCCCTGCCTCTCACCCTGGGAGACCCTCCCTTCCCTGCCTCTCACACAGGGTCTTTCACCCACCGTCCAACATCTTCATCTGCCTGCAATTTTACCAAAACACAGTAAGAGAGAATATTAAAGTCAGAGAGAATATTAAAGGAAATATCTTGGCGCTTTGTAATTCCCAGTGCCTGGGGCAACGCCACCATCTCTCTTCATTAGACAACGTACCCCTTCTCCTTCAAGAGTCAGGGCTTGCTTGCCCACATTTGTCTTGCACATAGAATACCTGGGTCCAAGTGGTTTCCCACTTGACCTATGCTTTTGGGGCATGGGTCTGAGTGGTTTTCCCCTGGCATGGCTGCTTTCCCAGAGGAAACCCATCCTTTTGTGATATATAGGAGCAAACGTCAATCTGGAGAAAACCGAAATTGCTGTTTGGTCCAATTGAGCACTAAAGAGTGGTTTTCCCTGGGAGAAAGCAGCAAGACACGAGGAAGTGTGGATAAATAGTGCCCATTTAAATAGTGCCCATCAATCCAGCAAGTTAAATTTCCACTGTCTGCGATGGTAGAAATAAGGCAGGCCAGAATCCTTGTCACACACTGCCCTGGCTTTGTTCTATGAAGCCCTATCAAATTTCTACCTCTGCCTCCGCCTTTCTCCTACTCTTAAAAAACACCCTAGGCAGCAATGGGAAATGGAAATGGTGGTGGTGATGCCAACACAACTTGCCTTACAGTAGGCTAGGATTTAGTAAATGTTCCAAAAGCAAGGGTGGGGAACCTGCAGAACTCCAGATGCGGCTGGATGACAACTCCCACCTGCCCCTATCAGCATGGCCTATGGTCAGTCATGACGGGAGTTGTCGCCCAAGAACATCTGAAAAACCACAGGTTCTTGGCCCCTCTTCTAAAGCATCAGAGCCAGAACGAGCCTCAGAGGGTGGCAAGGCTGAGGATTTGCCAAAGCCCCAAGGCCAGCTGAGGATCCACTGTGCTAAAAACAACACTGCTGTTTGCACTTTACACAGAGTAGCCAAAGAGATTAGGTGATGCTTACTAGCTCTCCTGGGATAAAGGCAAAGAGGTTGCCATGCCCCAAACCGCCCCTCCCCATTCTGTTGTCAGCACTGATCAGAGCACAAATACTTGACAACTTGCCTGGGACTGTGCCTCTACGTTCTGATGTATGCCTAGGGAGAGACAGGGGGCGGGGAGAGTGTGTTAAAAGCATTGGCAAAATCACTCCTGTCTCTGTACCCAGCTCTGATATTCTTCTAGGCAGATCTACACTAAAACACGTATCTGTTTTATACTGGTTTAAAACAACAAGCTGTTTCTGAGATGAATTGCTGCATTTCCTCCCGCCTCCCCTTAGCAGTGGCAGTGCTTTATGGCGGAAACTTTCATGCTGGCAGATCTACTAAATCAAATAGTTTCCCGCAGCTTTGCAGCATATAGAAATAAATAAGCTGGCTAACTAATGCACAGTGAAATCCGAGACCACAAACGACTTATCCACACTTACCTTTCCCTCTGATATTTCCCGGCAGAGGTGTGCAGTCTGTGTCTGAACATTTTTATTCTGCCCCCAGATTTCCCTTCCAAAACCCACTCTTGAAAGCTTAATCTGAGCAAACGTCAATTCGGATTTTATGAGGATTACCATTTGCGCCAGTTGAGCTTTAAAGAGTGGAGGGTTTTTTGCAAGGAAAGCTCTGGAGGGAAAAATATATATTAAAAAAATGGGGGTCTGCTCAGACACAGAGCTTTAAATTGTAGATCATGTCTGGAAAGAGCAGAGGAAAGGTAAGTTGTAAGTAAGTTTGATGTAATACAAACATGACATTTCACCCCAACACCAATGAGCATTGATATTGGGATAAAGGACAACAGACGTAGTTCTTACCTCTTAAATTGTTGGTTATCTTGCACCTGGCCAAGCATGTTGATCCAATCCTCCGTCCTCTAATCCCATTTCAAAGGTATGTGTTGCCAGAGCAACCAGCTCTGGAAACGGTGTTCCTTCTAGGAATCACAATTATGTTTCCAGCCAGGTGGTGAATTTCGGCAACTAGATGTCTTGGGGACGTCTAGGATTTTGGCCTGAGACTTTGTTTTCAGAGGGCCATCTTCAGCCCTCAGGGCAAGCTGCCCCAAGATCTAAAATTTCTGAGGGCTTTCCTTGGGTGAGAGCGAGGAAAGAAAGGGGAGAGTTTATATAAGAAGGAAGGTTTTGAAAAAGTAATATATAAGTCTACTTACTAAAAAAAGTATTCCATACTCCACAACTGTCCTGGGAAAACCGGGACATCCCATTTTTTCATGTGAGAGCCAGCAGCCATTTTGGATGCCACAATCTCACACCCCAAAAGTGCTTTTTTCAAGGCCATGATCTCACACAGCACCCCCAAATGTGTGTTTTTGAGTGCTGTGCTCTCATGGAAACACACAGTCCTGAAAAAAAGCACTTTTGGTGGGGCTGCAATCTCACGCAGGTCATGTGACTTGCTCAGAAGCCATGCGGCCTGGTTTTGGGCCTGGACATGTTGGAGGGTATGGTATTCTGATGTGTCGCCAGGTGCTAGATGGATTTAGCTTACATTGTTGTTTTTGTTAGTAATAAGAGTCCTGTTGCATCAGACCAAAAGGCTATCTTAGTGCAGCATCCTGTGCTCAAAGTGGTCAATCATATACCAATGAGAAGCCAAAAACAGGAGCCGAGTGCTCTCCCCACCTGCAATTCCAGTCAACTGGTTTGCAGAAGCATTACTGCCTTCAACAGTGGAGGCAAAATATGCCCTCCACGGACAGGTACCCAGCCTTATCCTCCTGGATTTGTCTAAACCAGGGGGTAGTCAACCTTTTTATACCTACCGCCCACTAATGCATCTTTCTTGACGGTAAAATTTCCTTACCGCCCACCAGTGCTCGATGGAAGGAGGATTCAGCTTGTGCCATAGAACCCCCTACCGCCCACCTAGAATCCTGAAACACCCACTAGTGGGCGGTAGGGACCAGGTTGACAACCCCTGGTCTAAACCTTTTTCAAAGCCAACCAAGCTGATGGCCATGACTACACCTTGAGGCAGCAAATTGCAGTATTTACCTGTATTTTGTGTGAAGAAGTACTGCCTTCTGTTCATCCTGAAACTCCCATCATTCAAGCTTCATTGGATGGCCCCAAGTTCAAGTATTATGAAGGATAAAGTCTCTGTCCAATACTCCACATCAAACGTAATACCATACAATTCTATCATGCCTCCCTTTACTTGTTTTTTCCCCCCCAAAACTAAAAAGTCACAACCTTTCCTCATAAGAGAGTTGTTCCAGTCCCATGATCATTTTGGCTGTCCTTCCATGACCATCTTCAATATATTCATATCAAGAATGGGAAAGACCCAAAGCTTATAGAAAACATAACTGTTAATCATAATAACATATTTTCTGTACAGTCATACCTTGGGTTACAGACGCTTCAGGTTGCGGTTTTTTTGGGGGGGTTACGGACCCACTGAAACCCAGAAGTACCAGAATGGGTTACCTCCGGGTTTTGGGGTCGTGCATGCGCAGAAGCACTGTATCGCAACCCGCACGTGTGCAGACGCACCGCTGTGGGTTGTGAACGTGCATCCCACACGGATCACGTTCACAACCCGAGTATCCACTGAATTTACAATGAGCTGCTCATCTGATTACTTTGGAAAGGCTATCGCTTGGTTGGTTGGTTGGTTGGTTGGTTGGTTTTAAAGGTGGCTAGCACAGTATTGGCAGGTGAAAATGTCCAAACTTTAAACCTTCCTTTTTTCATAGATTTAGAAGTCAGTATCCTCCAAAGTCAATTTGGAGAATACCAACAGGGAAAGGTTCTGGCAAGTCGTCCCCGCCAACGTAGATTTGTGGATTTAGAGGCACATCTCTGCCCTGCTTCCCAGCCTGCAAAAGAGGATGCTTTTCCACCTCTCCCTCTCTGCCTTTGACTCCTTCTTGCATGCTTTCTGCTGCTTATTACCCACCCCCACCACTGATACCAACCTGTCCCAAGTCTCCACATGATTCAATAGAACACAGCGATGCAAACAGCTGTTGCCATGGGGACTGTGACCACATCTTCCGTTGCTGGGGGAGCTCCTGCAGACCTAATGTCTAGGCTGCACTCTAGGAACAGCCAAAGGGGCATAAGGATGTAGTAAGAGAGACTAAATTAGGGCCATTGAATCAAACACCCTGCTCTCCATAATGGCCAACCAGATGCCTTCTAGGAGAGGCCCACATGGTGGACATGGGGACAGAAGCCCTTCTCTGCTGATGTGCCATCCAAATACCTCTGAAAGTAAAAGTAAAAGCTTTTATTGAACTGCATCAAAGGTGAGCGAATTCTGAAGGGAAAGACCCCTCAATGGTGTTGGCCAACTGTCCAGGTCCAGACTCTGCCTGGCAAAGCTGCATAACAGACAACAGACCAGCAGGTGTTGACACTCTTCCTGCATTCCCATGGCTTCACCTGTTGATAACTGACCTAGTTTCCACATCATGTTAAGCCAAACCATGGTTTATAGTGACCGTGCAAGTACCATGAGTCATAAACCACGGGACAATTCTTGAATAAAACTCATGGTTAGTTTTGAGAGAGCAAAACCATGAACCCAGTTTCAGATGACACCTAGGTCAGCACTTGCAGAATTAAACATTCTTACACCTTGCTTCACCTTTCTCTCCTAATGTTAGAATGCCGGGGGTGAAGTGGAGAGAATCTCTGAGAATATGTATGTTATTGTTTGCAAGTATATTCCTGTTAGGAGGGAATATATTTAAGAACTTTCCTCCAGAATTATTCCAGCGCTGATTTATATAACCAAGGTCTGCATAATAAAGGTTCGACTGTGACCATGCCCTTCAGGGTTTTCCTTCATGAAGAACATGTCATAAACATTCGTTTTCTTGTAGCAGTAAAACAAAAATAGTCACGGCGACTGATATGCCACGGAACGCCCTGCCATGCTCCGAGCAGTGCATCCACCCACTTGCATGCTGCAAGAACAGGAGACACCCTCCTGTCGCCTTCTGTATTCCCCTGAAAGACAAAGATGGAAGAGACAACTGAGGAAATTAAGGTAGACAGCTCAGAGATACACATACACTCTGACATACAATGCAGAAGAAGACAAACTCACAAGGAAAATTCACGCAGCCCATTAAAGATGGTATCATCAGTGTGTTTGCACTGTATACTTGTCCCCACGCCCTCCAAACGATGACTATTCACAGCACTGCTTCTTGTCTTCAGTGTAGGTCATACCAAAGCCAGTTATAGAGCAGTCTAGGAAAGAGTCCTGACATTGTTAAATGGAAAACGAGCGAGGTCCCAACCAAAGAAGAAGAGCAACTTAAATTGACAGAATATGCGCAGCTTGCAGACTTAACAAATAAAATAAGAGAACTAGAAGAACATACGTTTAGAGAAGATTGGAAAACGTTTATTGAATATAGCTGTGTACAGCTGTGTACAGCTGAGGGTCCTGGCAGCATTAAGATAAATTCAACAGTGTAAATGCCATATTTTTCGCTCTATAAGATGCACCAGACCGCAAGGCACACATAGTTTTTGGAGGAGGAAAACAAGAAAAAATATATTCTGAAACTCAGAAGCCAGAACAGCAAGAGGAATCGCTGCACAGTGAAAGCAGCGATCCCTCTTGCTGTTCTGGCTTCTGGGATAGCTGCGCAGCCTGCATTTGCTCCATAAGACGCACACACATTTCCCCTTACTTTTCAGGAGGGAAAAAGTGAGTCTTATAGAGCAAAAAATACGGTAAGTTCTGATGGATGTAATAATGGAATACTGAATGGTATAGTTTTTGTAAAATATGCAGGGATTTATGATATGTAAAATGAACCATGGAAAGAGAAAAAAGGAAGTCACTGATATCTTAAGAATGTAAAAATGAGTATTTTAAATTGAAAGACAGAAAATTTAATAAAAATATTTATAAAAAAAAGAGTACTGACATTGTTCTCATAGCCCTTGGCCAATTGACACCTGCACTGCAACATCCAAGGAGGGAAGCTAAAAATTATTAGGGTGGATTCACAGAATCATTCTCCCACCATTTGGAGAACTGTGCCCGTCACACCATATACAAAAGGCACACAAAGGAAATTAGTAAAGAGAAGTGCATTGGAATAAAACGAATAGCAATAATAATAATCAACACTAAGTTAGGGTGTATGATATAGAGGATACTGTAGAAGCAGGAAAGGAAAGGAAAAAGAAAGGGGGGAAGAAGAGAGAAAAGAAAAAGAGAAGGAAAGGAGGGGAAGAGAGAGGGAGAGTCACCTACACCACTGTATATTTCTTGACCCCATGAGGTGTCTGGTCATCAAATAGCAAAATGCCCAAGAATTCATGGCCAGCCACTCCATGAAGCCCTGAAGACTGAGCACCAAACCGTAGTGTTATAGTGAGAGTCAAGGAGCACTCATCTTCTCCTTGGATCAGGTGATTATTGTTCCATGCTTTCCTTCCACCTCCCCGATTCTCTAAATCTCCCTATCTCCCTGCCATCATGTCCAAACCTGTGTCGTTTGCACCTAAGCATCCCCTCAGGGCTTGTACAACTCCATTTCAGCCTGCCAAATCCTCAGCACCACTCCTCGCCCTTATACTGTGACAGTAATATTATTCACCTGTCTGTCTCAGTCTCTTTCATAGTTAAGCATAAATCGGCAGTCCAGGAAATGTGGGTTAGGGCAGCTTGCATAAATTTGTACTTGAGCAGCTAACCATCTTATTCTTCTCCAAACATTGCATTTGATGTTTCAAGCCGCAAAGCTATTTTGCTCTCTGGCCACCATTTCCACTCTGCACACAGATTAAACTTTCCAATCTGAATCCAAATTGGGAATCAATGGCTCTTGCTAATTCCCCCAAGGAATGTACGCAATTATAGTACTCTTCCATATCATCCTTAAATGCAAAATGGCTCTGGATTAAGGTTCTGGCGGGGGGAATCATGCCTCCATGTGTGTGATCTTCACATGTGTTGGATAATCAGGGACACAAAGAGGTTTAGTGACAAATTGTGCTATTAAACATGCTAATATCGCCCAATATGGGTGTGCAAACTCAATATAGTGTGCATTCCAACTTCAAATTAGAGGTGCTGGTTGAAAAAGAGACCATAAAAGGAATTCTAACCAAAAGTGCTGAGTTCTTAGAATTAGTCTGAAAATAACCAATGCAAGCATTTAGCGGTGACTTTTCCGCACAATTTTTTGGTGTCAGATTGGTGCAGCACTCTTTATAGAGAAAGTGTGTTTATAGAGTTTATAGAGAAAATAAAAAGCAGGCTGGTGTGTGCTTATGAAACAGGTGTCACAAGCTTCATCGCACTGCAAGGCACAAAATCCATATGTCACTCCTGGGCGGGTGTGCACATTTTAAATTAATGCAGACTGCCGCTTCGCTGAAGATTTCCCATGACTGCCATTTCCGATTGCTTTTGTTCCGCTGAGAGTGGGACTCTGTAGTTCAGCCCATGCCAGAGAAATGAGTCCTTTTTCTTCTTCTTTTTTCTTTACTATATTTAAAATCCTTCAGGCAAGCTTTTTATAGTTGCTTTGATTTCCCGACGGGCGATTTTCAGCCAACTAAACAAGTGATATACAACAGTGTATAGAACAGATGCATGTAGCCACCAGAATAAAAGGCACAGGCTTCGTTGCTATGTAATCGGATGAATTCTTGGACTCCCCACCACCACCACCAAAGCGATACATTCACCATGTGAAAATCACAAGAACTTCACAGGGAAGTTTGATCACAATGGATAGATTTCATGGAAATGTTACCAGGATGCTTGGTTAAATAAATGCATTTGAAATGTCTGGCACAAATGGATTTTACAATAGAGGAATAGTCCATTGGTGACATTGTGTATATGTGTGTGCGTAGGGCAACTCCTTTGCCCCCCATATAATATCTGGGGGGCTGTCCCCTCCCAAAATTGATGGGTATTGTCATTCAAATGGTGTGCATGTGATCAATTATGTTGGGTGGGGCTTACTTGGGTCCTTCAATGTTTTATTCAAGTTGGCCCCCCTGTGTGTGTATATATGTGTGTGTGTGTGTGTGTGCGCGCGCACACACACAAGTTCCATAGTTGAACAAGAATTTGAACCCAAGCCTGCCATGCGTTCACCCAACAGTCTACATCCCTTTGATTGCACCCAATAGAGTGGAAGTACCATAGATCTGCAGCACATTACATTTTGCTAATTTTGAGAGAATACATTTATCAAGTTCACAAATTAACCTCTACAGTGATTTGGTACGGAGGTCCAGAAAGCAAATAGCATACAGGCGTTAACTGGATTTTGTAACCATCCAGAGCCTGACCTGAGGCAGCTTTTACTGTGACCCCATCCTCCACAGAAATGTTTTCATCTCAAATACAGTCTGCCAACAGGCTATGCAGGGTAATCTGGGTGGTGGTAGGTTCATGAAATATCAGAGAACTGAAACCAAAAATCTATGGCCTCTGCCTTGTCAATTCATGCTATGTAATTGCTTCAAAGCCCCTTCCCTTTTTTCCCATGCCTGGCCAAAAAAGCCCATATATGTTGCACATCAGAAGTGACAAGGCTGTAAATTATTTTCCCCCTTTTTCAGAGATTATCTCTGTGTAGGAAGTTATGGGTTGTATGCAATGTAGGCCTAAGGAACTCGTTCTGTGAATGCAAATATCTGCCCTTGCATAATGGAAATTCTCTTCTCCTCTTCCCCTGCTCACCTCGTGCCCTCCCCAAATCTGTTTTGAAGGGTTGAGGGAAACCCCAGAACATATTTAGGCAGTGCACAGGGCAGAGGGGAGAGAAGGAAGCTCCACTGCACAAGGGCGAATCCTTGTGCTGATAGAACACCCTAGTTGCATACCACTCTACATGTGCATTATTGCGTTGTTGGCTGCCTTGATAGAATTCAGCCTTCAGCTGGGAGACGAACTGAAAGGAGAGAAAAACTGGTACAGAGGACCAGACATGTTTTTATTGTGGGATCAGTGCTCCTCACACATGGAAGTTTTTTGCAGCATCCACATAACACTGTTGGCATGAAAATGCCATACGTTTCTCTCCACCCGCCCAATTTAATCCAGATTTACCCTTTCCAGGGGATATCTGATACATCTGTTGCCAGGAACCCAATTATGATATCTGCATGGCCCACTTACAATATCAAGGCCTTACCTGGAAGAACCCTAATTGGTAGAAGGAACTCAAGCTGTCCATCTCCCTTCCCCGAAAGAGGGAGACAGCTTTGAGGTTTTATTTGCAATTAAGCAGGATGCAGGTTCTGTTAAACTAATGGGTGCAAACGCCAGGGAAAGTATTGTTCTAGTCCAGGGCAAGGATGGCAAAGTCATTGGCAGAAAACATGAATAATGGTTTTAACTTTGGAAAGGTGGCATACAAATAAAAGGATTGGTTGGCTATTGTGTTTATTTGTTGCTTATTACAAAAATAACTCAGAGCGACTTATATTTATAAAAGCATACATGGTACACAATTTAAAATACACCAGAAAGATAAAATAATGTTAATTGGCTGAAAGTGTTGATTCTGCAGTAACATAAAAAGGGGAAATTCTGCCTTAACCCACTCAAAGATGAACACCAATACAGTAGAAGCTTGTGTATCCACCAATTAAGAGTCAAACACTTTGGGTGAACAGGTGCTTGGCACCTAAAAGCTGATAATGATGGTGCCAGGCACATCTCTCTGAAGACAGCATTCTACGGTTTGGGAGCCAGTACTGAAAAGTGTTAGAATTCCTGCTCCATGATTGCAGTCATGGGATTTTTGTTATCACATGACAGTGTATGTTTTGACTCCACAGAGTGGGAAGTGATGGAGACAGGATGTTTGTGTTACTGTGTTCCGTGAAGTGGGACTACTGTCCTTTGTTCTTTCTCTTTGCTGTCTGATGCTAGAGAGAGAGAGAGAGGGAACCACGTTGCAGTGCTCTGCAGATCCCTAAGTGTGCCGGTGTCTGTTGGCATCGGTTGCTGTGATGTTCGGGCAGAAGAAAGCTTTTGAAGCTCCCGAACAATCGACCAGGAGGGAGAATGTGCCAGTTGGGCATGTGTCTCTGCCAGGGTCCTACTCGAGTATAGGACAAGCTCCTGACAAAAAGTCCTGTTCTCATTTTGCCACCCTCCGGACCTCACTGCAAGAAGGAACATGGATGCACACAATGGTACCTTGCTGCTCTTTAATTCTGCCATTTTTTCAAAGCCACTTTTCTTTTGTAGCCTGGTTCCAACTGATGGGCCTACAAGCCTTAGGAAGCAAAACAGATCCTGCTCACGCCTTTGTTGCTCATGCCTGCCCTAAGCAGGGAAGGATGAAAGGGTGCGTGAACTGAAGTGCACCTACAAACTACTTTTCCCGCCGTCTCTTTTTCATTTCAGGCAGGTGGGGGGCAGCTGTAGCTATTCAAAGGGAAAGGAAGGCACTCTGCACATGCCCAAGATCACCTTCCCAGGAATCACTGCATCATACATGACTGAAGGCGGGTCTGCCAGCAGCTGCCTCCTGACCAGTTTATAGCAGAAGCTTTTTCCCATGGACTGCAAGAAGATCAAACCTCTCCATTCTTAAGGAAATCAGCCCTGAGTGCTCACTGGAAGGACAGATCCTGAAGCTGAGGCTCCAATACTTTGGCCACCTCATGAGAAGAGAAGACTCCCTGGGAAAAAACCTGATGTTGTTGGCACAAGGAGAAGGGAGGACAGAGGGCGAGATGGTTGGACAGTGTTCTGGAAGCTACCAGCATGAATCTGACCAAACTGCGGGAGGCAGTGGAAGACAGGAGTGCCTGGCATGCTCTGGTCCATGGGGTCACGAAGAGTCGGACACGACTAAACGACTAAACAACAACAACCATTTCTCCAGGCAGAGGGATGAGGGTCTGAAGCAAGAGCAGCAGGGAGGGCTCTTAGAAGCATCGGTGAGAAGGGAGGCGGTAGGGAGAGCCAGTGTGGTGTACTGGTTAGAGCGCTGGACGAAGACCTGGGAGTCGCGGGTTCCAATCCCCACTCGGGGCCTAAGCTGTTGGAGAAAAAGCGAGATAAAAAAGCAGAACATAAAATGTGGCTGGAGCGGACTAGGGAATCGAAGCAGGAGCGTCTGCCGGGTCCAAAGCGCCCAAATGCGGCGCTTGCGCACTGGAGAGCAGCAGGTGTCTACCAACGCGCCGCCTTTGCGGAGCCGCCAGCCGGCCCTTTCCGCCACGCGGCTCACGTGGTGCCCCGCTCGGCGGGAGAGAGAGAGAGAGAGAGGCGCGCCTTCTCCTTTCCCGCGCGTGCTCGCGCCCCCTCCTCCTCCGCTCCCCGCCCCTAGATGCGCCAGGCGGCCGCGTGCACGGAGAGGGGGGCGCTTCCCACCTGCGCTCCTTCTCTCTGCAAAGCCCCGAGCCTGGAGCTGGCGCGGCGACGGCTGCCTGTCTCCCTCCTTGCCTGCCTGCCTGCCTTCCACTCGCCTGCGCCGTGCAAACAATGAGCATGCATGAAGCGGCGGCGGCGGCGGCGGCAGCAAGTCTAGCTGCATAGAAAGGAAGCGGGGATCCTCCTCCTCCTCCTCCTCTTCTTCCAGAGGAGAAGCCAAGGTGACCACCGCGCAAGAGGGCTCGTCTCGCTCTCCTGACTGTTGTGATCATGTATCTATCTGTGTGTCTGTGTGCCATCCATCTCCTCCATGCGTCTGCCCGGGTGGGGAGGTATAGCCGCCCCCGTCACCCTGCATGACATTTTCCTTTCCCCCCTTTTATGTTTACCTGCCCCCCCCTCCTCACTCCGGTTTCCCCCGCTGCCAAGGTTTTGCAGCATCAGTGCCTCCAAGATCTATTTAAGCCCTGGGTGCTGATAGGCTGCCCTCCCCACTCTATTGGGACTTGCGAGACTTCTTTTCTTCTGTTAAATCGATTATATTTCAGGGCTCGCTGATTATAAGCTCTCATGCCTGTTTGCAAGGTTACAGATTAACTAATTGCTCCGAAATGGTGGATGTGGATTTTTTATGCTTCGAGCACCATGCTGCTTTTCTGTCTTTAAATAAAACTTGGGTGTCGTCTACGTGCGTGTGCTTTTAAAATCCTTATCTCCAACAGTTCTAGCCGTCGTATCGCATTTTATTATCGAGGGCAGGACCCGATACATGCAATTGTCCTTAATTATTTTGATATGAAGGAGCAGGTGGGGGCAAGTGTTGCTCTGATCTCGTTTGCCTTCCTTTCATTTTCCTTTGAAATCCTGTTTCAAATCCATTGTGTTTCCTCTCACCACCCACATTTTGTACAGTCATGTTTATGTAATGGGTGCCTGCCCGGTAGATTTAGGCTGTTTTACGGCAGGTGGGGGAGGGAGGGGGCTATTTTATTTTTATTATTATTTTTTTTTTGCATGCTCCTTTAAAAGTGCTGTTTATCTGAGCAATAAAATGAAAAAATTGTCTTTTCGTTGAAGAGGACGGGTTTAAATATGAACGAAGACCCAACGGTTAATTTAACGTGGCTGCCTCCGGATCACTTAGAAGCCAGTCCGGCAGAGAATGTCACGGCTGCAGTCACCTCCCTGATTCCTGCCAGTGACCCAGAGCCAGAGTTCATAGTAAACCCCTGGGATATTGTCTTGTGTACTTCAGGAACCCTTATCTCCTGTGAAAATGCCGTGGTGGTCCTTATTATCTTCCATAATCCTAGTCTCCGTGCCCCTATGTTCCTCCTGATAGGAAGCCTGGCCTTGGCTGATCTCTTGGCAGGGATCGGATTGATCTTCAATTTTATCTTTGCCTACCTTCTCCAGTCGGAATCTACCAAGCTGGTCACGGTTGGACTGATCGTTGCCTCTTTCTCTGCCTCTGTCTGCAGCTTGCTGGCTATCACGGTTGACCGTTACCTCTCCCTCTATTATGCTTTGACTTACAATTCAGAGAGGACTGTCACTTTCACCTATATCATGCTGGTTCTGCTCTGGGGAGCTTCCATTTGTATCGGGCTGCTACCTATAATGGGCTGGAACTGCCTGAAAGATGAGTCCACCTGCAGTGTGATCCGGCCGCTCACTAAAAATAACGCGGCCATCCTTTCTGTCTCTTTCTTGCTCATGTTTGCTCTCATGCTCCAGCTGTACATTCAGATCTGCAAAATCGTGATGCGCCATGCCCATCAGATCGCCTTGCAGCACCACTTCCTGGCCACTTCCCACTATGTGACAACCCGAAAAGGAGTGTCCACCTTAGCCATTATCCTGGGGACTTTTGCTGCTTGCTGGATGCCTTTCACACTCTATTCTTTAATAGCCGACTACACCTATCCTTCAATATACACCTACGCGACTCTCCTCCCGGCCACGTACAATTCCATCATCAACCCTGTAATATATGCTTTCCGAAACCAAGAAATCCAAAAGGCACTTTGGCTCATTTGCTGCGGCTGCATTCCTTCCAACCTTTCGGCACGGGCGAGATCTCCGAGCGATGTTTGATTAAGAGAGAGGACGGACGTTCATTTAGCGTTGTGTTACATGGCTTTGCTGCTTTCATTGCATTGTACATAACAGATTCACACTCGAGCCACAGGGAGTATTGACCTTTTTTAAAGAAAGGGAGGAAAGGAAAGGAAAACCCTGTTGACCCAAATAAACCATGTTGTGCAGTTTCAGGATCATGCCTAAAAGCGAAATCACCTCTTTGCCAACTCTTGAGTGTTGCTTATATTCTGCTTTTGTTGGGGATGGGGAACTAATTCCCTTAGATCCAACTATCTCTCCCAGGCTTCACCGTATCAGTTGTTAGAGGATGTTAGATATAGATCTGATTTCTCCCTATGAGAGAAAGTTGCCCATGTGCGCCACTTGCAAGAACCCGCTTGCACCAAAATGTAGGACGAGGTACACATAGAGTTCCTGTTCAGGAGCAAGCAAGTCCACAACCCAACTTACTTGGGAAACAATTTCATTAACTTTAATAAGACTAGGTAAAGGTAAAGGGACCCTTGACCGTTAGGTCCAGTCGCGGACAACTCTGGGGTTGTGGCACTCATCTCGCTTTACTGGCCGAGGGAGCCGGCGTACAGCTTCCGGGTCATGTGGCCAGCATGACTAAGCCGCTTCTGGCAAACCAGAGCAGTGCACGGAAACGCCGTTTACCTTCCCACTGGAAGGTAATTTATCTACTTGCACTTTCACGTGCTTTCGAACTACTAGGTTGGCAGGAGCAGGGACCGAGCAACGGGAGCTCACCCCGTCGCAGGGATTCGAACTGCTGACCTTCTGATCAGCAAGCCCTAGGCTCTGTGGTTTAACCCACAGCGCTACCCGCGTCTTAATAAGACTAGTCCAGAGTAAATGGGTTGTGAATTCGTCTCTCTCTATTGTTTCTGATGTATTTTAGAGACACAGATCTACAGACTTGCATTTTAGGACACAAGCAAATGACATTCAAGGAGAGTTACACATGAGGTGGGCTGTGGTCAAGAGATAGTCATCCGCAACTGGAACTAGTGGCTTGAGATACCAGACTGGGGTGTACACACTGGCCTGCAGCGGTGCTGAGATTTCACCACCACACAGTTTCATGTGGATGCCTACATAGGATGACTTCCTTCCAGATCCTGGTGTTGGAGGAAGGACATGCCAATGTATATCCACATCAGATGCATGTGTTTGGTTCCTGTTCTAGCAAGGGAAACCGTGCAGAGAAGTTTGCCTAAAATGTGACCTCAGATGTTATATCGTTTCCCATAAATCTCTAAATGAGCAAAAAAATTGTCTTTCCCCCAGTTGTTTACGCAACTGAGACCAGTTATGCTGCTTTTTTCTTTTTTCTTTTTAGTATTAAGAAAAACCCCATCCCTTTTGGTCCTCAACCCAGTTCACATATAAGAGTAAGCTAAACCACGGGTTAGTGTAAGTATGCAGGTTCCCAGAGAAGAGATGGTAGCTGTTGTGCTCCTCTTCAGGTCCTCCTCCTGCTGCACTGCCAAGAGCTAAGCCATGGTTTGGCTTAGCATGTCATCTGAACCCTGGAGTTGAGGCTTGTCCTGCTTCAGGCAAACCATTGGTTTTAATCAGTGCATCCCCCCCCCCTAGAAAAATAGGTGCCGGTACTCCTATACTGTGGGGTATGCCCCACAGAGAAACCTACGGTCCGCAAATAAAAACATCCTGAAGGTCCCAGGCCTCAGAGAGGTTAGGCTGGCCTCAACTAGAGCCAGGGCTTTCTCAGCTGTGGCTCCAATCTGGTGGAACGCTCTGTCACAAGAGACTAGGGCCCTGCGGGACCTGACATCCTTCTGCAGGGCCTGTAAGACAGAGCTGTTCCACCAGGCCTTTGGTCAGGGCGCAGCCTGACCCCCTCCTCTGGCAATCTGTACAGAATCTTGCTTAATGGTTGCCATCAATTTGATTTTAATTAATTTTTATAATGAAAGGTTTTTAGAATGTTGGATTATTTTGATTGTTGTTAGCCCCCCTGAGCCCAGCTTTGGCTGGGGAGGGCGGGGTATAAATAAAATTTATTATTATTATTATTATTACTCACCATGAAGTTGTTGCAGTAAGTGCCACACTTTTTAACAACAACAGAGGTGCCGGTACTGTGTACCCTTGAGTACCCTCTGGGGGGAAAAGCACCGGTTTTAACTAATATTTCTTGGGGGGGGGGGTTACAGCTTGTGGTTTGTCTTGGGAGAGCAAACCATGATCCCATATGTGGATAGCACACCAAGCCAAAGTATAGCTTAGCTCAAAGCAGTGCAGCAGGACGAGAACAAGGGGAAGAGTGCAGAGAGTCTCTCGAGAACCTTTGCAGTTGTGCCAACCCATGGTTTGGCTTACCTTATGTGTGAACTGAAGAATGGGCAAGAATCATTAACTCAGTTTCCATTAATGTTAACCAGGCTGCAAATCCAACAGGAATCTTCAATAGCTCCATTAGTGCTTGTGTTTATGATTATGTACCCTAGACAGCTGATTTGCAATAACTAAGACTGTTATACAGCAATAAAGCACAGAATACTCTGTTTTTACAACAGATTAATTTTTTTCAGCCAGCCTTGCAGTTAGCCACTTGCCCACTCACATGTGGTGAGTAATGATTGCTTCTGATCATATAGATTGCCAAACCCACTACTGTGACACTTAAAATACACAAGGGCAGGCGGATAGGCTGGTGGAAAAAATATTGGGGCTGGTAATTTTTTTTAAAAAAAATCATCTTCAAGGCTGCAAGAACAATGAAACAACATGCTTTAAATTCAGCATTAATCTCAACCCAGGACAGCTTGGTAAGATTTGTCACTGACATTTGTATGTGTTTTACATGAGACACACTTTGTTCTGCTCTGGCCTCCAGTTCTGAAATCTGACATTTTCATGTTTGAGTGCATGAGCTCAGATTGTCATTCCGAATAATGAAATACGCATGAAACATTTACACATTTTCTAGTGACTCCCCCCCCCCCCCCCCGTTTTGAAGCACAAAACTGTACACATATAATTCCATTTCATTTCAGGATATTAGTTCTAGTGTGAAAGATGGAGGTTATTGTAATGAATAGTTAAGTGATGGGCTGTAATGCAAGACAACGTGTTGTTGTTTTCTGCACTTGGAAACATTTATGAGGGGGTTGATCATACCAGAAAGGGTATTGTAAGTTTTGGATTATAAAAGAATCTATAAAAAGTAAAAAAAATAATAATTAAGCAGTATTTTCACGTGGACTTAAGAATGCAGTGGTTTTCAGTCTGTGGTCTTGCAGATGGTGGGCTTCAACATCTGTCAACCTCAACCAGCATGACCAATGGTTAGCGATGACGGGAGCTGTAGTCCAATAGCTTCTGGAGGGCCACAGGTTGCCCACTACTGCTTTACTGGCAGCTTGGCCTGTTTTAATGAAATGTAGGCATTTGTATTGCTTTCTGAGCCAAGGAGGGGAGAGTCTTAAGGTATGAATCCATGAGAGGCCCAGCCATAGACATCTCTGCCCTATTTCCCAAGCCATCAGAGGGGAGCAAATCTGGGTTTTCAGGCTAGGAAGGGGAATATCTGAGCAGCTCTACGGAACTCGAATGAGAGCCTCTTTTCTCTTTTATTCTAATTGAGACTCTGTGCCTTTAACAAAGAGGCAGCCAATGTGGTTCCCTCTGGATGTTGTGACCTCCAATTCCCATCCTCCTTGACCACTGGCCATGTTGATGGTGGCTGATGGCAGCTGGAATTCAGAACATCTGAAGAACACCGTGTTGGCTGCCCCTTCTTTAACAGCGGCACGCAGAAATTTGACAAAATCCACCTCTCCCATTATTGCATCCCGCTGCCAGACAAAGCAGCTCCTGATGGATTTCTGCCTGTTGCAGAGCAATTCGAAGCACCAAACCTCTGTCAGGGAAAAGCTGGCAAGCATTCTGAGCGACCAAGGAGAAGAGCTGCCTCAAAACCCAGGAATGGTTGGGGAGAGAAGAAGGGAATGGAACTGCTTGCAGGGGTGGGGTGCAATATAACGGGGAGCAAAAGCCTCTGACCTTGGACCCAGAATGTCTCCCCGAGAGTGTGGTTGCTATGCATTGACAGGAGTTTACACATCTTCTGAATGTCAAAGCGATATACCTTATTGTTTCAGTGACGTCTCTCTGTATAAATCCATTACCTTTCCGTTGTGAAAAAAGAAACATTGAAAGTTATATTTTAAAAAAGCACTGTATGATATATATTGATGGAAGAATATTCCATATTGCTGACACTGTATCTTACTAATCAAAGGGCTGATTCAATCTTATGGGTTTGTTGTAGCACAAACTTCTTGTGCGGTAGGAACTATTGCCTTGTTTTTTGGGTGGGGAGCTTTCTAGCCTAGCCTCCTGTCTGGGGTGCTAAACTTTCTCACTTGTGGCGCTGTTTTCGCAGGGAGAACTGTCAACAGAACAACTCAGTGGAAAGTTGAGATGGTACAAACACTTTGTCCAAGCTGTACCTCCTCAGTGAAACGTGTTTGAATCGGTCCATGCTCCCTGTCTTATCATGTGGCTATTTTGACGGCTGTGGCTTTTGTGGCACATTTCTGTGGTTTTTAACAATTTGTAAGCGAAACACAGAACAGAATTTCATGTGTGTGCATAGGTCTCGTTTTGTCTGAGGCCGTAGGGGTTTCAATTGCAATAACTTAGTTTTTATGCCAAATGTAAACTATCTTGTTTAAAGTTTTAATTTGTAAAACTACAAGGACTTATCAAGACTGGTGTATTGAACACCGCTGTTTCTTCCAGACTCATCAGATGGGTAGATCTGAGCAACGATTTACATCTCGAAATACTATAATGCGTTTCTTTGTCTACATTTGTATATTAAGGCAATTCTGATTGTCTCCAGGTTCCCACTATTAATAAGGAAGCATCTCCTAATGTGTTCTAGAATGAATGCTCTTGGTTTTTATACAAAGTGTATACAATGTATGACAACTACGTGTTAGGCTTGTTTGCTAAAATAAAAAAGTCAATTTATTTTGATTGTATTGCCCTAGTAAAACAAAGAAAGAATCTTGTTCAAATGTTGCCAAAAACAATTCTTGTTCTCTCTGTCTTTCTCTAACATGCCCAGGAGTCTGATGGGTTCAGTGTGCAAACTTGTGTACCTGCCTCCTTGCCTAGGACAAGTAAGAATCCCTCTCAGCTGACCAGAGAGGAAAGCTTCTATAAATTAGATAATAATTGGTTCTTTCCTTTTACTATCCCTTTCTTTCAAAACATGACTCTGTTTGAATGTAACACTAAACCCTGGTTTGGATGTAACGTGCTCTTATTCAGTCCCACCAAATATCACAAACTGGGAAACTGCAGCAATTTATTATTAGTAGTACTATTAGTACTGTTTTACACATGCTACCTAGACACAATTTGTACAAATGTAGTGGACAAATGTGCCATTTCCTCTGGGGCCAAAAGCAGCAATTCTTAGAACTCTTTTTTTTTAAAAAAAGAAAGAAAGTGATTGTCAATGAATTGGTACAACATGCTGTCCTATTAAGACAACCATGGAAGTTTTCACACGTCAGTGTATATCCATCCATCCATCCAAGTTACCTGAAGATTATCAAGTGTATTTTGTAATATATGCAAAGAAGATTGTTTGAATCCAAGGAGAAGAGATTCTGTAGACCTGTGCACTAGGGTTTGTTTTCTGTAGGCCAGTTCTGGTGCCTGTGTGGGTTGCAAACAGCTCCTGGATGTAAGTTAGACACATGAGTACATCCAGCACCATTGCCCACTGCACATAGATCTCTAAATGCAAATCAGAAATGTGCTTGCTGTGAAAAAGAGATGGAGCAATGCCATGAGAGGGGCTTACTGACATTGAATTTTTGCATATCAGTCGCAATTTGCATTAAAAGATGCATATGGGAGTCTTTGGGGGGGAAGAGATTTGAGCCCGAGGATCATGAGCTAGCACAATGTGAGCTGTGCATCCATAACTCTGCACTGTATGTATAGCACTCATTTTAAATACAAAGTCTCAGCAGGTTAAAAAAGGAGAAACTCCTTTTTCTTACCAGCTGAGTCTTTCAGCCTGTTGAGAGTGACTAAGAGCCTTTGCAGCACTGTGTATCCCCAGATGTTCAAAAGCATGAGTCACATCTTGATTTTTAAAGTACTGTATTTATATATGCGAGTTTCTTTTCACTTGACCCTCTTTTCTGTTGCTGTTTCCTTTGGGCTGCTTTCTAGCCCCCCTCGTGTTTTAGAGAAGTGGCCAGCAAATAGCTGCCAGTATGCTTGACTATTGGCACAAACGGTTGACATAAGGTTGACAGAGCATATCTCTGCCCTGCAGAGAGGAAAGCCCTCACAAGGTGGCTTACCGTGAAAATGTTAAAAAGCATTCCGCAAGCGAAAGAAACGCTGTCAGGTTTACAAGAGGGATTGATTTCTTGAAATATTTATAGCTTGCTTTCTGATTAAAAGTCTCCGAGGCAGCTAATAAAACGTATCAAAAAGCAACGTGGAATCGTTTCTAAAAGCATACCACTTCTTTCAAATACTCAATAAAACTAGTCAATGCAGCAGAACTACAGGGTGAGGGGGTGGGAGGAAATTGGGGCAGTCCAAAAGCCTCCTGGAAGAGAGGAACCTTGACCATCTAGACACCTTGACTAAAAGCCAATGAGAAAGGAGTGAAGCAAGCATCTCGAGGGAGGGAGTTCTGGAACTTTGGGGCCACCATAGAGAAAGCCCCGTTCAGAGCCAGATTTAGGTTTGATGAGGCCCTAAGCTACTGAAGGTAATGGGGCCCTTTATATGTCCAGCTGTCCTTTGTCAACAACAAATTGTTGCTTTTTTGTGTTGCATATATGCTATATGGTAATTTATGGACCTAATAGGTATCTAAAGCCACAATGGGATCAAAATAAATAAATTACGTATTACATGGAACCAATCAGTAGGCATAAGACTCATACCCTTAGTCTATGTTGCCTGATCATCAGTCTACAAGCATTTTTTAATATTAGATAACAGGTACAACAGCTTGACCTACACTCAACTGTGCTGCATTGCAGTCTGCAGCTGCATGCTACATGTTGCCATGCAACCAGTCCATGCAGAATGTAGGCACCATATATATAGAATAGAGCAAACCAGTGATATTTTAGGGAGCAGGCTAGCAGGTGGGCCCATTACTTACATCATAGGAGCCTATACAAAACAAAACACTGTTGGTGTATGTAGGTTCTGGAGTATGTAGGTTCTGGAGTTGGTGTATGTAGGAGTTCCTGCAGGGCTCCCTAGGCTGTGAATAGCAGCCTGCCGCCCGGCGCGCTGAAGCAGAGCGCCCCGCACTTTGGGCAGACATTGGCCAGCTCCACAAGCTCGGGGGACAGCGGGGAGGCGGAGTGCCACCATACCGCTGTTCCCCGACCTGGTTTGGTTTCCCTGACCTGGTTTTGGGGGGGAAATAAAGGGGGGGAAATTTCCTTTATTTCCCCCCCCCAAAAAAAACTAGGTGCGTCCTATGGGACGGAGCATCCTATGGGACAAAAAATACGGTAAATCTGGCCCTGGCCCTGTCCTATGTCATCACGCAACATACATCATGTACTGGGGGCACACAAGGCAGAATGAATGCAAGTAACAGACCAGTCTCTCAGAATTTGTGTTAAATGCATATTGAAAATACACGTTGAAGCCTTCATATTGTACAAAGAGGTGTCATGGCCTCAGCCTTGGGGAAAGATCATAGCTCAGTGGTAGAGCAACTGCTGTGTGTGCAGAAGGTTCTATCTTTGGTATCTCCAAGGAATGTCCTCCATCTGAATCCTGGGATGGCTGCTGGTAGTCAGTGTTGACAATACTGAGCTGGATGGACCAATTGTCTGAAACATTTGAAAGAAAGAAAAATGGGTCTGATCAGCCCTTGAATACCAAGTACTCTGACCTACAAAGGTGTGAAAAAAATGAAGGTATGTTATGAACAAGAAGTAGAGCTGTAATGGAGGACCAAAACGACACCTCAGGCAGCCCAAGCAGGCAGTGTTTCTGCCCACTTGTAGGGGTTGTGGGAATTCAGGGCATGAAAACAAATCCTGAATGAAACAGCTCGTATACATTTAAGTGTTATTACATATTTAAAGTTGTTTATTTGCATTCCACCCTTCATAGAGGGTTCACAATAAGAGTTTACAATAAAGAGCAATTTTGTCGTTAACTGGTCTGTGATTGTTGAAGCATTTAATTTTGTGGGATTCACCCCTTGTGTTGAATTTCTTCTGTTCTGATCTGTCTAGAACTATTTTACTTGTTTTGCAGTTGTAACGGTTTGATCCTTTTTTTTTTATCATTGTATAATATATTGCTCCAACCAGCGCTGGGGACTTCCAGTGCAGGGCAGGTAAGAAATCAAATGAATAAATAAAATACTAGCAACCAAGAGAGCGACACAGTCAAGAGGCAGTCAACACAGCCAAGCGTGTGATGTGCTATAAACAGCCCAGGTGAATTCTGATTATTAAAAGCAGCTGATGACATGAAAACCGGTCAAGGTCACATCCACAGACATGCCTTCTCAGCAGTATTGAATTGCTTTTCAATCTCAATTTCTCTCCCCCCCCTCCCATTTTTTATTAAACTATGTTGAGATTTTTAAATGATTTTTTTACAAAGGAAAAGGCAATGATACTTAAACAAATAAACAAGGCACTGTCCTCATTATTCTTTTCCCATAATAGATGCAGGAAGCCCCCACATATTCAGGTCTTTGACTCCTGGCCATCACAATTCTTAGGCTATTGTGCTTCAGGTCATTTTCATGCAATCTGCCACTGCCCTTGCATCCATTTCCTTGATTTGCACCCCACTTCCTGGTGTCTTCAAAGAAAAGTGCTTGTTAAATCAATGCTGCATCCTTTAACTTGTGTTGTCTAAAATATTGCAGTGCTCCCTGACCATTCTCACTTCTGTACTGTACTGTGCTCTCTGTCCTGACATGAGCAGGAGTCTAGGGAGCACGATAGATAATCAGCACCTTGGACAGCTCCTAGATGTCATCTTGCGCTGGCAGGAATTCCTCTTGGCCAAACCTCCCAGGTTCTGCCCACTTCCTGAAGAGTGGAGAGTCAGAGTCAGGGTAGTTTTCCAGCCTGGAGTTTAGCATTCAGTTGTTTTGGGCCATCTCCTGCCATGAGCATGGTCTGTGTCGATCAGCAGCCACTTGATAATGTGAGGCCCCTGGTGTAAAAGGGGTCAGTTTCTCAGGGTGTGCTGTTGCTGGGGATCCCAGGGGTCTTGGACTTCAGAAGACCAAAGCTGAGAGGCTCCTAACCAGGCTTGGTGTTGTGTCCTGGGTCTGGGTTCAACTTCTGCTCAGCTGGTACCACTGTCCCTTCTGATTCAGCTGTTTCTTCCTCTGTGTCTGGAAACTGGCTGCTCTTTGGGGTTGGCAACTCAGCTGATTTTTTTAAAAAATTGCATCAGTCTGTTAGTTCACTATGAACTAATCTCTTCTACTAATATTGGTGGGGGGTTTTGGGGGGGGGAGGCGTTTCTGCCCCTGCGCAATCTTGATTTAATGGAATCCTGTCAAGGTTGCCACCTCACTTCTCTGGTGTGTGCCTGAGTTCAGCAGCATAATCTCTGGTGTGTGCCTGAGTTCAGCAGCAGACAGAATTGCAAGCAGCCCATCATTCTTAGAAGAGGTGGTGCAGAGATGTGTATAGATCAGCAGCACAAAGATTAGTATTTGGACAAGAAGGATTGAGTTGAAATGAGAGTGTGGGTGGTATTACCAAGATTGCTTGTAGCACCCCAGGGAAAACAATTATGCAGCTGCATTCCTCTACAAAGCTAACTGGGAGCAAGTTCCATTGAATAGACATGAACAGGATTGCACTGTGATGCTGTCTATTTACTGTACACATCTCTTTCATTGCACAGGGCTGCAGTGAAATTTTCATTTTAGTCTCAAATTATGTTTTTCTGAGGTAGGAAGTTATTTTTATGGTTTTCACAGGAAAAGTTATGAATAGCATTAATATGTAACTAGATGCTTCCCCTTAAAATGACTACATGCATTTTAGAACTGTCACTGTGCTGCTTCTTACAGGAGGTTTATATAAGATGTTTGTGTTTTCATAATAAAATTCATATTGGATTATATAAACAAAGCACAGTGAGGAATTTGTCTTAAGGTGTTTTGCAAAACAAGGTGAAATGCAAGCTTATGTACACTTATTTGGAAGTAAGACCAAATGTACCTAAGCAAATGTGCTTCGGGTTGGATTGGCAGCCTAGCAGCCTATAGCATTCCTCATTTTGCAACAGAAAACTGGTTTTCACATAATTGGGAGGACAAGTTAACTTCTCAGTGCTGTGGAACTATTCATTCTACTGAGTAGAATTTACTTCTTTATTATTATTTTTTAATATTGTTTTTATTTATTTTCATGGTACAGAAGATAAATTTTGAGAAAACAACCGTTACAACAGTAAGCAACAACTAACTTGTCCCGATAAAACACATGTGATGTGTTTAAGTTTCATTTGAAGAGATCACATCACATAAGCGCTGGTTGGATTCCTTCCTGCTTTCAATAAACATTTGCCATATGTTATAAAAGGAATATGGATTGTGTTTGCCCCTTGCCACTCTCACCTGGCATGTTAGTTTTTCAGCCAAAGCTATTGACCATGCTCTGTTATACCAAGGATCAATGTTCAGCCCGGCACCAGTTTTCCAACATCTGGCTATCTCCATATGGACAGCAGTCAATAGAAAGGCTAAGAGGTCATCTGTAGGATAATCATGAGCAGACGGAATCCTAAGCCCAAATAGTGCTACTGCAGGGGGACATTTCAATTGTTTTGTTGTATATCAAGCTTATTTCTTTGAAGACAGTACTCCAGAAGGGTTTGGTGATGTCACAGCACCACCACATATGGACCTTTGACTGTGCATCCCCTCTGACAACTGGGATTGACTTCTTTACATATTTGGGATAGCTTCACTGGTGTATAATGCCACCTATGCAGAAGTTTTAATGAGGCTTCCCTTATTTTTGCAGAAACCGATTTCAACCATCTCCCAGACCACAAAGCCATCTATTTTCCATTTGGTATTTGCACATCGAGATCCATTCCCCATGGCATTTTTGTGTACAATAGATTGCCATATTCTAGTGTTATTAGAACTTTATAAATTGAGGAAGCTATGTCCTTAGAGAGTATAATTTACTTCTGAGCAAGCACATAGGGTTGCACAGTGAACCTCTTGTAAAGGATTTCAGTAGTTCATAGCAGGTGCTTCTTAATTATGTTTTTAGTTATAATAAGGGCAAGGCTGTATTTTTCATAAAAGAAATAATTGGAGAGCCTAAAAAATTAGGTCAGGATAGGATGGAAGTGGGAAGCTGTCTTTGTGTAATTCTCTTGGCTGAAAGGCTGTAACTTAACAATAGGACATGATTATCTAATAACATCATCATTTATTCATACTGCACCTTTTCCCCTGTTGGGATTCAGGGTGGCAAACATTAAAAGCCTCTTTGTTTAGGAAATTCTGCAAGTCAGTGTATGGTTACAAAACCCAGTAGGTACACTTGTCCTAACCTAGCCCCTTTATAAAAGCATAGGGTGAGAGCCATTTGTGACAGTCTGCTTGCATAATGGGGCTTCCTTGCCCTCCAGCCCTCTGTGCCCACACATCTACTCCAGAGTGTCTTCTAAGGAAAAGTCCTAAACCTCCAGAGTAAATTGGGAGCGCAGGGGAAACAGAGGAAGGAGGAGCCTTGTTGTGCAAGCAGAGTCCCTGCTGATGCTACATTGAATCTCAGCCTTAGTTTTATTAACTTTTTCATTTTACAGTGATGGGCTGCTCTAGACTTGGCATGGTGGTGGTTGCGGTGCATATTGCAACTTGTCATTGACACAAAAAGAGTGCATTAGTGGTAGACAATCCACACATCATCCCACATTCTTAATTGTTCTTCGATGCTTCCCTCATGTTACCATATGATTACCATTTGGAGGGGCATTCTTGTGGTAAAACACAACAAAAGTGGGACGACGACAACAACGAAACACCCCAGGTTTGTAGTATGAAAAGTTACATGATTTTAGCAGGAAACTCCATGGCATGCGTCCGTTGCAAGTGAAAGTAGCACAACTGCCCTGCATTGTTTGCAGTTCAAATGGTAGTGAAAACACAATTGTGTATAACTGCCCCAATGGCATAATGAGCACAAAGTGGGATAAACGTGCAATAAAAAGGACACAAATACATGAGAGATCATTCAGCCATCCCCGACAAAGTAAGAGTTGTGACCTTGCAACTTTGTCCAGGGCGTGAGTTAGGGAGAGGGGCGGTAATTCACAATTCATAATTCCCTTCCTTATCAATGGACGTGTATTCATATGCACTAACTCCTTCCTACAAGTCACAACATAACTCTGAGAGCATCAGACACAGGCTCATAATAAAATTACATGTTAAAATTGCCTGCCTGATTAGGTGGCTTGCTGAAAGAAAAGGGGTTTTATCAGGTGATGAAAGCACTACAGTGAAAACGCCTGCTTAAGTTCCAATAATTAGTGCTGCCAGACAGAAATACAGATTCCTTGTCAATATAGAATGAACGTTATCTGATACTTGTCTCATTGGAATCTTCCTTTGGCTGGGTGTTAAAGAAGGGGGAATGGGATGGGGAAGGGAGATGTTCAAAGAAGAGATGACTTGTACCCTCTTGCTTTCTTCTTCTCCGTGTGCAAAGCTCTGCTGTTTGTATCCCATGTGAGTCACCGTAGCTGACATTCAGCGAGTCAGATTCAGAGGCGATGTGTCAGCAGAAGCCGCAAATATATATCTTTAGATAGATCCCTTACTGTTGATACTTTTCTAAGCAGTAATCGTCTTGAGAATCACAGCACTGCATCTTGTTTCTTCATATGGTGTTCCTTCTGCAAGGAACGAGCAAGACCCCGTTCTTTTTTAAAATGTCTTGTTGATCCATATATCGCAGGGAGTTACGTTCTGTCAATATTCTTCTGGGCAGCAGAGGAGCAGCAGCAGACGGCTGTAGTAAAGGCAGTGAGGAGGTGGAGTCACTAGGAAGGAAGCTTATTGTGAGTGCCTTGCTCAAACCCCCCCCCCCCAAAAAAAAAACCTGTAGCTGACACTGAGATAGTAGGCGCACGTTCATCCAGCAAATGCAGTCAGACAAAAAGGAGCTTCTTCCTGTTCTCCTGGGAGTCACAATTTAGAGTAGCATAAATCAGGTGGGTACCCGCTGATGTCCTCTGAAGTAAAATAGTACCCAAAGGCCAAGTCAAAGATGGTACAAACCCAGTGCAAGTCACCTAGCCACTCCCTTGATGTTACCAGTCTTCTGTTGACATGCAGAGGGCCGGTAGGCCAGCTGGCTAAACCCAGCTGGGCTGTTTCCTTCCAGCCATCCCGCTGTGAAGACCATCGGCCTCTACCCTGAAGTAAATCAGCGACCGGGCTTCAAAGCCAAGGCACACTGTCAGCAGAGTGAACTGCACACACAGAATAGGCGTGAGGCTTGTGGAAGCATACTACAACTACAGATTTATTAATCATAAATCAGGACAAAGAAACATGTCGTCTCTCTCGTCTTCTCAGAACAGGAAAAGCAAAAGCTATACACAATGGACGTTCCCAGCAAGCTGTGCTGGAATGTAAACAGACATGTGACACACAACAGTTCCACACGTCTGCTCCTTAAGGTGGAATGGAAATCTCAACATCTTCTACTACAGAGATGGGGGAGTCCAGATGGTGTTAGACTACAACTCCCACCCTTCCTAACCATTGGCCATGTTGGCTGGGTCTGGCAGGAGTTGAAGTCCAGCAACTTCTGGAGGGCCACAAATTCCCCATGCCTCTTAGAACAGATGTTTTCAACACACCATCCTTCAGCCACATTATTCTGTTAGGAATGCTCCGTTTGCAACCATGACAGCTGCATTCCTTTGTGGAATTCCATGATGCTGCGCAGACTGTTGCAAGATGGGAATGAGTAGCACACACAACAAAAGTTGAGTATGTTTTGAATGATTGCAGTGTTTCCCAGCCGACTGTTCTGCCCCACAGCTTTGAGATGCATCGTTGGCATCTTTCCTTCATTTCTTCCCTGTTGCAAGTTCACTCTCTCAACATCTACCCAGGTACAGATGGTCAAGCATAGCGTGATCAAAACTGTAATTGCTGAACCATCACTGGGAATGCCTAGCTGTTTTATTTCTATGGAGGGTGCTGGGCTATAAAGTGTCAAGAGCTGGAGACAGGCGTAGGCCTGCAATAAAACAGTAGAGCACCAAATGTCTGTGAAGTGAACTCTTTATTCAAAGAAACAAAACAGCTCAATCCTAGTGGTCACAGCAACTCTTCCCAGTAGGTCTTGCCCCAATGAGGCAATGTCCTGACCTTCCTACCACTCTCTAAGGCTCCTCCCCTGGTTTCTTCCCCCAAAACCTAAGTTGTTGTTGTCTTGCCTCTTATTGTTCTACCCGCTTCATTTCTCTGCGTATTCTGGAAAACCTGGGGGAGGGGAGCTGGTCACAGCAGGGAGATCCCCTGGCTTCTTCAACATCTCTGTCTCCTGGCCCTCCTCCCCTCCTGCCTCTGAGTCTGCAGTGCTCTCTGCTGGAGCCTCTTCCTGCTCACTAAACCCTGTTGCCTCTTCAGCTTCTGACACATCCTCCTCCCAGTCTTCCCTCTCTTCTCCCTCTGACCACTCACTGTCGTCCCACCACCAATCCCCTGGCTCTGAGCCTTCTTCCCCTGGGGGTTCCCCAGCTGGTGAATCCCACTATTCCTCTGCATCCAGCCTTATCCATGACATAAGGTTGATGGCATATGTAGTGTAGTGGTTAGAGTGCTGGGCTAGGACCTGGGAGTCAGCAGAAAGGAACAAAACAAAACCTACTAGTGCTTGAATTACAGAGGGGGCTGGCCTGCCTTACTGCTAGCTGCGTCTGCTGTTTGAAAAAGGCAATACAGAACAGGAGGAGGAGGTGGAGGAGGAGGAGGAGGAGGAGGAGAAGAGATACAAAGGGGCTTGCAGATTTTGATTAAGAGCACCTCTACCTTTCTTAACCTCACTATTGCACTGCTTAGGAACATAGGAAGCTACACTATACTGAGTCCTATCTCAATATTGTCTACACTGACTGGCAGCAGCTCTCCAGGCCCTTCTGCTTGCAAGGCAGAGGCTCTACTACTGAGCTATGGCCCTTCCACTTCCTGTGATGTTTTATTGCAAATGAGCTTTTTAAAAAGTTCTTTCAAAAGTCCTTGTACGTCATCCCATTGTATGAAGCCTTCCACATTTAGTATCATCCGATAAATTCTGTTCCATAACAAGCTCATCCTTCTAAAGGCACATCATCAGTTCCATTCTTCTAGCTGTGAATCAGTGTAAAATGGGAAGGAATACCGTGGGTGGCCGACTCAGTTTTAACTGTGTTTCATGTTGCGACAGGGCCTTGTGGGATGGCACTTACTATGATGGAAGTGTTTTATTTCAGCAGCAATATCACCACCTCCGCCCCTGCATCAAAGCAAACTGCTATAAAAAGACAGCTAAAGTGGAGGTGGGGCTTTGCTACTATTGGAAGTGTTTTCACAGAGGAAAAGATGTCCCTGATAGAATGTATGACTGCAGCTGCACAGCTAGAGGCAAACGAACATGAAAAGAAGCATCATTCTGCACATTATGACTCCAGCAGAAGGGTACTCTATAAGGGGCCATAGTGTACAAAGCCATTTATAGAAAGAGCAACTTGCACACGGGATCAGGTCTACCTTTGTGTATTTGCTCCACGGCGGTGCAACAGGCTACAGTGGGCCAAAACTAGATGAAACTCAGCATCCCCGCATCCAGGTGCCCAATTGTTTTGCAGATCAAAGGAACCCAATTTAGTTCCATAAAGGGTATTTCTGGAGGTTGGCAGAATGCGCAATGGGGTTGAACAGTTGTCATGACCACCAGCAGTAGCTTATGGCTCAGTAGAAGAGCACATAATTTGCACATCAAAAGGTCCCTGGGTTCAACCCCCAGCATCTTCAGGTATGGCTGCCAAAAACCCTAGAAGCTGCTGCCAGTTGATACAGGCAGTACTGAGCAAGATGGGCCAATGGTCTAATTCAGTATAATGCACGTTCCTAGTGTCCTTTGATGCTTTGATGAGAGAGAAACTGACTCCCATGCATGATGAACTTTATATAATATCAGGGATGGGGAACCTCTGGTCTAAATGTGTCCATCATTTAGGCTTCTATTGGATTCTTGACATTCTCCCCAGCCCTGTTTTGCACCATCCTTGATTGTGCTTGCCTGGCTGTTCAGTTTTTAAGTGAACAGCACAAAAACTCACCTCCTTTTTAAATTGCCCCCCCCCCAGCACTCCTTGTAATGTTAATTTACTCATTTAAGCAGCTAGCATTCACCTTTACTCTCAGTTGTGCTCAGTTACATCGTCTTATCGGTGAATTGGATTGGTTCGGATTATGATAATTTGTATGTCTTTACATACATATGATGTCTTTACATCAGAAGTAGGGGCAACCTTCAGTTAACAATCACTGACTGGGTGGTCACCCATGTGAATAATTCAGGAATAATGATTCTTGTTTCATATTTACTTTCTGTTCTATATGTATTATGGATCATTATTTTTAAATTAATTTGGGGAGAAGCAGCAACGAGGGAAACAGGATTTTTAAAGGGTGACATTTGGGAAGAAATTTTTATCATGCCAGTCTCACCAGATTGAATCCAGAATTCTGAACTCATGTTTAGAGCCTAAGATTTAGGAACAGCCCCAATTTATCAGGCTAAGTGGCACCCAAGCTAGCATTCTGTTTCAGCAGCCAGAAAACAGGATAGATGAACTATTTTTGTTCTTCCAATACGCCAAGCGTAAATAAGTTATTTTCACTCAGAAATGAAAGGCAGCTCTGAGAACAAAGACAGGATGATTTTGTCCTTTTGCTTCACAGATCAGCATTAATAGCCAATAAACTGTAGGCTTGAATGAGAACAAAGACATGAATCTGGGCTAGGAGAGTACAAAGCTGGGAAGGCTGTGCAAGAAAATTGCAATTTCGATCTTTTCCCCATAGGGAACAAATTATCTAGATGTGTTTCTCTCTTTGTCAAATACATTTTCAACTGTCATTAATTAGGGCTTAGCTGTAGGCATTATATAATGTGATTGCTTTTCATTTCCTTGTTGTGGGAGGAGGTGCAAGATATAGGAAGGAAAGCACTTTAATAATTTTCAAAGTCTCAATTACCGCAAGTGACCACCAGAGGTCAATATCTTTCCACAGGAATTCCTAATGCCTTCTGCACACAACGGAGCCTATTTAAAGTTTAAACACTGTAATCCCTATGTAGACACCATTGTAAAACAAGTTTTTACTGCCACGTTTAAAGCACTCTTATCAACAAGTGAGATGCACAACCAAGGGCTACCCAAGGAAAAGGAAAATGTTTGGTGTACAGTATACACTGATGGGTGTTGTGCAATTCTTTTCTATAGACTGGAGTGGCCAAGTTGTTCAAGCAAAGTATCACAGTATACCGTAATTAATTTACTATTAACTTCCTGTGTTTTTTTACTACCATTACTACCAGTGTTATTAACTACCATTGATGGTATCCCCAACATACTGAATGTTTTCCTTCTTCTGACATTTGTAACGAGACTGCACAAGGAATGGGCAGAATTCAGCTAAGCGCCTGCATGCCACATTTATTTCAGAAGAAGAATTAGGCAATGTGGCTAAACTATTGCCCACTGAAATAAGGCGTTAATTATGACTGTATCATGCTGTTTGGGTTACAAATTCGAAGTGCAATGTCAGGCAGACATAGTAATTATGAAGTGTTGTCTACACGAAAATGTCTAAGGAAATGAAGAATAAACAGTGAAACCAGCCAGTATTAACAATATCTTAATAATTACATAATAGTTCAGTACTACATAATAGTGCTCCTGTTAACTAGAATCTATTGAAATTGAAGAAAAACTTTTAGAATGTGAAGACAAAAGTTGAAATGTGAGCTTTATTCATAACTATTGCTTTTACATAACCCAGGATAAAATAAACAAACAAAATTACCTAAAGTATAAATTTAGCTCAGTAATCTTAATTTACATTTTTATTGATAAAATACTGAAAGCAGATGAGAAAATACTTCAAGTTTAGAAGAAAAAAGGTGGTCATCTAACTATGAAATCTTCGTGACTACAACTTATTTAGTAGCTTAGAATAAATTCAAAATACAAATATTCTGTGATTCAGTTTCTGTGCTTCTAAAATATATTCATTTCTTACAATGGAAGAAACTGATGTTTTACTTCCAACATTAAAAAACAAACAAAAACATTTCCAGAAAGCCATTTGAACATCCTGACATTTATTCAGGGTGGGGTGTAGAGAAAACATGCAGTATGACTTGCCTTGCAACTCTACATTTGTTCAACCAAATGAACATATAGAACCATATTCTCACATCATGAATGATGGAGAACAACATCATCATGCAATAAATGCATCATGTGACAACTTCACTAATATCCCCAGAAGCAGAAGCAACCATTAGCACGGCCAAGTTGTTCTCAGTACTGTACACAGACTAGGAACACAGATCAGATGAACCCCTTCGGTTTCCTAGAGGTTAGTTCTATAGCATTCAGAGAATATAGCAGAATTCATTACTATGCAGATGTGGGATCACCCTCAACAGTAATGAAGGTTCAGATCCTTTTCTGTATAGTCCATGATGTCTCAATTCCACATGCAAAGTCAAATGCAGCTTTCCTCACATTTTAAGGCAAAGTCTAGAAGGTGTTGAGTGACCTTGGGGTCTTCATAAAGGAGTTGGAGATTGTGCTTTGTTAGGTGCTACTCAATATATCTTCAGACTCTTAATGGGAATCTATTAAGGAAAAGAAGTGTTTGCCATTATGCTGTCCCTTACTATTAAAGGTACAAAATGCACAAGGTGGTAGACTTGTATTTGGTCATATTGTTCTAGAAATGCTCGTTTCAAACATAAGAACAACTTGTTGGGGGGAAAGGTAGTTACCGGTAGATCTTGGCTTTGTGAACTTTGGAGCCAAGAGCAGTTATTGTAACGTCAAGGCTTGCCTGACGTGCAACAAACAATGACCCCATTTAGTGGTAAGAGAAGGAGGGCTAGCCAAAGAGACTGCGCAGTTTTTTGGACTGGAGGTGGCACAGTCACTGGACTCTAAATCCAAAGGTACTGGCACTGCAAAGGCAGCTTAGTGCTCATGAGCTCTTTAGCAGTTCCTCTGAAAGAAGAGGAGAAAGAAAAATGAGCTATGTACAGATCAGCATAAGGTGCTGCTCTCCCTTTCCGGTATTTTGCTTTCCACAGCACGCAGGGTTAAGGTGCTTTTTCACTCGTCTGAGCACTGCAGTTAAGATGAAAAAAGCTACTTTTGCATGCTCTTTGTCATCATCTCCTACCCACAGCTGAGTGCCTGCTTGGCAAGTAAACACCAGTGTAATCAGCTTTTTAAGAGAGCTGTTCTAGAGCAGTAGCTTGTTAGTCTGTTGCAGGAAGCACACAGAGCCCAAGAGTCCTGTGCCACCTTTTCAAAACTTTTATGATGGCATAAGCTTTAACAGAAAAGAACCTCCATCTCATGAGTGCATGAAGTACAAAGAGGTCTTTTAACAAACATTTGTTGTGCCTTTCTGCATTGCAAATAACAGTGTGGCAAGGAGTGGCATGGTACTGTACTGGCCTGTGAATGTATTTTAAAATCACCAACACAAATAACTCATTTTAATGTTTTGGTTTGCCCAAAAGAAATTCATAACCACGGGCAGATCCACACCATACACTTAAAGCACACACCTTCCCCAAAGAATCCAAAATTTCCCCTCACATAGCTACAATTCCCAACACTCTTAACAAACTACAGTTCCCAAGATTCTTTGGTGGAAGCCATGTAGTTAAATTGTGCATTAGATATGCTTAGGTGTATGCCATGGTTCTGCCCCACATGCATAATTTTGGGGTGTATTTTAATTTTCTAGATCAAGAAACTATATTTTAAAGTATTTTAGGTTTTCCTTGAGTGTTTCATTAAAAACCTTGCAACTCGACATGTGGAATTGATTTTCAAGATCCCCCAATGAGCTTCATGGACAAATAGACAATTGCAGGACTCCCTGCTCCATAACCAGCGCTAACACTACCCTGACATTCTACAGTATCAGTGAATTTGTCCCAGCCATTATTTATTATATGAGTATATTTCAATATATGCACACATAATATCTTCTCATTTCAGAGATTAGTTTTACCGCAATTTGATTTCAGGATTTATATTTCTGTCTTTTGCTGTAAAGTTATTTCAGGAGGATTTCCTTATACTTCAGAATTAAGGTTGAAAAATATATTTTGCATTAGGAAGGAATTTCTTCCAGAGTAAAGGTAAAGGACCCCTGACAGTTAAGTCCAGTCACAAATGACTCGGGGGTTGCAGCGCTCAAAGTCAAGCCATAAGCCACACTTCCTAAGCAACTTTTCCCTGCTCCATGTGGCTTGCTTACTTATAATCCAGAGCTACCTTTTTAAACACCCTGCTATACTACTTGCATATTTTGTCCAATTCGCATGGATTCCTATGTGGTGAGTGAATGGCCCTCCCTCAATGTGTGAGATGGGAAGTCATGTGTGATTTCAGTCCATCAGTCTCCATTTTTCATATTTCCCAATTACGTTATCCCTCTGCAGGCAATGTACACGTTTGCATGTGTATTAAATGCAAAATACAGTAATACATCCGCAAACATCCGCCTCGTCTAGCATCCATTCCAGAGAACGTCCACAGCAAACCCGGAATTACCAGAACGGGTTACTTCCAGGTTTGCCGCTCGCGCATGTGCAGAAGCGCTATATTGCACATGCGCAGATGCAGCATTTTGCCCTGCATCCTTTTCGGCTAGCAGATGGGGCTCCGGAACCGATCCCAGTTGCAAAACAAGGTACGACTATACTGTTATTGCAATATCCATGAGTAAAGGAAATGAAAAACCAATGCACAAAGAGTAGGTTCTGTGCATTTTAACTGAAAACGTGTTCTCTTCTTTTAAAAAACAAGTAGTTTAATGTTTCTTGTAGGTATAAGTTCAATGCCAGACTGAATGTTTTGAAGAGAGTCAGATCAGCTTATGGATCCCTGGCCCTTCATGAATCATGCTAGTGCTCAAGTCTCTCTGGAAACCCTTCAAAGACCCGAGTGAGGTGATTCTCTATACTTTTTTAGTATTAAGGGAAAGGCACTCTATACCTGTTAAGGGTCACTTTATTCCTTACAAATTTCAGGAAACAGTCTTGGTACTGATATAAAGTCCATGATTGTTAACAATGAATGCTGTGCTCTCAATAGGGACACTAAATACAGATACCTTTTCATAGGGTGGGACTTCCACTTTTATAATGGGGTTCTCCCCCTTCCTCTCTTCACATGCCCCTGAAATTGACTTGGGTCAGGAGAACCCCTGGAACAGCACAAAGGGAGGGAAAGGGGGGATCATTCCACCTGGCAAGACAAAATGCTTGCCCTGGTGGATCTGGAGGAGTGCTGTAGTGAAATATTACCATAGTTCTTATGGGGGGGGGACCAACAACTTATATTCTGTGTTCCTACTGAGTGGTTGCTGTACAGAAAAGAGATTTTTTTATCATATATAAAAGTTTAACAACAGCTACTTTAGAATGTTATTACAATTTGTAAGACTGTTTTTTAAGTCAAGGTAGAATAGGTGGGGAAAGAAGAGAATAAAATAAGCTTGCTTGGGCCAAGATTACATTTTCTTGGACTGGTGGTGACAACTCTCTATTCCAGAGTCCTATTTAACAACACAGCCATCACACAACACTTCTCTTCATCTCAGAGACTATTTGTCTTCTCTTTCATTTGATAGGGCTAAGGAATGGAAGAAACCGGAGTTCAAAGAGATTGTGGATGAAGGACACTGCTTCATGTCCCAAAGCAAAATTACTTAAGCTTATTGGATGTGAATTACTCCATTTTTCTCACTTATTTAGAAGTGATCTATCAACCCCCGCCCACCAGACTTAACAGAAATCTAATTGTGCAGCAACAGCTTTCAATGGATTGTTTCTAGGGCTGGAATCAGGGACTAGCACTGCTGAAGCCCACACTCCAACAGAGGACTGACAACCCCAGACCTCCACTACTCCTACACTTTGCTATTGCTACCTAGTCATCTGTCTCCTAAGCAAGCATATAGTGACAGGAGCAAAGAGGAAGAGGAACAACCTCTGCTCACCTTGCTTTTCCCCTCTAGGCAACTGCAGGCACCTTTAAATACATGGACCATTCACGGCAACTTGCCTGGTCTCACCCCACCCCCCACCCTCGAAAAATCCCCACAAACAAAAGCCAAAGCCAGCACTGACTGCTTCTAACCTTCAATTCTATGAAACATAATCAAGCATAAGAAGATCCTGAATCATAGCCAAGAAAGGAAATTAGTTTCAATACAGTACTGAATTGTGAATAACTAAGAGCAACTGAAAGAAAACATGAAAACAGCCTTTAAAAATGAAATATTATATAAGATTGAAAATGTAGATTACAACTGCCACTTTTTTAAAAAGGGGCATACAAAAATAAATATGACACAACTGCACTCTTAAGCTGACAAAGGCATTACATGTCTATCCACATGTAATAAATGCAGCACTGTAAACCATATGAGAGGTAACAAAATTATTTATATCAACTTGAGGTGAAATTTATTTAGGTGCTGTAACTATAAAGAATTTGTCCAGTCACCCATGAGCCAGACACAGCTTGAACATGGTTCTCAACAAACCTTACCTTTTGAGCTCAACGACTCCTAAGAGAAGTATGATTTCCATTTTAGGATCCATTTAACAATATGCTTGAATATGCCTGTTACAAATTATATTATTTTCTAAAACTGATTATGAAAACTAAACAAACAAACAAACAAACAAACAAACAAACAGATAAATAAGGGGAGGGAATTCAGCACTTAACCTAATGTCACCCAATTATTCACTAACAATGTCAGTATGGCTCCAACCCCTGATTATTTTAAAGTGTAGCTATGATGCTAAAAATAAACTCACAATATATGGGACGGGCAGAGTAAGAATTAAAAATAAACAAGAAACATTTAACTGCTACCAGTTTTATACGTATTCTCCATGAAGCTAGACCAAAAATGCAAATTAGTGACATTTTATGGTGGAGGACATTGTTCTGCCATGTTGTGCTCCAAGATCAAGCACCTGCTTTGAAAGATTTCCAAGTACCTGGGAAAATTGGTGTTAATATTCAAACAATCTAAATAACTTACATGTACTCCTGGCCAAGAACAAACACTGCCTTCTCTTGGGGCAGAACATGATTTGCTACATTCAGTGGCACTTGTATACAGTATTATGCAGTAAATACTGAAAATAAAAGAGTTCTATATTATCACCAAACTTACTGACAGCATCCTGAATACCATCAATTTAATTAACCTGTTTCAACATATATCAGTGCCTACACAACATGAACAATTTCCTTAAGAAATTAATAGAATGCTTTGGTTCTCCAGTTTTCAGTCTGACCAGTCATTTTCATCACATTCCGAATCATCTTCTGAATCGCTGTACTCCACAGCAATGCGTCTGGAAAGAATTGTGGCCACATCATTTCCAACAGGTTCACGCTTAGCTTCTTGTTCACGCTGCTCTTGTACTTTTTTCAACTGTATTCCTGAAGAAAGCAATGAGACAAATTATCACACTGTTATTTTCATGGGTAAAGTGTTTTTTTTTTCTTTTTAAACAAGAGTAACCTTACAAGTACAGTACACAGGACTGAAAAATTAACAAAAATATCTTAGGGTTTAAAACACAATGAGAATTCACAGAAATAAGGAATTCCAAGAGTTAATATGCTCTTGGTGATTGTTTTGGCTTTTCCACAGGCCTCTGTACTTTTCAATAGAAATGACAACTTCATCTATCATGTAAAACAGTCATTATTCCCCAAGAGAAAAGGAGGCAATTCAAATACCTCTCATGTTACCAGAGGCTATTAATTTACTTTGATCTGCTGTTTTTTTTATTAAGTTTTCAGGTTTTAAAATTTTACAATCAATTATCCAACCACCAACATAAAAAAAGAATTCCAAAGAATCTCCTGAATTTCCCTCCTCCCCTTTGTGAGTCCTTTTATTAACTGCATCTTTTCCTCCTGCATCTTTTTCATTAATCCAAATCTTTTCCATCTCTATTATATCCAAAGTTCAACATTGAATTAGAAGAGGAGTTTGGATTTGATATCCTGCTTTATCACTACCCGAAGGAGTCTCAAAGCGGCTAACATTCTCCTTTCCCTTCCTCCCCCACAACAAACACTCTGTGAGGTGAGTGGGGCTGAGAGACTTCAAAGAAGTGTGACTGGCCCAAGGTCACCCAGCAGCTGCATGTGGAGGAACGGAGACGCGAACCCGGTTCCCCAGATTACGAGTCTACCGTAGAATTACAAGTGTTATTCCAATCCTACTAATGATTTTAGTTGTTTACAACAGTTTTTAAGGTAAATCATGTATTTCCCCCATTCCTTATTGAAATTTTGGTCCTCCTGGGTTCTGATTCTTCCAGTCATTTTTGCCAATTCGACATAGTCTACCAACTTAATCTGCCATTCTTCTCTAGTAGGGAGCCAACTAGGTTTTTTCTATAGGTATGTTTGCCCAAGAACAAAATCAAATACTTCATTGTGGCGAATTACTGTATATCAGGAGAATAGAAAGCATTGGACCCAACAAGAAGAATATGAATGCCATTACTTAGCTTTCAAGATGCAACACTGTACACTGGTACCTCTGGATGCGAACGGGATCCGTTCTGGAGCCCCGTTCACATCCTGAAGTGAACATAACAGCGACTGCGTGTCTGCGGGTTGTGTTTCGCCACTTCCGCGTATGCGCGTGACATCATTCTGAGCATCTGCGCATGCGGCGAAACCCGGAAGTAACGCGCTCTGTTACTTCTGGGTCACCGTGGAGCGCAACCCGAAAATATTAATCCCGAAGCTACTTCAACCCGACGTATGACTGTACTTATAAATTAAAAGCACGGCTTATGCAAAGTTATGGAAAACCCAAACACTGGTCTGTTTAAGCCTGACCATTCTTAATGTACCCTTACCCATCCGAATGGCAGCCAGAAGATCACTTCGAGCATCACTGATGGGTGATTGTGTGGGCTCATGCCGCTTTGCTTCAGCCAGTGCAGGCGCATGCATCGGAGAGGATGAGAGAGAGGATCCTGCAGCAGGAGGGCCTGGAGGGGGAGGAGGCGGGCCTGGAGGAGGGGGAGCTGTAACAACAAGCCCAGTAGAAGGAGGATGAAGAGCAGCAGAATATATAGATCCAGTCACTAGTCCAGGATGGGAAGGTAGCACAGGGATTTGGAGAGGACTAACAAAAGCGGTCTGTGCAGAAGGAATCATGGGTGGAGGGGGAGGCGGCGGGGGTCCTGAAGGATTGTAATAATCCACCATCTGAGCTGCAAGCATCCTATATATAAAATAGAACACAATATTTGTTAACTGGCATACGAGCTAGCAGATTTGCAGTGTGCACCCAGTAGCATATGCTTCATTTGGTAATGAATATGATTGCATAAAAAATACTGGGTTACATTGCATTGATTTTCTTCACTTTTTCTGGCAACTCAAACTTTTCCAGTTGCCTCTTACTAAACACACAACACGCATAGCACACATCTCTCTGTTTCAATATCAACATCAAGTTTTCCCACATCCATTTTTACCTTGGTTTAAATATAGCACTGGGAAGCAGTAAAGGGTCCTTACCTAGTTTGCTGGAGTATTTTCTCTAAGCATGTGAGCCTCAAGTACTGTAGCAACCTAATCCTACAACAATACAGCTTAAGTATATCCCTCACTGAACATTAACCATAGTTAAGACCTCTTATTTCCACTCTTTTTGTCTATGTGTCCCATCCCTTCCCTCCACGTCGTTGCTGATTGTAAGCCTGAGGACAGGGACTGTCTTGTTAACTGATCTCATGTAAGCTGCTTTGGGAGCCTTTCAGCTGAAAAGCAAGGTAAACACATTTTAAATAAATAACAAAAGGGATTTTTTACCCATAATCAGCTGGTACCAATGACACAGTCCCTAGGGATCCATCTACGGCTTGGGGTGGGGGTGGAGGTGGTTGTTGAGGTCTGTTTAAGGTAGCATGCCGCACTGTTGTAGAAGGTGGCCTAAATTCATGCTCAAGGCCCTGGTTTGCAAGCATGTACTGAGCTCCATCTCCTGCTCCATATGAAGGCATCATTGGCTGCTGGTGGAGGGAATGATTTGGAGTAGCAGGATATGAATAGCTGGTAACATCTGAGGCATGAGATCTAAAATACAAGCGGAGATGATGCAGAAATTAGGAGGAAATGCATTAGTTTCACTGTCTTTGCAAAGAATTTTCTACAGCTACAAAGTGCAGCTTATATTTACAAAATCTGAATTTTCAAATTCATCGATTTTCCTAATACACAGAAACCGTAAACTTGCAGGGTATGCATTCTCTCACATACAAGGCGATATTAGTTCTATGAGAAGTGATAGAAAAGTACTATTACCAAGAAAAGCAAAAGATGAAAGCAAAACTAGAAGCTGAGACCAAGAGAATATTTTCATTTATCAAAAACAACCCAACTCCAAGACCTTAATATTTTATAAGTTGCTTTTTTTTTTTTTTTTTTTGCAAATAATTACAATTGGATTAAAGAGGCAGAGAAAAAAGAACTATTAGTGGAACACAGAACTTATAAAGATACTAACTCTGTAGAGCTTATTGGTTAGGGCCAACAGACAATTTATTTGCATGCCTGAGCTGAAAAAGCTGCATTAGTAAAGACAAATTGTGTCAAATAGTAATTTGGTTTAAAAAGGTATCAGTAAAATAGATGCTCATCATCTTTTCAGACAGGAAGCTAGGCAAGCAACAAAGCACCAGAGGTTTGAGTAAAACAAAAAGACAAACCCTTTGGGCATCTTGGCCTCTTTTGTGCTTCCTGTCTGCTCTTGTTTCTTTGTATCACTTATGAACTCAATGCCCATTTTCCTTCTCTCCCACTCTTCTCTTCTTGTCCTTACTTTCCTCACATTAATTTGCTGGTGCCGGCTTGGATTCAGCTTGTGTCTCTCTTTCTGAATCACAATGGGCATAGCATAAATGCATTGTAAATAGGACTCGCCAATTTGGAAACATCAGAATTTCAAATTCCAATAGTTACATAAAATTGCTATGTTTGCTTATCATTTTTATGCATATATAAGCAGTGCATCAAAATTATAACAAGAAGCGCATTTGTGTAGGCTTGTTTTGAATGTAACACTTGCGTTTACAATACTGCTATTACAATTCATTCACAAGGCAATTTTTCATGCTACAAAAAAAGGAGTAAAAAAAAGTACATGTCAGTCAAGGAAACAAAATGACTGGAGTAAGTGAATTAATCCAGTTAACAGAGTTGACAAGAATATGATTCCCATGGTTCAAGAGGAGTAGAATTTCAACAAGTGACTGGGAATCACAGAAATGCTTTCCTCTCTATTAAGTTGGAGAACAGTTTTGCTCAGGAAAGAAGTTATGTAGCATGAAAGAAGAATATTTTCCTAGTGCAGACAAAACATCCTGAATAGCATCATAGAAATACAGAAGTAATTCTCTTTAAAACATGGCTTTCTATGAAAGTCAGCTTCTGGGCTCTTCTTGCAATCCTCTTTTGCTTTAACAGCCTGGACTTTAAAAATAACTACAAGATGACATAAACAAGCCATAATAGATGTTAGTGGAATTGTGAAATGTTGTTAGGCAGTCTGCATTATTTGCTGTGGGTTGTTCCTTCCTTCCAATTAAATTAATTTGGAGAACAAATATGAAAACAAAAACGTCTCTAGAGACCGCTTGGCCAATCAACTTGAATGTTCCACTTTGCTTGAACACAGACCTCCCACTTAGCACAAAGAAGTACAACACAGAGAGAGAATACCGGTGGTAAATACCGTTGTACACACTAGGGATATGTTTCTGTTCAAAACCATTTTTAAAAATATTGCTTCTGGTTCTGCAGCTCCTCTCTGAATACCAACTGTATGAACAGTGAACTTTATTCAATTAGCAAAATCTACTAATATGAAGCCAGTATATTGCCTTGCATGTGAAGAACCATTGCTTTCTAAGTACTACACAAAAGTTTAGAATATGTTTTTTCTTAAAATCAGTAAAATCATTAAATTGAAAAAAAAATCCATGTACTAAGTTGCCTATAGCAGTACAATATGGCAATCTAGAACAGAAACACAAACATACATGCAATGTGGTTGTATAGTAACAAGTAACAGATTTAAGTCACACTGGCCTTTCAAATAATTTTGAAAATGCCTGTTGTAACATTAATTGAATGTTTCATTGCAATTCTACAGTTAAGCTTATTAAGAATATAAGGATACTATGCATATCTGAATGTGTAATACAACAAAAAGGTTTGTTGTAAACAGACCTAGTATCAGGGGACAGAGATCCCTCGGATGATGCTCCATGGTATATACTTTGAGACAACCTGTTGTCTGGTCTAAGCTCTTTGTCATATGCCATCATATTCCATTCCTGGCGCCTGTTCCTTGCTTTTCTAACCTTTTTCACCTCACGAGTTGTGCCATCTATACGCTTTTGCTCCTAATGTTACAGAACAAGAAAGCAAGGCATGCGAAAGGAAGAGACAAGGAAGGAAAGAGCAAGTTAAATGCTGTTAAGAGAATGAAAATAAGTAGATATATAGGTGAGCCAAGCAAATTATAGTGAAGCCATATTCTAAAGAGCTCATAGGTTATACATCTGACAAGTTATCAGCTGTGCAGTAATATATACATAGCAAACACAAACATTAAATTTACATATTAGTGTTTTTTCACAATTGTAAAATTGTATGGTTTGCAAAGCCTGCTTTAAACAATACCATGCTAAACTGTAGTTCTACAGAGCTACTGTAATCTTAGTGTTCAGACAAGCAAATAAAAAGGTTCACAGTGCATCACAGCAAGTGGCATGGAAATATTTTCCCATCAGAGTCCAGGGGTATGTGAAGATACATCTACAAACAAGAGTTGGTGTGTTTTTTCTGGCACTGGAATAAACTTGGCTTCCCTTCAACACCACATGTACTTTTTCTGAAATCAACTGACTTCCTCTTTTAAGCAGTTACCTTACAGCAAAGAGCTGCGTGGTATTCATCCTTGCAAATGGAAAAAGCTCAGTACTTATACTGTCCTGCCAAACAAATACCAAATAGGTTTCATGCACATGGAAGGATAATGGATCACAACACAAACGACTCATTAGAGTATATTAAAATCAATGATAAAAAGACAGTCGTACCTTGGGTTTCAAATGCCTTGGCTCCCAAACAAATCAGCTCCCGAATGATCGAAACCCAGAAGTGAGTGTTCTGGTTTTCGAACGTTCTTTTGGAAGCCGAACGTCTGACAGGGCTTCCACTGCTTCTGATTGGCTGCAGGAGCTTCCTGCAGCCAATCAGAAGCCGCGCTTTGGTTTCCAAATGTTTTGGAAGTCGACTGGACTTCCGGAACGGATTCTGTTTGACTTCCAAGGTGCGACTGTACATGCATTTGGGGAGAACGGTTAGATTAATTGCTTTTCAATTATGAAAGAGAAATTGCAATGAAATCATAAAAATATATTCTTTAATCACACAGCTACTAAGAAGCCTAAAGCATATCTCTTCACCTTTTCTCTTCCTGTATAGTTCTAGGCACCTAGGACAGCAAAGGCTATCTATTCCTGATATACCCGTTTTCTAGGCTGATTTCAGATACAAAACTGCCTTGGTCACCTTGTCAATGACCTAAGCTAGATGAAGACTGAGAAAGGATGATTTAATTGTCCTGGGTCTCCTAGCAATCTTTGATACCAGTGATCAATACATTCTGCCTGTTTGTTTGTTTTTTAGTGTTTGGAGGGAGCTTTTTGCAGTGCTTTTGCTTATAACTCAAACATTTATTCTGTTGCAAACTCTTAAATTACAGTCATCATATTTTATGCAGATGGGAAGACAGCCGAGGTTAGTGATAACAGCAACAGGCAAGCCCGTTTAAGACCATCTGTTCACAGAAGGAGGATAAAGTATGCTACAGTAACCATTTCATTGGAATTAAAACCTCAACATTCTTAGGCAAAGTCAAACTAAAAACGGGCATTTTACATACAGAAAAACTCAACCTTGTTAGCACACAAGTTACATTGCCCTCCCATCCCCACTTCACATATCCTCACCAAATCAGCAAGCTTTCCCTCACCAAGCAAATAATCATCCAAGTCTTCTGATCACAGAATGTGGTGCTTTGCTTTATTTCAGAAGGAGTAGTAAACAAAAAAGTCTTCTTCTCTTAGTGATGTTCTTATTTACTTTTGTACATTGCCTAGGTCAGATAGGTGGTCTGGGAGTTCCAGTATGACCATAGCCACACAGAAATGCCAGTACATTTTATATTTAAAAATAGCTGATTTATTGCTTAGTGACATTATTCAGGAATTTAATTTGTATGTACTCACACTGACAGCAATGAACATCATTCCTAAAACTGCTCCATTATATACTCTTCCATGACATACCTTAGGTGATTCTTTATTCAGACTCACCCATAAAAAGCAGATGGACATATTCTCAGAATAAGAAGAATAAAGTCAATTTGCATTTTAGAGTGGAAACAATCTAAAGAAAACCATCAAAAGCTCAAAGAACTTTATGAAATAAGTTTATAATCATATAATCTATTTTTCAAAAATATGTTTTCTGAAACTAGTAGGCTATTTTTGCTAGAATTTTTTAAGAGAAGAAGTTAAGACACACATTTAAGATTGAAATATAAAAGTATGAGATAATCTTGCTATTTTTCCAGTCATATGTATGTCAAGAAAAACATTTAAACAATGAACCATTTTTATTCCAAAATATGGCTGGTAAACCACGTGCATACATTTTAAAATGTGCCTGTTTACCTTTTGGCGTCTCTTCTCTTTTCGTTTGTCTTCTGTATCTTGTAACATTTTTTCTTTCCATAGGTCAAAGAAATAAGAGGGATCCGTATAGAACTTCAGCCCATCCTTTTTATCATCTCTGTGAACAAAATGAACAGATATTGAGATAACAGGAGGATTATTGTTTAAAGCTTACTTAGAGACCCAAGCAAGTATTCTAGCGTACTCATGACTCTGCAGATAACCTAGTGGGAAAGGCTCCAATGGTGCCAATGTACTGCATAGGATGCCATTTCCAGACAGAAGACCTACCTCCCAATGAAATGGAACAGTTCTATCTGTTTCAAGTAGCAAGCCAGCTACTCTGCCAACTGAACTGTCATGAATAAGCACCCAGGTTCTGGTGACTCAAATGGTACAATGAGGTGCTTACTTAAGAATAGGCCCAATACGTATTACATTTGTTTGGATAAAAGAGTTTATCATAGGGAGCAGACCTACACTTTAATGAGAAGCTGGCTTTCCTGCAACCAAACCCGTAAGTGCAGCACCCATTGGCCACTTCACTCAGGGCCCGGTGCAAACTGCATCTGGTTGTGCCAAGGTATCAATTGGGAAAACCAAGTATGAATGGGTGTTTGAGGTAAATTGAAAATGACAAGAAGCAATGTTCAAACAATTATTTAAAACTTAGAAGTACCGTATTTTTTGGCCCATAGGGCGCACCAGCCCATAGGGTGCACCTAGTTTTTTTTGGGGGGGGGGAATAAAGGGGGAAATTTTTTCAGGATGCAGGCAGCTCTCCGCAAGCCGTGGGAGCCCAGCGCGAAGTTGCGCCAGGCTCCCACGGCTTGCGGAGAGCTGCGCAAAGTTCCTGGCGGGAACTCCCGCGGGCTCCCAAGGCTTGTGGATAGCTTCCTGAAGCCTGCATTCGCCCCATAGGACGCACACACATTTCCCCTTCATTTTTGGAGGGGAAAAAGTGTGTCCTATAGGGCGAAAAATACGGTATATTGTGTTCAAATCAGCAAGCTAAACCACCCCCCACGTAGATAGATTTTGAGATTCTAGCATATTTACTCTGAGAGGTGCCTTAGCTTAGCATCTTTGCACCTAAAAATATTTTAAAAAAAACAAAAACTCTCAAGCACTAGAGAGATACTTTAACTTGAAGATATGCTGCCTGTCAGCGTACTGTGGGCTAAATTGACTCTTTCCGACCTTCTTATAGAAGTCAACTGAACTATCTTTGGGCTACTGATATGGAGCCTTAGAATCATAGAAGAGTTGAAAGGGACCACAAGGATCATCTAGTCCAACCCTCTGCAATGCAGGAATCTATCACCCAATGTGGGGCTGAACCCAGAACCCTGAGATTAAGCATCTCATGCTCTACCAACTGAGCTATGCCTCAGGGCTGTTGTCTATATCAGACTCCAAAGAAAAGCTAACTGGGCAATATTCAGTAGCTTGAATCTAGTATTGATTACATCATTACTTGTGCAGGCCTATTTATTCATTTGTAGTTGCGTTACCTATATGAAGTAAGGATATTCAATGGAGGTGGTTTGTCACTCCGATTATAAATATCAGCTACAGGATTGGGGATGCTATTCTTCGAAACCACCTGCTGGTCCTGTACTGTAGAACTTTTGAATGCTTTTTTCATGTTGATATCCTGTAATGACACTGTTGACAAAAAGAACAAAATTAGTAGACAGAACTAAATTGAGAAAAAGTTAACCACAATATCCAGGAGTAAAGCAAATCAAAATATTGAACACATTTGATAAGAGGAAGAAGTGAGGAGCAAAACTGATTAAATTCTTGTTCCTATATAGAATACAAAACATGCCCTTCACACAATTTGTGGGTGCAAGATTCTTAACAAGTCAGACATGGTAATATTTCCCCAACAACATTGTGTAAGTAAAAATATTTGTCCCCCAAATCCACAAGATTATGTATGACATAACAGGTTGTATATAGAGTAACTTAGTATGCACATTATGTGCTATGTTAAACAGCATAAACATGTGCATTGCATATCATGAAGAAAAACTGATCTGCCCAGTGACAACTTGCTCTTGTTTTCAAACTAAGTTCTTCAAGTGGCCTTTGCCTAGCATCCATACAAGTGAGGCGAAAGCCAAGCAGAAACCCTTAATTTCACAGTTGCTTCCCTAACGGATATAAATACATACTGCAAAATGCATTTGAGCTGCACAACTAGTGTTTGGGATTATTTGGTTGCAAACAGTTCTATTTTTTTATCATAGTTCAAATTGTGTATCCATAGGACCTAAGTACCTTTGACCTCAACTGTAAGTTGTTGTTATAACACCAACCTGACATTAAACTTTTGGAGCAGATTTGGAAATATCAAAACTATTTTGGGCAACAAAATACCCTTTTCACAGAAAAACTGGTCTTGTTCAGAACAGCTCCTATCCCAGCTGAAAATAAAGCAGGCAACATACCTATGCCACTCCAAAAAAAGAGATGAAAAAGAAATGCAACACTGTCCACAAAATAGGCAACCTCTCCCAAAAAATCCCTCAATTCTTTTACAAATTTGGGAGGGGCAGAAACCCTGGAAGGTGTCACATTAGGGACCCCATGGACACTACATTTGGGGACCTATATTGTAACATAATATGCTACCTGGCTTAAAATGCAACACACATCTGCTTTTAATTACAAAATATATCAATCAATGAAACCAGCTTTAAATAAATGCATTATACATCTGCATATTTGATTAGAATGTGTATTCAACACTAGATTTACAAATTATGCAATCTATTATTTAAGCTTTTTAAAGGGTTATATTGACTATGAATCAATTTTCAGAAGCAGAATGTGAAAGTGAGGCTTCTAAATTTCATTTCTATGCAGCTTCTGCCAACAACCCAAAGAAAATATGTAGCTTCTGTAACCGCCGTTCTAGACAAATGACAAAACTTCTGCTCCTGTAAATGTCTTCAGTTGTCTAGAATGGCATCCTCAATGAACACAACTAGGCATTCCTTTTGTAAGTATACACAAGCAAGCAAAGATATAAGGAGTCATATTGTATTCAGTGAAGTATTAGAACTTCAGATGTTGCATTAAGACTGAAGACAGTGATGCAAACAGGAACATAGGAAGTTGCCTTATACCAAGTCGGACCATTGGTCCTCAAGCTTAGTATCTTCGATACTGACTGGCAGTGGTTCTCCAGGAATTTAGCCAGGTATCACTTTAAGACCTACCTAGACATGCTGAGGATTGAACTTGAGACCTGCATGCAAAGCTGATGCTCTACCACTGAGCTACAGTCCTTCTCAAAATATAATGTTGTCATAAACTAGCTACAATTATGGTCATAAATTTGTGCTCTGTTACATAGGTAGTAGTGCTGCTACTCTAACCCCTTTCATATCTCATCCTCAGCACATTCATTTTATGCGAGGAGGGAGTAGTATTATGCTGGTGGCCCCACACTCATCAATCACTACCATGCCCTATTGGCCTTGGCTCCAACCTCCATGTGTAAGCGCTCCTTGTGTGGAAGCTGTAGGCACTGTCAGTGGTGGAATCCCATTCCCTCCAACATACAAAGAGCCAACACATAGAAATAAGTTATGAAAGGGGTTACCAAAGGTATCTGAAATTGCAATTGTGAGGCAGTAGCTCTACATGACAAGCTTAAGAAGAGTCTGCTGGATCAGGCCAATGGCCCATCTTGTCCAGCATTCTGTTCTCACAGCAGCCAACCAAATGCTTGTATGAAACCCACAAGCAGGACCTGAGCAGGGGAGTACTCTCCCCTTCTGCGGTTTCCAGCAACTGGTATTCAGAGGCATGCTGACTCTGACCATGGAGACTCTAGCAATTGATACTGATACAGAATTTATCTCCATGACACAGCCACTGAATCTTGAGAAGTAACCTAGGCCCAATAAAATCAATGGGCTGTATCAGCACACAACAGTGTAGACTGCATCCAGTGTTCTAACAATCTGGTTATAAAATACCAAAAGATCAGTTTTCTTGGGCAACAGTTTATCCTACAGTGGTGATATGTATCTATTACTCTTCTGGAATAAGAGGTTTGAGATGGGCATTGCTCATGTTCATCTACCTACTGCAAATTAATAATACATGAAATATACCCAAGCAATAGATCCAATTAAAAGTAGGGCTCCTGCAAAGAGAGATAAGGGCATGGACTTCTAGTGGCAAATATTAAGTGGCAAATATTAAATATATTTTCCTCTTCCTCCCCTTTCCCCCCCTGCAACTGCCACAGATTCCCCCCTCCCAAAGCTGCTACCTTAAAAAAAACAACAACCAAGATGAAATATCACTCAGTACCAACTCCAAAGGAAAAAGTAGTGATTGCTGAGCAATTAATTACTGTGCTCTTGTCAATATCACTTCTGGCTCAATGCTCAAATACAATTACCTACCTTCTTCCACAGTTGAATCCAGCTGGGTGACTTTGACAGCAAGGCGGTCAATTCTGTCTTGAAGGGAATTTGCCCTGATGTAGAAGTTGTTGGCCTCATTAAACAACTCACCAAATATGTCTTCAGCATGTTTGCCTATAGAGAAAGAAGACAACATCTCCCCAGGTGTTTGACACACACTATGCACATGTATTTGCACACAGAAACAGTACAAAGTTTCTTCAGAGAGTTTTCACTATGCTTCTGGTGCTTTATGCAAGTTGACAAGCACAGAATTCCCACATTTATCCAATGTGACTGAAAACTGCTCTTTTCAGACACAATCCTACACACAGGAATGCTACACACTGTCAGAGCAGGTATAAGCAGGGCCAGCCCAACAACTTTTGCTGCCTGTGATAAAGGACAAGTTTTCCCCATTGAATCTTACTTCAGCACTGGCAACAGGCTAGTGTCCTCCCCTTGCAGTGCACCTGAAAGCAGCAGACTAGTTTAGGGGGTATATTACAGGTCTGTGATATCCCGCAGAGAAGAATGGCCCAGGAGGAACAGGCGGCTGCTACCCTCAGTAACTGAATATTATAAATGTAATTCCATATACTACATATGGCATGTGTGATGAATTAATGGCTTCTCTTTGCCTAATGGTTGGGCCAGTGCTGGCTCCAAATCTTTAGATACCCAAAGGCAAACAAGCATTTGGGAAGAAGGGGTGGATCCACATGGCCAAAGCTTTAAAAATCCATAAAAGACTGCTCTACACCCCCTAGACTTAGAAGAGTTTGGCTCTGATATCCCGCTTTATCACTACCTGAAGGAATCTCTAAGTGGCTAACATTCTCCTTTCACTTCCTCCCCCACAACAAACACTCTGTGAGGTGAGTGGGGCTGAGAGACTTAAGAGAAGTGTGACTAGCCCAAAGTCACCCAGCAGCTGCATGTGGAGGAGCGGAGACTCGAACCCGGTTCATCAGATTACGAGTCTACCGCTCTTAACCACTACACCACACTGGCACAAAGGAAGGTAAAAGAAAGAGGGAAACACTGGACACAAGGCCATACAGGATATGAAGTCAAGGTGGCAAGGCATTGATTTTACTTATTTTGATTATTCACATGCAAAGGTGCTGAGACTGCTAAACCCAAAGTCATCATGCCACTTAAGCCAGCTTCAAAACTGTGTATACTCTTCAAGTTTCCCTTAAAAAGAAAAAAACACATTTTAAAAGCCATCCAGTTACTTACTTAGGCTGCTTAGCTGGCGTATGATAGCAGCAAGAGTACTATTGGTTACACATTCTAATTCACTAGTAATTCCCTCGGGCAGAGCTCCTCTGCAGAGGTGTCGAGGTTCAATGTTCCTTTTGACTAACGGCATGATTCAGTGTCTGCCAAAACAAAAGAATAAAACATTAGTCTCACCCCACCACAATACTCCCCAAAACTTTTTTATAAAGGGCGGCAGCTGTCGTTGCAGTATGAGAATAATACAGCATGGCTTGAATACTCATGGTGTTTGAATACTATTACTAGGCAGGGAAGAAAAAGGGCTGGCTCAGTCCTGCCCCACAAGGCCTTGTTTTGGAGTCTTTCACTGAGTTCTGCTGGTGTCCAGCCCATTTGACAGGCGGAATGGATGCCTCTGCTCAATCTAACATAACCACCACCTAGGTGTTTGGGATTGCTGCGTATCACTAAATTCTCAGGAGAAATCCCAAGAAAAATATAAACCACTATCATTCCTCTGAAGACAAATATTAGACTAGAAATGAAGATTCTCATAGCAAATAAGTCCCTAAATATTTTTAAATATGTTTTGTAAATTAAGTATTGGATAGGACATGTTCAGGAGTTGTCCTACTTCCTTCTCAAGGTATTATTTACCTTTCATTTATTAAAAAAGCAACAGCAGAAAGTGTTAGAACAAAAGCCAATGGATTTTGTCATACCGAAACAGGACCTCCAGGTTTAGAGTCAGTTGCTGGGAATTAGTAACAAGGCAAAACTAATGCTTTTATAAGCCCTCCTAGTGGGCTTCCCAGAAGCATCTGGCTGGTCACTGTGGAAAACAGATGTGGGACTAGATTGAATGCTTTTGAAATTCTCTTCTGTTTGATATTAGATAGCTTTTGTCTATTGTCTTTTTGGTGCCTACAGAAGACCTTCCTTTTCCAACAAGACTTTTAAGGAAAGATCTTTTAAGTCTGCATCTGTATTGGAATTGTTTAAGATGTTTTAATTGTTTTATGTCCTTATGTAGGAAAGTTGGGATATGAATAGTGAACCTTTGGTCGGATCCAGTAGTGATGTTCTTAAATGAATTCCTTAGGTAGACTATAATGTACACATTATCCAGATATAGTGTACCCACATTCCCAGCATGTTTGCCCTCCTGTTCCAGCAACGTCTATGCTGGCTTGGTCATGTCCACAGAATGGAAGATGGCAGAATCACCAAGGATATACTCTATAGGGAGTATGCAGGTACTAGGTCTGCAGGTACTAGGTCAGTTGGCAGACCAACTCTGCACTATAATGACATCTGCAAACATGACATGAAGGCTGACAACATTAACCCTGCCATGTAGAAATCCCTTCCAAGACCACCACAACATCTGGAGACAATCAGTCAGGTCGTGTATCCACAACAGTGACCAGAAAAGGAATGACCACGGGAAGGAGTGCAGAAAGAAGAAACATTATGGCACACTTGCATCAGCACAACCAGACATCTTCATCTGCTCCAGCTGCAACAAATCATGTCTCTACAGTCACAGCAGGCACTGTAACTCTCCAATGGTTTGAATTTACCCCTGAAGGCACACTCTTCCATTATTTCCTGAAACTGACAGATGCCAACCAGATATAATGTAAACACATTACAAAGTTCCTTTGACTTCAAGTGGAATTTATCTTTGTAACAAGCATAGCATCAAGATTAGCATCTGCTAGTGTCAGATTCAGCCAGGATTTGAACAACAGTTCTTAAATACCTACTCCCTATTTAATGAAACAATCTTACCAGTCAGTTTTGAATATAAAGCTAGTTCAGTCACTGGGGCAGTCCTCTCCACAGCCTGTGTACATTAGAAAAGGTTACTGTGCCTCCAGCATGCCTGCAACATAATGTGCAACAAATGTGCACACAACCTTTCTGTGCTATCCTCTCCCCTTCGAAGGAAGAATGTACAAATAATTCACATATATAGTTCATCTCACACTTTCAGTTGTAGAGCTAAACACTGAATAACGAGGGCACGTGTGTTTATTTTCACAGAGAACCAGTAGTGTTACCTATCCTACTTTTCCCCAACCTAATGCACTCCATATGTTTTGAACTACAACTCCCATTAGCCCCAACTGGCATGGCTACCTGGATGAAATCAAATAATACCAAAGTAGCTTTAACAAAACTAGCTATAAATTGAGGGGAGGGGGGAAAATCCTCTCTATTGAATCATCTGGACATAGCCTGACTGCAAAGGAAAGCTAGTAGAGAAAATAAAACAATATTTTATCATTTTTCAATTTCCCTCTCCTCCTATATGGAATCTTGAATATGCGGGTAGCTAACTATTTAACTGCCCAGCCTCAATATACAAACATAGCTTTGTATTGTTGTTCTCTTACATGATCAGATTACAGAATTAACAAAAGGTGCTAACAAGTTAATCCAGTTCTTAACTGTAAGGGCTGCTCATCTGCATGTATTTATCTTCCAGATGGCTCTCCATGCATATGATGGAAACTGGCAGACAGGCAAAATATATCCTATGCCACTTGAAACTCTTAAATGATCTTTGGATTAAATGTTAGTTACCCAGATTGCATAAATAACACCTTCACAAGTTGTTGTGAATTCTATATAAAATAAATTGGGATAATCCTGTCAGTCACTTATGTACCATTGGTTTCAACAAGAAACACTTACAGGTGAAACTCGAAAAATTAGAATATCATGGAAAAGTTCATTTATTTCAGTAATTCAACTTAAAAGGTGAAACTAATATATGAGATAGACTTTATTTGTTATAATTGTGATGATTATGGCGTACAGCTAATGAAAATCCCCAAAGCAGTGCATTTCTGATAGAGATGCCAAGCTAAGTGTACCAAGCTTACTCATTTTAAGGTCATCAGTATGAAATACTGGGATGTAGCCAAAATAATAAATTGTTCTATTCATGGATTAGGGCTTTCCCACTACAACCCTACCAACCCAAAATTCATCTGTGGAATGAGGGAGCCTTGGAAATATTATGAGATGTGGCACAAGTGGCTGTCGATGGAAATTATTAGGGTCTTGTTCAATACAGGTTATGTGTAGTCAGTTTTGTTGCTCTCATCCCTGGTTTGCTTAGGTTCCTTTATAATGGAGTGTGTGTGTGTTTCCTTTCTTTCACAGAATCTATGGTGGTGTACGTGGGGCTTCTAAACAGGCTCCCAGCCAGCACAAAGCTTAGTGTGTCACATGCTTTTGGACCATGAGTGGGGACCAAGAATATAGATCTTCAGACTGCAACAAAATGTTGTATAGACTTCTTTTTCACAAATGATGGTACGAAAGTCAAATTTTCAAATCAAACTGTAGTTCACTCAGCTACTTTTGCAGGAGTGGGATGGAAAAGAGATACTGGGGTGACAGAGAAGTTGCACTTTTCAAGTCAAACATGCTCAGAATAGTTTGTCATCCTGACAAAACCATAAATCTTGTTGATATTCAGCATTTGTTAACATTCACTTACTGTTCTAGAAAATAACAGACCTCTCAATGCTATTTTCTCTTCCGTATCTGAAAGACTACTACACCAATTTTCCCATTATGTGCAACAAATCTAAATAATAAGATACGAAAACTGTAATTGGCCTAACTGAAAAAGAATGACTACCCCATCTTCCCAGAAAAACCACTTGGAATAGCAAATAATCACTGCTCTTGCCCAAGCTTGACAGGCAACAGAGGAAATAAGTAACAGACCCTTAAAAACATGGAGGAGGAATGGGGAACAAAACATTCCTTTCTCTTTTTCCCCTGATGAAAATAATGACAAACTGTAAACAAGAGCTGTGCAACTGTAATCAGTGCTTCATTATGGTACTCATGTTGCTTAATAGAAATGAGAATTCATGTTTGTCCACATCAGCAACCAAGCAAATGAAACAAATGCACTATACCCCTGCACCTACCCCATTCCTTAGAACTTGAATACAACAGCTTTTCTAGCAACGTTGAACAGAAATAATAAAACTAAAGATAACTAAGACAATACCTGATAAGAAAACTATAGAAATAAAAGCGACCAGAAAGGAGCAAAGGGACTGTGACCTCCATTCTTATCTCCACAAAATCGTCCAGGAGAACCTCCAGGAACCCACACATTCATGTACTGTCGTCAAGCCAAGGTTTGGCTTAGCAAGTCATGTGAACTGAGCCATTACTAAAGAACTTCAGACTGAGTACATAAATCTAGAACTTTCCTCACACATTCTGTATCATGAAGAGTTGCCTGTAGGTATGAAACTCAGGTACTATACCATCCATGAACTCTGTCCAAAGACAGAATGGACTACCAACCAGAACTCCTGAATATTTTAAGCCGTTGAATTGAAACATACCTCAACTTGCATTAAATCATAAAAGTAACATAGAATACCCATATTTTACCTTCTGAGTCACTTATGCAAACTGCAAAGTACTGCAAATCATATTTATAATGTTAAACAGGTTTTTCCCGAACATTCAAACTTTATGCCACTATTAAAAGCCCTGAAAAACAAAACAGATAGTTATGACTCCTGCAGTGCACTTACTACATTTGGTGCCTGAAGGGAGTTTGAAAATGTTGTTCAAATACAAATAGTCATGTTAAACCTAATAACCTTTTAAGAAAAAGTTCTATTAACAGTAGGATACTGTTGCTGACAATGCAAGTAAGCAGACATATGCCGTCCCATATGAAGAACAACTCATCACCAGTGGAATTCTGTCACCCACTAACTTACCATTCAACTCAATCCTGGCCCTGACACATTTTGACAGTGGCAGTGTGCAGGTGCTGCCTTTGAATGGGAGTGAAGCCTTTTTTAAAAAAACAACAACCAAAAATAATAAACAATAACCTTCTAAAATGTTTTAAACCTTGGGTTAAGGAGAATCAAAAGATAACTGCAGTTAAAGTCACAAACGTTTCCCTTGATCACAAGTTAAGACACAAGTGGGAGCCTACAGAATTGAGATCTTAGGCTGATTCCTATCTTCCTAACACGATGGAGTAATGCTCTATCTCCAGTGGCTGCACACAGGGATGGGAAAAGAAATTCTATTCAGTTCATATTTAAAGGCAAACTACAGCCATCCTTCAAATTTTGCAATGCTGCTCTCCAACCAAGTAATGTATGCAAAAATGCATATACTAGGGTAAAGCATGCATAGAAATGCATATATTGGTGAAAAGAACACAAAAATGCATATCATGGCAAACTGCTCCACAAAAATGTGTTTACTCTGCAAAAATACATAAAAAAGTGAGTATATTAGGCATATTTTGCCCTAAAATGCTAATGAATTTTCATGAAAACTTTCCCTCCCAAAATTCAAAAACTGATGTGAAAAAGTGGATAACCAAACTTAAGATTGGAAAAATGAAACACAAACTGAAAGACTCTGAAACTGACTTATTCATCTATCCTAGTTTCACAAGCATGAAATAATTAAGGAAAATATGCACAATTTTAACTAAATTATCCACTAATGCTCTAGTGACAATAGTCTATTTCAGGGGTTCTCAACTTTAACCACAGACCACCCTGTAAGTTTCATTCAGGTGGTCCGCAGTGTGTTTCATCACATTAAATGTTCATATTTATTTTTATTCTTATTTTATTGGGCATTTCAATAGCATAAAACTATTTTGATAGTGATTTTGTTGATACTTAACTTACACCTTAAACATCCCAGCTTTCCATAGGCATCCGTTTGGACAATGTGGGAAACAGGATGTTTCACAAGATGGATTTTCTGTCTGATCCAGAACTGTTCTTCATATATATATGAAATGTTCAGAAAGATCATCAACTTAGAGGCCAAGTGAATAAAAATGCCAGAGATTAAGAAGAAAGCAACAAAAGCAAAAATGTAGTAGCTTAATCATCAAGGAATGTGGTTCTCAACTGGCATGAAACAATAAATATTGTAGCAGGTGCAGAGACAAGGAAAAGGGCAACAAAAACTGGACTGAAAGGACAGCTTGGTAGTGATTGTGGTGAGAGGCTACAAAAAGTTGTGGAGAGGTCATTACATAAGCATAGCATGTCCTCTGGAGGTTTTTGTTATTAACAAAAAATGCCTTCAAATAATCAATATTATAACTGATTATTAACAACAGGCAATAACTGTCTGGCAGCATTTGCTTACAACTATAAAGAACAGAGGGCACAATACATTCCATCCTTCTAAATATTGAAGGAAGACAGATAACACATCTCAGCCCCTGCATCCATCACGGCCAGTGGCAGAGAAATGTCAGAGTAGGGAGTTCTTAACTGCAATCCTTATGACATGGTCTGAGCAAGAAGGTGCTGGCTTAAGTCACGAAATTAGCAACAAAGTTCACCAACAAGGAGAGGAAATCAGCTAAGTTCTAGAACTATTCAGAAAGGCTAGCCTTTGGTCAACAAAGGCTCAAATCCATACGTGCAACTGCAAAGAACCCCAAAGAACAGTGTGTTACTGGTCCATTGGCAAAGTATGGACAGAAGTTTAGTCTTCTGGTATTTATATTCTATGTGGATATCATAAGCCTTTTATTGCTTTCCAGTCAAAGATGCTGACAATGGGAATTCTGAGCATCTACAGCTCCAAATACAAAGGTCACTGTTCCTGGATCCCCTGACACAGCAACAAAATGCTTCATGGTTTGATTTAGTCTCTCTAGAAGATAGACAAGGGCTATATTCTGTTTCTAAATTCAAGTTGTGCTTGCAAAACACTTAACACTTGGCTGCAACATGTTTTGAAGAGAAAATTTTCCACATGACAAAAATGCAATGGTTTTGGCAGACAATATAGATGCTCCCAACAACCACTGTTTTTAAAAGAAAATGCACACTGAACTTTGCTCCAAGAACAATAATTTGCAGTTGCTTGAAGTATGTATATTGCTGGCTGATGTCAAATGGAATCTATACATGTAACAGTAATGTTTAGAATTCTTTTCAGTTCAAGATCATATAAATTCATACAAAGAAGAAAGAATTCTTTTTTTAAAAAATGCAACTTAAGAAACTAAAGATCTTTCAAACAGTCCATAACGAAAGGGAGGTCCTGTTGGTGCATAACTGCTTTTTGTATGGGAGAAAGTGGCTTGAAAGGGCAAAATAAATGGGGTGGGGGAGAAAACCACAATCAAAAAGAGAACAGACAACAGACAGCTCAGCCACTAATGCATTGAAACTACACATCCTGATACAGAATCAATACAATCTACTCTCAGAGGAGAGAGAAGGTACATTTTGGTTCCTGAAAGAAAGTAGCAGGTCTACATAGTAAACATGCTCAGATTTCCATCTCCCCCACTACTAAGGAACAATTGGAAACAAAGCTCTCTTTTTTAACAGAGGTGCCTCTCTTTGTTATTTACATGCTACCATGAACTACTGTAAAACTGAAGAGTAGAAACTATGCACATGACTCAACAAGGAAACTGAACATTATTGAACATATTATTTGTATTTTGTGTCCTCCTTACTCAACTGCCTGCAAAGAAACTGGATATATCATTTTTTTAATATTTTAAGCATCAAATATTAAATCTACTTTGCAACTTAAAACTTTTTTTAAAGAGCTTTTTTATAAAAAAAGAAAAAGAATGATTTGCTAGCTTATTAATAGAAGTAACAATCTTTTATTTACTAAATATTGGATAGTATTCATTCATTTGTTTGGTCTTCACTGCTAGTATTCGTATTAGCCTAACTCCTAAGACCACGTTTCAAAGCTAATACATAAGCATTTTTCAGGGCCAAATGTTTTGCAACTCAATCTTTTCAAAGATTTCCATTATGGATGAAGGTCCATAAGTGTTAACTCAGTTAAGAGCAATATAAGGATGCAAGATTGATCAATATTATCAATATTATCAATGTTAGCCATGATTGCCACCAACGCTCAAGACACAAATCAGTGGGGAGAGAGTTACAAAAGTGACTAAAGTGTAGTAAAGTACTTTTACATACACATTTTTCACTTTTGTTGCTATAGCACAGTATTTAATATTTGATGTTAATCAACAATATAGAACTAAATGATTGTCAGTTCTAGATTGATAAGAAACAACAACCACACACATATCATTAGCCATTATTAAAGAGGTATCAGGCCACTGTGTAGATATTTACAGATTTTATCCATCAGTTGTAAAGAAAAACTGCCAGTTTAAGGGAAGCAACACTATGAGCACTGCAGCATAAGGTTACCAGACATCCCCGTTTCCCGGGGACAGTCCCTGGATTTACAGATCAGTCCCCATGCAAAATCTACTGAAGTTGAAAAGTGTCCCCGGATTCATTGAAAAAAATCTGGTAACAGTACTGTAGCACTATATTTTTATATTAGAGTACATTTGTTAAGTCTGTGGGTTCCTAAAGTCAGTGATATTTTCTACTGTTATTTGTAGAGTATTTCAAAAGTGTAGTGTCACTTCACACTTCCACAAAGCAGAACTTCCCAATAAATACAGAAGGCAGTATTCAAAAGGATCTATTTGTATGCAGGCCATGCTTAAGACAAATTGTGAAGCTAGCATGTAGCCAAATATGCACAAAGGCTATTCAACAGTATGGGCATTTTGTCCAAGTTCTTTCAGTTAATTATGGAAAAGAACCAAGCACGAGAACCATAAGGACTTTGAATAGAGACTGTCCCACAAATGAATAGAAGCTGTATGTTTAATTATTATGATTATTTATCTACTACCAACAATGCACACAGAACTTTAGGGTCGCAATACTGAAAAAGAAAAGAAAAAGACACAAAGAATACTCTGCCTCACATTCCCATCATACTTCATGAATACAGAAACAATATGAGGTTATACTGGATATATTTTAAAGGGTGAGAAGAGAATGAATGAGAACTGTGGATCTCTTTCCACAAAAATAAATGGGGACAAATCAATTTAACATAACAAATAATTTATTATTATGAAAAGCTCCATTATTTTAATTCATATCCACTGAGATATGAAATCTGTAAAGGCTTCAAAAAGTATCCCAACACCTCTGGAAAGTTGAAAGAGATGTCCTTGTATACAAGAGAAGGGAATTCAATCTGTTGAATTTCATTGTACACAGGTCGTACATTGACAATAAAGGTATTATTATACTAGGACCTGAGAGACGAGGGTTTAAATCCCCACTCAGCCATGAAGCTCACTGGGTGACCTCAGGCCAGCCACTGCCTCTCAGCAAAACCTACCTCACAGGGTTGTTGTGGGGGATTAGATGAGAAAGGGGAGATTAGATGAGCTCATTGCAGAAAAAGGTGGGAAGGAGGTATAAAAATATAAATAAATAAATTTTTAAAAATTCAGCATCATAAAAAGTATTCCAACACCTGTTTAATTACCACTCACTGAAACAGATGTTGCCAAAATCCTAAAAACATAAGCCAAGGCAAATCAATTTTCAGTGGAGTACCTATGTATGCTTGCTTTTGTTGCAACAAAGCACCATAAGACTTTAAAAAATTCTTATGGCACAATATTTTGTGGACTATAATGCAGAGAAACAGTGTAATCTATTCAGAAGTAATTTCACTAAATTCAGTGAGACTTAATCCCAGGCAAGCATGTACAGAAGTGGTGGGAACCTCAGGCCTGGGGGTCAAACGTGGTGATACTAGGTTCACCATACGTCAGGAAAATTCCTGACATGTCCTGGTTTTCGGATGTAAAAATGTATGAAAATGTGATGGGAAAAGCAGATAAAACAGCTCAAAAAAGCTCAACAATTTTGGGGTCTTCCTAAAAAAAAGCAACCTTAGGTGATACAGTCCTCATTATCTGGCCCACTGGATTCTCCTCAGGCCCCACCCTCTCCTCAGCCACATCCTCTTCCAAGGCCCCACCTCTGCTTCATACACTCCTTAAGTATTTTTGCCTGGCTAGAATGTGCACTTAACAAAGCACCGATAAGGACCAAAACTGTTTTGCTTTAGTACTGTTATTGCTTTGCATGCATTCTGACCATGCCCTGAAACATATTCCTTTCGCTATTTCATATTCCACTTTGTGTTCACGCTATCAGTGCTGCTGAACCTGCCATCCAAATCTGTTCTCAAGAAGGTTGGGTATCTAAGCAGACAAAAGTTAAAACAATTACCCTTGCCACTGATGACTGCTCGCATTCTTTCAAAGATGTCGTATTAGGTGGCCATAGGAAAAGCTTTGTGATTCTTCTAACAGCTTAACTACACATTAATGGGTTTAAAAAACAACAACATCAGGCATGGGGGAGAGATGATTATCTGAACTGGAACAAATTGATGTTACTACTGTGGCTTACTAAAACAAACCAAGTTCAAATCATAGTTCCTGAACTTGCTTCCATAGTTAAAATTAATCACAGTTTGTCCACATACTAAAATGCTGTTAACTGAGAACAGAAGGAAAAGCTTCTGATCTGCTTCGCACAGCTGCATCCAAGGAAGAGGGGCGGGGGGGCACAAGCCAGAGACTCATTCACATAACAATATATCACTAATGCAGTTAAAGCAGGAACACAATACAAGTTGAACTGAACAACAGGAATAGATAAAATGCCAGACAGATCTAAAGCCAAACTCTTTTTGTTCAGGTGACTATTCCTAGGAAGCACATATATTTATGCATAAAGCTCTTTAGGCATGCTAAAATTAGTATGCTAACAGTGTTGACCACTTTCTGAGGCTGAAGAATTAAGCACACTTACTAGGGACCAAATTCCACTGAGCTTGGAGGAGTGATGTAGGATCGTACTGTTAATATATATATATATATATATATATATATATATATATATATATATACACACACACACAAATATATATATATGTATGTATATGTGTGTGTGTGTGTATATATATATATATATATATATATGTGTATGTATATGCATATATATATGTAAAGCAGAAGGAGCCAACATAGAGCCTTCCAAATGTTTTGGACTACAACTCCCAGCATCCCTGACAATTGGTATAGCTGGCTGGGGCTGAAGGGAGTTGTAGCTCAGAACACCTTGACGGCACAACATCAGTGACCCCAATGTAAAATGTACATTCTATTCAGTTGGCATATAAATATATTTACTAGTATTCTAATAACACTTTGAATATTACATTTCATCCACACTCTTTCTCCTAACTTTCCCCCTAATGAGATATTTCAATAGTTGTTTTTTGCAGTAACAAAAACTTTTCAGATAAACACAAGATTAACAAAACATACTTTTTTAGTTTTGTTGACTACATACAGTGGACACTCGGGTTGCGAACATGATCCACATGGGATGCACGTTCGCAACCCGCAGTGGCGTGTCTGTGCACATGCAGGTTGCGATTTGGCGCTTCTGCGCATGTGCAAAGCGCGATTTAGTGCTTCTGCACATGTGCGACCGCCAAAACCTGGAAGTAACCCGTTCCAGTACTTCTGGGTTTTGGTGGTCCGCAACCTGAAGTGTCTGTAACCCAAGGTATGACTGTATTCCAATTCAAAACTTTCCAGATTGCTTATGTCACTGACCTTAAGACAAGTGGTGCACATTTATTATACTGCATGCCTATATATATATCTACCCAGCAGTAAAACCCATTCAGTTTTATGGGAATTACTCCCTGGTAAATGGGTTTTGAACTGCAGCCTTAGACATAAGCTGGTTTACTTAGCATAAGGCAACAGTCTAACAAAGCTGACATCACAGTATAGAAACTAGTTTCTATGATATTCTGCGTATTTTACCTTCTTACTACCACAGCCAAAGAATTAAGATCTCTTGAATCAGGGTTTGTTAAACAAACCAAGAACATATAACACTGATAACAGCCTTTATGATTCCCTAACTTTGTTCAAATAATTTGAAAAATAAATGTAGTACAGGCGACTCTCAACTTAGGCAGTGGTTATGTTCCAGGATACAGCGTAAAGCCAAAATTGTGTATAGTCCAGAACACATTGCATTCAGTGGAAGGTGGAATTGCCAAAGTATTTTTTCTGAGGCAGGAGACAGCCAATAATGCTAATGATTAACAAAGGATTATTCCTAATCATAGCAAGTAAAAAATAACTTTTACTATTTGCTCCCCAATTTTACTACTGTATTTAGAATTAATGCTCTAGGTTCTATCTGAGAGTAGGTCACAATGTTCCCCTAAACAAGGACTCCACCTAATAGCCAAGGCATCTATTCACACAGATCTATTAATCAAATGGAAGGCAGCATATCTATAACATTTTCCTGACTTGGGGAAAAAATCAGAAGTATCAATACCTTCCTTATTCCATAGCTTTGTGTATGGTTTTCCTCAAGCTTCCTAAAATGCTGACTAACCAACTTCAAACTACTTTTCTTTGAGCGCACATGAGGACAGTTAAATCTGCTGAAAGGAAATGTCTCACTATGTCAAAGCAGCCACAGATCATGTTGGCATATCTGTTACAGTGCCTTGGGAGATGCACTCATCCATCTACAGTGTTCATGCATTAGCTCTACCATCAATCTGTGCTGTCTGCTATTGATGTCACCAACAGCTACAACATACTGTTTTTTATACTAATGGGCAAGCACATACACTTAGCATTTATTTTTCTTATGTTTCTGAGTACTTCAGCATCAAATGTACACATCCCATCGGGAGTCTAACTGCAACAAATGAGCATAGGAGAGAGTATACAAGGTATTAATATGTTAACTATTAAAGGTGTTAAAAGTTGTTTGCCATTTTTTAATCGTAGAAGGGTGCATCTACTTTTGGTAGATTTGCACATACCCCATAGTAACTATTCCCTTGGCTTTGGGTGTTTGAAATGATTGTAGAGAAGGCAATACAGATGTGGAGTGTTAAAGTCCCGTTGATCCAACACTGCCAAAAAAATAATCCACTGGCTCAGTTCAAACATGATGACCAAACATGTTTTGCACTACCCAGTTTAGAAAGCAAACCATGGCTGAAAGCTACTGTCTTACTTTCACTGTCCATCTACCCAGCACTCACCATCATAGCTTCATAAACTCACTACCATCTCTATGGTTCAGCAGCCTTAGGAAATAGAGCAATCGTCATAATGGTTTGTGAATTCAGATATTGTATCAAACATCCATTAGCACAGATCTTGGATGGTGAACCACTCCAAACCATGGTTTCTGAAGGTGGCTGGCAAACAGCTGACAAACCATGATTGTATTCAGACATGCTTAACCAATTAAGTTTACCTAACCAGTTTGGCATCATGTCTGAATTGACCCAGAATGCTTTGTGCCTGCTAAATAGGTCTGTTTTTAATAGTACCTCCAAAAAAGGTGAACTACGGTTGTCCAGTCACACACTTAGATAACTGGATATCATATACAAATTTGTTCTCTAGTGAATCAGGATTTTATCCTGATATAGCAAGTTATCTTAACAGTCTGCATACTTTGACAATTTTAGAGAACACTTTTCTTCACTTTTTGCTTCACCACTAGCTAACTAACCTCCACTTGCTCCATTTTCCCAGCACAAAGGCAGAATAGGCAATTAAAAACACCAACCCCTCACTCACCCAACAAAAGGAAGAACAGAGTAGTTTTAAAAACATAATTATGTGTAGTCTTCTTAGGGAGCTAAAGGGGGACCTATATTTCAAAGCTTAGTGGATCTCTCTCTCTCTCTCTCTCACACACACACACACACACCCCAGTCAATAAACACACACAGACAAACTATTTCTTACAAAATTAAAAACGTTATCTAGGATCCTAATCTCACACAAACCAAAACCCTAAGTAAATTTCTTTAGAGGTTGATTGTATTAAAAGAAGAAAAGACAAACCCACAGAAAGCAACACTAAATATCTTAACGATTGTGGGTTTACCTGCTTTCAGGGCTAGAGATTTGCACACTTAAGCCAGATGGAGCGGTCGAGCCCTTTGCCCGGTTTAAAGCAAAATAAAGGAACTTCGATCTGGAGTGGGAGGAAGACAGCCTGAAGAATGATGCAAATCTCTCCCTTTAAACAACCGCCTGTTCCAGAATGGAGAAAGCAGCCAGCAAAGCGGGTCACGAATTCCCCGGGGGCGACTTAATGTATGTGTATATGGGGTGAGGGGAGGGGGTGGGGCGCAGCCTCTCCCTCTCTCCCCTCCCCGCACTTTGTCTGGGAAGGAGGGGAGCGGGAGAAGGGGAGTCTCAACTCTTTCTGAGAGTTACGCCGTATATATCAAGCGGGCAGCCGTCCCGAAAGACAAGGCGACACAACTCGCTGGCCGCAAGAAACAGATACCGCTCATGTCAGTCTGACCCGGGTCGGCGAGCCTCGTCCCCCTCACGCCGCATGAAGGGGCGCTAAACCCACGCGAGGCGGGGCGTGTGTGTGTGAAGGGGGCCTCGGGGGATTATGAAGGCGCTCTCTCGCTCACTCTCCGGGCGGGAAGCATCCAGTGACCATTTCGCTTTAAAGCTCCCCAGTCGCAAAACTCTTCGGGATTATGAGATGGATAAGGAAGGTGGGCGGGGGAAGACGCCGGGCCGCCTCCGCTCCTAAGCCATGGAGCAACACGCTTCGAATTAAAACCACTTCTCCCGCCCTCCACCCCCACCCCGCCGCCTTTCCTCTCTTCCCTACGGTTTTCCCCAACGGGCGCTTCTTCTCAAAATAAGGGCTTTCGGGTGGGCGCGCGCTTCCCCTCTCGCGTTCTAATCCTCGCCCCCGCCCCCGCGGCATACCTCTCGCGCGCGCCACATTCCATCTGGCTCGACTACAGCAAGCGGGCGCGGGGCTCCCAGTCTACTCCCCACAAGCGGCAACGGCGGCCAAGCAGCGGGCTCAGCTCGGGAGCCATTCAATCCCCTCCCCCTCGGCGCCCTCGAGCGTGTCGAGGACTTAGTCCCCGCCCACTCGGTCCTATCTAGGCTAAGGATGGAGGCGGGCAGAAAGCGAGGGCGGGAGGGAGGGAGGATTTGTATCCAAGCAACAGAACTGATCGGCATTCTGAGTAGCCAGTGAGCGGGGCAGAAAAGAGAAGGGCTGCTTTCTGCCTCAGGGATTACTTTAAAACACACACACACACAAACGGCGTTTGCGTTATCCCTTTTCCTCTTCGCTTTACAGTTCTGGCAGCTGATCCGAATTGGCTGCCCTTGGGGCCTCGCCCATCCCGACTTCTCACAAGCTTCGCTTCCTTTCCTTCCGCACATTATCGCTTCCCCCCGACCGCTAAAGTTTTGTCTTCTGTAGGACTCTTTCTCCTCACGACTCCCACCAGCCTCCGTTATTCACTCAGGACCGTCAGGAGCGCCCTCAGGGCAGGACCTCGGGGGAGAGAAGTCAGTCGAACAAGCCACGAAGGCCTCAAACGCAGCAACCCTTTAGAATTAGGTGAAGTCAAATACAGTACCTGTGTCTAAAAGGGGCCAGGGGATTAGAACATGAAGGCCAGCATCTCAAACAGGGCTGGGGGATGTTTGCAGGAGAGATTCTCCTGCTGGGTGGGGAGCCACAGTAGTAGTCTCCCTGCTGGGGTGTGGTTTATTTGTTTAATTTTAAAGCGTCTATATGTCACGTAATATTTCAAAAATCACTTCAGTAACAGTAGAATTGTAGTAGTAGTAATAATAATAATAAAATTTATTTATATCCCGCCCTCCCCAGCCGAAGCCGGGCTCAGGCTTAATAATACTAATTAATAAATAATTTATTATTTATTCCCCAGCCACTCTGGGCAGCTCCCAACAGAATATTAATAATTAAAACACGATAAAACATCAAACATTAAACACTTTCCTAAATAGGGCTGCCTTCAGACGTCTTCTAAAAGTCAGGTAGTTGTTTATTTCCTTGTCATCTGATGGGAGGGCGTTCCAAAGGCGGGCGCCACTACCGAGAAGGCCCTCTGCCTGGTTCCCTGTAGCTTCACTTCATTGCTGCAATGAACAGACTAAAAATCCCCAGTATATTATCAAAACAAAAACACAACCTAAGAACTGTAAAACAACAGCTTACCGTGCACGTAGCTGGCAAAACCAATTTTAAAAATCCAAAGAATATGCAATGCCATTTATAGAACCTTAGACAGAATGAAGCACCTCACTTCAGGAAACACATTTTTTTTTCTGGACACAGGGCAAGGCAAATATAGAATCGGTTTGTTTTTATTGCTATGAGGGGCACCAGTTGAAATATCTGCCTCAGCATTATGAATGCCTTAGACTGCCTCTTCAAAGTTTAAGGCATCTTCTCTGCTCATCTACATTACATTGCAGTCAACAGAGAATCCAACCCTCTAGTTCATCCTGTTCTTAGAGTGTGGCCAAACAGATGCCTCTGGGAAGCCCACAAGCAGGACCGGAGCACAAAAGCACCCTCCCCTTCTACAGTTTCCGACAACTGGTATTCGGAAGCGTACAGCCTCTGATAGCCATCATGGCTAGTAACCGCTGATAGACTTTACCTCATAATTTGTCTAATCCTCTTTTAAAGCCATCCAAGGTAGTAACCAGCACTACTTCCTGTGGGAGCAAATTCCACAGTTTAACCATGCACTGTGTGAATAAGCATTTTCTTTCATCTGTCCTGAATCCTTCAACATTCAGTTTCATTATATGTTCACGAGTTATAGTGTTATGAGAGAGGGAGAAAAACTTTTCTCTACCCACTTTCTCCATGTCATGCATAATTGTATACCTTTCTATCATGTCACCTCTTACCTATCATTCCTGAGCTAAACACCCCAATTCCTCATAGGGGAGTTGCTCCACCCCTATGATCATTCTGGTTGCCCTTTTTTGAACCTTTTCCAACTCCATACTATCCTCATTGGGGTAAGGCGACCTGAAGTGATTCCCCTTCAAATCATTTGTATTTGTTTCCCAGTAAACCATGTTCAGGATCAGAATGTTCCTTTTTTCTCCACATCTATAAAACATAAAAGCACCATACTGGAGCACCAAAGGGTTTAGCGAGGGTTTTAATTTTGCACTGCTGTCATGGGTTCTTGCATTGTTGCAGCTAGCAGGACCCCAGGCTTTGAGTATCTGAGGGGGTGATATGTTGGTTAGAGAAGGAGAGAATAGTGGAGGGAGGCCCCTATCATGCATGCATTGTGAAAGCTAACAGTGCCTGAATAATGTGGTCAAAGCTCTCTTTCCTTGGTCGCTTTCTTCTTTTTTTGTCCTTTGCAGCCAGGCCTGTTAACAGAGGCTTTTGTTTAGTACTTTTCAGGCTCCTTTACAAATAAAGGAAGTCAGACATCTTGTGAGTAAGATTTGGGCAGATGTGGAAATCAGCAGCTAGTTGAACTTTTAACAGTTTAGAATGTTTAAATAAATATATCAAATAATAATATTAATAGTAATGGTGATTTAAGTTCTCTTAAAATCAAATAACCCACAAACAGCCACAAATGGATAAATGTTGTGGATGGCAGTATGCACAGCCCATCAGTTAATTACTGTAAACCTTAGTAAAAGGGCAAAGGACTGGGGATTTGTGAGAGAGAAGGCAGGTGGGAAGGGTATAGAGATGGAGATGGACAGGTAGCAGAATGACTACAATAAAAGGTATTAAGGCCTCTGTCATGCCTGATTAAAAGTAAGCAGCTTGGCAGATTTGTTGGCTATCAAAGCCTGAAGTCTATACTTATTTGTGCCCCAGTTCTTTATATGCTTACTAATGCATACGCCTCTGACTTAAGCAGAGCTTGGTTACTTTATCTTGCATTCAAAAATATATAAAAATATATAAAAATATTTTTTTTCTGGATCATGAGAACAGTTACAGAGTTACCTGGTGTTAAAATAGAGTAAATTACCATATTTACACAAATCTAATGCACCATCAAATGTAACGCTCACCCTAATTTTTGTGATGTACGGTAATTTGGCCAAAAAAGGTGCACGTTACCTTTGAGTAAATATGTTATTTACAGCTCCCATCAGAATCAGTGTATCACAATGATTATTAAGGGAACACTGATGTGGATAAGGTGAGATTAGTGGTGAATCAGCTTGTGAAAAAAATACTTTTCCTTCTAGACTCTTCAAAAATGTCTACATGCCTTGAATGAGATGATTGAATGGGGGAGGGATGATATAAAATACATAATATCAAATGATATGTAACTGATGTGTTACTTCCAGTATCATTACTAAGGTAGACACTGTGGTATTATTCTAGTTTGCTGTGTGCATTTCATTTTCATATTGGATGAGTTGTATGTGAGACATTCCAGTTCAATATTTTTTTCTAGGTGTGTTAATTTTTTAAAAAGAAGAATCAATACAAAGGTCCCAATAAAGAATCAATAGAATCTGTCAACAATGACAGGGTGAACACATGAAACATCACAATGCTTAAAATGTTCACTTTGTTTAGCACAGTGCTCAGTTATTGATAATTTGTCCCTTGACAGAGTAAGGCAGCTGCCCAAGCATATAGTTGTCAGCCATGTCTTTTGCAGGAAGAAAACAGAGAAATAAAATATATTTTTTACATATGGCATGTACTTGCTTGACATTGTGGCAATTCTATTTTTCCCCAGTATGTGGAAAATAACTGGTCAAATTAATTTTATAATCACAATTGAAATATATGTTTTATTTGATCTTTTTAGATAGTAAAAGATCACTATGTAGTTGGCAGTATCTTGCCTAACCTAGCTTAACGAAATAAATGTTTTCCATTTATGCTATTCCATAACATCATAGACCATTTTCATCTACCTTTTTATTTTTCTTAAAAAACAACAACCCCTAAGGAATAATTTATATTCTGGTCAATAATATGCCATGCCATGTGGCTAGTAAGAAAGCGGTTTCTGGAAAGAGCACAAATAATGTTTCAGACTGCTGAGTGAAGCTGGGTATCTGGAGCCAGTTCAGTCTGGCTTCTGGCAAGAGAATGTGACACTTATTGTCTTGGTCATCCTGGTGGCTCACCTAGATGGGGAGAAAGGGAAGGGAAGTGTGATAATGTTTCAGCAACTTTCAATACCATCAGCTATGGCATTGGTGGGTTGGGACCCAATACAAGGTCATGGCCTGATCTGAGGTAGGTTGCAACAGCTGCACTACCATCATACAAATAGATGGCAAAAATTAAGCAATGAGTGTCCCAGTGCATGCTAGGCATAATGGTGGGTTCTGAAACAGTTGAAGACTACTGAGCTATGATATACCTTTCATGGGCTAGAGTTGAAAGCATCACTTTTTGATAGTTCAAGGGTAGGTTTCAGAAGGTGGTGCTGACAGTATCATAGAAATGTATAGTTGGAAGGGACCAATAGTGTCATCTAGTCCAACTCCCTGCAATTCAGTCCTGGAATTTTTTCACCCACTGTGGGGCTTGAACTCATGACCCTGCGATTAAGAGTCTCATGCTCTACAACTGAGCTATCCATAGGTTATAACCAACTAATTTATCAGAATTTGAGGGTGGGGTGGGGTGTATGAGCCCTGAGAATATGTACTAATAGAAAATGTGAAGTTAATTTACCCAAAGAGCTAACTGATTTGGTATGACCTTGGTATTTGTATGATGCTCTCCTTAAAGCAGGGGTAAATCGAAAAAATATGATGCTCTACTATTTCAAACACTTGTGAGCACAGTGTCACACAACACTACATTGCAGTAGCATTGCATGGTCATTAAGAGCTAGTGCATTCCCTAGAATCAAGATAGGCATTCCCCAGACTGCACCATTTTAGGCTGCAGATAAAGATCACAGGCCTTTGCACACACCAGAGAGGAGACAAAGGTTATTTATATATTACAATTATTTATATTCTGCCTTTCAGAATACAAAATCCCTCCAAAGTAGCTTATAAGTAGCATCAATGTACATTCAGAGAGAGAGAGAGAGCGCGCGCAAGTCATAATGCTTCCCACAAATCAGCTGGTGGTAGATGGCTGGGGGTGGGGTGAAAGACAGCTGGAACAGGAGCAGGGTCTCAGTATCTTATTCAGGATTAATTTGACTTGTTTTGGTTTTACATGCAGGCAGTTTGGGAAAGCAGAATCATTCAAAATGGGAACCGGCAGCAGGATATTCCAGTAAAGGCCATTCTGCCAGATACCTATATGAACTGGCCATGTGTTGATACAAATATTAGGATATGTTCCCTTTATTAAAATACATATCCTTAGGCTCATATATTCAATACTCAGGGGCAATCAAGTCTGCATGAAGATGAATAATTATTTTTGTAACATTTCAGTATACAAAAAACATACATTTATTTAAGGGCAAACTCTTCAATCACCTAAGGGAAATGCTGTAATAGTTCCAGTGATGCATATTCTCTGGCCTGAGCAGAGCTTGTCCAAGGCATGGAGTCTTGTTCTTGGCATGACAGTGTAAGTCCAGTAGGTCCCTGGTCAGCTTAACTCTCTGAGGCCCGCAGCAAGTGTACCCAGCTGCTCCCTTCTACACAGGCCTGCATATTATTCATTTTTTCTGTCCAGCAATTTGAAAGGCAATATCTAAGATGAAGCAAATCAATATACAATGCAATTCAAACCAATTACTCAAATATGTCTATATCTATTCAAGTTATGTCACATATGCAGCCAGACATGAATCCAGAGCTTGCAAGAATTATAATGAAAATGTGAACATAATTTGTGCTGATTGTCTACATAACAACCTGTCATGTTTGTTTTTTCTAGAGCGCTCCAGAAACACAACACAGTCAAAGAAAGTTGTGGCCGGCTGGCACATATAGACAAACCTCTCTACACGGCTTCCTTGTTTGCAGAATAGAAGACGTAATAACTGAAAAATAAGCTATAGAAATGTAAGTCAAGTCTTGGGTAACAGATCTTTTCTTTAGCTGATAAAATAATTGTAATTGTGCTAATCTGGTAGAGGTAGACGTTTTTGGCAAAGAAAGCCCCTTATTTGAGAAAAAAATAAGACAATGTAGCTGTTAAAACTGAAAAGGAAAGTAACTACAACACAAATAGCAGGCAGAGAGCAAAGCTTTGAAGGGGTAAAGGCACATTGTTTAATTTTAACTTTTAAACCGGATTATCATTATTATCATCATCAACATCATCTGTACATCAGGCAATTTCCTAGAAAACAAAATAATTCTGTTTCAATTTACTTTATGCTGTATAGTTTTGGAGCATAGATTTGATGTCCCATGAGGTGAATAAAATCATTCTAGAAGGGCTGGGTCTGCTTAGAACTTGGAGGAGACAAGTAACAGAAAAATACCTGGCTTACTAAAAACATTTTCTTCCCTTTCAGTAATTTCAGAAGATTATCTTTAGCCATCAAATGTGTCTACATTCTACTCATTTATCCTTACCTTACAATGTTTACATTGTCTATTGTGATGGGAACTTACACTCTTGCATGTTGTATAGTTCTTAGTGGGATGAATAAAAGCATTTCATCATTATTTATTTATATCCTCTGCACTAGGCTCCCAAAGCTACTAACAATAATAAAAAGATAATAAAATACAATATACTATCAACGTAGGTTTTCCCCCATAGTGTACTGAATTTTTATATACCTAATGTCTCACTCTTAAACATATTTAAAGGGCATCATGCCCCACTTATGTAAATAGAAATGCAAGGGTGGAATTCAGTGTCACAATACAGTGAAAGTCCTGTCAGCACAAGCATTGAAGCTCGTCAGACAGAATGATTCCCCCTAGCACAGTGTTTTGGGGGTTCCCCCAATGCATCCAAAGCAAATTTTAGGGGGCCCCAGGGCTGGGGTGAGAAAAACCCATTGCACAAGTGAAAGCTCTCATACAGGACTTGTGCTGACAGGACTCATTAGGTGAATTCCTCTTGTGTGTTTAGGTTCATAGCCTAACGTCCTGACAACGCACATCTAGAAAATAGTAGTTAGAATAGGGCAAAACAATAACTGTTGCATCAAGAACTGGATATCTGGTGCACCGTCATTGGTTGGTACTATTAGGCTGACAACAATCAACATTACTGGATGTGGCATGGCACAAAGGCATTTCATAGTACAGGGATGTGGTAGAAGCAAGACTAGGGACCAATCATGTACAGGACACCAACAGGCAGCATGTTAGGATGGAATCACACCATTTGCTGAATACTTACACACATAGCACTTTGCATAATGTTGTAGCTATAAGACTAGTATTCAAGACTTTGGTGGAATTTGTTGTTGTGCATTGATGGGTTTACACAGTATTGTGTAAAAAGATATTCCCTAGGCACTCTTGGAATCTTATTAAATAAATATGAATCAATGGCCTTTGCTAACTGAAGGCAAACTGTGTGGGTACAGCTCTGCATGATACACAGGGGCACCCTTCTAGTTCACACCAGAGACCCATTCAATTTTCCAGGAATTTATTGTGTTCAGTTAGAAACGACCCAAACCATATAAGTAACTAACAATTCAAAGCATGCACATGCAGTTTGCCTTGTCAGAGGCAGCCATGCTGTTGGAATGCGGTTTGAATTCAGACCAAATTAAAACTGTTGGCATTGCAAGTACACAATGTAGCAGGTGTTTGCAAGAGAACATATAACACGTTTTGCCACTGTGGATACATTGTGTTACCATCTACATTCTCTTAGTGACTAATGTACACACATTTAACAGATTAAGGAACAAAAACCAATTTATTAGGTCAAACCCACTCTCCATCCAGACTGGTACTTTATTTTACAAAAGGCCTGGCTGACTGAGTTGCTGAAAGAGCACTAAAGCAATAGCAATATCCAGTTCCTTGTCATTTGCACCCAGTTTTCCTACACTCAGAGATTGAGAAAATATGCAGTAAATCAGAGCTTTCCAAACTCTGTGTGTTGTGACATGTTAGTGTGTCGACTGCTGTAGGTGTGTTACATGAATGCTCCCTGTGTTCCTCCCAGGGCTGGAAAGGGGTTAGTTTAACCTCCAGTTTGCTAGTAAAACTGAATTATGGTGTATTCAAATACTGCATGTCTAAAAAATGTCACCCACATTAAAAGTTTGGAAAGCTTTGTGGTAAATGATCATTAAAATACAAACAAGCTTAAAGTATTGTGTGATATGACTTCATCCACCATGTAAATCTCAGATTTTTTTTTCTGTTTAGTGGAAATATGCAAATTGCTTCAGCATTTTTACGGGTATGTGATAAAAGATTATTGGAGTAGCATCAGGAATACTGATAACGGTCACTGTAGAGCATTACTAAATCAAGGCATTTCTTGTACCATCTTTTCTGGATCTGATAAATTACTTGAAATTACTGCCCTCCAGTCAATTTATTTCAACAAGGCTTCAGAGGCTAGCCATTAGTATGAAATATCCCCATTGAAGTCAGCAGCAGAACTACCATTAGTAATTAATGGTTTTAATGGTGATCACCCCCCAAATTGTGTTTTGTTACTGTGGTGAACACCTATGGTCAATAGAATATATCATTTTGTCTAAGCTTTGTGGCAAATTCTGTGTGATTAACCCATTAGCAGATATCCTTATTTACATATAACCAAGAGAGAACAACAATATTATATGTATCCCTTTAATTTGTGGTGACCTTTGAGAAATCAATACTTCAATGGCAGTAAGGCTAATTACTTATGGGGCTTAAAAACAGCACCAAGGCTTTACTATGTAATTGTGTGTTTGATTAAAGTGCATTCCATTCATTTATCAAGCAAGTGATCATTCAATAGTAGTACAAGCATCTATTCAGCACCATGGAGAGTACCACCTCCATTACCTAGGTGCCATAGAACAGACAGCAGAAATAGTGGCATTCTTTCTTTGCCGTCTTCTAAAATTTGGAGGAAAAATTGTTCTCTTGTGAGTGGCTCACCTAATGCAAATGCAGCAAACTACTCACAAGCTTTCCTGCTTAAGCATAAGCCTTAAAATCAGGCATGTTAATTTTCTATCCCCGGGTTAAAAGAAATGTTTTTTCAACACGCCTTGGATCTATTATAAATGAACAACTCTCCAGAAAAATAGCTATTGAATGTATATCATTCTTCCACAAATTCTGTAACAAAAACTATAAATAGAAATGCATCCATATCATTGTGTTTATTGAATGCAGACAGGCACCTCAAATCCTTATATTTTATCATCAAGCAAATTTTTAAAGAATTACTTTGATTCAGTTTTGGCCATTTGTTCTTGATTCTATTTTTAAGGTTTTAAAGTTTGATGATGCTGTAATTATTTTACCCTGATACTTTTTTTGTGAATTGATGGTTTATAAAGATTCTTGTAAATAAATAAATCACGCTATTATAGCAGAGGGAGTTAAGGTGAAATGGTAGAATCCTCACATTTTGCCTCTCTTCTGAGTTTCTTAGGTGCTGCTTGCTACTCAACATAAGGATTGGTTTAGTCATTATTCAATAAGCTCCTTAAGCCAGGCAGGAACCTGCTATAAAACACCATGTAAATGACAATACTTGACTAATTATTTCCTCTAATAGTAAACTCAGCTGGTGGGTGCTGATAGATTTGTAGCCCAAACAGAACCACTGAAAAACAAGATACATCAGCATGCTTGGGAGGAACACTAAAGTTTGCAGAAGTAGATGTACCGTATTTTTCGCTCTATAAGACGCACCAGACCACAAGACGCACCTAGCTTTTGGAGGAGGAAAACAAGAAAAAAAAAATTCTGAATCCCAGATGCCAGAATAGCAAGAGGGATCGCTGCACAGTGAAAGCAGCAATCCCTCTTGCTATTCTGGCTTCTGGGATAGCTGCACAGCCTGCATTCGCTCCATAAGACGCACACACATTTCCCCTTATTTTTTAGGAGAGAAAAAGTGAGTCTTATAGAGCAAAAAATACGGTATATTTGGGGAAAATTTTAAAGGACCCCATCCCCAACCAACCCATTGGTGACTGAGCATGCTCTGTGGCCCCAGAATGTTGAGTGCCTGTTGGGCAGGGACAGAGAATGGCGGTTGTGGATGGACTGTATACTGGAAGAAGACTGGCTGGTTCAAATACTGACTGGCATTTATCAGTTCCAAATGAAGGTACAGTGAAGGCAAGAAAAAGTTTTGAAAAATAAACTAACTGAATTATTTTTTCAAACCATTCCACATTCAGCTGACCATCCACATTTGTAATAAACATTGCTTTATCAGCCACATATTTTCCTAACCCAGCCCTTGGAAACACATGCCCTCTTGCATGACATGAGGGTCAGATTTTATAGCATGCATCATTATTTACGGCGGAGGTTTAGCAGCCAAAGCTCATTATATTGTACATAGTTGTCATGCCCTTTGAAAAGGCTATTGTGAAAAGATGTAGTTAAAAGGAGCTTATCTTGCAGCTTGGGGGGGGGGGGCTTGGGAGTGATATATGAGCACTGAATGAATGAAACTAAATATTTTGCACAGAGCTCAGCCTTTTCGAAAGCAAAATCTTCCTGTCATGGATTGATGCTTTGATGCAACTTGAAGTATGTGAACAAGCATTTTTCACTCTGTAAAGACTAGACTGTGAAGGCCTGTGCTCTTCTATTCAAAAGTAAGTCCCTCTGAGCTCACTGGGACTTGCTTGCTTGCAGATAAGTGGGTACAGGAATTCAACCACCCCACCCTGGAGTTGGTGCTCTGACAACACAAAGGAGGAAAAGGGAGCATGCTGGGGAAAGATCAAGGGAATGCAGATGGTCAGCTGAATGTGGAATGGTTTGAAAAAATAATTCAGTTAGTTTATTTTTCAAAACTTTTTCTTGCCTTCACTGTACCTTCATTTGGAACCGATAAATACCAGTCAGTGTTTGAACCAGCCAGTCTTGGATGAATCCACAGGATCCAAAGCTCCTTCCCCCAGCATGCTCCTAGAATGGAAATGGAAAAAGAAAGAAACATGAGGACACTAGAATTATCAAAGTAGATTCTGTCTTCCTCCAGCTTCTGGCTGGCCATTACAAGCCAAGCAGAGCTTGGATATGACAGTTCTTTCACTATGAATATTCCCCTCCTCACTACAATTGGATTGATCTGTAGCTCGATAACTAATACATTATCAAGACAATCAATCTTTGTTGTCACTATACAAAGGAACATACGCACAAAACCCCCAAAACACCACACTTTGCATATTACCCTCAATTCAGATTTTCTCCATGGAAATGATTGCTATGCCTTAAGATGATAATAATAATAATAATAATAATGTTTAAAGCATCACTGAAAGGAGCATAATCAGGACTCACTTATGTCTGAGGAGTATTCCTATTATGGGAGTTGGACTTGATTATCTTTTAAGTACCTTCTTCCTTTGATTATCCTAAGACCTATTATAATTCTAAGTGCCATTATTACTTTGTAATATATAGTCTATTAATTATGAAGTATCTCTCTAGCTGAAGAGCCACACAAGTAGTTCTGTACATGTCAGTGATATTTATCAAATGTGAGCCTCTCATGCGAAGTTCCCTAAGCATTTTTTTATGTGTTTATGGATCTATCATTCAAAGAGGAAATGTCAAAAATCCCACCACACTTATAGCCACTTGCTGGATCTTGTTCACCATCTGCAATTGCATAGGTACAATTTGTATTATATGAAGAAAGACAAGCAGTACAGCATACGCACAGCCCAACCTTTGTAGCTTCTTGCAATTACCTGCTTGTATTTCTCATCCTTTCTCTGGCCGTGTACATTTAAATAGTGAATGGCTCACAGCTGCAGAAGGGAAGTGGTAGACAATCTGCAATTTTACTGTCAAGCATAGTCTTTTAGAACTCTGCAATTTGTGCAAATGGCTTTGTAGCTCCACTTGTTTCCTGGCAGCTCATCCTTTAGAGAGCTTTCCAAGATTAAAAGTATTAATGCTTTAGACAAGAAGGTTAAGGGAGGAATTTTATGAATTGTTCTGTCAGCCACTTTGTCTTAAATTGCAAGCCACAGTTGCCTCAAAATGGTCAAATAAGTGGTGTCAAGCAAAATCAACTTTGTGCATTTGAGGTCATCACCTGCTACAAAATTTGAAGGAAGTCGGAGTGATGCTCATCCAGTAGAGTGCTGCAGAACTACAACTGGCTGCATGCAACCTTTGATTTGACCATTCATTTAACTGTGTGGCTGTACACAAAAGCCAGTAAGAGCAGTTGCATCCTGGACCTAAGGGTGGTGAGTGGGTTCTGGACCAGATATTTATTAGACCCAAGAAAAAGACACCAGTCCAAAGGTGTGCCTAGATTTTGTTCACCTCTACATAGTCATTAATGATCTGGGACACCTCTCTCTTTTGGGATGCAATATCCATCAGAGTTTGGGATGCTGACACTCTTCAGAGCTAAGGGGATGGGCAGGTAAATAGCTTAATGCTTGTTTTGCCATTTCAACTTGGAAGGAAAGATGTGGGGAATAGAAAGCTGTGAGTTGATTGAAGATTACACTCTGGAAATCTGATGTCCACCTAGCAGATCTCCTGCCTATTTTTTAGGAGCCTGCTTGTTTGCCACAAGTCCTGCATCTGTAAATAAAATAAAAATATTACAAAGAAACGATGCATCTCCACTTTGTCATACAAAATCTCGCAGCATTGCACGAGAAGTGGAAACCTACAGTAACATGCCAGGGATCTCTAGGGAAGTTAGAGAGAGAGAGAGAGAGAGAGAGAGAGAGAGAGAGAGAGAGATCCTAAGAAGCAGCTGTGCAAAGGGTTGTAATGTTTCAAATTCCTAGGCATTAAACATGAAGATTGTGGGCATATTTTTCATTCTTTTTTTGCCACCATTTAAAAATAACATTTAGCATTGGTTTCAATCAAAGTGCGAACTACCAATATGTAAACATGTATTATATCTATTCTTCTTCTTCTTCTTCAGGTTCTAGCCCTACAAATGCCTGCTTGTCACTCAGATTAATTGAGTGTTCTTTAGAGACATTAATCTCTGGCTCAGCTAATAGTGTCTAATCTACAGAGCAGTGAGTGAAACTGGAGAACAGGCCAGCCATACCAATAGGCAGAGTGAGGCAGCTGCCTGAGGCACCTGACTTTGGGTGCCATGAAATGGCAGGAAATTGTCAATTATTTAATTTATTGCCGGGGAAGGGGAGAAGTGCTTATGGGATTGTCTTTCTCACGTGCTAAATAACCCAATTGGCTCTACTGTGTTCTCTGCGCCTTGATTTGGAGGAGAGCCAGGGGGACCTTTGCTGCTCTGCCTCAAGCAGCCAGATATAGGAACATTAGAGGAAAGCTGCCTTACACTGACTCGGACACTTGGTCAATCTAGCTCAGTACTGGCTACACTAACTGTCATAGTCTTTGCAGGATTTCAGACAGGACTCTCTCCCAGCTTTACCTGGATATGCTCCAATTGGTTTTAATAAGGTGCTACCTGAGCCACTTTCGGGTGCACACAGAAAGACATAACTCCTAAGGATGCAGGATGCTTGATAAACTTCCATCCTACACCTAGAGAACTTATGCGTAAGAAGTAGGCTTTTGTTGACTGGAAAGTATACAAATGAATGCATAACACTTAATAAATTGGAGGGGGGTATTTGTAGAAGGACCACTGCTGAAATTGAGGGCCAAAGGTTCCCCACACCACATGATACTTTTCCTTTCATGGAAGAGATATTTGTGTGGGGAAATTGTTGAGAATGACGTAGCCTTAGTTGTTTTTATCTTCTTGTTTTGCATGATCTTATATTGCATCCTTAGATGCAACAGTAATCAGAGACTTTTGGCTTAACAAGATGGATATTCTGTTTTCTTCTTTTGGAAGCAGCTGCCCCTTGAAAGAAAGGGCTGCCAGTTTGGGGGTGCAGCAGTGGAGGATAGTCGAACCCTTTCTCCAGTGATCCATATATACCATGAACTTCTTGTTAGTTATGAATTTATGTACAGGCACAATATGGCCTCAGATTAACTGCTTTCTTTGTGAAGTATTTCCTGGCACTAAGCAAGCAATGATTGGGTCCTAAAGTCTAAATTTCTCCCACTTTCTCACAAAGAGAGAACGAGAGAGTGTGTATGTGTATGTACAGCCAGAGCTCTTGGATTCAGTGAAGGATCAGCTGTTAATTCCCTGAAGCCAAATCAGGACACACACAGACCGCTTTTGTTTCCATCTCTTCAGCTTCTTAGCAGTTTCCTCACTCCTCAGATCTCTTTACTCTTTCGACAGTCTCCATCTGTCAGTGTTTATGTAGTGCTCAAAATGAAGCAAGAAGGGAACAGAAAGTTCACTGAAACATCAAGTAGGATAAGACCAAATTTTCAGTTTAAAAATCTATCTTAATAACAACTGCACACTACAGCTTCCTGCCTGGCTTATTTTCTTCCCTCAAAGGGGCCATTGACATTTCGGTGTACTTTAGTTCTTAAATCCATTGATTTTCTTTCCATTCTTCTCCATGAATGCTGTGAGAAAATTGGTAATGCAGTTGTGTTTTATGTAGGCAGAACAGAGGGAAAATAATGTGGAAAGTCATCATATGGTAGGTATAAAGCAAAACTGATGGCTTTCCTGCTCCAGGTTATGTTTCAGTTCTTGAGCATTGGTTGGGGCAAGTCCACACAACAAGGTCAACTGCAGGTCAACTCCAAAAAGCAATAACACAAATCAGGAGCAAGGCAGAATCTAGGTGACACTATGGTCAAAGCTGAGCATAGTCCAAAGCGAAAGTTGTGGAGTGGAGATCTAGACGTCAACAGCGCAGGCCAGTCAAGAGATAGATGGATACAGCAAAGCCACCATGTCAGGTTGCCATGGTCTGGGAGGTAAAAGCCGAGTGTTGTTCTAGCACCTACCAGACCTCAATGAGGGGTTGTATGGTCTGCTGTCTCAGGTTCCACCCAGGACCAGCAGTAAGCACTCAGTGCTGCTATTGAAGGATCCCGTACACCCAAGGAGCCATTTACTTGTAAGCCTCTTGATCCCTTTGACTTTCTCAGGTACTCACTCCTTTGCCAAGTGGTCACTCAGCCTGCTCTAAGGCATCATAGAATTGTAGAGTTGTGAGGGACCCTGCGGAACATCTAGTCTAACCCCTTGCAATTCAGGAATATGCAGCTGTCCCATATGGGGACTGAACCTGCAAACTAGGCATTCTAAGCACCATGCTCTAACCAACTGACCTATGTACTAGACTTGGCCAGTAACTGAGCTGCAGTTTCTATGCCATCTTCAAACATCCTGTACAGAGCATATTTCTGTAATCAATGTACACAATGTTTTAAGAAGCAGCCCCCAAAATCTGTTTGCTTAGCAAGGTTTGTTTCAAATGATTATTTATTTAGCAACATTTATATACCACTCAATCAATTAAACAAACAAACAAACAAACCTCTAAGCGGTGGTCATAAAATGGTATAAAATGTTCACTTTAAAGTAGTAATAGAAACAGCAGTTCTTAATATAAAACAGTTGATTATATTAGGCCCCTAACCTAAGGAGCTTACAACCTAAGGGCCAATCTAGACAGGAGTAGCAGCTGTTGGGTGTTTGTAATCATAATCAGGATCGCAGCAGGCCTCGAGGGGGGATTTAATGCCTTCCCTGCCCTGCTGCAGTCCTAACCAAAAAATGTTCCTTTGAAGCTATTATTCGCATTTGGGAGGAAATCTCCTATTATCCCCCTTCCCCAGTGACTGCTATTTCCATTTTTAAAGCCCTAAAGGTTAAGTACGAAGATGCACTCCTGTCTAGTTTGGCCCTCCTTTTTCAGCAGCAGGAGAGACAAAAAATAATGGGGAAAAGGGTAATAATAATAATAATAATAATAACAACAACAACAATTTTATTTATATCCCGCTCTCCCTAGCCAAAGCTGGGCTCAGAGCGGCTAACAACAAGTAAAAAAGCACAGTGTACATAAAATCACACAGTAAATTAATTGAAATACATTCTAAAATCAATTCAGAATCGAATTAATGGCAACCATTGGGCTAGAGTTCTATGAGGATTACAGAAGGAGAGAGGGGGTCAGACTGTGCCTTGGCCAAAGGCCTGGTGGAACAGTTCCAGCTTGCAGGCCCTGTGGAAAGATGTCAAGTCCCACAGGACCCTAGTCTCTTGTGACAGAGCGTTCCACCAGATCAGGGCCACGGCCAAAAAAGCCCTGGCTCTGCTTGAGGCCAGCCTAACCTCCCTGTAGCCCGGGATCTCCAAGATGTTTTTATCTGAAGACCGTAAGGTCCTCTGTGGGATATACCAGGAGAGGTGGTCCCATAGGTACAAGGGTCCTAGACTGTATAGGGTTTTAAAGGTTAAAACCAGCACCTTAAACCTGATACTGGAGAGAGAGGAAAGTGCATTACCTTCCTCCAATAAAAACGCAAAGGAGAGTGCAGATTTGCACGAACTTTGCATAAGCTTATTTGTATGCATGCATGCAAGTTTAGAAACATGGAGGAATTCAGCGTTGAATTAAAACAAGCATTTCTCCTTGCCCAATGAAGCAACCTCTCCCCCTCCCCCCGTGCTGTTCTGGAGATTCTTCCTGACACCCAAAGAGCCAATATGGGGCATGTACACGGGGAGAAGGTGGGGAAGTCCTGTTGCACTAGCAGAAGCCCTTTTATAGGGTCCTGTTAGTAAAACAACTTAGTTGAATCCATCCCAATTGTTACAATTTCAACAGAAATGCAGTCTCACCATAGTGGGGAAGACAGTGACAAGGTGATGCGTGTGCTGCTCAGTCGGCTTTCCAGATGCTCACTGCTGATGGGCAACTCCAAGGTCCCTCCTGTTGTCTCCCTTCTTAGTTCTTTGTCTTTAAACTGGGCTTGGATAAGACTTCTGCTCAAGTAGAGGACTGTGCTTTGTAAAGTAGGATGCATGGCCACCCTAGAAAGGTTGCAATGGAAGAGATAATAATAATAATAATAAGAAGAAGAAGAAGAAGAAGAAGAAGATACATATGGCAAATAGAATTGCGTTGGCTTAGGGTGTATTCTGGAGGATGTGGGAACGAAGGGCTTTGCTTTAAAAAGTGGGGCCTGGCTGGAGAGGATGCACTTCTACAGGCACATACCTCCACATGTTGTGGGAATGTCCCCAAATCCAACTGTTCTGGACAGCAATCATATAATAAATATTCAAAATAACTAAGCAAGTATTGGAAGTGACCCCAGAACTGGCCCTACTAAACATCTTCCAAAATAATAATGCACACTCACATCATAAAGAGCTCATAACCCACCTACTCTCAACAGCCAGAAACATCATAGCCAGGAGAGACCTGTCAAGAGTAAGCATGGACCAATGGTATCAAATAGTATGGGAAACAGCCTTATTAGGAAAACTAACCAATAAACTGAAGGAAGAAAGGCAGAGGTGGTGATCCAGGGTATAAATATAGGGATTTATACATGTTGGCTCCAGACCTGACCCTGGGCAACTCATCTTCTGATGAAGACTTAGGTCTCCCAGAACCTACATATGGTGCTGCCCTGCCTCTCAAAAAAAATCTGACAGTGTTTTAAAAGAGCACAGCATCCAGGGAGAGACCTCACCAGGTTTGCCTCCAAGGGTAGGGAAGGGGTTTCAAATTGTAGGGGAGTGGAATGATTTAAAAGCTTCTTCTTTAATCAATTCTTTATTAACATAACCCCACAAAAGTAGTAGTATTTAATATAGAGCAGCTGATTAAAATAGTTATTGCTTTCATAAAGAAAAAACTGAAATCTGTAAGTTGTATCCAATTATCTTCCTCAGGTGTATCCAATGTCTTCATCAGAGTAGACCCATTGAACTTAATCAACCTACTTTAATCATAGCCATTATTTTTAATGGGTCTACTACCCTGACCAGAAATGACATTAGAGACCATCCCATATACATACTATTTGGCTTAACTGATATTTCTGCAGAAAAACACTGTGTATATATGTAGTTTAAAAGCCTGTTGTTCTTAAAGTACTGCACAGTACCATTGACATTTGCCCTCTAGTGGATTTAGGAAAGAAATGCAGCTTGTGAACTTGAAATTGAAACGTGAGGCAATGTATTCAAATGTTTTGCACTCCTGGTTCAGAGTTGTAGGGCTACTCTGGAAATGTGAGAGGAGGACCTGGACTGGGTGATTCTTTCGCTCTAATTTCCTCTCTACACATGGCTGAGGATTATGCCTTTGCACCCCACCTACTGGATGCACCTGCTCTGCCAGATACCTTTGTTGGGTGTAATGTTTGCATTTGCCGTACTGTATATGTATGAAATCCAATGTGCTTAGGCTTGAGAAGCATGACTCTGTTCCCACCTACAATCTTTTATTTATTTAAAGAATTTTCACCCTGTCCTCCAGTCAAAGAGAGTTCTCAGAGTGACTTGTAGTTCACTAAAACAAGACCATAAAGAAGGCTGATCGCCGAAGAATTGATGCTTTTGAATTATGGTGCTGGAGGAAACTCTTGAGAGTCCCATGGACTGCAAGAAGATCAAACCTATCCATTCTGAAGGAAATGAGCCCTGAGTGCTCACTGGAAGGACGGATCCTGAAGCTGAGGCTCCAATATTTTGGCCACCTCATGAGAAGAGAAGACTCCCTGGAAAAGACCCTGATGTTGGGAAAGATGGAGGGCACAAGGAGAAGGGGATGACAGAGGATGAGATGGTTGGACAGTGTTCTCGAAGCTACCAGCATGAGTTTGACCAAACTGCGGGAGGCAGTGGAAGACAGGAGTGCCTGGCGTGCTCTGGTCCATGGGGTCATGAAGAGTCAGACACGACTAAACGACTAAACAACAACAACAACAACAAAACAAGATAGTCCCTGCCCTCTGGCTTACGATATAAAAAGACACAACACAAAAGGAAAATGGACTGGGGGAGCTGAGGAAATAAGTTCTTCATTATCACTTCTGCTGGCCAGTTGGGATGGACCCTCAGATGAACTGGCCCTGCATCCCTTCTTTTCCTTCCTTTGCTGTAGCTTGATGAGATGCAGGGTGGGGAATGTCTGGTCTATGGGCCAAACTTGGCTCACTAGGCCATTTTGGGGGAGCCACACCCACCTGTCCTACATCTGTGGGCATGCATGATGTTAGTGTGAGGCAGGTTAAAGACGTGTCTTCAAAAGAATCATCGGGATCCTAAAGTGGGCTTCCATTTGCTACTTTGCTGGAGCAAAGTGTCTTTGTAACCCCGCCCCCTATGTCAATGGGCAGTAGGAGCACACCTTGCGCAAGAAGGGAATGGCAAGGTGAAGCATGAGGAGGCTTGCAGAATGGTTTGAGAAATCCCCTCTCCTCCCCTTTTGACATCTGATATTGCAGAGAGAAAGGAGATGGTGGGGAGGCTTGCAATGCCCTTTGCACTGTGGTTCGCAAGCTTGGGACCCCCATGCAAGGGATTGTGACTGATGGGGCAATCTACCTGTAAATCACATAACATCAAAGTTAGTGCTGGGTAAAGATCTATGACAGTGATGATGATGATGATGCATACTGCCCTTCATCCATAGATCTTAGGGCAGTTCACAACATAAAATTGCAATAGAAAAAAACACAAAATACTTAATAAAAATAAGAACAAAAACAAACCAGTTATCCCCCCTCCTGTGGACCCAAAAAGGTCCGCCCCCCTGCCGATGTAATGGCTAAGAGTATGCATCAGTTTTGGACGTGCTGTGTGGATTACAAGGTGAATCAAGGTGATTCAGAGATCTTCACATTTCCCAGTAGAATCTGGGACTCCTGAAGATCCCAAGTTGCCCTGTGGTCTCACTTGTCCAAAAACTGCACAACCATTTCTCTACCCAGAGCTGGAGAGAAAAGAGGCTCGAGAAGTGGGGAATCTTTTGTTTCAACAGAGAGGTCTAGCTTTTAATCACAGTGAATTATTTTCATGAGCACTTCAATCACATTTATTTGGGAGAGGAATTTTAAAATATATGTGGAGGTATGCCTTTTCCAGTAGTGATTATTAAGTACTGGCATCCTACCCAATCTTTCTTGAGGAATTATGCTATTTCTCTTCACCCCAGCCCCCAGACATGCCCAAAGCACATCTATTTAGAGATCTCTGAGGGCAGAGAGGGCACATCCCCAAAAGTCCAGGGCACAGCACAGGGCACAATGTCAGGCCCCCCCCCCCCCAATGCTTTGGGAAACATAATTGCTGCAGGAGGGAGGGATATTCTGCCATTTTTGAACAAAAGGTGGTTTATAATTTTAAAAATAAATTCTTAGTTTGCAGCATACCCAAAGTTCCAATTTAAGTATTTTACCCAAAATATTTGATGTAAAGCAAAGTAGCAGGGTGAGAGAAGTTACTGTACATAACCTAAATCACTGGTTTATTTTTGTCCTTCTTCTTCTTTCTTCTTCTTCTTCTTCTTCTTTACATTTTTCAGCTTTTAAAACTGTCTCCAGCTTTTGTTGTTAGTTTTGCCTTGATTGAGTTTTAATCACCATCAGGGATGCACTAGACATCTATGTAAGTTAAATAAACAATTCCAAAAGCTTTCTTAATATTGGAAGATGCAGATTACAGATTCTTCATTATTTCTCAAAGTGAAGTGGGTACTTTTATTTCTATTTACCTTACCACCCCCTCCACTTTTGATTTACCCTTTTAAAAGAAGTCCTAATCACTCTTATCCAAAAAATGGGACTTTGCCTAGTGATACATAATCCTTCTCTCAAGTATTTTATCATCTCATCTTTAAACATGAAGAGGCAAGAGATGTAAATCCCATACCAAATGAAGCCCTGTAGGAATATTTTGTATGATTTATTCAGAAAGCTCAGGTGTCTTAATGCATTTTGATGTGATCAGGGGAAGTTTTGCGCCACAAAAACTAAGCCTAAGGAGGCTCAGAATTCTCTCGTTGGATCAGATGAGGGTCCATTTAACCCAATATTACATTTTCAACAGCAGCCAAACCACATGCCTCCTGGAAGTTCACAAGCAGGTTGTGTGGTGGCTTTCCTAGTTGTGTGTAGCATTTGACATCCCAAGAAATACAGCCTCTGAACAGGGATGTTTCTAGGTCAGCTTTAGCCATTGGCCTTAAAAGCCAGTGTAAGTAACTCATAACCTATTGATATTCTGTCTTAACAGCTGCCCTACTAAAACTGTAGAGGCCAATAGGCTTTCCATAGGAAAAGACTCCTGACTCTTTTATTGGCCTATCGTTTCCTTTTATATAAAGATTGCTGCCTCTAAAATCCTTGAACCCTTCACTAGTGCTAGCAGCTCTATTAAATCTTCTTTATTGAATGCTTTTAAATGTAGCTCCTGGGATTACTGACTTCCAAGCATGATCTTACCACAATGAGATAAATCACCAACATATTAACCTCTCTCTATTAAATGCACATCACCCAAAGGCATTTTGCTTATGACAGAAACCATACATCAGGAGCCTGGATTTCTAAAGCAGCAATTTACCCATTTCTGTTAGAGGGGAGCACAATGGCCCACCCTCAGCAGCAACCATCTCTGGAGTGCAGTTATGTCAAATATTTATTAGCGGCAGAAATATTCGACATGATATTTCAGAGTTAAAAGCCCAAGCTGAGTTTTATAGCATCCCTTCATATGCAAGTAAAAGGAGTATTAGAGTAAATGCACGGCCTTTTAAAGACTGAGAAGCCCAAGGGCAGAGTCCCCTTCTTTCTCATTGCATTTCTTCCTACAGCTGGTGGGGAGAAAATTCTTAAATATGCACATATATTTTCAAAAGCATCGTTTTTAAAATATCTTTTTTACATCAGAAGCATTACGTTTGATTTTTGTCTCTTCAAATCCAAAGGGAAAAATTAGACTCACTTGTAATGTATCCAGGATTCTTTTCTTGGTGGGGCCCAATGCCACAGACCACTGTATTCATGGGCATGGTGTCCACGCCACACAATATAGCGCCTTGTGGCAACATGCTTCTACATTTTCTCTCCTGCTGTGTAACTGTGTGTCTGTCTTACCAATCTTTGTGTATGTTGATCTAGCTGTGTGAGAATCTTTGTGTATCTATATATAATCTGCACACATTCCATCACACTTACAAGCTTAGAGTGGCAGGAAATATTCACAACTGTGAATCTGGCAGCACTAATGCAGGTGGGTGTTATATTCAAGCTTCAAACAAGAGATATCATGAACTCCAATGAAATGTTATTTGGAGAGATATTTAAAAAATGAACAACATAGGAAGCTGCCATATACAGTCTGACCATTAGGTCCATCAAGCTCAATGCTGTCTACTCTGACCAGCAGCAGTCCTCCAGGGTCTCAGTCAGGGGCGTTCCCAGTCTTATCTTGAGATATCAGGGATAGAATCTGAGACCTTGTATGTGAAAGACAGATGCTCTACCATGGAGCCGCCATCCCTTATAAAGAACAAAGGGGAGGGGAAGCCCAGATGCTCAAATACAGTTCAGCAATCCCTGTTAAGAATGCCGTATTAGGTATTTCCTGGCATTACCACCCATGCCAGAACACTGACATCGTTGCTTCCTGATTTGTCAGGGAAGGAGCCCCCATGATCTCAGAAACATTGATGAACGTTCCAAGGAGTGTAGCAGTGGTGTCTGTGCAAAGTGTCTTTGGCAGGGGGAAGAGAAATGGGATAACCTTGAAGATGGCTTGGCTACTCACTTTGCTTCTCATGCTGTTACTTTCCACATCAGCTAATTTTTTTATTATTTGAAATTTGAACTGCACAAATGTTTTGGGAACTGCACATTCCCCACTCACAAAGCTTTCACTTGCACATTATTTTTTACAAAAGGCCTGCTACCCACAGCCCAGTTAATGCCTTCCACAGTTGAAATGACTGGTAGAAACAGTGCCCAATGCATTTTGTTCTTTACACAGTTCCTGGGTGGGGCTTTCAGTAATGTAGACAAGTAGGAAACAGTAGCCAACTCATTCCTCTCCCCACACAGAGCATGGAAAAGCGTTGGTAACATAGGTAAAGGGGGCCCACACAATTCTAACCTCCTTTTAAATGTCTAACCTCTTTTTAAAACCATCTCATTTCATGGCCAACACTTCTGTTGGCAATCGATAACCCATGACTAGTTCAGAAAGGATGAAGAATGATGAATGTATTTTGACTGGAGCAGGAAGATAATCCCTGTAAGAAGTGCTGAGGTAGGAAAGCAGTGGTCACAAATATGAGATTGGGCTGTTCTGGCATGCATTATATATATACACACATACATATGCATATATACTATATTCTATATATATATACTATATTCAACCATGCTTACCATAGATATGCAGCCAAGGAACCAGTGGGGAAAAAGTTGAAGTAAAGGTTGAAACTCTTTAGATTATTAATAGGAATTATTTCCCCTAGAGACAATGGATTCTCCAGCATATAATTACAGGTGAAGGGTTACAGGTAGCACTGCTGTGGAAAAGCTTTGCTGGAGATCTTGGAGAGCTGCTTTTCAGGCTAGATAACACTGAACTAAATGGCCACTGGTCTGATCCTGTACAAGACAGCTTCTTGTGTTATGTTAAATGAGGTGCTCTTGCCCTCAACTGCTTTTATTATATACGCCAAGTGCATATTTTCTTAGCATCAACCGACAAAAACACAAGCAAAATCATATGCAGATTTATGAAAAATAATTTTATTATGTAACACCTTGTTTTTAACAATGTTGATTTCTTTTAAAATTCAGAATACCTGCGTCATTCATGTAAAATAGTTTGATACAGTACATTGTATGGTATAGTTTTTCCTCAAATTCTAAGGTTCTCCTAACACCTTAATCCTTTGCTTTAATAAGGGAGACCCTAAAGCAACGTGTGAACATATTTAAAAATAATTAAAATTTAAAATCCACTACATCAAGCCAGCTCTCAAAAAATCATGACAAAAATATCTGAATGAATGCTGCACTGCTTGTTTGTTTGCAGGGAACGTCACTCATGCTTTTTTTTATAATTCCAAGCATGCTCACAAATCAGTTAACACCAACAGGAAAAATAAAACACTGTCTATGACAATCATTTTAGTTGGTTGCTGAACCAAACAGGTTTATCTCAGTAACACACTCATTTACTATCAAATAGCAGCTTTAATACCAGTCAAGTCATAGATTTGAGAACAAAATAAACATATGCTGAAAATTAATCTTTGGGAGGCTTGTAAATCTGCTGGAAAAATGCTCATTTTTTGTGTCTTTAAAAAAATCTCTCTCTAGCAAATTTGTTGGTCATAAAACATTGATCAATGTGGAAAATGAATCAACCCACAAAAAAGTCACTAAAAGTCAATGTATATAAAAAAAATTCTCAATTGGAGCCACGGTTAGTTTGCTTTCATCTCATTAACACATACTGTATGCTTCAAATACCAGTTAAAGAGATTTTGCGTACTATTGGTCAGATAACGTTGTTAACATCAATAGAATTCACAACAACAAAAATGCTTGCCCCTAGCACATTTCACAGCTTCAACTGCTACAGACTGTCACTGAAAACAATGCATTGGTCAGTCTGAACCATGTCAAGTAAACTATGGAAGTAGCATATCCACAACACAAACTGTGCTAGTACTTTCTTTTCAAGTCTAATTCCATAATGGGTACAATCTGAGGGAGCCACTACTCCCAGCCTGTGAAAAGTAGTGGAACTTGGCTATCAGACATTTTGAAAATGTGATAGTTTACAGTACATTCTTGCAGCCCAACGCCAGGTTCCAGGCAGACAGCAGCACGGCCAGTCCTGCAGCCTTAGCAACAGTGCATTGACTTTATTTAGGTGCAGCTCAGTACCGGTGTGTCTGGTGAGAGTACTGTGGAGGCTGCTGGGAGGTAGTTGAATATCCCATGCTGCTCTGTGGCTGTGATGTGCTTGGTCCAGGGTTTGGATAGGCAGCATGGGGATTGGAACGCTGAGCAACGCATTGGAGGGGAGGGGGGGGGGAGAGAGAGAGAGAGAGAGAGAGAGAATATTACATATGTGGCTGGTCAAATGCTGCCATGTTTAACACAATGGAAATGACAACTATGACAGCTACTTCTACAGCTCTAGAGATTGTTGCACCATGGATTCAACTTATGTAGCTAATTGTTAAGAGGGTGGGAAATGAAACCAGACCAACAACTCTAAACCATGGGTTGTCCATTATCTGTTTTGAAACTCAAACCACAGTTCAAGTTCTTCATATCACAGTGTGGCATGATGTATGAACTGAACTAGTTAGCAATGACACACTGTGCAGGTCTCCACTGGTGCCTTTTGACTTGAATCAGTTGTGTTTAACAATTAAAACATATATTCAAATAGATTTTAAAAATACAACTTTTAGTAGCTATGGACGTAACAGCTAATATAAATGATTCATAGTACCATAACAAAACTGAAAGCGGAAAACAGAAATACCTGATAATCTGAGGTCATGATAAGTCCACCTGAGGTAGTGGTAGGAGGAACAACTCTCACTTTTTTCAAGGGAGGCCCTTGCGTATGACTGTTGTCTTGGTTCCCTGGATGACCAGTTCCATTTGTGTGGTTATTGCCCTGCTGCTGGTTCTTCTCAATTTTTTAAAGAAAAAAAATGTAAGATACAGCTCAGAGGGAGTTCATGGGTAGGAAGCATCCAGTCTTGTGTAAGGCTAAGTCAGGCACAAAGCTACTAATTACGTAATAATAATTACTTTACTATTTCCACCTAAGTATGCAAACAAATTAGAATCAAATATAAACATACCCTACAGCCCTATCATAACTATTTATTCAGAGGTAAGCCCAATTTATTTGCCCTATTTTCAACTATGCATTTTAGGATTATAGCCTTATTCAAAATAAGTTAACATGAAAGGAACTTGGAATCATCACTTTCTAGAGTTGCAGATAATAAAAAGACTTCAAATTAGGTACCATGAAAATGTTCTAAACCTTATTATTCTACAAGCCATGGATCAGATCTGATTACTGATATTAATTTTTTTCTATATTATTTATATAAACTGAAATGTTGCAGAAGTTCTCAACTTCTTGCCATGTCTAATGTATAGAGTTGGAATGACCCATAATTAATGTTTACTTCTATCCATATTAATTAATCTTCATCTCATATTATTAATTTATTTTATGCTATCATTCTTAACTTGGCAGGAAATGTAGTAGTAGCAACAATCAGGGACATATTAGTAAAAGTATGAAATAATAAATTATGTACTCTCAGTAACTTAAATGCTTGAAATCAGATCCATTAACCCTATCATAATTATGATTGCCTTAACAACTTGGTAATTATAAAATTGTCCAACCTGATTAACAAAATACACCTCCAAATGTATTTCTCTCATCTTAATCTTCAAATAAATACCTACTTTGTCTCCTTTATCATCAGGCTCTTCTTCAGTTAAAAATTCTCGTTTTGGGTATGGGATTTGACAACCTGCAAACACACTGCAAACACAAAAACAAAAAGAAGCAATCATTTTGTGTGTGTAAGCAAAGAGCATAAATCCCTACTAGAAAAAAGTGTGTCCCATAATTTGTGCCATTTGTGCCACTTGCCATTTGTGATTTTAGTCTTTTAGGAAGTGACTTTAGTCTTTGAAGTGTTCCAAGTATGACAGTTTGTTCTGAAAGGCTATCAGTTTCTTCAGTAAGAGAGAGTATCCCCAGCTATCAACTAAATACACTGCTTATAATGCAGAGTTTAGTAATGGACTATATTACAGCTCAAGCACAAGTTTGCCTGTGCATAGACTTGTAAGCCTCCATTTTACTAAGAAGCCAATTGACACAGTTTCCTAGCTGTTTTTACCATATACCAGCAAGTCATCCCAAACACGTTTTTCTGGCTAAGACAAGCTGAAAAATGCTATGCCCCATTTCTATACAAGACTGGAAATACTAAATTCTATGATGATTCATCTCTTCTTGCTCATATGTCTTTCCCCCCAACCTATTACTTGCATAATTTTGTACCATAGTTATATTTCCAAGTAATATTTTCCATAAAAATAAAGCTAAAGTTATTGCAAGCTGTCTTCAGTTCCATGTTTCCCAATTACATGTTGGACTTTTTGCTAAGGAATCAGTGAAGAGATTGGATATCTAACGTAAGGACAACCGCTATGGATCACCTACCTGTGACTATGTAAGCCATTATCATTTGATTTATACTCTATCTGTAGGTCTATTTAAAATTAACAGTAGCAACATGTGCAACATTAAAAAAGAACAGCAAAAAAGTCAATCAGAAACCAGTAGCTCATTTCACCCCCCCCCACATTTGCAGATACCGTATTTTTTGCCCTATAGGACGCACCGTCCCATAAGGCGCACCTAGTTTTTTTGGGGGGAAATAAAGGGGGGGGGATTTATTTCCCCCCAGCCCCCAGAACAGGCAATACACGCATACACATTTCCCCTTCATTTTTGGAGGGGAAAAAGTGCGTCCTATGGGGCGAAAAATACGGTAATCTTTGTAGATGGGCTGTGCCAATCTTCTTTGAATGTTCAAGTTTTAATTCTCATGCTTTTCTTTTTTTACTGTATCAGCCTGCTGTTGTGACCAATGGACCACTTTAAAAGTCCTAGCTAGAAATAATGATTAATTTCATCTTGTGAACTGCCCCTGAGATCTGCTGATGAAAGTTGGTATAAATCTTATTGTATCACATTCCAAAAACATATTCCAACTGAAAAGCTATTGGAGCACATATTAACTTAAATTTCTCAGTGGGCTATCAAGGAAGCCCTATAGGAGAAAGAGAAAAAATGCATAAGTGAAAAAGTGGCCTCATTAACAGAAGAGAAAAACAAAATCGAAAAAATGTCTAAGTGAAATACTGGGCTCCTAGTGAATGTCTAAGTGAATACTGGTGCCAGGGGGGAGGGATGTACCCCAAAAGTATAACAGCCATTTTTAAAAAATGAGTATTATAAATAAGAGAGTCAGGGTTGTATGTTTGCCCTATTAATGTTAACTCAGGCATTTGATAGTTTCACTTTCTTATTCATTTCAACAGGGCAAATCAGACTCCTGATAGCTTAGAAAGTTAAACGCAAGTTAAAGGTTCATTTAAAAAAACAACCCAGAAAATGTAGGGGAAAGATGGAACACCACATGACAACGGATCCCATATTTGTTGAGAAATAAAGGGTGTATAAAGGGGCTCAGGTTTGCTAAAAAATAACCCCACCAAAAACACGTTAAACAAATATTTCAAGTAGCTACTAGGGTCCCCATTAATTTGGGTGGGATAACCCTTTTGGGGACTTGTTTGGTGATGATAAGAGATAGGAAGATGGCAGAATAAGAATCCAGAAAGATATGTATCAGACGTAATTGATATTGCAGCGTTCTACAGTGGGTGATAGAAGAAGCAATAGTTTATACCAGTATGTGTTAGGGTGGATTTACTCCCAGCAGTGAAACTGAATTCACTAAACACCCATTCAAATCCAGTTTACTAGTAATCTCTCCCATGGAGTGTTGAGGTAAAGAGAGATAAAACATTCCTCAGAAAGGCCCAGGGACACCATGCTATTATGTTGCACATTTATGTTATTACACTAATACTCCACTCTTCCTCTGAGGAGCTCAAAACAGCTTAGAAATGGTCCTAGGCGATCTCCTATGAAGTTTACAAGGCCAGCAATAAGCTCCTTAGCTTCTGATGCGGAATACATCATACATCTTCAGACCACTGTGCTTGTTTACTTGGTATTGTATACAGAGTTTATTGGGTATACTGACTTACACACAATAAGTTCTGCAGCCTATTTATACCTTTCAAGTAGGTCAAGTACTTCTGATAGCCTCTTTAAAGCTCTTCAGTTAAGTATTCATATTCTGCTATGGGACTGGAATGTAAAACCCCTCTGGCTGTGTTTTGCCTTGCCTAACAAGTTGGGGCAATGAGACCCAAATATGTAATCAGTACACACTTTGAACTGGAACAAATAGAGGAATTAGCCATGAAAGATTTTATAAAAATCTGTGCATTTTTTAAAAAATCAGTTCATTAGTGATGGAGAGGTCCACAAAGAAGATCGCAGAAGACACTGAAATTGCAGTTATTTGCAGTTTTTGCAAATTTTATTCTGCTTCTACACAAAAAAACTGGCTACCTTTAGTCTTCACAACCAAAGATTGAATGCTGTGCATATTCATCCTGTTGTTTTAAAAATGTGAGATCAAGGGTCATGGATGTGTCTTCCATACTCTACCTCCTTCCTATCCATAATTAGTAGGGAAAGAATAATTTTTGCAAAATTTTATGTTTTTGGCTGTGTTTGCAGAGTTTAACTGATGGGCAATTATACCTATTGTTTTGCATACAGATCTCTGCAGATATTAGTATCTAAATATTTTTCTAATAAGTTGAGATACCAATTTATGATTTAAAGAGGAAAGGGATATTTCCCAAGGGCAGTTTAGGCTACACCAAACAAATCATATGATGGAAGAAAACCAAGTTTGTTCTAAAGTCAGTATGTGCCTGTGAATTTCATTTTCAGAAAGGCTGCACCCATTGCCCATACATATGTGTAAAACATCAAAAAGCAAATTGGGTGCATAAATCATCAAATTAAGGTTGAAATAGTTTTACCAACTTGCCAGTGAAATATTCTTTGACACAAAAGAAATAGTCATGTCTTTCAAATACGAACTTTAAAGTCTTGCCTACATATTGAGAATACGGATATTTAAAAAGCAAATCGTTATATTTAAAAACAAAGAAAGTACATGAATATGCCCTACATCCAGACTTTGCTTGTGAAGTTGGAAGGCGGTCCCCATCCTCACCATAGTCCACCCATCAAGTTTTCAAATAAATATAAACTTATTATAGAATGTCATCTATAATTTCAAGTGGACCTGCAGGCAGTTAGCAGTTGACTATGAAGATCTATAGCATGCATAATCAACCTGTCAGTGAATAACAGGATTATTGCTATGACTAATGGGATCAAAGGCTCAGGACAAGATTAATAGGAATATTACTTCAAAATGCCAAATGGCACAGTAAAGCCATTTCTTATAACTTATCAAGAAGGAGCATCTCACTTGTTATTTTCAGAACATTCCTCCATTCCACACCCACCCAGTCACGCCCTGACAATGAAAGCAATAAAGCATTTAAAGAGCTGCACATATAGTATCTAGTAAACTGACCACTTACTCAGATGTAGGAAGTGGATCTTCTAAGAAATAAGGATCCTGCATAGCCTGTTCTGAGGTAATTCTCTTTATTGGGTCCATAGTAAGCAATTTCTGTAGCTATGCATAGTTAAAAACACAAGACATTCAGTGCTGTCAAATCAATCAAGAAAATATTTCACCACAATGTGAATATACAAAGCTTCCTTATATGCTTATAAAGTCTAGTTAGCTCAGTGGCAGAGCTTATACTCAGTGGCAGAGCTTATACCAGGTTCAATCTCCAGAATCTCCAGGCATGACTGGGAGAGACCCCCATCTGAAAACTTGAAGAGCTGCTGACAGAATATTGAGCTAGATGGACTAATGATATGTTTCAGTATAACCTGGTTCCTAATAATCTAGGCTTCCATAATCTGAGAATTAGGTTTATATGATCTATAAAATGCTACCCATGGAAAAGCTGCAGTTACAAGACTTACTTGCTCACATAAATGGGCCACAGAGCATATCACACCTATAGTGCAGTAGGTTTAATTTATACTGTACTGTACAAACAATTCAAGGTTGTTAATGTTATAGGCCCATCACACTGTATAAGTACAACCTCTCACTGAGCTTTCCAAAATACTTAACATTCTTCCCAAGTATTCTGGTAGTGAACCTAGCCCATGTGATAAAAGCACATGGTGAAATGGTTTTGGATTGCTGGGTTTAAGGCTGTGGGGGGTAGAGGATATCCTTGCTTTGTATTTTAGCAAATCTACCCCTTCCAAATTTATGCATAGTCATAAAAAATAATACCTTACAAGTGATCAGGCTGTGTTAGAGATTTGTTCTTAGTTTTTTTTATAAAAAAAATCTGGGCAGATTAAAGAAAAACACTGGCTTTAGGGCCAGCAGCTAAAAGGCGAAAAATAATTTTCTTCATCAAAATATTAACTGAATCTGGTCATCTAATACTCCAGTCGATTTATACATCTATTCACAGCCAACAGTTGTCACCTCATGCTTAACAAAAGAAGAGGGGTAGGTTTTTCAAAAATAATAACAGTAAAAACAGGGCTCCTTGTGCTCCCTTTAGATCTTTAGATCATTTCAGTCATTAGTTTTGTTTTCATGCCTACTTTGAGAAGTCCTTATTTTTTAGGCTACTTGAGTACTCTCTAAAATAAGGCTTGCAGCTGTTTTACAATAGGTGTTAAGATAGCATGTTGGATGCAACAGGATTCTGAAGCATATACAAGGATAAATGGCCTTCTGGGGTGAGGAAAAGCCATATCCTTAAGCTAGCCATATTACATGATAAATTTGCTACTACACATACCTATCAATGCAAATCCTTGCATCCCAGTCTTCAAACAACTCAACATAAGGAACAGACTGAGTATACAAACAAGAAGAACAACCTTCTCAGTGGCAGCCTCAGTCCCATATTTCCCTTCCATAGTAGGGAGGTACGCAGTAAATAAGCAAGATAATGAAAGGAATATTGGGCCAGAGTCAACTAAATCTTCCACTAGCAGGAACCAATACAAGGCTTTCCCATCTGCACACGCCACATCATGCCTCCCCCATATCTGCTCTGGAGGGTCAGGAGAACCCCCAGAACAGTGTGCACAGGAGAGAGGGGAGGTTGTTTCACTGGGAAAGCAAAGCAATCTCCTTAGCACCACGTTGAATTCTATCATTAGCTATCACTTGACCACAGCAGTCTGTTGATACAACTAATAGCTATCCAAATTACCAGGTTGTCAGGGCATGTTAAAAAAGGAAGGAAATCTACTGCCACCATACGTGCGGCAGAAATGTTAAAAACTGACTTAACACCTAGCACTTGGGAGTAAAGGTAAAGGTAAAGGTACCCCTGCCCGTACGGGCCAGTCTTGACAGACTCTAGGGTTGTGCGCCCATCTCACTCAAGAGGCCGGGGGCCAGCGCTGTCCGGAGACACTTCCGGGTCACGTGGCCAGCGTGACATCGCTGCTCTGGCGAGCCAGAGCCGCACACGGAAACGCCGTTTACCTTCCCGCTAGTAAGCGGTCCCTATTTATCTACTTGCACCCGGGAGTGCTTTCGAACTGCTAGGTTGGCAGGCGCTGGGACCGAGCAACGGGAGCGCACCCCGCCGCGGGGATTCGAACTGCCGACCTTTCGATCGGCAAGCCCTAGGCGCTGAGGCTTTTACCCACAGCACCACCCACGCCCTAGCACTTGGGAGTAGTAAACTATTAATTAGATCATAGGGTTTTACTCTGGACATGAATTACTATGAAATATGAAATGGCACAGAAATTCAACTTTACAACCAATGCTTTTGTGAAGAGATGCAATGAAAAGCAATTTAAACAATTCCAATTAATGCTTCCAGAAACTGTGCAAAAATTCACAAGCGAACAATTTGATACTATCCAAGTCTTACCAAGTGGAATGCTTTGCTATCTGGCTTAACTTTATGTTTTTCCATATATTTGATAAGGCTGCAGTTGGTATACCTGAAAGAAAACAGTAAGTCACAACAATGCATCAAGCTGAATAGAAAGTACAAATCTGGAGGACAGGATAAAACCAATAGGTCTTGCTAATGAACTCGGTTGTGCTGGATTGTCTGGTCCATCCGTGATTCAAAAGGGTGCCAGCGCTGTAAAAGTAGCCTGAGGCCACACACTGCTTTTAATACCAGCCACATGGAAATGACTTCCCATTATTACAGATTTGGTTAGCAACCAGTATCCCTCTTGTACAATATAAGATGCACATACTTCTAGTAGTTATGATTTTGATAATGCTTAAAACATAATATTACGACACATAAAAAACCAATCCTTTAAAGCACAATAGATTTTAATGCAACAAACTGTCTCTTTAGCCAAGACACTAATTTTATATGTGCTATGTAGCTTCAAATGTATCTATACAATGAGAAAATTAACAGTTATTGCTTGTTTCAAACAGCTTCAGAAAACCATGCAGAACACACAAGGATCCACTAAACCAAGAAGGGCCAGTACAGATCCCTTCAAACTTACTGGCCTCCACTGGGCTTTTTCACAAACAACATGGTTATCAATACAAACCTGTAGTGTGACATGACATACCCGTTCCCAGCCAAGTTCCCTGCTGTTCTCAGAAAACTCAGAGGTGCAACTATCTTTGTGGGGAAGGGGTGGTCACCAGAGAGAGGAAAGAGGCACTTGCCAAGGAAGCCTGGTTCCTGAATGTATGAACCCCTGATGCAGTAGAAATCATCACAATTACTTAGATCTTTGCAAAACTTACGTGTTTCTTCGAAAATCTTTCATTAATGTTGAATGTTCAGGCATCTTTTTAATATCTTCCCAATCTTTATCTATGAATTGAATATTAATAGCACTCTTTCATCTTTCTCTACATAGGGAATAGGACATCATCACTTGCACATTCAAAACCATAATTCACTCTCCTCTTTATATGCCAAACTTTGCCTTCTGATCACCATTGATGAAGATGAATATGAGTGGACAAAATATCCTCTCTCAGCCGCCTCAGCAACACTAGATCAGAGTCCCCAAAGAGACACCTATTTTTAATATAGACCAAATTTTGCTATGGAAGTAGGCAAAGCAGTGCACAATGAAATTAACACAGTAGGTCTGAATCCCCAACATGATTCACATGGGCATCCCAGAGCCTACCTACCAAGGCCCTTTGCCCCTCCCCTCCCAATTGTTTATTTTTAAAAAGTGAACTTTCACCTAATTGTTTTTTGGGGAGGGGCAGCTGCCTGCTTTGAGTTTTTGTCAGTTTGGGGTGGGAGTGGGGGCTCTGAGCATCATCAGTTTGTCTTCTGTGAAAAATGTATTTTGTGAGCCCACAAAATATTTTAAAATATGGCCAGTCCAAAATGTCTGAGGACTCCTGCAGTAAATACTACTATCAGCCCTCAAGATTTTGTTTCTTTTTATCAAGACAATAAGAACTTTCAAGAAATAAAAAGATTGGGGGGGGATCAATTTCACAGTGTTCTTTGTAGGCCGTGCATAAACCTATGCACATCCACAAAAAGATCAGGCAAATTGACATTTTCCAATGGCTACTGTAGCTTCTTTCAAGCCTACTAGATTTTCAGTAAATATTATGGCACAAAGAGTATGCCAGTCCTATTAAAATGGTACTGGAGATACGTATAGCCTGGAGTACATCAGTAATGAATGTATAGAATATGTACCTGCAGGAAATCCCATTACATTGAATATTCTGTCCAGCTGGTCATGATGATATGGATTACTAGTTTTTATGTCCTCTTGTCGGCAGTGGAATATTGGCTCAGATGTTAGCAGCTCTGCAAATATACACCCTATAGCCCAAATATCTTTACGAAAAAGGAGGAAGGAAAAATCAAATAGTCTTTTCTGAAAGGAGAAAGCATAGTCTGAAGAGCAGCAGCAGAGGCTACACATGGCCTCTCAAAGCAAGCAACTCTGTTTAAGTTATATGTACATTTTCTACAGACAATTCCATTTCCCCTTTATTCCTTAAGATTTTACACATGACCCCATGCATTTAAAAATTGAACATTTTGCTGAGGTTAAAGGAATGTAGGCCAAACTAATGTTATGCTAAATGTTCAGTTTCCACAATAGCTGAATATTTAGCTCTATCTCTTGTTACACATTGTCTCTCTGTCTCATATAACATTCAGTTTTTCTCTACTTCCTCTTCTCATTACCATCAGCCAATAACCAGGAGCATGAAAAACACACATAGAACACGGACAGCTAGATAGGCTGCTGCTGTATGTAGCAAAATCAATGCATTACTAATTTTAACACTGATACTAGAGAAAAATGAGCAAAAGAAGACTATGCAAACTGCATTGTTGTTGTTTTTAACCATGATTTCATTTACAGCAAACCAGGTATCTGCATTGGTCGTAACTAGCCAGGAAGACATAAGAAGCTGCCTTGTCCTGTTGGTCCATCTTGCTCAGTATTGTCAACACCCAACTGACAGCAGGACCCCAGGATTTCAGTCAGTAGTTTTTCCAGACCTACACAAAAGTATCATGAACTGGAACTGGGGACATTTGTAATGCTAAGCAGGTGCTCTATCATTGAGCTATAGCCCCTTCCTTACAGTTCTTCAGCTCATGTTGGATGGCCACTGTTAGGGATTGATTAGAAAAGGATTGAAAATAAGACAGTCAGAACTGTAATGCTTCTATTTAAATCTAAGGTCTCTTTGCATTTGGAAATTTGATGTGCACCTCTGCTTGCTCCATCTCAAAAAGGATATAACAGACTTGGAAAGGGTGTATATCACAGCAATCAAGGAACTGAATCATGGCGCCTTTCCCACAAGGAGAGGCTGAAGGTGGTGGGAGTTTAAAGGGGACATATGAAAGATCATCACTGGGGAGGAATTTCTTTCTTTCATAATACTAGCACTTAAGACTCAATGAAACTGATCGTCCTCTACTGTCAGACAAAATAAAGTGTTTCACCAACATTTTGAATTCAGTCAATGAGGGCTTTTGCACAGTTACTTCTAGTATCGAGGACTTGAAAAGAAAGTGCTCAAAAGCACACTGAAAAAATAGGTATTTTCAATAGTATTTCAACCAAACCAAACAGGTTGTTTCAAGCTCTGGGTTCAAGTCTACTAAAATCAAAGGCTTGCAGGCAGACTTGTGAATGATCCCTCCAGAATTGTATAGGATATGGAGGGGTGCTGCTATGTGGGGGGGAATCTGAGAAAAAATTGTGGAGGCACCTTGTGAGAGCATCATGCTGCTTGTGCACGTCTGGATCAAAGCCAAAACATTCCTGACACTATTTAATAATGCAAATCAGTCTTCAGAATTAAACGTTGCTGGCATTTCTTATCTAATTAGTGAAACCATCTGTAAATTCAATGTGGTCTTTGCCAGTTAAGTGCCCTGGAGTACTTAAGACTTAAGAGTGATGCACATGTTTGGGCAACCAAACATGATAGAAGACTCAGCCTTAAAAAGTAGGGTTCAGTGAATCACTTTTCTTCCACACTAGAATCACAATGCTTTCCTATATTTTCCAAATGCCAAAATGCATTGCAGGTGGTTGGGCTAGGCGACCCTTGTGATTCCGTCCAATTCTAAGATTTCAAGAGTAGACATCTTTGTAAACAAGAAGGAAGGAAACTACACCAGGGTAAATTAGAATTTAAAATATGGACAATCAGGTATACAGTGCATTACTTACCAATAGCTTTGGTATAATGCCTTGCTCCAAGCAGTAATTCTGGAGCTCGATACCAGAATGTTACAACTACTGGATCCAAATCAGCTAAAGGCTTCAAAGGTGAATTAAATAGTCGGGCAAAGCCCATGTCAGCTGTAAAAAGAGGGGGAAGATGCTTTAAATTTCAGCGCACAGACTGCTTACTCAGAAATGAGTGAGCTCAAATGTGACACACTGCAAACATCCTCAGTCTAAATTTAAAAAGTTCCTTTTAAGCTTGTTTCTAAAGCATGGTACAGAAAATGAAGCATTATTAAATCATAGCTAACACACTTTTGATCATGCAGATTCTGAATCAAGCTGATCATTCCTCAGAAAGTTGGGAAATCTGGTGTCCAGCCCAACGGAAAAACACACAAGGATTTATATATGGGAAAACAAGGCAGGTGTATACTAGGCTGGAAAGATTTCCCATTTTTAGAAGCCAGTCCTTTATTAACCTGACAAAAACAGTTCAGCTCTTAGGAACTAAGGCAGCTGGTACATTTCCATCTCTATTATCACAGAAAACTGATATTTGAGGCTGTTACCGATTGTAGCTGAATTGCATTTAAGCTTAGATGGGAAGAATTCCCAATTCCTGCTATATTCTAGTGCCTCAATACTTTTCACCTATTAGGAAGAATTTACAAATGAAACCTGGATTGTTTGCACCCATACTCAAATAGCAGAGAAGTATTTAACTTCTGTAAGAAAAACTATTTCATACAGTTTGAGTGTAGGCGCGAACATACAGCTCGTTATTTTACAAATTCCAACAGACCTGAGGATCCGAGGTTGCAGTTGTAGACCATACAAAGAACTGAGCCAGCTTTAAGACTGTGAAGCCTGTGTGTTTTTAAGGAGCAAGGTTCCAGATCTCATTTTCACCAGAGATAAATTCACCTTCCTTTGTCTTACTAACAAGCGTGTGTGCCTATTCACAGCCCTATTTAAAACTGTTTTATGCTTCATTTTAGACATTGAAAACAATTTAACTTTTTCTATCTTAGAAGGTAAGAAACATTTAGCTGCTGGAGGAAAAAACGCAATAGCTCCAGAAGAGAGGGGTGAGTGGGAAGTACAGTGTTTATATTCAAATACGTGTGTTGTGTGTGTGTTTTAATGCTTAAACAGTGGAAGTCCAAACATAATTTTGTTGTTGCTTCTGTTGTCAAAATAAGGCAGTGCGTCTTCAGCTTTATTATACTTTTACGAGTCCATCTTGCCATTCTTGGCACTGGATAGGTTAAGTGAACTGGAGAGGTCTCTTTCACATCCATCCATGCAGTGTAACCATTTTGGGGAGCAACCAATTAGTTTGAAATGTTGTACACAGCTGTTGCATGCAAAAGTAGCAGGTAGTCCATTTCCAGTAAGGGAAAAGCTGTCTGCATCACAAGAACACCACTTCAATTAACGTCAAATATATTGGGAGGCTGACCTAAATTATAGCCATGGTTTGCATACAAAAGGACCTCAGTCTGCTAGTGTTAGTACTCTTGTATGTTCACAAACCTTTTAAAGAGTCATGTGCTCAACACTGATCTAATTCTATTCCTTTTGAACTTCATATATAGGGCCACCAATGAGAAAAAAACTGCTTTTGGCAGTTGATCAATAGTCTCGAACAATCAAAAGAATGTATGGAATTCTGTGTCAATTACAAAACAATTCATCTCAGATCATAGCAGCCAAATTCTAGGGGCTGAGGTCCCTTTGCCTCCCCTAAAATATTTGAGGGAGCTGCCCCTCAAAGTTGATGGGCATTGTCATTCAAATGGTGTGTGTGCACCATGTCATGTGATTATGTGGGGCTGGGCTTCCCTGCCCCTCCCCAATATTTTGTTCAAGTTGGCACCCCGTCTCAGATAATTAGTCAGAGGACAGGAAAATATACACCTTTAAAATCTGCTGGTACAAACACTTACGTCCTTAGGATACCAACATACTTCCGCAACATGCTGGATCATACCATTATGCAAATTTTACTGCTACATTAGAGTTTCATTTAATTATTTTTTAAAGAGCATTTTTATAGAATATGGAATCTGTGTCACAAGAAGCTCCCCCTACAAAAATTTGTCCAATGTTATCTTATCCATTAAAAATGCTGTTTTAATTTCCTTCAAGCAACGCTTATAAGCTTTAAAAATTTGTCTCCCATCCCTGAATAATCTATCTATCCTCTCAATAGCACTTTATACAACTGTTACTAATGTTCATTTTATTATTGATATTTATATAATTCAGTACTATTGTAAAGTAACATTTTTAGAGGCAAAGGCGTCCTTCACTTTTCTCCATCCAACATTAACAAATTTTACCTCTTCATTTTATGGGGTTTTATGTGTGATCCAGAAAGTATTAACCTGGTTAGCTGTACCTTTAGAACATTCTATCTTAAATGCTACACCGGGACTTATCAAAGATATAAACATACCAATTTTTACTCTTCCTCGCTCAGGACCTTCACCCATAACTAAAATATTAGCAGGTTTCTGTGGAAAAAAAAATACAATACATATACCAAGATAAACCTAAACATTTGTGCCTAAAATTAGCAGTTTTATTTTTCCAATTTTAAACCAAAATGCAGTGGAATGTCATTAATAGTGCCTGTGGATTATTAGTTTGCTGTAAGGTCATATGGCTGACCAAATCAATTTTCTTCCCCGTCTTACATTTTCTTCCTCTTAGAAGAGCTTCCTTTCAATAACTTTCCATACCATGCTCTTCTTTCAGATGAGCAGTGTCATTACAGAATTCACCTGGGGAAAATGTTGGCTCACTTATTTCCAATTACAAAAAGCAATCAATGAAATATTTTGCATATCTTCCTAGATGATACTATATGAACATTTAGATTCTACACAAAACGTTTACATTTTGCTCTTAGTGTATCAATTCAGCCACTATAAGAGTGGCTTATAAGAGTTTATTCTGAAACTACCACATCTGCAAAGGCAATGTTTATAAGAATTGCCTTTGCAGATATAGTAGTTTCAGAATGTGAGAAGCAAACATTGATACAATTGCTTTTGAAGCTGTATAGAGCTACACCAAAACTACATTTGCTGTTTTCTTATAAGGTTTATAAACCTATATAAAATAACCATTAATCATCAAATTTAGCCAATGATGATGTGTAGAGTAGTATATATCCAGTTCAAGCCAATTTTTTTTAAAAAACTACTTTTTAAAAAAGGCTTGCATCAACAGCTCAAAGCACACCACTTTGGGCTATTGTTTAAGTGGGCTATTATTTAAGTATGTAGAAAAGGATTTGCTCCATCTGATCAATATTGTCATGTGAAGCAATTATGTGAACACCTATCTGTGATTTTAAGCAAGCATAAAATGTATGCCAGATAAAAGTACTTCAAGGAAGCTTTGATAGATGAATGAAAACATCTTTGATAGGAACAGATGTAATCTAGTACAATCACAGACACATAAATGTGTAAAGAACAAATTCGAAAAAGGGTATGACTCTGGACAGGTTTAAAGATGGCGACAAGGCAGTAAGTTACAGTAAGATGTGTGCTCTTAGCCAGGAAAAATATATAAACTACTTGTGGCACTATCAGGCCATCAGTCTCTTGTAGGGACTGGTACAAGATATTTATGAACAAACAGAGCAGAATATGCAGAATTCTCTTTGATCTAAATTGAAAGAGATCTTATATGCTAACACACTGCGTTTTTGGCAAAGGCAGTATCCAAAAAAGCGTCATCTCCGACTTTATTTATGGCTGGATGCTAGTGTGCTGCCATTATTGAATATATTAAGGGGGCTGATTTGGGGATTCTGGAAGACTGTCATGTCTCACATAATTTCAGTATGCATTTTACCAACTCTGAGCCTTAAGAATGTAGGATTTCCTAACTGCCAGGTTTTCTAGGTAATTATTTCAGGAAGGTCAGCCTGTGCTGCAGCTCTCAACGCCACCTTTCTCCTCTGCATTGCTGCTAATGACACTTAGCATGGCTCAGGGAGTGTGCTACGCAGAGAAGCAACTGCAGGCTACATTAATCTTATTTTTGTCCCCTTTTGAGTATCACTAAATCCATGGGATCATATAGAAGTGAATTTCTCAGATTATGGATCTGCACATATTCCAGGTTTTCAAATATTAGAGAAGAAGGGTCAAGAGCAAGTTTGCATCAAAATCTTAGCTTTTACACTATGGCAAAGTTGTATGCTTAATTCCTTGTAACAATCTAACCACCTTTTACTAAAAATATGGAACAATTACTTCGGTGGAACACAGCTTGCTTCCTTTAGAGTGCATTTCACTAGCTTACAAAGTTTAATATAAGAGTCTCGTCCAGAATCACTTGCTATTCAATAACAGTAATCTGCCAGTATCATCAACCTACCATGATATAAAATACATTTACGGTGGGAGCTATTCTACTGCTATATTAATCAATCAGTTACTTCATATGTAAACAAAGAAACCAAAGTACAGTCATACCTTGGGTTAAAGTTGCTTCAGGTTGAGTGTTTTCGGGTTGTGATGCACGGCGACCCAGAAATAATGGAACACGATACTTCCGGGTTTTGCTGCTCGCGCATGCACAGATGCTCAAAATGACGTCACGCACATGCGCAGAAGCAGCAAATCAAGACCCGCGCATGTGCAGACGCGGGTTGTGCTCTCTTCAGGATGCAAACAGGGCTCCGGAACGGATCCCGTTTGCATCCAGAGGTACCACTGTAATCAAAATACAGCATTTCTATATACTTCTGGTCTGGAACCTCTAGTCAAGGATCCTCAGACACCCAGGACCTCTACCCACACTAAGCTGTTTCCAGCTTCCAAGCATTTAACAAGCTCTGGCTAGTAACAATTCAATCTGCCACACTGCGGCAACTTCTAGAAAAATTAAGCCTACCCAGATGCTTAGAAAGTTGATGTCAATTTAATCTGTTTTAGTATTTTTTGAATGTTTTAAAGTAGGGTTGTGATTTTTCCTTGATCTTGCTGTTGTTTCTTTTGTAAAACTTTTTGAAGTGGGAGGGGGTTACAGTCAAGAGGTATCTAAATTTTATGAAATAAACACACACACACACACACACACACACACACACAACTTCAAAAAGGAAAAAGCAGTGTGAACCCAAAATGGCAGTATCAGCAAAGTACTGTCTCAGAATAGAATAGTATTTTCTTCTCAATGCAGAAACTAATAGCAGTTCATCTTTCTACTCTCTTGCTTGCTATTCAGTACTCCTTTAGGAATTGAAGTGTGGCACTTGCAGTCTACTCCTGTTCACTTTTCTAGCAAGCCGGACATGCCTTCTATGTGGATCTATTTCATTCTTCCGCTGCCCCAGTTCTCCATTTGTCTACCTTTCCCAACTGTCAGCACTTTGCATTCTGTGACACTGAACATAGTTCGCTTTCACTAGGCGGTTTGGTGGGAATTGCTCCCCTTAGCCCCCCCCTCCAATATTTTGTTTTTATGCGGTAAACCTTGGAGTATATCAAGAGCCCCCTGCCCCCCGTTGTTCTGCTTTGGCTAAACAGCATGTGAGTTTGCTACTGGTATTAATACACAATGTCAACAGGTGTGGGATCACTTATCCCAACTTTACAAATTTGGAAAATTATGGTGAGAGAAAATTTGACATCATACTTTAAATTAATCCAGCACTTTAAGCAACGTAAGAACTTAGTTCACAGAAAGGAGGAGGAAGACCAGCATGGCACACAGAAAGAGTAGCTATGAGGGAAATAAGCTTAATGATGGAGCAGCATGGAATAGAAACACCATAAAATAGTAAAGAGAAACTGGTGAGAACCAAGATAAAAGCTTAACTATAAAGAATGAAGATGTTAAAAGTCATTAAGTAAAAGATATATGCTACAGATAGCACCAGGCTTTCCACCAACATACAGTGTTATCAACTAATTAGAAAACACAAGTAAGTAGAATTTCTGAAGCGCAATAATTGGGTTTTTTTAGTTGAACATTTTAAAATATGCCTAAGGTACATAGTACAGAAATGCTGCACCTACACAGATACAAAATACACTATATTTTGTTTTGTAACCAGCTGCTTTAGCTTGGTGAGAGTCTAACTTCAAATACTCTGAAAGCAATCACAGAGGTTGAGTTGCCAGTTTACTTAAACAACTTGAAGCAACACAGAATATTAAAATCAGCATATAGTGCAACATGAAAGGCTGTCACTTTGATATGGGATTACAGATCACAGGAAATAGGTCACATGAATCTTCTAGACAATTACATTTCTAAGGACTAGAAAATGCTATGGAAAAATAATTCCCCCCCAAGTTAAACCAATGCTTCATTTTTAATAAGTATAAATAAACCAAAGGACTAACCTTTGGTTAGTTATATGGAAAACATGGGGCTAAGCCTTGAGCCAAAAGCAGCTTGGATATATCTGATTTGTTAAATGAATTTTTGTAGATGTACATTTGAGGAAAATTAATTTTTTACTCTGAGTTTAACTAGAGCTTCTGCATTTGCTACAAAACCCCAAATAGTCTAAATCTAATATGATTAAAGTATAATTTAATTTTCTAGTACTTGAAAAAGTCTGAATAGCTTAGACAAATACTGTCTGACTTTCCTAGTTAAAAAATTAAGGTGTGATTTCTTGTATCAAAGCCTGAGTCCCTCAATGAGCTTTGATTTGTCTGTGATACTAATGGTCCTAGACCATTAAGATACAAACAAATTTCTAATATTATGAGCACACCCTGGATTGTTTCAGTCAAAGACCAATTATGCACTGCCCATCACACTTTAGTGCAGTTACTTTGTTTGATCACAACACATTTGCCATTCGATCCAAGCCAAGCCAAGCCAAATGATTGTTTGCCTTGCCCTTCAAAGCAGGATTGTTTCCAGCTCTGTAGGCTTACAGTTAAGTCCAGAAAAAGCAAAGCCTGCCTAAGTTTTTTATTGAACTGGGTGGAATTCAACTTTACTGTCTTTCAATGCAAACTGTATTAAATCCCACCCAAAGTGAGCATACATATGCTGTGGACCATCATTTCCAGTCAAGTAAATTAAGGACTGTGTGAGTCATATTCGTGGCACATCCAATTATTTTACAGATTAGTTCCACCTACTCTGTTCAGGGCTTCTGCCACTTTAATCTTCACGCTTAATACTTTCTCACTTCATTCCTTGTAGTGAAAACTTGGTATGATTCAAACTATACACTGCAGACTTACTTCTGCTCATACTTCAGAGGTCAGGTGCTTGTTAGTAATCTAACCTTTCTTGTTTGGCTGTATATCACTATAATATGGTTGGACTGTTAAACCTCTGGGTGATACTCTACCAAATTTTGCTCAGAGTGGACCTAACATCAAGTTCATTAATTTAAATGAATATGCGCAGAGTAATGGTTAGTTGAATACTACCCTCAGTCTTCAGAATATTTTACTGGCGATGTGGAAGTTGAAGAAGCAAAGTTAGTTTGTACCTACATACCAACTATCCATTAACTTCTGATACAGTACAATATATATTGCAGTGCCTCTCTGCCTTTCCTACCCTGCTGGGAAGCACAGTTTCCACGTCATTTTTGATAAGCAGTCACAAAGCTCTCTGAATGAAGCAGTCTCTGGCAGATTATACACACAAAGACAGCCTGATTTCTAAGAACTGCCTAATGAATTGTAGCCACAAATCTTATAGCTTGTGGAGAACATTATGTCTTGGAAAATCTAGTTCCAATACTTGGTGACCGCATAGGTTAACACAGACAGAAAGGAAAAACTTTAGATGCAATTTATGAACACCAGCAGAAATGAATATAGCTAGACGGGTTCAACTACAATCTTAGGGTGGGTTCTGAAATCCAAAATTTGCTCCAAATGTGCAAAAATGTCACAGACTGCTAAGAGTCGTAAGTACGTTTTTGCACCAATTTAATCCTTGTTTATATGGGACGCGGGTGGCGCTGTGGGTTAAACCACAGAGCGTAGGACTTGCTGATCAGAAGGTTGGCAGTTCGAATCTCCGCGACGGGGTGAGCTCCCGCTCGGTCCCTGCTCCTGCCAACCTAGCAGTTTGAAAGCACGTCAAAGTGCAAGTAGATAAATAGGTACCGCTCCAGCGGGAAGGTAAACGGCGTTTCCGTGCGCTGCTCTGGTTTGCCAGAAGCGGCTTAGTCATGCTGGCCACATGACCCGGAAGCTGTACGCCGGCTCCCTCGGCCAATAAAGCGAGATGAGCGCCACAACCCCAGAGTTGGTCACGACTGGATCTAATGGTCAGGGGTCCCTTTACCTTTACCTAAGCCTTGTTTACTATTCAAAGTTTAGAGACTGCCAATCCATGCTTGGTGTGTTACTGTGCTCTATTCTATTTTTAGAGTCTCATCTGATGATTATTTTGCAATAGGCAATGCAGCCCATTTCTTGTATCTAATTTCATCACATGGATGACATTGGTCATACAAAATGGCCAGGTATATATAAAATGAGCAAGAAGTTCCAAGCTCCAAATGCTGTTTTATGGATTTGGGACTCAGCAGCAATTCTCTAAATCCCTTCTTTCAGTAACATTTTCTTGCTCCTATGGTTGCTTTGCAGCACCTCTAAACTTCAAATGAGCAGAGGCCACCAGTACATTTCATAACAGCCCAATAGAGGTAGCTGCTAGTCTAGACCATACTCAAAACAACTGACCTACTAGGCTCTAATAAATTTACCCATCTCTTGAGACATCCACTTCTGTTTTCCACATACTGGCAAATATTTACAATGGGAAACTTTGGTTTCTGATTAATAATTTCATGCATGATATTAACTTTGATAGAAACAATTATCCACTTTTGGTACTGTTTGAGCAATGGCTGTGTATATACAAATAAATGCAGCCTTGAATTTGAAACAAATAAGAAATCCTTCCTCACAAGCTGATAGGGCGTTGAACACAAAGAGGTTAATCCAGTCAACAGTAGGCTCAGAAATCAGACAGAGGAATGAAACAAGCTCTTATGTTCTCCAGGAATTCACACATAGGCACCATGGCCACAGTGGGCTGGATCAAACATACACCATCCAACTGTTTACTCCAACACCCAAGTTTGCTTGAATATTTTAGTCCACCAAGGATTAATATTATGTAGGGACAACACTGTAACCTGTTTATACTGGCACTGCCTGAAACATCTATTGGGCAAAGGAATGAAAGAATGTGGTAACAATGAAGTACCTTTCTATCCAATGAAAGGGCCTGACGTCCAGAAAAACAAAGAAGCCCTCACCCCCACCCCAAAATATGATCTTATTAGGCTTCCGCAAGGTAAGTTAATGCTCATTAGCTTAGGAAAATATACAAATTTGTGGGGGAGGGTCTTCTATGGCAATTAGGCAAAACAGTACCACCATGTTCAGAGGCACTCAATTTCAGACTGCCAGATGCTAAGGGCAAACATCATAGATGGCTATCTCTACCATTCTGGTTGTGAATCTTTAAGAGCTATCTGGCTAGCAATTACCATATATAGCAACAGTGGTAAACTGTATTGGGAATGGGAAGCTGTGGTCCTCCAGGTGTTCTGAACTACAACACCTATCATCCTTTATCACTGACCATGTTGGCTAGGGCTGATAAGAATTAAGAGTTTAATAACATCTGGAGGGCCACAGGTTCTCCATCCCTGAACTAGACAGCTCTCTGGTCTGACCCACTAAGGCAATTCTTAGATTCTTAAAAAGCTTGCACAGAAAATTAGACTTGTTAAATATTTCCCCCATAAAATCCGAGAGTTTCAAATATGCAGTCATGCTTAATTTTGCTCTTAATGTGCTCTGTTTGCTAAAGAGGCAATGTAAAAGCACCTATGGGAAGAGGCCATTTTCTTTTCCAGGTAACAGAAATACACATTATTCATTAGACATTTATAGTGCCAAATTACAAATTAAAACAAATCATTAGTGCCTCGGTACCTGATATCCTCTATGAAACACCACCACTACATATAAGCCTTATACCCATTTCTAATCCCCACTGTAGATCTACTTACCAAATCCCTGTGTAACACCCAGTTAGCATGTAGGTAATGAATACCATCTAGGATTTGATATAATAGAGATTTCACCATTCCCCGAGGTAACTGAACTGGCTTCTTGTTTGCTTTAGAAGCTCTGTGAAACTTTATTATGTGCTGAAAAATAGAAAACAAGCATAGTTAATAATGACTGGTACAAATATTTTGAGGCAATGCTTCAGCAAATAAAATCCTCCTGGGTTCATTAACCAGTATGGCATTTCTTGGGATTTGAACAAAATCATGTATAATTCTCCACAGAATTAACCACCCCCCGTTTAGTTAAGCACTGTGTTCATGTTTAGTGCTTTAGCTTCATATTACTATTATCTTCTCATCTTAATTTTATCTATCTTGTATACCACATTGTGTTAGTATTATACTCTCTTCACACTCACAAACCCCTTTTGCCATCTTTTGATTATTTAATAGGGTGTTTTATCATTTTTAATAAGATTTGAGTGCTTTTTCATAATGCAATAAGAAAAGAAACTAAACAAAAACACGAGAGACCATATCTTGAAGACTTCATTCTAAAATTGTATTTCTCTATTCACACTATAAAGATTTGACTACTGTATAACCATGTTAAAAAATGAAAAACTATTCATACGGTAAAGGTCAAATATATACCTGAAACATGATTTGTTCAGGAGCTTCACAAGCAGACCTGCACACATTTATAATGCTATGAATCTATGCATTTCCACCTTATCAACTGTACAGCCATTTTTTACTCATAAACTAAAGTTTCCAGCAAAATTTAAGTCTAAAAGAAAAACACTTTTAAACAATTTTTTAGTCCATCTCTTTATAATTTCATCCATCTTAACAATCTGACCCAAGCTTACTGATAGCAATAACAATAATAAAGTCTTTAAAGTTCATCCATCAGGGATCAGAGTTCCTTTAACTTCTTTGGATACTGCATACATATTGTTTAAGGGTCCAACATTTCTCATCTGATCCTTGAAACTAAGGCTCAAGTTAAAATCTAAGAATTATATTTTATAAGACCAACTACTGTAAAAATAGAGAAAGAGAAGTAAGACTTTATAAAGAACCACTATGAAAGCGATTAACATTTTTCTTGGGGCCTTTGTGAGGAAGAACACATACAAACCATGCAGGAGATAAAAAATAAGTGTTCTTCTCATGTTTGCATCCATACATTATGCTGGAATTGCCAAGTACCATGCAAATATGAACAGACAGGTGTCTAAATTGTGGGATATACAACCAACATGCTTAAATCTAATTAATGCATGAAGGCCTGCCAGGCTTAGCTAGGTCATACTCCCTCAGCCTTGGAAGAAAGGGCTACCAAACTCTGTTCTCTTTTTCCTTTCCATCATGCGAACCCAACCATTAAGAATGCTTAAGTTGGATGCTCCAAGCTTGGACTGTGTGGCTTTAGCAAGCCATCTTTGTGTATCAATAAAAATAATTTAGAAACCCATACCATTTTGGAAAATAAGTTGTGCTGCCTGTTTTTTATTGCTGCTGCATGGAAAAGAACATGAATATGACGTTTAAGGAGTTTGTAAGTATGCTAAGGGAAGTGGAGAACTTTGGAAGAAGCTTAAAAGGGGTTATTTTAAAGGTCTAACAGCCTATATTTCCACAGTTTACTTTGCTGAATGTTTTGTGATTTTAAACATCTGCTGGGGCTCTCTCACCAAAGAGTACCGTATTTTTCCATGTATAAGACCAGGGGTCAGCCAACTTTTTCAGCAGAGGGCCGGCCCACTATCCCTCAGACGTGGGGGTCAGACTATATTTTGGAGGGGGGGAAATGAATGAATTCCAATGCCCCACAAATTACCCAGAGATGCATTTTAAATAAAAGGACACATTCTACCCATGTAAAAACACCAGGCAGGCCCCTCAAATAACGCAGAGATACATTTGTACACGGAAAAATCCAGGGAATTCTCCTTTTATTCTTTAACAAATCACTACTAAAAACCCAACATAAATGAGGCTCCTCAAAATAAGGTCCAGCAACTGGGTCAATTAAGCCCTTTGAAGGATGGTATTAGAGCTGCTTAGGACTTAAGAACCACTTTCAGGCAGATTAGCCCAACCACATACATTCCCTTCTCCAAATCATCCCTCTGGCCAAACTAGTTGCTGACCCAGGCTCAAAGAACAACATCATGTAATTTTTGTGCTCATTAATACTTGGTACCAACTTCTTTTCTTTTAGGCACAAGCAAAAACTTCACCAGGCATTGAAAAGTATTTCTTGGGTTCTATTATTTTTTTAAAAGCAACAACAACAATGCCAACGGTTAATTGTGCTGTTATATGCTGATTGTTTTGTTTGCATTTATTGATGTTTATTTAAAACATTTTAAGGCAGTGTGATTCTTCATGTTCATAGTCCGTGACATTTAACTGATGCAGAATGCTTAAATATACAGTGGAAAAGAGGAGAGTTTCCCACACAGAAAACTGCCATGTTTGAAGCGATGTGTGAAGTTGCCCCAAATCAAGGACAAATGTGTATTTCAAAGAATGAAAATGAAAGGAACACTGTGTACTATGGAGCGGTTTACACATCACTTGGGTCTTTTTCTTTCCTTGTAGCATGCTTCAGAGATGAGCAATCTGCTGCAGAACCAATTTATTGGTTTCCAAACAATAGTAACCATAGCCCATTACCTGCTAACAAACAGACTTCCTTACCCAAAGGTCATGTTCCGCATAGTCAAAGAGAAGCCACACTTTTCTGTCAGCATGAGACAGAAACACTTTTTGCAGAGAAATTACATTTGGATGTTTCAGCTCCCGAAGCAGCTGTAAAACAAATGCTATCCATTAGGAAGGTGTTCACACACAAGCCAGAAAATAGAATCGACAATTCTTTTTATAATTTTAAGTTCTTTAAATATGCTGGTTTTTCAGAATTTATCTTTGATGCTCTTAATCCACAACAAAGAATGAATGAACAAAAGAAAAGAAAAAAGAATATGGGCTTCATTTTAATTAAGGTGGTATAAAGAGTTTATGCCTATAAAGACATAAACCAGACTACAACTAGGTCAAATGTACCTCCCTCAGGATGCAATGATGCTACTGAAATTATGCTTATACAAATCATGGCATTATGCACTAATCAACTGCATTTTCCATATAGCATCACACAAAGCTCCTGTATAACAAATCAGACAATTGTACACACTCACTGGCAGAAACTCTCTGGGGTTTCAGACAAGGGGTCTTTCCCAATCCTACCTGGAGATGCAGTGAATTGAATTGTATTTTAATATAAAGCTTTTAGATGCAATATATACTGTATCTTCCATATATGAAAATGTGTTGCATGTGGCCATAAATGAAATTATATTCACTAATGAAAAAGGCTTAATTTACCATTAAAATTACTTACTGCTATTTCTCTGCATGCAGACATAGAAATTCCAGTACCTTCTATTTGCTTTAGAGCGTAATCTTTATCATCTTTCCTGTGAAAGAGAGAACAATCTTCAAAAAGTGCACTGTAAATGCAAAAGTAGCCTTATGAGCACTATTTAGAATCAAACACACAATTAATCGTTTGGAATGGGAACAGAAACCAAGCAAGTATAGGAAAAATATTTAGAGTTGAATTTCAAACTGAATACATGAGAGTCCAATCCGACCACAAAACTTCCCACCCCAGAAAGAAGTATTTGTCCTGAAAAACACTTATGCTGAATCATTCATAATTTTCTAACAAATAAAAGCGGAAAAAAGCAGTGCATAGACATGACTTTTGTGGTCGTCTCTGCTTTTATTAGCAATGCAGTCTCTCATTTTCTAAGTGCTTTGACTTCATAGTTCTCTGGAGTAGCATTTAAATTGGATTTCATAGCAGAACACTCACCACACAGGTCATTCCAGGAATTCAGCTTTTGCAGTGTTAAGATATTTTACAGCTTTCACAAAGTCAAAGTTTGATAAGGGAACTAAGCCAGGTAAGAATGGGATAAATTTGTCTAACTGGGGTCCAGGGAACAGACACTGCTGCATTGCTGAGACAGGGTGGATGTGGGATCAAATAATGAATTTATTCCCAGTCACTCAGATATAAACACATACTTTAAATTTCCTTGGAAGTAAACAAACTGGTTCTGCAAAATTTAGTTGCATCTTTGCTCACATTTTATGGCATATGCTTAAACTTCACCCCAATATGGCCTAGATCCAGAAATCTAATGAGTGCGACTCACAAGTCACTTTGTTGGGGACAGGAAGTTATTTGCTCATTTTCTCTTCTTCTTTTAGCCCCCAAAGGCTAGGGGACCCTTTAGGACAGTGTGGAAGGTGACACGGGGTGCTACAGGGAAAATCAGAAACACTATAACCAGAAACAGCCCTCACTGGATCAGAAATACCTGCACAAACAGAAGGACACCTTACACTTGCAGAAAAGCAAGTCTGGATCTGACCCAATGTCTTTACACAGTGCATTTCAGCAGGTTTCCAAGGAAGCTAAAGTTAAAAATATTCAAGTTGCATTTGTTCCTATGGGAGTTAAGCATATGCTATCCAATGCAGTATTTATAAGGATATTTTACGGGAGCTACAAAATGCTTGTTTAACATGACAGCAGAGAACATAGGTAATTCTGAATGCAGAAGCCAAGTGAAGAATAATGGGCAGCAACATCTGAACATTTCCTTCACGCTTTATTTTGAACTTGATGTTTTTGTAGCACTTGGACATGATATTCAAGAAGAAGTGAAGTACTGGGAGGACAAATATAAGTAATGGTCAGTGGCAGTATATGGTTAAGTGTCTGGCATGAGGAGAAAACATGCTAACTTTTAAGGCGCACTGTCGCCTTTTGTAGAGACTCTGAGTAGACTAAGCAAAGTAGGTGCTTCTACGCTGCTGACTGAGTAACAGCTTGTATTCATAGTCATTTATAGACTTTAGCTAGCAAAAATATTATTATTATTTATTAAATGTGTATGCTGCCCTTCATCCGCAGATCTCAGGGCGGTTCACAATAGTAGGAGGCTGCGCAAACAGTTTGTTGGGTTATTGGGATCACTTCCATCCCCGAAGACTGTCAACTCATTTTTCTTCCCCTAACACAGAATCCACAATTCCCAGGATTCTAAACTGGTTGCTAGATTGCAGGCTTCATATCAAATTTCACACAAAGAACTTTAGAAGACTAGAAGCTCAAAATCTGGACAACTATAAGGAAAGAATACTTAATGCCACTGGAAGACATTCAGGTTTTTAATTCTGTCGGAACATTAAACCTGGTTTGGTCAACCTTAATTCCTGGAACCAAGACAGCTACAAATGAATTAAAAGAAGCTCAGGGTGTTGTGTGTGGTTTCCCCATCTTAGCCTCACAGCAGCCCTGTAACTGAGCTCAAGAGACAGAGCAACGGATTAGAATCATAGTAAACTTTATGACTCCCACACGGTAACCACTACATCATAATGGCTCTTGCCTTTGGCAGGATATTACCAATATGTTCTAATACGCTGTTAATTACAAAGTTGCATCAGCCTTGATTAAGGAAACATGCACTTTGCAATCTAATACTTAAAACCATTATCTATCTCACGAAGAGGCAATAATCCAAGATGATTCTGCATCACAGCACTAAATAAAGATGTTCTCCCAGGATGTGGTCACATAGCTTATTACCTTTCCCACCTGCCTTCATACTAACTTTCTGGTATAAATGTAACTTCCTCCACATTGCCTGTTACACAAAGCAAGCACCTGTGGTTTTAAAGCTGCCTTATTGAGAAATGAGATCAGAAATAGGGCTGTCTCTCAGTGCATTTTTCTGACAGAACAGAAAAGCCACAGAAGTGTCACATTAAGTTTCTTTACTCAGTTTGCCAAAAGGCACTACAGTACCTGAAATCACACAAGAAATTTCCGATTTTGAACACAAAAAAAATCAGGTCCCAGAGCACAGCCTGAAAGCACAGAACCCTAAAGTTGCTGAAGTTAAGGAGGTGTCTCTGATCAGTGCCTCAAGAGATTGATGCCTCATGTATGCCACCTTGGGTTCCAGGTTGGAAGAAATGAGAGATATAAATGTATATTTATTAATATTAATAATTATAATTTCCTGGGTGGGATTCTGAATTTTAAATTTAATTTTAAAGAGCGTATGATGGGAAAAGCATATACAACACCCTGAGCTTCTTGGAAGAAGTGAAAGATTTATATGTACAAGATCAATAAAACCCCTGGTGTTTATTTTCTGGTCTTTGCTTAATTAATCTAGGTCTGTTGTAGCTGCTCTTAAATAATATAAGCTAGGACTTGTGATTCTTCATTCTTCCCCCAAATGGATGGTGAGAAACAGAATATTGGCCTTCTAAAACTGCCTTCTTTCTTTTAATTCGCTTGTAGATGTCTTCACTGGAAGTCCATGATTTCTAGCACAATGAGCCAAACTTTTCTTTGACTACTTTCTCAAAAACATGCAGAATTTGATAAACTTATATCATGTCACCTCTTACTTGCCTTTACTCCAGACTAAAATTGTACATAGTTCTGATCATCTCACCTCAAAAATTGTAGTGTTGGGAAAGGTTTCTTCTATGAGGAAAGGTTGCAGCATCCACTACAACCACCAGGTTTCATTCCTAGTCAGTCATCACCAGTTCGGACCACATAAGTGTATGTGTGAAATAAAGCTTTTGCCCCAATATGTATTATTTTATACTTATTTACATTGAATTGCATTTGCCATTTTACTGCCGATTCACTCAGTTTTGAGAGAACCTGTTGAAGCTTTTCACAACTGCTTTTTGCTTAAACCACTTTGAACAACTGCGTATCATTGGCAAATTTTGCTATGTTACTGTTCACACCAAGGCTAAATCATTTATGAACAAGTTAAAAAACAATGGTCCCAATACTAAAACCTAGGGGACTCTACGCTCTACATCCCGTCCATTTACAGTGGTACCTCAGGTTATGGACTTAATTCGTTCCGGAGGTCTGTTCTTAACCTGAAACTGTTCTTAACCTGAAGCACCACTTTAGATAATGGGGCCTCCTGCTGCCGCCGGAGCCCGATTTCTGTTCTCATCCTGAAGCAAAGTTCTTAACCCGAGGTACTATTTCTGGGTTAGTGGAGTCTGTAACCTGAAGCGTATGTAACCCGAGGTACCACTGTATTTCTACTCTTTGTTTCCTGTTTCTTACCTACTTCCAAATCAGTAAGTGGACATCCTCTTACTCATGACTTACTTAGGGGTCTTTGAGAAGGAAGCAAAAGTCTGCCTAAAAGTCATCTGGGAGCAGGAACGGGCGAGAGAAACACACAAACCTAACATTTATTTCTGGCTCTCTGAGACTTGCCTACATAGCACTAAACCAAGTGTGGGGAACTGGATTCAGCCAGTGGGCCAGAGCCACAGCACCACTACTTGTCACTTTGTCAGGTAGGAAGGGCAGTCCACCAGTTGTCAGCAACATTACATCGTATGATGTCAGGTGATTCAACTTCAAAAGGAAAAATCAAGAACTCCAGAAAAAAGTTGTCAAATTCAAATACAACCACTTCCACAAGCATCAGAAGAGAAATAACTAAGTACACAATTTAGACTGCAATCTCAATTATTTTTCAATTAAGCCCCCATGACCTTACCTGCCATGTGCCCAACATCATATGACATCAGGTGATAAGACAGATGGGCGTGGTTTGGGTCAAACTATGCTGTGGACCAAATGGGGAGGTCCGTTTGGCCTCATTAGACTTGGGGGGTAGAGATTCTCAACTGTTGCACTAAAACATGACTGAGTGATTGTTAGCAAGACTTGATTTTTTGCAACTAAACTGACATCTTCACTGTGATAGAGGTTACTGGCTAATGCTCCAATAAGCAAGTTATTTAACATAGAAGAATGTAATGAAACTCTCAAGAACTAGAGAGTGCAACTAATCTGCATGGCATTTTGATCAAGGTAGGTGCTAACTCATAACTGAGGATTAGCTGCACTTAAAGTTTAATGTTCTTATTTTGTAATCTATTGTCTTGAACACTACACTTCAAACTGTATCTGTTAGTTTCATGTAAATGTTAAAAAGCACACAGTTGAAAAGACAACATGAAATCCTGTATACATTTCTCAGAACCACTTTCTGGAATTGCCCTGCAAGACAAAATCAGAACCTCAAAGCCATACAAAAGTCTAGAGAGGAAAGTTCATGTTTAAGTTAACAGATGACCTCATTTATGTAAATATTAAACAAAAAGGGAGGATATTATTGAGAAAGACTTGCACCTGCCCTTGAAAAGAAATCTTGATATTTATTAACTGCTACATAATTGTCACATTTGCAACAATTCTGAGTTCCCAGAAATACATTTTCCCTCTTTTTTTCAACTCCCAGCTCTCATCTCTTTTACTGCTTAGACACAGCTGCTAGTTACTGGACATAGCAGTTCATGTGCATAAGACAAAGACTGTCTTTGTTTAGAGAACACAAATATTCATAGTTTGAGAACTATGCAAACTGTTGATCTTTCTGTTTTCAAGAGAGAATAGGTACTGTCCAAGTATGCCATACCCTGTAGACCCACTGAAATCAATGGACTTAAACTACTCAAGTTCACTGATTTCAGTGGATCTGCTCTGTTTATGGCTAAAGCCGGATAACACCCAAAACAGGGATAGCACCAGGCTTCAGATGGCCAATGCCTCCATCCTTTTTGCAGCATACTCTTTCACCCTGCTACTGCCTATTCTTCCTGCTCTCTGCCTATACCCATTTTACTTAAAGAAAGAGAATTCACTGGTGCAGTAAGCAGCAGCAATGTGGATAGCGTCTTTGCCACCTCCTCAGCACTTGACTCTGAGAAAGGAGCCAAAGGGGTTCTTCTTCAGTGACAGTGAGCCATTCTGGGGGAGGTGACCAGGAGAATACATGTGCCACTGCTAGGGTTCGCCTCAGCAATTAATTTAAATTCCCCCTCTGGTCTTTCTAGCAGTTACGGCAAACCACCGTTGCAGCACAGGCATCTCCCAAAATTTCTGGCTCTGAGAAGGAACCCCTTGACCCCTTCTCAGAGCTGAGGCAAAGCAGCTGAGGGGGCCAGGCAGCAAGCTGGCTGTTGTGGATGCAAGCAGAGTCTGAAAGCCAAGCAGTGCCTCAGCAGGTCACCTGGGCCTGGCAGGAAGGCCCTTCTGAGACCTGGGACCCTCAACCAAAGCCCAACCTGGCTGTCGGCCACTGATACCAAGCCTGACACAATAAGTGTAGGTTGAACTCGCTTCTTTTCAAGCTTAATTTTAACTAGGTTATTTAGAAAATAAAAAATATTATAAGCCTTAAAAAAGCAATCATTTTTCATAAACACTGCATAATAAAAGGCAGGCACAAAGTAAGAGGAGATAAGATCAACAGTATGAAAGAGAAAGGGAACCATTTAGCATAGAATGGAGGAAAATAGGATCGTGGCCAATACACAGAATGGTAAAGACCATTTGTTTAGTGTGTTGCATGGTGCTCTGTATGAGAGAGCATAACATGCAGGGAACCTAAAATAAGCAAGAGGGAATTATTTGCTGCACACAACCCAACTGTTAAGCTTACTTACTGCCAAAGTGCTGGTGACAGTCAACAACATAAACAGGATCAAAAGGACTAGAAGGCTTTAAAGCATATTAAGTTCTATTAATGGCGATAGTATTATGGTCAGAGTACACCTGCTGCATTGCAAACCAAATTTCACCTATCATGAAATCATGCCTTGAAAAACACTGAAGACAGTGCCTGAAATCAGGCTAGTGAACAGAATCTAGCAATTCAAATTTTGCTTGAGCAAAATTAAGGTTAATAGAAATAAGAATGTATATTCTCTTACCACTAAATGCTTCAAAATATTAAAAATACATCTGCATCATACAATTATCTGAAACTAGATCCTCCTGGATACAGTGACATGCTTGATGGGTCCTTCATCTAAATAAGAAAGAATATTACAGTGGTACCTCTGGTTGCGAATGGGATCCATTCTGGAGGCCCATTTGCAACATGAAAGGAATGCAACCTGCAGCGGTGCGTCTGCGCACGCGTGGGTTGCGACTCGCTGCTTCTGCGCATGTGCGTGACATCATTTTGCACGTCTGCGCATGCGCGAGCGGCTAAACCCGGAAGTAACCCTTTCCGGTACTTCCGGGTCGTCGCGGGACGCAACCTGAAAAAACATAACATGAAGCAAACGTAACACGAGTTATGACTGTACTCTAAAGTTCCTAACCATGACCATTTTCACAGATGCTGCATGAGATAATGATCTGGAATTTGAAAATTCCATATGAAAGATAGTAGGTCATTTAATAAGACTGAGGGCCAAACCAGGCAAGTCACCATTCACAGAATAAGCAGCTGCATTAATGGCTTCTTAAAGTAATTAGCAGTGCAGGGACCCTGATCTGGATCAAGAAACTAGTGTGGGACAGGGTAGGGAGACTTTAGCCCCCACTTGTGATCTCAGTCTTGATCAGTCCCTGCCCTCCACAACTGCTATTTTACTTTTTAAAAGCTGGAAATTCTGTCTTGCCTGGTTTGGCCCTGATTTCTATATAATTGGTTTGTAGCTAAAATTCTGGAAGTACCTTATGCACACTCTTATTTCAGATATGCAATTAGTTGTGTACATGTCATTCAATAGTTCAAAGTCACTGATCATTTCATTCCTTAACAGCTTTATAAAATTTTTATGTTTAAGTCAGAACCCCTATATGAAGCTCAGTTTTTGTGACTGTTTTAAAGCACAAGTAACTCCATTTTAAATACAAGGTCCCAGGTTCAATCTCTGGCATATGTACCTAAAATGCCTCAGACAGCAGCTCTAGGAAAGATATTGGAGAGCCACTGTTGTAAAGGGCTAGATGGACCAATGGTCTGAGTCAATAAAATGTGTAATGTTTAGGCTTAAACTGCTAGTTGCCACAGGTGATGGATCTGCTAAATAGATCTGCTAAGCAGTTAAAAACCAAGAAGAAGGGGGTGTAAATAAACAGATGGAGACAGACCCAAGGATGTGTGATGAGTATGTTTTATTTCCAGCCACTCAATTCTTAATATTGCACTGGCTATTTAAAAATACAGTAAAAGAACTGCTTATGAACTAAATCAAGTTTTTGTGTGTCTTGGGATTTTTCTTTTCTGAACCATCTGAAGTTAAACTGTCAAGATTGGATGACCAGGTAATCAATGTTCATGTTACTGGGGGGTGGCAGCAAGTGGAAACACTCACCAAGTGTTTTAGAAGGCTGTTGGTGTTGTGTCATGACTCAACTAAAGTTTGGAGGGTTCATGACTTTAAAAAGGCCCCCTCCTTACTTCCCCATTCTCAATAACTTAAGCACTGAAGGTATCAGACTATACTGTCCATTCATATAACAACTAAACCAACTACAAAGCTACAAATTTGTTGCAATGGCAACTATATCAGATTGTCACAGTTGTGTGCACTCAAAGCCATCTTACATGATCCTAAGATAGTCACAGAACTTGCTCGGAATGGGTTCACACTGCTATCCCTTAAGAATCCCTTAAGAATCAGGTCCACAGCTTGGGAGCGCTTCTAGGTCAGGTAACACTCCTGGATCTCCAAGAATTAACATTGGCTAGGAACACTTTATACCAGCTTTGGCTAGTATGCCAATTGCACCCTCCATTTCCTAGACAAAAAAAGATGTGTCACTAATGCTTTTAAAACGTCCATATTAGAATACTGTGATGTGTTTGTCTCTGAAGAGCATTTGGAAACCTAAATGATTCAAATGCATCTGTCAAAACTATAAACTGAAGTCTGTGGCAAGGAGCACAGCATTCCACTATACTGCCTCATCTTCACTGACTCTTATTTGGTTTCCATTCAGAGAGCTAGCTTTGACTCTAAAAATTATTGTACCTTAAGGGTTCATCTCCTCCCATAGAAACTCCCATTCACTTAGTTCAGCATCATATCCTGTTATGTGTTCCCTTGTTATCCAAGGTGTGGTGAGTGGTTATATAAGCAAAAGTACTTCTCACTCAGGGAAATCCTTTCTAAAAGAAGGCCACTTGGTTTCTTAACTGCTTGGCTTTAGGGGACTACAGGTATTTCAGAGAGGTTTTTTTAAAAATGATAAAGTATTGCCTTGCAGCCTTTCTCAACCTGTGGGTCCCCAGATGTTGTTGAACTACAACTGCCATCACCCCTAGCAAGCAAGGCCAGAGCTCAGGGATGCTGGGAGTTGCAGTCCAACAACATCTGGGGACCCACAGGTTGAGAACTGCTGCGAGACTTGCTAGCTATTGATCCTGCTCCTTTAAATGTTTGTCTTATGTTTACTTTTTTATTCATTTTCTATCACTGTTAAGCCATCAGTGGTCTAGACTGTATAGCAAGATGGGATAATTGTTAAAATGTAAAATAACTCAAGATACTGCCCTCAAGACTGCTATGGCACGAAAAGCCACCATCAGGTGAATGCATAGAACTGGGTGTTGGAGTAGTGTGTTCCTGGGGGGAACCAGCTTTTTTGGAGCAACACTACGTTAATAAAAATATGGGAGATGTTTCAAAAGGGTTGCAAATGACACACAGCAAAACACAACTTACCTGACCTACTTCCCTTTCAGGAGCTGTATTAGTATACAAAGCTATCGGTCATGGATTCTGCACTCAAATAACTAAGAAGTTGCTTTTGTAGTTATGAGGATCCCTTTTTATTTTGATTGAACTGGAGAACACTTTCAAAAATCTAATATGCACATCATATAAAAAAAATCACCACATTATATTGGATTTTTTTTGCACATTGAAACTGGCAAATAAAAAGAGCACCACTAGAGTAACCTAAAGACATAATTCAATATTCATACATGGAACACTAACTACATTTAAATTACAAGTGACTCTTAAGTTATTCGGCAGTTATGCCAAAATCACATATAGTCAAAACACACTGGGTTCAATGGCTGGTGTGATTGCCAAAGTCTTTTTTCCCAGATGCCAGCCCACTTTCTGTCCCCTTTTATTGATTTACTTTTATTTTGATGAGTACATAAAGCTGATTGCGCACAAGTTAAATGTATGTAAGCTGCAAGTTACCTATAGTTTTTAAAGCAAACTGAAAGCTATTAAGTTTAGAATAATATTGAACTGAACTTAAAAATTTATTATTCACATAGAAACAAATACCATGTAGCACACAGGATTGAAGTGTAATTTATACATTAATCACAACAGAAGATTGTTTCAAAGCATTTTGCTGATCATTGTGAGTTTCAAGGAGATGCTGAACCCCTGAAAGACCTCAACTTAGATTGGTAGGGATCACTAAAACTGCCTCCTTTCCACTTCTGCTGACTGATGCCTTCCATTAATTTCCACCAATGGACAGGCACCATTGGATGACACTGTTGACCTTTAAAGGGTAAGCCGTCTGAGCAGCAACAGGTTTGCCCTCAAGAACTGTAAATACTTTAGTATTTGAATATGTCAGTGTCAGTTTTTATCAAGATTTACATCATTAGAGTAATTTGCACAAACGTGTAATATAGAATAGCAAGTTATTTTATGTATGGTGGCACAAAGGCATAATTGCCTTTCACAGAATCACGTAACTGTTGAGCTGAAAGGAACCCTAAGGGTCAACTAGTCCAGCCCCCTGCAATGCAGGAATCTCAACTAAATCATACATGACAGATAGCCACCCAGAGAATCACAGATGGGCAGAGGGAAAACCAAGTTCGTTCCAAAGTCAGTATGCTCCTGTGAATGTCATTTACAGAAATGCTCTACACATTGCATATACTCATGTGTAAATAATCAGAAAGCAAGTTGGGTTTATAAATAATCAAATTAAGGTTTAAATAGTTCTGACAACTTGCCAGGGAAAGATTCTTTGACACAAAAGAAACAGTCATGTCTTTCAAATACTAATTTTAAAGTCTTACCTACATACTTGGAATAGGGAGGTTTAATAGGCAAGCCTCAAAATTTTCTAATTTTGAAGTAGCTTAAGGATGAACATTTTCGGGTTGCACTCCGCAGCGACCCGGAAGTAATGCAGCGTGTTACTTCCAGGTTTTACATCATATTATGTGCATCAAAATGAATCACGCGCAGAAGTGGCGAATCGCGACCCGAGCTGCGTTCACTTCAGGATGCAAACGGAGCTCCGGAATGGATACCGTTTGCATCCAGAGGTACCACTGCAATGTATTTTTAAAATAAAGAAAGTGGATGAACATGCCCTACATCCAGACTTTAGTTATGAAGTTCATAAATACCTACCTACTTCAAAACCGCCAAAATGGCTTCAGGTCCAATTTGGGAAGCATGGTATCAGCATGTGGAACCTTAAAATACCCCTTTACACAAGCAACTACATGCATCCTTATGCATAGTGAGTGACCACCACACATGCATCCTTATGCATAGTGAAAACCTCCCCAGATTCCAACATGCTACAGTCATGTGCAAATTGCATTTCCCCTGGAAATACTAAGGTATCACTTGTTACTATAGAAAGCTCATTAAAGTGTATCACCCATAACCAGCATAACAGAAATGAAGCTGGAGCTGCAGGATAAATCTGTTGTTAAAGATTCCACAATTCATAAACATTTAGAATATAAAATGCCCAGAAGTAATAAGAAATGCAAACTACAGATTCTTATGGCTACAAAAATGCTAGGCTAGGTAATGCAACTTAGATTACAATTAACAAGTTATCTCTTGTTAAGTGTGGGAAGCTAACTCCAATTCAATTTCTTTTCCCCACAGCTCTACTAAGAAAAAGGTAAAAGATGTATTTCAAAAGAAAAAATCACCAAACCCTCTATGATGATTGGTATGTATCCTTCACAAAAGCAGTCAGCAAGGAAGTACAAAATGGTGACAAGCTATTAAGTAATGAAAATCAAATGCAGGTTGGCAAAAAAAACAGAAACCGGGTGGGTCTGCAATAAGTAGAACAATTTATTTAACTGAGAGAGCTCTGTTTCAAAAGATTACACAAGAGGATTTCTACAGCTGGATGCATGCTGGCTGTCACTTATTGTATTTAATATAATAGGATGTTTTGTAAGGTATAAGATGAGAACTGCTAAAAAAAAACCACTAGTAATAAAACCACAGTTACTAAGACGGCCAGGTATAAACTCAAGAATGTGCTAATCATGGAATGAGTGACAAGAGGCATTGTTTAGGGGAAAGCCACAGACATAACTCTACAAAGGTAAGCAGGAAGAGACAGATTATGTTCTAAGATTATTTAAGGATCAGTTACCCCTTGCCACATTTTAGACTTCACCTAGTCTGATTATTAGAATAATAAACTTGCATGTGGGAAAGCAATTCTAAAGTGGTGGGAGGGGAAGACAAAAAGCCTCTAGGACTAGGTGATAACTATTTCTTAAGTGATTAAACTGAGGTAGAAGTGCTGGGACCAACCACACTGAAAAATAAATGGAGTATGAGGGACAAAGAAGCGATTAGTAATGAAACATGAGGTGGCAGACAAAAAGATAGGGAAGGAAGAAGGGATTAAGGAGGCAAAAAGAAGAGGAAGATAATTAGAAAAGAGATGGGAAGTACAGTAATACAAAACACATGGTGTATGCACAGAGATGCAGCAGGAGTTACCAGGGGGTAGGTGTGAAGATGGGACTTTCTTACAAGTAAAAACTAGAGCTCAATGGCAGAGCCTGTGCCTTTCCTGCAGTTGCACTCAGGTCCATGGCATCTCCAGTTTTAAAAAGCATCAGCTGGTGGGAAACACATTTCTCTGCCAGAGAGCCTGGAGAGATGTCGCCAGTCAGAGCTAACAATACATATGAAATAGTCTAATACGGCATAAAGCAGCTTCCTATATTTCCTAGGACCTAGACAGAAAGAGCAGTCTTGTGACACCCTAGCGATGGTGGGGCACTACAGTTCCCACCATCCCAAACCATTGGAAAGGTTCACAACATTTGGAGGGCCACACACGTGCCCTTACTCTACCCTACAAGCTAACAGAGTCGCTGTGGCTTGAGCTTCCAGGGACTACAGCATTTCTCATTGTCTTTATACCGTATATATAAAAAGGGCTCTAGTCCAAAAAAATCCGCATATGAACCTGTTAGCCCTTAGGGCGTCGTAAGGCTCTTTAAACACACGCCAGCACAAGGCGGACACGCTTGCCGTGAACAGACTTCTAGGGAACTGCCCAAGTGGGATCTCCTCCTCACAAAAGCTAAGAAGGCGCCGGAGAGGGGGAAGAGTTTCACGCAGCCCCCCATCCACCCGGAGAGCTCTCTCAGCAAAGGCAGACAGCGTGGCAGACGGGAAAGCCCTCAGGGGCGGCTCCGAGGAGGAGGAAAAAGACCGCGGAGGGGGGTGGGGGAGAGAAAAGAAAGGGAAGAAAGGCATTTGAGGGAAACGGAAAGCAGGGGCAGGGGCGGGGAAAGGGAAGAATAAGAGACACCCTCCCCCTCCGTGGGCTGAGGCGACCATCATGGCAAACTGCCCACCCGCCCGGAGTCCACCCCTAAGCTCAGTGGGCTGCACCGTTTGACGCTCCGTTGCAGCGGCATTCCCGGGTTTCCCTTTCGCGTTACGGTCACTGCACCACTGAATTTGGGCTCTGTCTCTCTCTGTGCGTATATGCGAGCCGCTCGCCCGTCCACTCACCCGTCTTTACGCTTGGCCTTGTAGACGTGCCCGTAGGTGCCCCTGCCCACCTTGCAGCCTTCGTACTCGAAGAGGTCCTCCACGCGCTCGCGCTCCCCGGTCAGCTTCACCTTGAAGTCATAGTCCATCTTCATTCAGCGCCCGCACCCGCCGCCGCCTCCTCAGACGACACCCGGCCGTGAGGAGCCCCCGCCCGCCGCCGCCGCCACAGGCACCAGGGAGGAGGAGGAGAGGGAGAGGGTGAGGGAGAAGGAGGAGGAGGAGGCCCGGCCGCCGCGACGCGGACCATCCAGGTGAAGGAGGCGAGGGAAGGGGAGGGCGGCTGCCGCGTGCGCGGGGACCAGGCGCGAGCCGGAGCCGGTGCCTTGTGTGGGGAGGCGGCGGTTGCTGCTGTGGCGGCCGCTTCCCTCAGCCGCCTGAAGAACCCAGCAGGCGAGTCGCTCGCGCGCGCACCACACACACACACAGAATAACACACAGCCGGTATCTCGCACCTCGGAATACGGCAGCCGCGCCTGACCACGCTGCTGCAAAACAAGAGCGTCGCAAAACCTACGCGCGCGCTCTCTCTCTCCCCCCCCCCCCCCACGTTCTCCGCCCCTTTCCTTTGGTATCTCTCTCGGTACTAGAAAGCGCACCACGTGGAATCCAACCGGCTCTCAGACCACGCCCCCTCTTCGCACGTCTCCTCACCTCAGTTCCCTTCCCCCGGCATGCACCGCGCCTCGGCGGCCACCGGCCGAAAGGCTGGGGCAGGTGTAGAGAATAGATAGACCAAAGTGGGACGGCCCCATTGGCGGCCTGCGCGATAAATGGGCATGTCGGGAGTTGTAGTCAGAGGGTCCCCGGATGTGGGCTTGGCGCGTGATGGGAATTAGAATCTTCGGGTCGTGCTTGGAACCCGGGTTTTGAGGGCGGAGGCTGCAGCGTTGCATGCTGGGGGTTGTAGTCAGAGGGGTCACCGGATGTGGGCTTGGCGCGTGATAGGAATTTAAGTCCTCGGGGTTCGCGATTGATGCGCCATCTCCAAGGAAACGCGTTTTGGGAAGGAAGGAAGGAAAGGTTGGGAGTTGGCTCTGGACGGGCGGCAAAAAGGAGATGCCTTGAAGGAGAACTACTAAATGCAGCACATATGAGACTACACCAGCAGGTGCAGCAACATTTTCCAAGGTTGACCTGACAGCCTTTATTTCATAGCGTTATTATGTCACGGGGTTGCTTCGTGTTGTTGAAATGCATATTGTTTTTAAACCGGAAGACGTAATGTGTGGAGTGGGGGAAGGCAGCAAAGCCCTGACCCTCCCAGGGCTGCTCTGGGGCGGCGCAGAGCCGGTTGGGGCGAACCCGTGACCCAACTCTCTTCATCCCTGAGGCTGATGGGAGTTGGGTCCCCCGTAACAGCTGGAAGACCCACCCTTGGCGTGGACGGAGGCAGAGCTTTATTATCCCTCCTAAACGTGGACAGGATAGTAATGGTGGACTCCTAGCTCCACCCAGAGACAGTTTAAGGCCACTGCCGACCTACTTTGCATGAGAAAGCAAGCGTTATAGCAAGACTGCATGAATGCAGTCTTCCCCTAAAAGTGGGGTGGAAAGTGAGATCTTTTGCATGAAAATCTATGCTGCTCCACTGAGCGTCAGACCCGCTTCTCAGTCTGCAGCTGAATGTAGCTAAGTAGCAGGCCTTGAACCTTGTAGTGAATATTGTCCCCCACCCATCAAAATGGCACTTCTGCCATGCAGAACAGTTCACACCATAAAATGAATTTACAGTACACAATAATTCAATATAGATCTTTTCATAATTGAGTCTTGCATTTAGAAAAGTGTTACAGGGCTTTTCAGTAAGCATATCATTTCAACAGCCTACAATTGAGTCATTGTCCTTTATTATTTTAGTAGATTAGAACAGTGCTCAGATTAAATTTGTATCAATTTAACATATCACTGCAGCAAATTCACCATTATTTGAAATCTGCTGCCCTCTTTAGCCTATTTATATGAATTTTCCAAGCAAAGGGTGGTTTTGTGAAGTGGAGAGGGAGAGCAACCAGTTTTATTTTTCTGCAGACTAAGTTTCTAGTAATTAATCCAATGTGAACCTGAGAGAATAAAACAACTGTATGCCCAAAATGGTTTAAACTATGCATTTCAACTATGCATTCTCTTCTAATGCCCTAGAAAATGGTTTCAACTATGCATTCTCTTCTAATGGTCTAATACTGTTTCACATGATCTATTACTGTATGAGTTTGGGGGAGAGGGAATTGTTTTGATTGTTTTGAAGAGAAGGTACAGTAATGGCTTTGTGAAAGCTGGTTGCAGAGCAAATTGAGTTTGATGAAAGAATAGTACCGTATTTTTTGCTCTATAAGACTCACTTTTCCCTCCTAAAAAGTACAGTGGTGCCCCGCAAGACGAATGCCTCGCAAGATGGAAAACCTGCTAGACGAAAGGGTTTTCCGTTTTGGAGGTGCTTCGCAAAACGAATTTGCTATGGGCTTGCTTCGCAAGACGAAAATGTCTTGCGATTCCTGGGGTTTCCCCCCCCTCCTCCCCTTTTTCCCAAGCCCCTAAGCTGCTTAACAGCTGTTCGCTAAGCTGCTTAACAGCTGTTCGCTAAGCCGCTTAACAGCTGTTCGCTAAGCCGCTTAACAGCTGATCTAAGCCGCTTAACAGCTGATCTAAGCCGCTAATAGCCTTTTAGCAGCTAATCCGCTAATCCCTTAAGCCTTTAATAGCCGCTAATAGCCGCTAAACCGCTAATAGCGCTAATCAGCTAATGGGCTTGCTTCGCAAGACGAAATAAACCGCAAGACGAAGAGACTCGCGGAACAGATTCTTTTCGTCTTGCGAGGCACCACTGTAAGGGGAAATGTGTGTGTGTGTTATGGAGTGAATGCAGGCTGCACAGCTATCCCAGAAGCCAGAACAGCAAGAGGGATTGCTGCTTTCACTGCGCAGCGATCCCTCTTGCTGTTCTGGCTTCTAAGATTCAGAAATTTTTTCCTCCTCCAAAAACTAGGTGCGTCTTGTGGTCTGGTGCGTCTTATAGAGCGAAAAATACGGTAATAGATTGTGAAGTGGAGGGGACAGTTGCTTAGACTAAAGCAGCATAATTGATTATATTTGAGAATATACGATTGTGGAATTAAAATCTTGATGCCCAAGTAAGATATTTTTTGGTTTTTGGAAACAAACTGTGAGGCAGAAGACTATGCATAATTCTATAAAATGACTATTACTGGAATTCACTGCCCAAGACCAGGAAGATGTGAACCAGGAAGAGTTTCACAATCTATTTCTTTGCATGTTTATTGAAAAGTTAGTCCCACTGAGTTCAATGGGTCCTATACATTACATAGGTCTGCATAGTGTTCCTGTTCAGAGGTTGACATCAGTTGGAAGTGAGAACTAGGAGCTTCCTTAGGCCTAAACCCATGGGGCATCATCCAACTAACTCATTCCATCAACACAAGTATTTCTGTTTGTGCCGCAGAACTCTTCCCCCTCCCCCTCACATGTCTAGCACCATTCCCAAATTTGCTCCAGAGTGTTATGGAAACCCCCACAACATATTTGTGGGGCACATAGGGAGAAGAGGAAAAGTTCTGTTGCACAAGCAAATTTTCTTACACTGATGAAACAAGTTAGTTGGATACCACCCACAGTTATTGACATCAGATTGAAGGACAGGTGAATAATGTGTTTCAGTGAATTTGTATGTTCGGCCACTATAAAGAGTGAATTTCCCTCCGCTGTCCCCACAGTCTCCCATAGAACACCTATATATGTGCACATATGAATTCCTATTGTCTAGCAGGCAGCTTTCTAATTCTATACTGTTCATAGGCAGATTGCTGGGGCATTTTATATCTGTCATCAGGAATGATGAAAAATTATCAGTGTGCACATGTGACTGACTGTATGTGACCTGGAAGGCATAATGCACACACACACAAAAATCCTGCAGATGCATTTTGTGGTAGCAAAGTGTGTGAATCCTTTACATCAGTTTTGCTGCAAATTCTCTTTAACTTTGGTTAGATATAAGCCCACTGTATAATGGGTGCAGTGAGGCAGGCCAACTCATTTCAGAAATCCATTAAAAGGCAGAAAACCATCAAATATTTATCAGCACATCTCATCTTTTTCATCTCAAAAGTTTCCAGGCCTACCTATTAGGGATGGTAGCCAATGCATATTTTTTTCCTAAGGAGCTTGTCTTGGGAGTGTAGAAAGATGCTTTATACTCAGTCAGACCCACTGGCCAATCTAGTTCAGTACTGTGTATTCTGACTGGCAGCTTTCTATGTGTAGACCCAATGCTGTCCGCTCTACTTCCCGAGAGAGAGAAAAAGGCAACAGCTCCTCTCTGGAGCTGGCTCAACTTGCATATAACCACTCCAGTCACACGTGCAGCCACTCTTGTGGATTACTCTGTGCTGAGAAACCTGGCGCCTTCCAGATGCGTTTGGACTAAATCCTGCAGTATCCCTGACTGGGGATGTTGGGAGTTGGAAGTCCAGCAACATCTGGTTGGCAACACACTGACTACCTCTGCTTTACACTCCACGCTCTCTATTTGGGTGAAGCGCTGGGTACGATCGTGCCCAGTAGCAGCCTGTGCTTCAGTTGCCCTTGCTGCTGCGCCTCGCCCAGAGAGAGGGCTCAGCAGCTCGTTGGCCCCAGAGTCCCCAATGGTCGGTCCCAACACGCCCTCCTGTGTCGCTCGGGCCCCCAGAACTCGCTCACCCGGCCCGCTTTCCCCTTTGGTCGCTCTTCCTGACATGCTCGGACGGCACTGCCGGCCACGCAGGTTTCCTGCGCCCCGGAGAAGCCGCCCGGGGATCGGGCAGCCGCTCTTTCGCTGCCTGCGCCAGCTCGTTTCCCACGGGATGCACTCTAGCGCTGCATGGAGTGGGCGGGGGAGAGGCGTGATCCCGCGCCTGCGCGTTTCTTGGCGGAACTGAGAGCCGAGGCACCAGCAGCCGGCGGCCCGCTGTTGCCGGTGCACCTCGGTGCCTTGCAGTTGGCCGGGTTGTCGGTTTCTTGCTGGTAGCCGCTGCCGAGGAAAGGCGGGGCGGGCGGGGGCGCGTTTTTATTACGGGAAGCAATCTGTCGGAGGATACTTTCCTCATAGCTGCCGGGGGCGAAGAGGGGTTTGTGTGGGCGCCGCTGCCTAGGCTTACCCTGGTCTCCCAGCAACCGGCCGTTATACCCTAGCCCGGGCCCCGGCCTAACGGGCTCCGGTGGGTGCTGCTCGGGAACCGGGGCGGACCCCGGAGCGTCTTTCCAGCAAGTGGCTGGCTGGGAGTCGCCCCCCCCCCCCCCGCCGCCCAGGGCTCAGCGCCTCCGGCCAAAGCTCCAGGGAAGCTTGGCAAAGACTTGTTGAGGGGGAGGGAGAGGAGTTGGCTTTAATTCAAAAGCGTTGTGGCACCTTAGCAGCTCAAATTTATGCTGCCGTAAATGTCTGAAAGGTGCCCCGAGATCCACCACGCCGGGAGCGTGTTTCGTGCAATAGACTAAATGCCATTACCCTGTGGAATTTGGCTTGCCATGGTGGGTTGAAGGACGGTGGTTACATACGGACCAGCCTCGCTGGGCATAACCCATAAGGGATGTTATGCAGAAAAGGGGTAGCAAAGTTGGAGTAAATGAGGAATTGTTTAAAAAGGATACCCATGTGCATGGATATAGGTGTTTAAAAGGTCCTTTAAAAGCTGTGCTGTACTTTACGGATGATGAACCTCCAGCTTATCCCCCCCCATGGGTTCCTTGCCTTTAGCTATTGCGAGACTTGCAGAAATTTAAGAGTTACAAATGCTTTAATTGCATTTTCTTGCTGGACAATGTTCCATTGATGAATGTTTCTCTGTCCAGTTAAAGTCAGTGGACTTCAGAGACAGTGGACCTATAGACACTATGAGAGGGAAGCAGCTGTGAAGGGGTTGGAAAGTTGATGGGTTATTTATTAAAATCCAAGCCAATGATTTTTGCTTGTTACCATAGATTGTTCTACACATTTCTTTTACCTTCTCATACAGGATATGCGTAACATTTACCCTGCCTGTTCAAAGAGCACTGGAAAAAAATGAAGACTGGAATTATCTGATAAGATTCTCAACATCACACCTTGCTAGAGATCTGTATCACTTCCACCTTCTAGCAGGGTTGAGGGAAAAGGAAATATTCAACGTGAGAACTTTGCTTTCACTCTTACTGTTGATTCTTCATTCAAATCCATAGTACTATTTTTTTGCTGTTAGATGCCTGAGTGTTAACCATCATAAGTAAGTAAAAGGTAAGCTGCCTTAATGCTGAGACAGATCATTGGCCCATCTACTTCAGTGTTGTCTACACTGACTGATCGCAGGTCTCCAGGATTTCAGACAGGGGTCACTTCCAGTCCTACCTAGGAGATGCTGCAGATTGAATCTGGGACCTTCTGCATTCAAAACATATGCTCTATGAAAAAGGACATTGCTTTGCTCCTATCATTGTAATCAGCTCTACTCTACTCCTAGTGTGGTGTCAGTGTGGTGTAGTGGTTAAGAGCGGTAGTCTCGTAATCTGGGGAACCGGGTTCGCGTCTCTGCTCCTCCACATGCAGCTGCTGGGTGACCTTGGGCTAGTCACACGTCTCTGAAGTCTCTCAGCCCCACTCACCTCACAGAGTGTTTGTTGTGGGGGAGGAAGGGAAAGGAGAATGTTAGCCGCTTTGAGACTCCTTAAAGAGAGTGAAAGGCGGGATATCAAATCCAAACTCCTCTTCTTCTTCTTCTAACACGCTAATGAACTGCTGTCTCTGGGCAGTTATTTAGGTAGTTGAGAGTAAGTAATGGCCACTGCTTAGTATAGGATTTTCACAGTTCTTAAAAGTATGATACCAATCTGCACGAAAGGGCACTTGGAAGAGGTCAGTCAGTCACTGGGGAACCGTATGTTGGCCGGCCTCCATTTGAAGCATGCTTAAATTTACTCTATTGCATGTTATATTTAGCGACAGAGACTCAGATGAACTTAATGGTCTTTCCTGCCATTTCCTGCATAATTTGTACCATAAATACTTGTTGCATAGTGGCTGTAACCTCTTGGATACTTGAAGTAGTAACCTGACAAGATAAATGCATTGGAGTAAGATTTAAACCCAAACTTACAGGCTGATCCTATGCTTTTCTACTTGGAAGTAAGTTACATTGTGTTCAGTAGAACTGACTCCACACTTAATGTGCATTGAAATGCAACCTCAGCCATCCTAGCAGCCAGGAATTGACTACAGTAAATAATGGTATATGATATTGAATACACATATAAGAGCTGAATCAAACACACCAACAATTTTGGAACACACAGCCCAAATAACTTTCTTTATTTTTCTTTCCATTTTACAACAGTCTGGTGTTCCCAGAATGGACTGCTCTAGTTCTTACTCAGGGGAAGATGGTGGGCAGACCACATCTCAAAGCCACAGTGGTGAAGATGAGCGACAGTGGCAACAGGAACGCCTTAATAGAGAGGAAGCCTATTACCAATTTATTAATGAGCTCAGTGATGAAGACTACAGGTTAATGAGAGATCACAACCTTCTGGGGACTCCAGGTGAGACTTCTAGTACTTAAAATCTAATAGAATTCTTACATTTAATACAGCTTTACTGTTAACATAGTACAAATTGAATACAGCTTTTTTTAATCCTCCATTTTGAAACTGTATAATAAACTTGGTATGAAGCAATGGGTAGATAAACATAATTATGGATAGAATTTGTTCCTCATGTGCTTTGGAAACATAGAAATTCTTTTTTAAAATGTGCATTGCAAGTTAGGTCCTTGTTCTTTCATCTTTTAGCTCTCAATGAAGAGGAAACACAAAATATTAGATTTCAGTTTCTTAAACTTGATTCTAGAATCATTACATTTTGGTCAGTACTAGGCCCAGCAATCCAAACCCCTGATCTGCACTGTTAAATAGGTTTAGAGGAAGAGGTGTCCCACTACTGGGCTTTATTGGTGCATGGGGTCACCACTGCAGCCAAACCCCCCAGCCCAATTGCTGAAAGTGTGGTGGAGTGCATTCTGCTGCCTGTGAAAACCATTGTAAAGGCCCATTACATTAGATACATTATAGTGGCAGAGAAGGGCCAGCAATGGATCTGCTGAATCCAAAGCCAGGCCACTTCCTAAAGAAGGGCCTAATCAGGGTCTCTTTACTGTGCCAGTCTGAAACTATAGCAGCAAAAATGTTTAGAAAACCACCACTGCCACCTTCTGCTCTGGCCAGCACAAGTGGCAGGGCTTTTAATGTTACTCCCAGCCAGTATTTTAGATTGCTATATCAAAACTGCATTGTCAAAATGCAGAACCTTGTGTCTTTGTTGTTTAGTCGTGTCCGACTCTTTGTGACCCCATGGACCAGAGCACGCCAGGCACTCCTGTCTTCCACTGCCTCCCGCAGTTTGGTCAGACTCATGTTTGTAGCTTCGAGAACATTGTCCAACCATCTCGTCCTTGTGTCTAGTGCATGCTTACAATTCTGCTTCCGTAGTCTGGTCATGCCAGGTTAACTCCTATGTTGCTTTTATTAGTTAAAAATAGGAATAGCTGCTCTGTTTGCTTCTATGTCTTCAACCAGTATCTGAACCAATAAATAAACTGGTCATATTGCTATCTGTTTCAGGAGAAATAACAGCAAATGAGCTGCAGCAACGTTTGCTAGGTGCAAAGGAGCATTTGGCATCACATTCTGACAGAGAAAATAGAGACTGGGAAGGAGGTACTGTCGGAGGTAAGCTGTCATTTTAATATAGTAATCTCTTGATTAACCTCTGGCAGGTGCAGGCTCTTTAGGTACCTTAGCAAAATTAGTATTTGTTAAAATCAGCAGCCAACAAACCCTATTGCAATGACCTTGTCCAAGGAAAGGAAGGTAAACAGTTGGAGAAAGGATAGTATTTTCATTGTGCAGAGCTGCTGCATGGGAGTTAAGGAAAACTAGAGCAGGATTTCTAGGCAAGAGAGTCTGTGCTCTGTGGCTGCATATAGTGCACTTCACAGAGAGGTGAGGGCAGTGTTTAATAGAAGGACAAGGAAAGAGACCTGCAGGAAATCAGTCTTATGGCAAGTAAAGCTATCTGCTTTTTGTATGAAGATGTTGTTTAATCCTGTGAAAGAAGGAAGCTCCACTAGATTGCTGAGAAGTGAAAGGCACAAAGGTGCTATACTTCTGCTGAGTAGTGCAAATATTTTTGGCTACTTATTCAAGATGTAATCTGTGGCCTTTTGCTGTCATTATATGAAAACACTTTCCACCTGCAGTATTAGATGAAACTAGAATGCGCAGAGTTAGTATACCTTGTTTTAGGCACAACCAGTTTCAGCCTTTACACCCAACTTGGTTGTAAAATAATTCTGATAATAAAACCAAAATTGGTTGGTCTTAAGAGTGCCCCTGAAGAAGAATTCAAATTGAAACAGGCTGGACTCACAACATTCTTCTTTGCACTTGAAAACCTTTCCTGTCTTTGGTGCTTTCTCACCTTGCTTTCTTATTTTTGGCTGTTCTGGTAGGCAGGAAAGAGCACTCTGGACCCTAGCAATGAGGAGGACAGAGATAGATGGGTGAGGAGAGAATAGAGAAGCAATTTCCTTTCTTCCTCTGCTGTGGGCTGCTAACTCCAGACACTCCTCTCCTCTCCTATGACCTTCCACACAGTTTTCCTATCAATTTTAATGGCTTCCCCATTTGTAACTTGTACATTTATTTGTACCAGATACCACCAGGGCAAATTGGACTTCCCTATTTTTGTCAAGGCATGGCTTGCTCTTTCAAAGCTTTTCATTTTTGCTTCCAAGACAGAGACCCAGTTGTACATGTGATTCCCACCCCCCTCAATTTCACCTACTATATCCAGTTATGCTCCTCGGGGTTTTGAACCTAGAAACTAGTAGGTGAAATCCCACTAACATAAAACTTTAAAAGAGTTCTGCTTATTTGGAATTTCTAAAAGTGCTCATTTGCACGTTACTGAGATCACGTGTCCACAATATGACTGAAATGTGCACAGTTGTGTATACAGGTGCCCGCACACACAAACAGCTAGGTATAAATTATGTGGCTTGTTTGCTGTGTCTAAATTGTAGCATCAACGCTATGAAAGATAATTATGTATGCCTCAAATTTCTAGGCTAGCGGAAGCAGAAAATAATTGAGTGGGGACTATAGATTCGGGATGGGAGACAGATATTTTTTTACGTGAAGGGTAGATATAGAGGTTGTACACAGCTCTTAGATACACGAGAAGTTGTGGGGAGACTAGTGCATCAGATTAGGCTTTTGATTGACATCTTTAGGAAGCAAAGAATATAACTCTTCAAACATAGTTGACCTCTGTACTGGGAGGTTGGCTTTTAGATTTCATTGCATTTGTAAGGGAAGCAGAATGAGAGCTCTGTATGTGATAGATGATCATATGACTGACTGACCAGGCTAGCATGTATTCGAGGTGTCACGTGACAATTGCAGTTAGCTGCTTTGTCTAAGTGAAGCGAGTCATGAAAAATGTCTTCTTTCTTTTTTTAAAAAAAACTACTTACAGATGCAGAAACTGTTGGGGGAAATTCAACAAACAGCTCGCTGCTAGAGTGGCTGAGCACATTCCACCGTACAGGAAATTCCAGCCATAGTGGACAGAGTGGGAACCAGACTTGGAGGGCTGTAAGCCGAGCAAACCCGAGTAGCGGGGAATTTCGGTTTAGTCTTGAAATAAATATAAATCATGAACATAACAGTGTTGACGCTCCTGGGGAAGAATTGAACGGCTACCTTCTTGGTGATCCCAATGGAAGGCAGGTAGAGAACAGGTCTCTGATAGAAGAGAGTCCCATAGCCAGCCGAACAAGGAGCAGGACATTGAGAGAGACTGTTGGTCGTGCAGTTGCCTCGTCAAGGGCTGGCAACGTTAGTGGCTCAGTGACACAAAATGCTGAAGTAGCAACTCAGTTATTCCCTGGCAGACTCAGAAACAGAAGCTCAGCAGGCCTTGCAGCACACAACAACGTCTTAGATGACAATGAACACAACATTATTAGGCAAAGGAGAATTCACAGAGTCTCGTCAGTGACTGTTCACAGAAGGAGAGCTAGAACTCGGAGGAATGCAAGGCAAAGGCCAGAAGTTTTAAGACTAAGATCAACATTCAGTAGTCAGTTTCAGTCCCATTTGGAAAGAAGGCAACGTATGAATGCACAGCAAATCCATAGAAGGTCTGGCCAGGCGCAAACAGCCCAGCCGCCTCCTGAGCAAGGTGAGGACCAAGTGCCAACACTGGGCATAACATTGGAAGAGGAGGAATCCACCAGACCCACAACTGCACCTAGAAGACATCCTATTATTACATTAGACCTTCAGGTGAGAAGAATTCGTACTGGAGAAAATAGAGATCAAGACAGCATTGCTACTAGAACTCGTTCGAGAGCAGGCACGGCAGACAATGCAGTCAGTTTCGAAAGCGATAGGGAGGGTTTCCGTCAGACCGTTTCACGATCTGAACATGCGGGCATACGGACGTATGTTAGCACCATACGGATACCCCTGCGTAGGATATCTGAAATTGGGCTCGGGGAATCTTCATCGGCGGCTCTTAGATCAATTCTACGGCAAATTATGACTGGATTTGGAGAGCTAAGCTCCTTAATGGGCACCGAGTCAGATTCCGAAGCTCAGAGGAGTGGTCAGCACTCGGCAGACACGCAGTCAGAACTGTTTAACGTGCAGACTCTAAGCAGCATTGGTGAGCTCAGTGAAGCTTCTCTTCGAAGCAGGCCTGCTGAACAAGGTAGCAGAGAATGGCATGGAGAAACCAATGCGACCCAACACTACAATCAAAGTAATGAAGCTCAAGGTAACAGACAGTTTCAAGATGCAAACAGTTTTGTTGAAAGTGGAACGCTTCCCATCCTTCGTCTTGTACCTTACCTTTTATTAGATGAAAGTACTAGTGACCATTTGAGGGGGTTAACCAAAGAACAAATTGACAATCTTTCTACTCGCAATTATGGGCTTCCTGGTGCAGAAGAGGGTGAAGTAAGCAAGACTTGTAGTGTTTGCATTAATGAATATGTTTCAGGAAATAAGCTAAGGCAGTTGCCCTGTATGCATGAGTTCCATTTTCACTGTATTGATCGCTGGCTTTCTGAGAATTCCACTTGCCCAATTTGTCGACAACCTGTAGTAGCTTAACATTGCAGGCAGTGGATAATTCCTCAAATTTTTGAATTTGTGTACTCCATTGGGAGCCTGGTGGTATTTTACTAACTTTGAATATGAGGAGGGAGTGTGTAAAAGAAGTTTAAAATTGGAGGCGACCTCGCTACATGTGGCAGTGAACTTCTTTTCTTAAAAGGCAAGTGTAAGGGTGAAGATCAATCGAATAGGCCTCATGCAATTATATTTTTCTAAAATATTCCCTTATATAAAGCACTTCTGTAATATAGAAACGTAATTGTTTGTGTTAACAGTATGATCTTTATTGAGATTTCAGTTTTTGTGAAGTTGTTTAAATAATCTTTTGTTAACCATTTGCTCTATGAGCGATCGTTTTTTATGTTGCAAAAGTAACTGGAAACCTGGGCATCTGGCAGGAGGTACTTTAAATAGAGTAAGTGTTTTGATTTAAATATGCAGTGGATATTTTTATAGAATACCCTGCCCATTTGGTTTTATTAATTTTATAGGCAGTTTTTGCATGTTTTATACATGGCTTACTGTTGCCCATTAACCTTTACAGTGGATGTGGTTCTTGGGGGTCGACAGAAATTTGCTTCAAAGGACTGACTTATACAGAATGTTTATTTAGCCATGAGATTACATTAGAGAACTATTAATTTATGTTCACCAGTTCTACGTTGACCTCAGAACATTGCTTAACAAATACAGAAACCGTATGTTTAGGTTACTCAACAGACATTTAAGCACATTCCAATTAGTTTTTTTCGAAAACTTTTTTTTAATTTGATGGTGGAAGAGTGCCATGGATAAGTAACTTGCAAGCAGCAAGCACGATTTATGTTTCGTTTTTGTACATTTTATCATTTTGTTGTAAGACAGTCTCTTCTGCACATGTAATTTTGAACCGTGGAGAGTTTTCTGAGAATCAGATGCCATCACTTGTTAAGGGAAAGATGTATGCTTACTACAAAAATGCAAGAGAAGCTGTATACTTGGACCTTAAAGCTTATACCAATACCTGACAAAATAATAAAAGTGCAAGAACAAAACAGATGTGTGACTCATTTGCGTATCTCTTAAAAGCTGAATGAGACGGAAAATGTCCTCTTTTAAAAATGGAGTCTGCAATGCCTCTTTTCTTTAGCTGTAACCCTCAAACCATTCCAATTCATTGGACCTAGGTTGTAGTAGGCAGTATAAGGAACAGTGCTTCCATTTCTTACAAATTTACATGAATTCTTAGTCACACATGCAAATATACACACTTGTAGAGAGACACGGTTTTATCCAGCTAAATAACGGCGTGCTTGCAGAAGTCATTCAACACACAACATAACTTCTCCCTCCCTCATTGCAAAGCTGTAAGACACATCCCATGATGTTGGATAGGTCTCTTGGATCTTGTAAAGAAGTCTTTCAGAGGAGTGGGGGAAGAAATATGAGTTGCATCAACTTGTGCATTGTTCCCTAAAGCATTGCACTCATGGAACAACTTGAACTTACCCTCCTCTTTTCTGGTGCACATAAGGCAGCTAAGAGGTGACATGATGGAAGTGTATAAAATGATGCATGGTGTGCACAAAGGGGGAAAATCATCTCTGCATAACACTAGAATTGACTGACATCCAATGAAGCTGAAGATTCAGGAGAGAAAAGAAAGTACGTCTTTACAGAGAGCATAGTTAAACTGGGGAATTCTCTCTTAAGAGGCAGTGGTGGCCAGCAACTTGGAGAATAGACAAATCCATAGAGTAAAAGGCTGTCAGCAGCTACTAACCCTAATGAATATGTTCTGCCACCACAGTCAGAGGTGATAGGCTTCTATATACCAGTTGCTGGAAACCACAGGGGAGAGTGCTGCTGTGCTTGTGGGTTTCCCATGAACATCTGGTTGGCCACTGTGTGAACAGGATGCCATATGGGCCATTGGCCTGATCCAGCAGGACTATTCTTCTGTTATTTATGACTCTGGGATCTATGTCCTTATTTATGAGGATCTGTGTACTGTTAGGTCTGCTGCATCATGAACACAAAGACACTTTGGATTTGGATTTGGATTTGATATCCCGCCTTTCACTCCCTTTAAGGAGTCTCAAAGCGGCTAACATTCTCCTTTCCCTTCCTCCCCCACAACAAACACTCTGTGAGGTGAGTGGGGCTGAGAGACTGTGACTAGCCCAAGGTCACCCAGCAGCTGCATGTGGAGGAGCGGAGACGCGAACCCGGTTACCCAGATTACGTGACTACCGCTCTTAACCACTACACCACACTGGCTCTCATTAGAAAGTCCCTCCTTGCACCTATTTTTGACTCTAATCCATCTCTGAGCTAGATTACTGATAGCTCATCTCTTCGACCTTTACTCTGGATGCTCAGGAAGTGACTCTGCCCCATTGATTGTGTGTCAAGAGTCTTGTTATCCTTACATGCCTCCAACATGGAGTGGGTGGGAGATGGTATTTTTTAATGACCCTAAAATTTCAAATGGTCATGGTGCAACTTTGGGCAGATTTAAGACTACCAATGCTGTTCTAATCCACAACTGGATTTGAGCCAATATAGGTTATGGTCCTAAACATGGATCTTTGAAAATTGAATTGCAGTGGAGTACCATTTAATTCAGAGCCACTTTCTTTCAAATAAATACATGTAGAATCACCATCCTAAACACATGAACCAACATACTTGAAAAGAAGAGGAAGAGGAGGAGTTTGGACTTGATATCCCGCTTTGTCACTACCTGAAGGAGTCTCAAAGCGGCTCACAATCTCCTTTCCCTTCCTGCCCAACAACAAACACTCTGTGAGGTGAGTGAGGCTGAGAGACTTCAGAGAAGTGTGATTAGCCCAAGGTCACCCAGCAGCTGCATGTGGAGGAGTGGGGAAGCGAATGCGGTTCACCAGATTACGGGTCCACTGCTCTTAACCACCACAGCACACTGGATCCCGTGCATCAGAAGTGGCATCATTGTCATACTGGAGAGACATTACGATGGGTGCCTGTGGATTGAAATGCCTTGCTTTGTTTGCTTATTCAGGGAGTATGCCCTAGGAATGGGTTGTTATTTGCCTTAAATTTAAACAGTTTGGGTTTTATGAATTTTGCATTGGGTGAACTGCAGTTATATAACCCACTCTATTTGGGCGTAAACAAGATGTGTAGGGCCACTTCTCCTTGCCATGCATAATTTTGCAAACTTATTTATTTATTAATATTTATTAACATTTGTATACCACTTGACAGGAGCTGAAAAGAATACAGTGAAGGTGTCCGCCTGATATCAATAGGCAGGGAATGCCCAAGTGCCACTGCCTTAAATGATAAAGTTCTTACAAATGTGGTACGGGTATTATGTGGCGCCTGTGAAAGTGCCAATAAACTTTGATCATGTCGCCTCTCATTAACCTTTTGCCTAAAATAAAAAGTTCCGAATGCTGCAACCTTTCTTCACAGGGAAGTTGAGCTATCTGCTCAATTATTTTCGTTGCCCTTTTATGAACCATACATGCCTGGCATGCTTGAAAGTCACAGGATGTTGACTATTGAGGGCAGTGGAAAACTAGGAGTGAAGTAGAATGGAGTGGCAGCTTTCTAAACCGTAGCATTTTGCAGCAGGCTGCAGTTGTCATGCCTAAATCAGAGAGATAAACCTGTCCTGCAATGTTATTCCACGTTGCATTCAGAAATGTTGTCCTTAAGCATAGAAGCACTGCTGTGGAATATGCTGCTTGAACCATTACAAGGGTGGAGGAAATGTGAATAAGCCTAGATGATAATCCAAGTGCTGATCAAGAAATAATTCACAACATCTGATTGCTTTGAACACTGCAGAGCTAGCCATGGTGCTGAAATGCCTGTTTTCTTTGCTCCCTTGAACTGTGTATAAGTTGAAGCAGTCCAACAAACCCATTTGATAACTCACAAAGACAATTACAAGGTCACTCCACTGCTCTACTCATTATAGTCAAAGTCAAGTTAAAATCTTTACCAAAGACATTCTCATAGTTTTATACTTTTCCACATATAGCAGCTAAGTAGTGTGTCATATGCACAAGTGATTTTGAAATGTACCATTGTAGACAGAGATAGAGTTACAATTTTGAGCTTCAAAACTCATAGAATAGCCCTATGTAAGAGTCCAAGCACTGGTTCAAACTACTATTACTACTTGGCATCTGTTTGTCTTGAGAGACAATGAAGCCAAACCACTGCGTTAACAGCACCAAAGTAACCTACTCAGGGCACAAGCTGCCCAGACAAGACTCCCTCTTGGCCCAAAGGAAGCCAGAACAAGAGCAATATATTCAACCTCAGCCTGGCTGCAGGATTTGTCAGAAGGAGGCTTACAAGGCACCATCCAACCATTTTAGTGACTCCACTCCAGATTTGTGTAGGGTTTACTCCTTGTCTTTTCTTCTCCCAAAGATATCCCTCAAGGCAGCCAAAGTTTAGGATCCAAAGTTTTCCTTACCTGTAGAGTTTCCCCCTACAGCACATGCAGAAACCACCTTCTTGACCATTGGATCCACCGTTGGTCTCATCCACTCAATTTGCTGCAGCCTGTTTTCACATGGAGGGGAAGTCCCTAACTCATCAAGGGCTACCCTAATCTGGTTTGGCTGGCCAGTCGCAGCCATTTCCTGGGATGTGGTAGCTGTTGCATGCTGACAGCTTCTAGGAGCCACAGGTGAGAGCCCTCTAAGGTAACTCTGCTGACTGAAATGTGCATGAATTTACTGCTTTATGGGGTTTTTACATTATTATTTTCAATGTTTTATTCTGACGGTCTGTTAGGTTATGTGCATGGAACCCTGGTCTCCTTTGGGAGAAAAGTAAAAAACAGTAACAAATAAATGTTGCCTCCAGACTGCATAACAGATCATATACCTGAACAAACTAGAAGTCTGGGTCAAATAATGCAAGAGCCTTGTTTAAAAAATGGAAGAGGAAGACCGACCAATCAGTGCTTTGTTTCAAAGCCATATTGTAAATAAATCTCTCCAATGTCCCCAAAGTTGTTCTTATGGAATCTCTGGATATCTTACTGCCACTTGACATAAGTAATCACACTGTTTATAGAATACCAATACAGCTACACTTTTTTAAAGAATCAATACTATCTTTATAGATACATCGATGTGGGAATTGAAGAGCAGCTGGCTGGTGAGATTCCTAGTCTAGACAAGACTGTTTACTGGTGGTCTTCTTATTTAATGTTTACGTTAACAATCAGTTCTTTGAGTCCCAGCAAGCAGTATAGTCCCTGCTGTCAATTTCATTTTACGAACAGTCCATTAGTTATTTATTGTAACTATTTATTTATTTTGTTGGCATCTGTGTGTCTCAAGAGACAATGGAAGAGTGTGCCATTGGAGAGTTACAGTGCCTGCTGTGGCTGTAGAGACCAATTGCTACCACTGTAATTAACCTCTTTGGTGAAACAATAAATCTAATTTGTATCATTGCACGAGTATTTTCTTAGTTTTCCACAAACATGGAGAGATAGCCCACCGGTCTGCAGAGGAAAACCCCCACTTATGATGCACCCACCAGCATCCCCTCTCCCCTCCCCCGTCACAAATGATATATCAGTCACTCCGACCACCTTGCTCCAGCAAAGGAGCAATTGGGAGCTCAGTTTAAGCTCCTGGTTGTTCCCTTCTTTCCATGTGGACACGTGCCCTACATCTGATGTCTCGTATGGCATCAGGTGTGAGGCAGGTGGGCATGGTTTGCAAGGAGGAATCGCCTTTGCAGCAGTTCTCTTGCAGATGCTGTTGACTGAACCTGGGCCCATCTGCCTGCCAAGCAGGCACTCTACCCCTGAGCTAGAGCTCTTCCCTGCAGCTAGAAATAAAACAAAAATGCCATAAATCACCACCAGCAGCTACCCGTCAAGAGGAACACAGCAACTGTGCTGGCACTGTGAGTGGATGGGCTCCTGCTGACTGAAACCAGAGACAATTCATTCTTTTTGAGCATCCTGAAGCCAGAACTTTTGTGTTCTCCTTTTGTATTATGTTGTGAACCGCCCTGTGATCTTCAGAAGAAGAGCAGTGTACAGATTTAATAAATAAAATTTTAAATGCCTCAGAAAGCATTTAGTTTAGGCTCTTTGCCAGCCATAGGATTATTATTATTTATTGAATTTATATACTGCCCTATACAGGGAGGTCTCAGGGAAGTTCACACAACAAAATCAAAATATAAAAACAGAGAATACCATATTTTTCGCTCGATAACACGCACCAGACCATAACACGCATGTAGTTTTTAGAGGAGGAAAACAAGAAAAAAAATATTCTAAACGAAATAGTGGATATATGATTTTTGTGGTTCATGCTGTGGCCACAGGCATGTGATCTGACAGTGAGTTTGGAGTAGCCCAATGCAAAAATCCTGTGGATCCATGCTTTGTAACCACGGAGGATGGAAGGAAGGGGAACCATGGATCCTCTGCTCACGACTGCAGCAGATCCACACACCCCCCCCCCCCCGCCGGCATTCGCTCCATATCACGCACAGACATTTCCCCTTACTTTCTAGGAGGAAAAAAGTGAGTGTTATGGTGCAAAAAATCAATCAATATAATCAATATAAAAACAACCATCGAATAACACCCCTCCACAAAAAAACCCCCACATTTTGAAAAGGCAAAGGAGGAGCCAACTCCTAGGGGCCGAGGACCCTTCAGCCCCCCCAAAAAAATATTTGAGGGAGCCCCCACCCAAGTTGATGGGTAGTATTGCCATTCAAATGTGTGGGCGTTGCGTCTTCTGATCTATTATCTAGCAACATTTTATTCAAGTTGGCACCCCTGCTGGAGACAATTCGCCCTTTGAGCATCTAAGGGCCAGAACTTTTGTGTTCTCCTTTTGAATTATTTCTGTGGCAAACCCCTCTGCGATCTTCGGATGAAGGGCGGAGTAGGACTTTAATAAATAAGATGAATATATATATATACAGTGGTATCTCGGGTTAAGTACTTAATTCGCTCTGGAGGTCTGTTCTTAACCTGAAGCACCACTTTAGCTAATGGGGCCTCCTCCTCCTGCTGCGCCGTCGCTGCACAATTTCTGTTCTCATCCTGAAGCAAAGTTCTTAACCCGAGGTACTATTTCTGGGTTAGCGGAGTTTGTAACCTGAAGCATATGTAACCCGAGGTACCACTGTATATATATTCACAAAACATGGTTTGGCCAGCGACTGCTCTTCGCCAGCTCTCTGTCCCTCTTGCCGGACACGACCTGCCCCCGCCGCCACTACCCGCAGCACGGCACGACTCCCGCACCCAAAGGCCACGCTTCCCACGTGCAGCTGGCGCGTTTCCCGCCAAACTCCCGGCCTCGCGCGGGAGGCTGCTTATGAGGCACGTGCTCCCTGGTGGCCGGAGCGGAGACCTTGCTCTGCAGCTGACGGGAGGTTGCGGCGAGTCGGCGCGTGGCGCGAGGACCACCCGCCCCCCAGTCTTCCTCTTCCATTCGGCCAGGCCCCCCCCTCTCTCTCCTCGCAGAGGTGGCTGGCGCTGCCCTATAACTCCCGCTGGCCCCCCTCCCTCCTCGCCCTTCGCAGAGCCGCAGCGGAGAGCCGAGGCCAAAAGCGGCGCGCGGGCTGAGCAGCTCCCTCAAGAAGCGAGGCCAAAGCGCCCGCCAGCCGCAGGGGAGGCGTCGCCGCCGCGTGCGCGCGGGAGAGGGCTGCGCGCGCGAGGCAGCGAGCGGCCAGGAGTGGATGGCGGGGTCGTCACGGCCGCCGCCGCCGCCTCTCCTCCTCCTGCCACTGCTGCCGCAGCCCTAGGCGGCCGCCGGGCTCGTCTCCCGCCTCTGCCTGGGCGCTGCTGAGCCGCGGCGCGCCAGGCTGCTGCTGCAGCATGCCGAACCCCAGCGGCCTCGACAAGGCGCTGAAGATGTCCTTGCAGAGGAAAACCAAGATCCACTCGGCCGCTGGTAAGAGGGGGTGTGTGGGGGGGAGGTCAGGGGGTGCGAAGCGGAGGGAGGGAGAAAGGCCCCCGGAGCCCCCCACTCCTCCTCCTCCTCCTCCGCGTCTTTATTATCCCCGCGCCGCCGTGGCTGCATCCACTGCGCACCAGCAAGCCGCCTCTCGCTTCTTCGCCGCGCGAGCTTTCCATTTCATATTTATATCGATAGAGAGAAAGCGCGAGGCTCATTCCATGCATATTTCATGGCGACCGGGGTTGGGGATTCGTGACATCATTCACCTTCCTGCCCGCCTGGTTGGATGAGGTCAGGCCAGGGCATTCTTGGGGGGGACGGAATCAAAAGAGCTGCCCGGCCAGCCGGCTCTTCGGAAAGGGAGATGGTGTGATGGGCGGCAGAGGGAGGGGAAAGGGTCATTGCCAATCTGCTCCGGATCGATCGGTTTCCAGTTTCGCTTTTAGCGTCCTCCAGGGAGAGGGAGGGTTCTGCTCGTGGCTGGGCCTGATGCCGGATTGACCCTTGCAAACCGGCCCGGGGATTTTCGCTGCAGTGCGCTCTCGTGCGTTTTAAAACACCCGGCTCGTTTGTGCTTTTTTTTTTATGACTTGCGCTTGCCTGCCGCTCTGGCCGGTTCGCAAATTGAATAAAATACGAAACCTGTCAACTTGTCAGCCAGCAGCAGTAATAGCAAAGCCTGCACTGACCGGCGGAGAGATTAGCATAAACCAGCATAAACCCACCAGTGCGCTGTTTGGGGCATATAACTAGTGCAGCTGGTGATCCATCTCCTTCCGGATGTAAACATTCAGAGTAGGGATTTTCCTCCAGACCTGCAGCAGTGGGAAAGGTGGTTAAATTATCCTGCTCTCCTGATCTGATCCCAGTAATTATACACATAATCTGCATTAAAACATGCACAACCTTGCACACTAAATGCAAAAAATGCATATATGCAAATACAGATCAATGCACACATAGGTCAATGACACATATAGATCAGCGGTCACATATGCACTTACAGATCAATGTGCACTATTCTAAGGACAGATGGCCTAACTTATTGTGTGTGTGTGTGTGTGTGTGTTTATGATGGCCTGTATCCTAAATTGTGTGTATATGCACACACAATACCATTGCTCTCTGTCTGAGGCAACTGATGACCAGGCATTTGATGACGTTTGTGCTCCTTCATCCAGACTACAACCTGTGCATCCCGTGACTGCTGCCTTGCTAGTAAGTCCAAATTCAGTTCTCCACATTTTTGTACCAGTTTGCAATTTCAGCAAAGGTCTCATGAAGATTCACCATCATATTAATGTGATTTTCTCCTGATATGCAAGTCTTAGCGGTATGCAATTTTTTTCTAATGTGCACAGTTTTGCAAAGCAATTCTCCCCAACGTAATGTTACTTTCATAGATAGATAGATAGTATGCATTGCTTGGTTGGAGAACTGCAATTGCAAAATCCGGAGAAGTGTGGATTTTGAAGGGTGGTTATGTTTTGGTTCATATGTTGTTCTGGAAAGTGAAAATTAGGTAGGTTTGCCTTTCAGTGCAAGCTGAATCGAGTTTCTCTCTCATTCCCAGTAGTCTCTCTGTGAACATTCTACTCCTGCACATGTTGGTGAAGAGATATTGAAGCTCATCTAACAGAACTTGCTCCTTCCTTCCTTTCCATCTTTCTCCTGGATGGTTTTGATTTTACTTTAGAGCAGCTCTGATTTTTATCTAAGCCATGGCAGTGTGCATGTGTGTGTGTTTATCCTTTTCCCGGGTCCTGTGCTTTCTCCACCCTGGACTACAGGTTCTCCATCTTAGGCTTGGGTGGTGCTGGACATCTCTGTCCTGCCATGCTATGCTGCGGCTCCCGGTTCCCCCAGCAACTGCAGCCTGAAGCAGCCACCTCACTCTGCCTAGCTGTAGGGCTGGCCCTAGGTTGCTTTGGTGCATTTTGGGGTTGGGAGGCAACAAATCTGGATGCCTTCCCACCCACATACTGAACACAGAACACAATCCTTTGGGCGGTTATCATGTATGAGGCCAATGGAAATGGACATGAGATGCAAGAGCCCATTAACATTTTTGTGCAGCTCCTATTCATTTTGCAGGGATCTTTGGAGAAGAGTTTTCCAACATGCCCGATGTTAGCTGAAAGTGGTCTGTTTCTGTTTCAGACAATAAAAGCCCGTATCCCTCTCTATTGCCTTTCATGGCATCCAAAAGATGCCAACAGAAGGAGTTACCTCACCTTGCCTTGTGGTAAGACTCCCTTTGCCAGTACTCCCACCACAGTTTAAGAAATTACAGTTTAAGTGGAAATGCCAGGGTAATACTAAGGGTGTGGAACATCAGACTCGGGGGCCAAATGTACCCCTCCAACCTTCTCCATATGGCCATCGGACCACTCTCCAGGCCATACCCCTAACTGGCTCTGCTTCACACCCCACATGTTTTTGCCTGGCTAGAATATGTCCCTGAAATCTTGATAATGCCTCTTGCTTGTCTGGATGGAGACTAGACAGTTGTGTGTGTGTAGGAACCACATCATGTACTAAGATAGAGCTTACATTGGTTGCCCCGCCTACTTCTGCGTCTGGTCCCGTCCACTACTGGCATGTGGCCCCTATAAAGTTGCCCAAAAAGCGAATGTGGCCCTCAGCCTGAAAAAAGATTCACCACCCATGGATTATACCTTGGATTTTATATGCATCAAGCATGTGTTCTGCCACAGACTTTCGTTCCTCTTATGCTTTCGAACTTCACTCATCTAGCTTGCATCTTGCCCCCAGGTCACATTTCAGGAGCTTACGGGTAGCACCCAAAATTTATTGGCAGTGGAGGTGTTGCAGGCAGGAGATTAGAGAAAAGATATGAGGTTCCTAGGAGGTGTGCTCATCTCTAGGGTTGACACAAGGAATCATAGTGAATCAGCCTGGGTTCGTTTAACACATGCATTTGGGAGAGTTTTCTAATGAAATATATTTCGGGGAAGCACAGTCCGCTAAGGGCATCTGTTCACTACTTGCATCTGCAAAGTCATTTGAAAAACACTGCTGTACCTGCATTGAAACTTGCTGTTGCGTCGGGTCAGTGCCCATACTGTTTAGTATCTGTTCTGGGGAATGACAGAAATTTCTCTCCTCCCTAGTTCCGGAATTTGGCTGTGTCCATGAAACCTATGTTGGGTTACATGCCTTTTAATGTTTCTGACTTGTTCCTTAGCTGTTCCTTGCAATTCTTTGATGAAACTCCTAGTGGACTAATGTAAAGTACTACTCCCTTTTACTGAAATCACACCACTGGTCTTTGCTACCCAGTATTCTTGAGTCTGCCTGGCAGCTGCTAAAGGGATTTCTCACTGAAGTTTGAACCTAGCATTTGAAACAATGAATGCCCTCTACCACTGAGATTTAGTCCTTGCTTATACAGTGGTGCAGTTTAGGTTGGATTTGGAATCAAAATCTGGCCCCATAAGCCCAGCCCCATTGTCAGATGGCCACCCAGAGAGCAGCAGGTGATGGGGAGGGGGTCTACTGGGGCTGGCGTCAATTGCCAATGCAGTTGCCAATTTTCTTTTAAAAAAATAATACATTTTATACCTGGGGAAAGGCTAACCAGGCATGTACATGGTTACATATCAGATGCTCATCATCTCATTATTACTTTAAAAACATACCCTTTTCTAAAACACAATGCTGCTTATTCCCAAGTTAATGTGTTTAACACAGGCTTCCTCAACCTCGGCCCGCCACATGTTTTGAGACTACAATTCCAATCATCCCTGACCACTGGTCCTGCTAGCTAGGGATCATGGGAGTTGCAGGCCAAAAACATATGGAGGGCTGAGGCTGAGGAAGCCTGGCTTAACAGGGACAAAACTTCCGTTTTATTCCTGTAATCATGACAATGCTGTGATGTAAAATGTGAAGGATCTGAGGCAGCTGGTCACTTCCTCGTAGGCCACTGCCGCTCGCTTCCATGGTTCCTCTGTCTGTCCTCAGGGTCATTTGGCAGCCTCCTGGAATGTGTGGGGGCCCAAACTATGTCTGATACATTGCTTAATTCTGCTGACTCTTCCTCTTTCAATTGCTATATTTTTGGTGATTGCGGTTTTTAATTTTTTTATCTTTGCTGTCTTCCTTGAGCGTTTCAGTTTTCAAAGCAGAAATGTTTCAGATAAGCAGATTTCAGACCAGAGCTGGCCCAACAATAGAGGCAGGCTAGGCAACTGCCTAGGTTGCAAAAATTTCAGAGGTGCTTAGGAGTACATTCAGGTGGAGGGAGTATTGAGTAAGCTAGCATTTCTGTCCCATTTTCTGATGTCCCTTTCACACGGCAGTACCTGCTGTGTTATGAACAGAGGCTTTCTGGCTGACGTTCTGGCAGGTTGCAGCACTGAATATCATTCACATCAGTAGGTGTGGTGTGCCATGGCAATGCACATCATTGCACAACATTGCTACTCTCCCACTTTGCCTCACATGCATGCTTCCCCCCTCCTTAATCCCCCCATGAACCATTACATGTTATGGGCCAGATTCAACTAAGTAGGTGCGCCAGCTGGAAGCAGCAGTTGTGTCATGGGCCAGGAGTTGGCTTCATCTGCTGAGCAGCAACCTGAAGAAGCAGAAGGCAAAGTCACTCCACCTGCTGATGATCAGGAGCCTTCTTGCTCCTGATGAGAACCAGCTGGCTCCAACATCCTTCAGCAGGGTTTCTAGCCTTAGTCAGTTGCTGGAAACAACATTTGTGATCCCTGACCAAACCTTGCTGCTTCTTGCTTCTCGTGACCTTGGACCCTCGGCTTTCCGGATTGTCTGACTAGGTGAACTTAGATACTCCTGACTTTAGGACTGAACTGGACCTTGTATATGAACTCTGCCTCCAGGCAAGTACCCCCCCCCCCCCGAAACTTGGCTGGTTGGCTGGCTTCTCCCTCCATTGAGCTCTGCTGTGGGTGGCAGCACAGGACTATGAGCAGTTTTCTTGTGCGTCACAGTTGTGCACCAGGACGTCCCCCCTCTCCTCCCCTCGTGCGCCCCCACCCACCCAAATCAGTTCTGGGGGCTCTGGACAACCCCCAGAAGAGTGCAGATGCCAAAGGTAGGATCGTTCCATTGGGAAAGCTGAAATATTTGCACTGATGGAACATTGGAAGAGTGCGCCGTTGAATTCCTCCCTTTGTATGCATTTTGTACATGCTATAAAATATGCATTTGAGTAGAAGTGCATCCCCCCCAATATACACTTTTTCTATAGGTGGGTTGTTGTTTTTTGGTTTGTTTATTTTTTTACACACAATCCTTATTTGTGTAAACTGAAAATCCTTATTTAGGGACTGAAATTTCATGGCAGATCACAGAATGTGCACAATCTGACTGATAGTTGCAGTCCCAACATCAAATTGATTGAGTCCACTGTGAAAAGTGTACCAAACAAATTCCACCTCCATCCCTCACGCTGGTCAGTATTTCCCAAAGCTGGTGCCCTCCAGATGTTGCTGGAGTCTCTCTCCCATCAGCCCTGCCCATTGTCCATGCTGGCTCAGGTTGGTAGCAGTTGGAGGCTGTCAACATCTAGAGGGTCCCAGGTTTCCTATCCATGCTTTAGTGCCACCAAATGACCATAATAAGAGGCTGCACATTGATTTAAATTTAAGTTATTCTCTAAGATGCTTACAACTCTTTTTCGTTGAAGCCACAGAGAGCAGTGACATGCATCCTTTCCTTCCTGGCTCTTTTAAGTTGTCTAAAAATAAGCTGTTGTCAATATCACACTAGGTGGTTGCAAAGTGCATTTCTCCCCCCCCCCCCCAAAAAAGCATCACTTGAAGCTTGCAAAAAATCTAGAGGTCAGATGTTGACACCATTAATATTGATTCAAATAAATAAATGCTGTTCCAGTCCTTTGTGATCTCCATCCAGGGGATGTCAAAATATTGTTGTATCAAAGCAGTAATTACAGTATCCCTTTTCAAAGTTTGCAAAATTGAGCTATAAATGCTAGGCGACCTGATGGTGCAAAGCCATTAGCTAATGGGAATTTTTTGCTTTCTCTACTTCCCAGTATAGTGCTAGTCTTCTAACTTTGTGGGCTTGTGTGCGCAAGGGAAAAAGTTACCTGGGCTGGCGAAAGGCATGCTGTGCTGCAAAAGCCACTTGGGCCTCCAGTGACAGTCTAGGAGTATCGTGTGGCTTCCAGGGTGCCCATGAACCCCCCCCCCCCCCAGATTGGTCTGATTTCATTTTTTTCTTTGACACAACAGAATGAGTTGCTTTTCCAAGTCTTCACATTGTTGTGCCAGCTGTCGCTCCACACAGCAATGGATGTGCCATTCAGGAGGTAGGGGGTGCATTTCCCAGCTACAAAACAACTCATCACGGTTGGGAAAATGTGTATTCCCCTCTACGGATGCCTCATTTGGGGAGTTACATTTGCATTCTTCTTTGCAACAGTTCAGCACCAACTCTGCAGTAGAATTTGGCCCCTTCTGCCGATCCAGAGGAAGTCCACTGCACTTAAGTCTCATTTAAATCAATCGGGCACATGAATCGATGGGAGAAGTTAGTCACTACTAATTTAACATCCCGTTTATTTCATTTTGACTTAAGCTTAAACACATTTGCTTTCCTTGAATCAGGGCCATAGCATTATTTTGGAACACCAGTCTTATATCTCAGTAGCACAGTGGTCTAAACCACTGAGCCTAGGGCTTGCCGATTGGAAGGTTGGCGGTTTGAATCCCGGCGATGGGGTGATCTCCCGTTGCTTGGTCCCAGCTCCTGCCAACCTAGCAGTTTGAAAGCATGTCAAAGTGCAAGTAGATAAATAGGTACCGCTCCAGCGGGAATGTAAACGGCGTTTCCGTGCGCTGCTCTGGTTTCACCAGAAGCGGCTTAGTCATACTGACACATGACCTGGAAAAACTGTCTGCAGACAAACGTCGGCTCCCTCGGCTGTAAAGTGAGATGAGCACCGCAACCCCAGAGTCATTCGCGACTGGACTTAACTGCCAGGGGTCCTTTACCTTTTTGGAAATAAATTCTACTGTCCAAATGTGTTGCTTTTGTGAGCAATGGAAAATTCACAACTTGGTAGTTCCTACATAGCAGCAAATCATGATTTGCAAAGCATGATAATTCTTTCCAACAAACCATAGCTGCTGAACAGCTGTTTGAGCAAACTATGGTTTGGATGTTACATCTAAATCAATGGTTACCATGGCCCTCAGTGTCTATTGTTTGGGAAGAAAGCCACACAAACCATGGCTTACCTCTGCGTGAGACGCATTTGAAAATCCGAATTTAAACTTTGGTTAGCACAAACAGGCCCTGTGTCACCACGTAGCATTGCTGTATAGCTTCTGGAGCCCCAGGGCTCTAGCAAGGCTCATTCCTGAGGCCTTCCCTGGATTCCCCTTTATCTGCCACTGATAACAAGCAGCAGGCAACTGGATTAGGGATCCACCATTTAATTTCACACAATACCCCCCATTCTTTGTCTCTTCGGGGCATTATGGGAAATTTAAATGGACAGGCAGGAACCACCATTTACATTTCTGATGTCGCCTTGGAGTAAAACTGAATTGGGGACATTGTAGGACTTTGAAAAGGTGTGCTACCAGTCTCTGTTGTTGCCAGGTGGTGCCAGTGGGGCAGTGATGTAGGAAAGGGCCCTAGATAGCATATTTGATAAGCCCATCCTGTTAAACCTGTAGTCATATTTGGGCACAAGCCATGACTTATTGCTACATTTGAACTGAACCCATGATGTGATTTTCAGAATTGGTCAAAATGGTGGGCCACAGCCTCAGTTGAGTGTGGAAGTGTGCTGGGATGGCTTCATGAAGGCTTGGAAGTGATTTTCCCTTGAACAATGTGGCTCTTGGTTTGAACTTGGGAAATCAATATGAAAAACTGTAAACAGCCTGGGGATAACAGACTTGTCACTCCATGTTCCATGCGGATTTTGCCTTCTAGCGGTAGGGAATCAACCCACGTTAGTCTCTCATGTTTAGCAGAATAGACATGAGTTTGGGTGATTTGTCATGATTTGTCAGCACAGAGAGCGAAATGCCCATATACTGTCTCTCACCCGATTCAGACAGCTGTAATAATACAATACTTGCAATATAATGGGCCAGATTGAAATACCAGTTTCACTAGTGGAAGACCCTGCAAGGACTCCTGCTAGTGCAATGGGCCTTCCCCTCTCTCTGCCTCTTGTGCTTGCACTAAATCCACTCTAAAGCATTGGGTGATCCTGAAGAACAGTATCCAGGGGGGTGAGAGATTGTTCAATCATTTCTGCTTGCCTAGCAGAACAGTCTCCTTAGCACTACATAGGATTCCACCCAATGGGTTGTAGTCAACAAACTTTTACTCAGAGTAGGCCCTCTGTAATCAACAGCGATTTTAATTTCAGCGGATCAACTCTGAATCAGAAATGACACACCTATATAAAGAGTATATCATGCCATCGGTTCAAGTGTTCACATTATGAATCTATGAAATGGGTAACACATTGAGGATAATGAGTTCCTCAAACGATAATGCTTACTTCTTACAAGGTATCACCTCAAATGTCTGGTGCCAATTAGATGGAGAGATTCAATGCCACCTTTTTAGTCTGGTGTGTGCGTGGCTTAGAATAATGCTGTACTGTTATGCAGTAGTGATGCGCAGATCAAACAATATCAAAGGTCTTTTTTTACTTTCATGAACACCTGCTTGGTTTTTAGCTTCCTTTTGGTAGTCATTGATTCCCCCGCCTGCCTGCTGCCTCAGACTGCAGGTGGAGGGTTGTGTATAAAGTACTATCCTCTGTATAGGTTGAAAAAAACCCTCTAATGGGAAGACTAGACTGCAGCCAAGTATTGCTATTTGCAGGCAGTCTTTTTGGTACACTTGAGTTTTTAAACATGCAACATCCCACCTGCAGCTGGGTGTGGCAAAGCCCCATCAGAGTCTTGACCACATGATTATTCTAAATGGGTAGTTTGTCTCCTAAGAGCCGATGCATGGGGAATTCAACACTGCATGGTGTTATGGTCCAGGCTGCCTCTTGTTTTGAATGCTCTGCCCCAAATGCTATTCAGAACGCCTCAGGGAAGTTTCTAACAGTGCATCTGGACCGGAATGCAAATGGACTGTGATCAAAACGAATGCTGGTGCCGTTGCAAGACTTGACTAACCGCAGATGCCATAAAGGCTACCATGCTTCCTGCAGGGATCGGCTGCGTGATCGCGTTCCCATGGATAACTATTGTGTAGCAAATCAAAAAGACTTGAAGTCACTCCCCATCAGCAGAACCCCAGCCTGCTTTCTGCAAGCACCAGCTGTGCAATGGGATTTCATGTGGGAAATTTGGCCACGTAGCTGATCCAGCAGGGTTTCCAAGTACCCCATACCTAATGCCAAATATGACATTAGGTGTGAGGCTGGTGGGCATGGTTTGGGGAAAGTGGCTCTGTGGGCCAGATTTGGGCTGCAACAATTGACTTGGCGGCAAACAAATAATTGCATAACACTGGCTGCTGGTCTTTTGCCTGGCATTACGGTAAGTGTTATCATCTCTAGGGAACAGATAATAGAAACAAGGATATGGTGGTAGATTCAAAACCAAGGATATTTGATTCCCCCTCTCACCTTCTCAGTCATCAGTCACCACCAATTCCTGGGCTCTGAGCTGTCTCCCCCGGGGGTTCCCTTCCACCACCTCTCCTCTGCATCCAGCCAGTCCATGCCCTTGAGATCCTGGCCCTTATTAGCAGAAGGAGCCAATGTGTACACAGAAGGCATCACGAAAAGGGCAGCATGTAAGAGCTGGGTGTTTTGCAGCAGCATATTCATTTTAAAAGACCTCCCTGGATGTTAGTGCTTCAGCATCAATATGAGAAGCATTCCTCTCTGGCCTCTGTTATGAATGAGGTTTGCTTTCCTTTTGTTTGGCATATACTTAACTTCTGAGTCTGTCTGCATTTGCTCTGTGACCCAGACCTTTCCCTGCTGAGCTTTTGGGAGGGATTGCAAGCGGTATTATTAAAAGCTTCATACTGATAGTTCTTAACCTTAACCTACCCTTCTATAGAAGGTGGAAACCAGGTTTCCTGCCGTTCTAGCACCTTTTACGGAACGTTTCCACCATGTTTTACTGGGGCAGTTGCACGTTTGGCACCTAGAAACCATGCAGTGCAGCCCCCTGCCCAAGAAAGTGGCCTTTTGCCTCCACTTCCTGGTCAGCTATTACAATCCAGGCTGCAGCATGCCATAAGCAGAGATAGGCGACACCCAAGGCTGGCTCCAGGTTAGAACAGCCCCCTGGCAAAGTGGTACCCAGTGGTCTCTACAGAGAAGACTAAGCTGCTCTCAGTTGCAGTTGAGTCTGCCCACTTGATTGTACCTGGTCTTCTTGTGGGCCCAACTCTGCTTCTGTTGTCACTTCAGGAGTGACAGTCTGGATGCCCAGTTGCAGCGTATGATTGGGTCACATGCAGCTTCCAACCTGCCACTTGATTTGCACCCCATTGCTCTTTAGTGGTGGTGCTTTGTTAGCAATTAGGAGCAGCAAGAACTTTAGAATTTGTCACCATCCCGTGCATATGATGTGCCTATAAGGAGGGAGATCATGACATCATAGCATGATGGCAGCCAGCTTGCACATGCGATGTGTGGAGGAAGGAACTATTACGGAAAGTGACCTAAGAAGAAGGATGGCCGTGACCTTATAATAGAGGGTATCCAAATGATGCCACTCCCGATGCTGCTGAACTACAACTCCCATTATCCCATGCCATTGATGGGAGTTGTAGTCCAACAACATCTGGAGAGAACCACATTCTTTGGCAGAATGTTGGAAGTTCTCTGCAGTGATGCTCACAAATTGATTAGAGTCATCTGTAACCACTGCTAATGGTTTAAGTGATCAAAAGCAGATCAATACAACTTTTAACCTATGCGCTCATTCAGCTGTACAGATGTATCTGTTGAAAATGTAGGGTGGGTGTATCTGTCCAGGCTATGGCATCAGGTCTGTGCTTGCTTTGTCATGCATGCAGCACAAGTTACCAGGCCTACTCTGTGCCGTTAACAAGCTGCCAGAATTTGGGTGGCAGAAGATACAACTGAAAACTCTTTGCAGGTTCAATTTATCATACAAGGGCCTGGAATTTACATTAAAAAAAGATTTTATACTAGTCAGAAACTGAGTTAGTAAGAGCAATAATGCCTCTGCTTGCTGCTATCTTTAATTTTTGGGGGTGCGGTGGGGTAGACATACTGCTGCCCACTTCTGCCCACATTAAAATCTAGGATTTCTTTATTGATTTCTGTGTTCAGCTCTCAGTTTTGTCCAGGGACAGTTAAAACTATTATCTCAGTGTGAACCAGGAAATGATCTATTCAGACAATAAGATCGTTATATTTGCTCTTTTTATATCTCTGTGCCTCTTCCTTCGCTCTCTTTTGGTCATTTCTCCTAGAGCAGGAAGAAGGGTAGAGTGAAACTGAGCACAGGACAATGGAGAGAGGGAGAGAAAACCTTCTACTCTGCTCCTTTCCTCTTCTGCACTCCTTGTCTTCTCTCCCTGCTAGCCTCTTCCGCCAGCTGATCAGCAGCATTTAGAATTCTCTTGGGCTGTTGAAACCATGACGTCTTCTTCCCCAACCATTACCAGCCAGCCAGTTGCTTACTTTTCTTTTCCAATGCTCAATGTTCTTTGGCTTCTGAGCACTCTTAATCTGCATTAATCTCTTTTTTACCAGCCTCATAATTTATTACAGATCAGAAATGACCTGAAATAAAACCACACAATGCACTATAATTTTAAATAAATAGCAAAATACAAAACAAGGCACAGTGGTACCTCGGGTTACATATGCTTCAGGTTACATACGTTTCAGGTTACAGACTCCGCTAACCCAGAAATAGTGCTTCAGATTAAGAACTTTGCTTCAGGATGAGAACAGAAATTGTGTTCCAGTGGCGCGGCAGCAGCAGGAGGCCCCATTAGCTAACATGGTGCTTCAGGTTAAGAACAGTTTCAGGTTTAGTATGGACCTCCGGAATGAATTAAGTACTTAACCCGAGGTACCACTGTATACCAGAATGGTCAATGGCTCAAGTGTACACATGTACAAAATAACAAATGACCTATATACATAGGGACATAAGAAGCTCAGTATTGTCTGCACTGACTGGCAGCAGCTATTCAGAGTTTCAGAAAGGGAACATTCCTAGGGGACTACCTGGAGATGCCTAGGATTGAACTTGGGACCTTCTGCATGCAAAGCAGGTGCTCTACCACTGAGCCATGGTGCTGGTTGGGGCTGATGGGAGATGTAGTCCAAAACACCTTTGAGGCTGGCAAAGGCTGCATTATGGCAGCATCTTATTTCATTTGCATGTGGGTTCTGTGTTGGCCGGTGCATGGAATGCCAGCCTTGGAGGCCTCTTTCCCCGTGTCATTTTGCAAAAGTTAAAAATTAAGAAAGGAAGGCTAAGAAGTTAACTACTGAAGGACTACATTAAGAAGATTGTGAGTCATAAGCCATGAGTCCCTTCTCTGGCTGAGATCTGTGCCCCCAAATAGAACTGGATTAGTTGGAGAAACAAGAATGCAACTGAGATGAAGAAGGGGAAGGGCCCTCACTGAACAAGGCTGGAATAAATACAGTTTTTCCAGGTCCCAGGCATCAACATTGAGCTTTTAAAGCAGCAGCAGCACCAGTCTAGGAGAAAGTCCTATGCAAGGGTGGAAGAATCGTTTAAATCGGAGCTTTCCAAACTTTCCATGTTGGTGACACACTTTTTAGACATGCATCATTTCGCGACACAGTAATTCAGTTTTACTAGCAAACCAGAGGTTAAACAAACCCCTTTCCAACCCTGAGAGGAGCATGCAGAGCGTTCGTGCGACACACCTACACACTGCAGCCGACACACAGATGTGTCGCGACACACAGTTCAGAAAGCTCTGGTTTAAATAACCCAAAGTGAGAGCATCAGGTTCGCGGTTGATGACTCACTGGGCAGTTTTCTAGTCTGTAACTAAACAAGGGAATCCAACTGCAGTTGGGAGGAAAACTGATCAAATGGTAAATATAACATTAAAAGATTGTGCGCATGCTGTCCTTAAATAGAAAATGATTTGGCATGGAGGAAGATACAAGGGATCAAAGAGAGTTGTGGGTTGTTTTTTTTTAAAAGAAGCCAATTAAAGGATCAAGGACCAAGATCTGAATGTGAGAGATAATTATAGGTAGCAAAGGCAGGTTTAAAATAGAACAGGTAGATCGTGTCCTGGGGAACAAAGCGATTACAAGACAAATTGCTGGGAGAGAAAGCGAGAGGGCAAAAGGCAATGGAAGTGTGAGAAAGTCTTGGGGGAAAAAGAAAGAGATGAGAAATGCAGGAATGAATCTTAACCAATTAAGAGTGTAGAATCCTTAACAGTCACAGGAAAGGTTGCTTTGTTGGCTGTACAAAGAATGGTGACAGTGAAAGAGGTGTAAAGCCTAATGGTTGGTGACAGAGCCTTCTCTGTAATGGCCCCCAAACTGTGGAACTTCTTCCAGATGAAGGTGCACCAGGCACTGTTTCTTTTAAGTTTTAGGTGGTCATTGAAGAGGCGGTTCTTTCTCATTGGCCTTGGAAAGTTTGAACTATTCTTGTTAGTGCCCCCTTGTATACCTTCTGTTTTGTTGAAGTGCATGTATTATGTGGTATTTTGGGAGTGAAGTTCTTTATATTTGGGTTATTGTATGGTACTATCTTTAGATGTAACCCATCCTTTGACCTTACAGGGAAGGATTTGTAACTAATTATGTTGTTATTATTGTTATGGTGCCAACTGTAAAAGGCCCCCCAAAACACACCATCCTAAGGCACATTGTGGGGTTGTTTTGTGTTGATAAATGAGCAACTTGTATCTTGATTTTAGGCAGCTATTGATGATGTTTTCTTTAAGAAGTCTTTTCCTGAAGTGCAGGAATATTAATTGCACATATCTAGGAATGATTTTATTGTTTGTTGAGTGTGTTTTTATTGTTTTTTTAGAGCCTGCTTTTTATTTTTTAATATTTTAACTCTCTTTATCTTGTTCTACACCACTTTGATAGCTTCTGACCACAAAGCAATTTATAAATAAATAAGCAAAATAAATAATAGATATATTAATATAAATAGGGAAATGGGAATTATTTGAGGAGAAGAATGTGCTTTGAATTGCTTCAAAAAACGTAGTGTGCACACAGCCTTAGGCAGGGTAATTTAGAACCCTTAACTGGAACTGATGAACCAAATAGCCCCTTCTTGCTGGAATCAGTACAAATTGGTATGTGCACACTTCTTAATATAAAACTACCACACAGGAAAGTATTTGCTTTAATTACATCAGATTTCCTGTGTGCATTTACAAGGTCATGGGTTTTGTTTCTTAGCGAAGCAGGCTGCCAGCATGTGGAAATAATTGCATAAAGCATATTTTGTGTCATTCCACCTTACCTCACTCTGAGCACATTGTACTTGAGATTCCTACAGAAAGTCATATTTGACAACAGAGTTAATAATAAATTGGAAGGAATGTTAAGTGCTTGAGGTAGAGAATGGGTGGGGGTAGCTTTTGCTTGGTAAGATCAGAAATGAGCGGCAGCAACTGAGATTCGTCACCATCAAAGCATTTGTAAAGATTTGTAGATTGTTGCAGACAAAAGCTGTTTTTTTTTTAAGGCAGCAGTTTGTTAAATATAACTAGGAGATAACTGCCATTATACTCTTGCCATCCACACCCCAGAAATAGGAACGATGTGAGGTTTAAAGAGCTTGCACACATCATAAGTTTTTGAGGTCCACAGAATGTATATAACCTTTTGCCTGCGCTGCTCACTTTTTAAAACCAGCTAATGGCTCGTGTCTGCTATGGGTAAAATATTAACTTTACATGACCAAATTACAATGGTACCTCTGGTTATGAACTTAATTCGTTCTGGAGGTCCGTTCTTAACCTGAAACTGTTCTTAACCTGAGGTACCACTTTAGCTAATGGGGCCTCCTGTTGCCACCGCGGGATTTCTGCTCTCATCCTGAGGTAAAGTTATTAACCCGAGGTACTACTTCCGGGTTAGTGGAGTCTGTAACCCGAAGTGTTTGTAACCCGAGGTACCACTGTAGAGGGTTGGGAATGTGCGCAAAATGATTCTGCATTGCTTCTCCTTGCCTGTCCAGCTCGTTGTGCAGTCTGCATTTACTGTGCCACCAGACAGCTGCTGATCATGTGGTGAATAGTAAATATGATTTTTGCTCTGTGTACTGGGTGTGTGATAAAGCACTTGCAGGTCCAGTTCACACATAAAGCTAAGTGAAACCACAGCTAACTGTGGGCAATGAGTTTGTGGGTACTAACAGGCCACATTCACACTGCACACTTAAAGCACTTTGATACCATTTTGAAAATTCTGGGTGCTGAGAGTTGTTAGGAGGACCCCCATTCCGCTCAAAGAGTTGCAATTTTCAGAATGGTTTAACAGTCAATCCCACTTCACAGGGAACCCTGGGAACTGTGGCTAGCTACTTATTTCTTTACTTAAATCTATCACACACACAATGGAAATGGCAATAAAAGCATATACAAATTGTTCAAATATTTTAATCTTATGAACTGTCCATTTTTTAAAGAAAATATCATGACAGTGTACAAAAAGAGAAAAAAGGAAACAACATATATAGAATATAATTTTAAAAACAACAGTATTTTTGTTGTTTTATTTTTAATTTTATGTAATTGTTGCATGCCATGTTCTCTAATGTAAACAAATTTATATCTCGATGCAGCGATGTTAAACTGCACTAAAAGATGAAAATAAATAAAAAACTGCTTTACCAAAAAAAGGGGGGGGAGAGAACAATGTATAGGTAAAACCAACAGGTGCAACAAAACAAGGTTTTGCAGCCTTTTAGAAAATACAGCAGTGCTGGAGCCTTCCGTTGTTGTTCTGGTGTCATCTGAACTGCAGATCAGATAAAAGGGTTATTCTAGCAAGGTGCAAATGGGTCATTAGTATTCACTTAATAAAGGTAATGGGGAATTAATCTGTGCAGTGGAGGTAAGGAACTTGTGGCCTTCCAGATGTTGTTGGACTCCAACTCCCACCAACCCCAGCCAGCATGGCCACTGGTCAGAGGTGATGAGAGAGTCCAACAACATCTGGAGGGTGACACGGTCCTCATCCCTGCTCTAATACAGATCACAGACGAGCACATCCTGAGAAACCCTAGATTACAAGCATTTTTTCCAGGATGTGTTAGTTTGGGATCTTAATACAACCTGTGCTTTTACAAGACTATTTTACTCCAATAAATGGTGTGAGGAGGCAGAAGAAGTCACGTTTGGCAAATCTTGTGTCTCAGAAAAGGTTGTGTGAACTGGTTGAGGGAGTTTCAGGTAAGTTTTTGATAAAACAGTTCTACTGTAATAAAATGATTAAACAAAGCAAACAGAGACAAGTAATGAAAAATGCAGTGAATTAGACTAAGTAAAATGTTCATGATGCCAGAATGTCTACACTTGGCAGTAGGAGCCTCTGGTTGGATCCACAGCAATTATAATACACACTCCCTCCAACATGAAATTGTTGGATGGGAACACAGGGGTTTTGTTTGGGGTGGGGTCTTTTTGGCGAGTGGGTGGCCTTAGGCAAGCCAGCCTAAGGAAGATGCATTAGTTCAGCTGAAGTGAACTATGACAGCTGGGGAAAAAATAGCATGAGTAAATGCACTCAGTCTACAGATGGGAAACATTTTGACCAGGGATTGGAACACACTGGCCTACAAACCTGGTGAGACCCAGCTGGTCTCCCCCATTTGGCCAACAAGATAAGCCTCTAGCTACCCTATCTCCACAATCCTTTCAGCTAGAAGACATATTGGAAAGAAAGGCAAAAACGTGCTATTAGCGCAAAATAAAACATCCACACTGTGCCCCTTTCTTGCTGCTAAATCTGTACTATGGTAGTTCACACTGTGTGGAATGGGTATTATAACCCCAGAATCCAGCAGCAATCTAGATACAGTCAGAGACTGCAGAGGCCCTAGCTAATGAGGACCAAGTCAGGGCTGTGAGCCAACTGTTGGTGATCAAGAGACCACTGTGACTCAGGTTGTTTAGACAAGAACCCCCCCCAAAACCTCTCATACTACCAGGGCCCATAGGGACATAGCCAGAAGCATCACAGAACCTTCCCTGAGCCTGAGGAACCAAATGCCTTCTGTCTTACCAGTTCAGTGGTGCAAGGCACACTTCTGGCAGGATACTATGGAACATAGGAAAATACCCATCCTCAGGCCAGAGGCTTGGCCTTTTAAGACCTGAAGTTCTCCAAAATGGGATGGAGCAACGGAGAGATAGTCTGGAGGCAGAGGCTTAAAAGGCCTCAGTCTGCATGCTACATGTTTTGGAGCAAGTTGCTCACTTGGAGCTCTCCGTGGTTCTGAAACTCCTAACCTGCCTTCTCTGGAAGGATCTTCTATCAGACCAGAACACAATGAAAGAGAAAGCTCTGCTGCCCACCACCCACTCATCCACACACATCTGACTTCTTAGGATGGATTCAAACGACTAGGAGTCACAATGCATGGTACCTGTAACTGTCTGATTGTCTGGCAAAAATAGGGAATCTGTAGCCCACCAGATGCTGGTAGACTCAAAGTCCCAGCCAGCATTTCTATTGGTCAGGGATGATAGGAGTTGTAGTTCAACAATACATGTAAGGCCATAGGTTCCCCCTCCCTGCTATGTGGTTAATTCTCAAGTTACCATGTATTTGCTTGTGCTTTAAGATATAGTTATGTCCATGAATTTCAGTGGATATATCTTGAGTAAGACTAGCATTGGCTACAACCCCAAGTCTCTAGATTTCACCTAACTCAGCTTCCAACAACTATACAAAGCATTATGTGAAACTTTTTTGCAACCATTTGACCATTGCAGGCAGGTGTCTGGATCGTAAGTTTCATTGTTTTCATGTGATGCTATATTCCCCCCCTTTCTTTTGTTGACAAGTTTGGCAGGTGGAAGGAGGAAAAAACAAGTCAGCTTAGAAGCTGAGATGTTTTCTCTGGAGACGGTTTCCCCTTAGGCTATATTCTGGATAGCAAACAAAGACATTAAATTGAAGTTGCCTGGGCCTTAACACGAAAGAAAAGAACGTGACCTTTGGAGTATCTCATCTATATTACCTTTCATAAGAAATAGCTTTCCTGGAAAAGGTAATTGGTTTACATCCTGAACTTACAGAACTGCAGTTCCTTTGTGAAATTTCTAATAGCAAAACCAAGCACCACAAGATGGCACAGTGAAGCTAGTATGGCTGCCCTGGTTGTATACTTTTAGTTGACAGAAACCTACATTATGCTTAAGTTGCAGAAAGACAGATAGATCCCGAGCCAGAACACTAACACCACTATAAAACTGCTACCTGTTGGTGCCCAGGCCAGAATGCCTGCAAAATTTCATGTTCTTTATAGATGCCTGGCTGACATCCTCTTTGAGTATATACAGTATATGAAAGTTAAGAGTGCACATCCCCTGGTGACTAGGGCCCTGGCACATTGTGTACCCACTGCCCGCCTGCTTCTGTGTATCCTCTTTCCAAATAAGATATTGAAGGCTCTTCCCTGAGCCTGATTCTCATGATAGACCTCTGCTGTGCATTGGAAGGTCCTAGGTTTGCAGGTCATGTCTCTGTTTTTGATCTTATTGGCACGAAATTTTCAGGTGCTCTTCCCCTGCCCCATTCATTCATTCATTCATTCATTCAAATCAGCATTTGTTCTTTGTTGCAAATGGACCCATGGTGGAACTGTTTGTTTAAGCATTAATCTACTGTTACAATTGATGCTTAAGACGAATAGGTCTCCTCTGGGCTGATGAGAATTCGTTACCCATCTATTCAGTTTTGATCTGTTTGGCCCGCTGGAATGTCACAATAGTAATGCAACTGGAATGAAACCAAATATAAGAACTCCTGCCCTGTTTTTATTGACGTTGCTTTAGGCAAAGATTAATGAGTAGTGATTTGATGGGCTCACATTTTCTTCCTTTGGGTTTTTTCCCACCATTAATAGCTGAGTGATTCATGACTATTAACCCAGGATTAGGTTCAGGGCTGCTGTTACATGAGTTGTCATGGCCCTTGTACTGAGACAGGGGGAAATACCACAACTCTAGCCTACTGGGTCCTTGAGTTTCCAAGCAGTCATGGAATGGTTGACAAACTTCCTTAAGGCATTTGTATGCGTTGCATAAGTGGGTGTTACACTTACCATGGGATGACCTGTGTCGGACTAGCTTTTTAATGGAAGAGCAGAAAGACCATGATAGCGGCTTTATGGAAAGGACCAGCTGATGGATTCTATTTGACTTGTGGGAGCCGCTATGTCAAGGACGAACAATGTTCTTTGAGAATCCACTTCTTTGAGCCAGGATTGCTCTCATGCATTATGCAGCAGTACCGTTATGAGAACAACAAATGTATTGCATTATGTTAACATCCTTCACAGAGTATTTTCAATAACTGAATGGAAACACACACAACAGTGCTGCTGTGAACTTAGGCTTAGTGGGGACTACAGCTGTTCCTCGTTTGAGGAAGGATGCTGGGATGTTTTAGAGCAGGCAAGGCTCTTGGCTCTCTGGATTTGGCTGGCACCGTTGAAACTGCCCTTTAAGGATGCTACCATGCGTATGGCAGGTAGCCATTTTGAAAAGTGGGAGCAGTAGAGCAAGAAAGGGGCGGTCATATCGAGAGAACAGTGATGGTGGCAACAGTGGTGCCAGAAGTGGGAAACTGTATGAGAGGAACAGGTAGTTCTAAATCTCGCAATCTCATTGGGAGTAGCATTAGTGGATGGGCCCTGAAACTCAGACTGGCTAAAATGGTGAATTTGAAGCTGCATACATAGCTCCATATTTAAAATTCATGATACTGTATTTGATCTTAGCCCTGCATTATTATTCTCCCACTCAACTGCTGGGCTAATAGCAGCTTTATGGGTGGTAATCTATGATTTTAAGTGGGAACAAATTGGCAGGGGGAAGGGAGTTAACGGTCTTCTCTGCCGGGGCTGCTGCTCCAATAAAATTTGGAACCCTTCTAATCTGTTTCAAAGTGTTGCATTTCCTTGGGAGAATTATTATTATTAACAACAACAACAACAACAACAACAATTTATTTATACCCCGCTCATCTGGCTGGGCTTCCCCAGCCACTCTGGGCGGCTTCCAACAAAATATTAAAATACAGTAATGCACCAAACATTAAAAGCTTCAGATGTCTTCTAAAAGTCTGGTAGTTGTTGTTCTCTTTGACATCTGGTGGGAGGGCGTTCCACAGGGAGGGCGCCACTACCGAGAAGGCCCTCTGCCTGGTTCCCTGTAACTTGGCTTCTCGCAGTGAGGGAACCGCCAGAAGGCTCTCAGTGCTGGACCTCAGTGTCCGGGTAGAGCGATGGAGGTGGAGACGCTCCTTCAGGTACACTGGACCGAGGCCGTTTAGGGCTTTAAAGGTCAGCACCAACACTTTGAATTGTGCTCGGAAACGTACTGGGAGCCAATGTAGGTCTTTCAAGACAGATTTTATGTGGTCTCGGCGGTCGCTCCCAGTCACCAGTCTAGCTGCCACATTCTGGATTAGGCTGTATCTTCTTCTCTGGCGATCACTCATAGCCGAGTAAGATTGTCTTTCATAAACACGGTTTTAACAATGAGTCTGTAATAGGCTGTACACAAACCATATATTCAAAGCACATTTGAAACATGTTAAAAGCACCTCTTCAAGAATACTGGGAACTGTAGTTTGCCTTTCACAGTGCTACAATTCCCAATGCTCTTTTAAAAAACTACAGTTCCCAGGGTTCCTTTGGGGAAGTCATGTGCTTTAATTGTACTGTAAACATATGGTGTGGACACAGCTATAGAATTTGTTAAATGTGTAATCCAAGACACCTTTGATTGTTAAAAAACACACTTGAAAAATGGAAAATTGTCCGTGTCTCCAGAATAGAGGAGGACTCAAAATGCATCTCAGTTGGTGAAGAGTGCAATCTCTTGCATGTGTACGCAGATGTAAGCACCTTTGAGGTCAGTGGAAATTTGTCCCATGCAGTGCTTTTTTTGTCTGCGGACACAGGGGTACGCATACCCCTAAACATTTTGTGAATCTAAGTTTGGCCTCATTGAGGGGCAGTATTTCAATATGAGTAGGAAAATGAGAGTACTCCTAAACATTTTCCCCCCAGAAAAAATGCACTGGTCCTATGAATGTACATAGGGTTGCAGCCAGAGGTACGTTCATGTCTGCAGATGGGACATTTTTACACCCAACTGACAAAACATGGGCTGTTATAATTATCTTGGAATAGAAGGTGCCATAGACTTATTTGGAGCAGAATTTTGGGGTGTGGGAGTTCATTGCTTCTCTAGACTTCAGTTGGGAAGGATGGGCTGTTCTAGAAGCATCCAGAAATGCAGATATATGCTGACAAAAACGAACTTCATTTACGTGTGTGTGTGTAAAAATCCATTTCCATCTCTAAATCAAACACAGAGCAGTTGGTAACATCTATTCTGCAGCTGTCCACAGGGATCATTTTAATCAGCCTTGAGCCCCTCTAAAGCTACAGAAATCTTTGGAGGAGGGCGGCTGATTTTGTCATCCTGCTGTGCAAAAAGCAGACCAAACAGTATGCCTCTGATATTCCTCTGCTGGAGGAGATTCATGCCTGTAGGTAAATGTGCCTTTCGGCGGTTGCTTTTTCCTGTGCTTTTAATGAAGTTATGAATGGAAGTTTGAAGCTTTAAGAGCAGGGAGGCCAGTACGTGTGGGTGGAGATAATCTTCAGTCTTGCATTTTGAAGTGGTGTTTCATAGATGTCAAAGCTGTTCTGAGGACAAGTGCCAGAGTTCCATATTTCAGAAGGGATGAGGCCTTCACTTGCTGGCAAAAATATATTTCAGCTGCCTGGAAGACGAGATTAATTATAGCTCTGTGCAGCCTTTACATCTGCATCCTAACTCCTTTTTTAAATACAGAAATCAGAGATTTGGAAAGTTGAAAACGATTGCCAGTTTGATTCCAAGCCCAGTTTAAGGTACCGGCTTTAAACCCTGAATGACTCGGATTATGAGCCTTGGGACCTTAAGGAGCACTTTCCTTGCACGCTGCATTCATTGCGGTCCTGCTCTGGATTCTTTAGCTGTCTGATGCCTGGCATGTGTCAGCTGTTAGAGGTGCTGGGATCTAACTCGGCTTGCACCAGAGGCTGATGCATCTGCATGGGAAAGAGCAGATAGAAAGAAGAACCTCCAAGCTTCCTAGAGAGTATCCTTTAACCCGTGCTGATCTTCTGTCAGGCTAGACCAATACTCTTATGGCTGCTGACCTCATTTCCTACTTCCTCCTCCTTCACCCTCATCTTGGGAGAGGAGATGGAAGAGCCAGCATGGCTCGTTGCATTTCCCACCTTGGTTAGGTCACATCTACACCATACATCTAAAGCAGTCTTTAAACCACTTCAGCAGCCATGGCTTCCCCCCAAAGTCCTGGGAATAGTTGTTAAGGATGCTGCCAGAAGTGGTTAGGAGAAGCCCTCAAAGTGCTACAATTCCTAGCAAACCACAGTTCCCTGGATTCTTTTGGGGAAGCGATGATTGTTAAAGTGGTAGAAGAATGCTTCAAATGTCTGGTATGGATGTGAGTTAGAACTAGGATATTTCCTCTCAAGTACGTGTTTCCTGCAATGAATGTAGCTTTCCCATTTTCCTAAACGCAGAAGTCACGGCATTATTTTATCCGGGGTAAAGCGTGCTCTTCCAACTGTGATTCAGTGTTCGCCTTAACTTCTGTTGATGCATATAATCTTCACATGCCACCGTTAACAAGGAGGTAATGAGCAAGGAAGGGACGCGGGTGGCGCTGTGGGTTAAACCAAAGACTTGCCGATCGGAAGGTCGGCGGTTCGAATCCCCGCGACGAGGTGAGCTCCCGTTGCTCAGTCCCTGCTCCTGCCAACCTAGCAGTTCGAAAGCATGTCAAAGTGCAAGTAGATAAATAGGTACCGCTCTGGCGGGAAGGTAAACGGCGTTTCCGTGCGCTGCTCTGGTTCGCCAGAAGCGGCTTAGTCATGCTGGCCACATGACCCGGAAGCTGTAAGCCGGCTCCCTCGGCCAATAAAACAAGATGAGCGCCGCAACCCCAGAGTCGGCCACGACTGGACCGAATGGTCAGGGGTCCCTTTACCTTTAATGAGCAAGGAGTTAATGAACAAGGAGTTTGGTATTGGTACCCGCCCTGTGCAATGTCCTCTCTGTTGATTTGTTGACTTACATTTTGTGCAACCTTGTTCTCTCAGCCGGACAACATCATCAGAAGTCAGCAGGGCTTTACTTACAAAGCAGAAGCTGGACACACTCTGTTGTGTCGAGCACTGGAGTGGAGAGGGCTCTTGTGCTCAGGTTGTGCTTGCAGGTTTCCCATGGGCCTCTTTTGCTTGACTTCTGTGAGAACAGGACTAGATGGGCTATTGGCCTGATCCAGGAGGCTCTTCTTATGTTCTTTTAGCCTGTTTTAGCCTATGGCTAAAAGCAGTATGACACACATACTGTCACACACAACTGGGTGCCAGTTGAAGGAGAAAGAGGAGGCGAACACAAGAAAGACAGATAAGTTGCTCAAGTCTAGGGCAGGCCTTATCATAAGGCAGAGTGAGGCGATGTCCTCACCCAGCCGATGTGGGGGAAGGGGTGGTGGTGGCGGCAGCCCCACAGCCAACACCCCCCTCCTCGACCAGCTGTTCCTCTCTGTTGGAGGTCAGAGCTCTGTATGCCTCATAGCTCTCCGTGCAGGTCCTAAAATAGCCTGCATCCCTCGGATGTGGTGCAGGAGGTTTTTTCCCCAGCCTCAGGCCTCCTCCATATGTTGCTGCAGCACAACGTCCATCATCCCTGTACATTGACTAAGCTGGCTGGGAGTGCTGGGAGTTGTAGCCCAACAACATCTGAGGACCTGTAGTGGACACCGCCCCATTGCCAGTGTTGAACTAGCAGCCCAGTTGCTTCTCTACATACAATGGGGGTGCGTAGGGGCACGGCCTTGTCCTTTTTGGTAGGCAGCCAGCTCTCTTGAGCTTGCCCTGTGCATGCGCTAGACCAGGGGTCAGCAAACTTCTTCAACAGGGGGCCGGTCCCACTTGTGGGGGCCGGACTATATTTTGAAAAATAATAATAAATGAATTCCTATGCCCCACAAATAGCCCAGAGATGCATTTTAAATAAAAGGACACATTCTACTCATGTAAAAACACTCTGATTGTCCACGGGCTGGATTTAGAAGGCGACTGGGCCGGATCTGGTCCCTGGGTCTTAGTTTGCCTACCCATGCACTAGACAGCTTATGATAAGGATTCTGAAAGGGGATTTCTTTTTTTTATTATTTCACTTTAATACATCACAAAAAAGAGAAATACAAAAATAAACAAATATCCATCACCTCCTGACAACTAAAAAAGAAACAACAACAACACATTGAATAGTGTTCACAATACTTTTAACATAAAAATGGTCTTTTTTCTATATACCTGACTTCTCGTCTACTTCTTCTATTTCTCATCAATTGTTCACTGCCATATCATAACATGTTTTGGTACTAATATTATTTATTCTATCATAGGTTTTCCATCAAACTTAAAACTCCTACTGAAGTGATTGAAATGCTGCTACAGACTTTAAACTGTCATTACTATTTTTCAAATAAATTTTAAAGACTTCCCATTTTGTGATAAATACTTCCTTTGATTTATTTTTTATTCTTTCTGATAGATTATCTAATTCCGCATATTCAATCATTCAAAAAAATGATTGGGGGGAAAAAAGAGGGATTTCGATTTGCCTAGTGCCTTCTATCCAGAACTGCCACCCTTTCATGTATATTTCATAAAATTTCATGTATATTTCATAAAATACTGAGATGTAGCACTTGCAACTCTGTATGGCTACACAATACAGCAGGGAAAGGGCTGTGGTAGGGAGGGAACAAAGGTGTATTTTGGTACTACTTTACTCCTGAAACTTCCTCTAGTGTAAGAGACCTGAACAGCAAGTCAAGGCTGCAGTTGCAGACTAAGGCGTGGGAACATTTTGTTGCTCCAGGTCCCACATCTCTCCTTCTGTTTACATTTCTCTTTGCCCTTATGCTTAGGGAAAGATGTGAACGCCAATCAGCTGTTTTAATTTCCTGCAAAAGCTGAAGGTTCCTGAAGAGGAAACAGCCTAAAAACTGCTTATATATGTATTTTAGCTGAAAGCTACGCAAGGCTGTTTTCACTCACTTAGTTAAGAAAGGTTCTTTCTCAATGCTCAGAGGCTATCTCTTCTTCTAATCTCCATGGCAGTCAAAACAAAATCCAGCCTGGGATTTAGCAAACTCTGGCTCGTATTAAAAGCAAGGAAAGAAAGAGGAGATATGATCGCCTGGGAAGTTTGCACTGTTGTGTTGCCACCCTCTGGACCTGTCATAAAGGAGGCACACGAAGAAGGGCCTCAGATGATGAGGTGGACTCATATGACCCCTGGTACTTCGAACATCTAGGTGAAGAAGAGGATGGGAGTCCTCCAGCTTCAGTATTTGTTCATCTACCTGATAAGCCACACCTCCTGAAATTCCCTATTCCGTACAAGTATTAAAGGTGTAGGAACCCCACCCTCATTTTTCCCTGGCCACCCTACACGTATTCCCCCTTTTAATTTCACCAACCCAGAAAAGCTGTGCCTTTAACTGCATTCCTCCCCCCCTCCCCGAGATTAAAGACAACCCCCCAAAAATCAAATGCACATATGTTGGTATGCAGGCGTATAAAATATCTTTATGGGCTAGTAAAGTTTGTGCACTTATTTGCTAGCCCAAAGGAGCCTATGCTATTAGAATAACATATTATTTTCAATGTATTTAACCTCTGTTTTTATTTGGGTGTTGCCCAAATAATTTATGGTTAAACTAGGCTTCCACTTTGGCCATTCTTAACAAACTTGCTCTTTGCGTTTATTCTCTTCCACCCCCAATGAATGCACTTACATGCATCTGTCGTGTACATTTCTTATTGTTTTGGCTAAGTGATGCATGCATAATTCTTTTAATCAGTCCCAGCAGCTGCTTAATTTCTTTTGTGTGCCATTTTAATCTGCTCCACTTTCATTTTTATCTTGCTTGTTTGTTGTGTGTTCTGGTGAGGACATGCTACTCTGTGTTTGATTTCAGTAGAGCCATGACATTTATTCCCTGGTACTCATATCCTTTAAATCAAAATTACATTGCCAGCTCTGACGGGGAGGGCATTGCAGTATGCATCTAATAATGCTATTATCCTTCAGCTGCAATTGCGGTTGCTAATTGCCAAGCATCTGCTTCACGTTAAACTCTGAGGTTGCCTTTAATTTTCCTCAATCGTATTAGCAAAGCCCCACACAGCAAACACAATTGCTGCAGATATACCCGTGTTTTCCGCAGCAAACAAGCCCAAATGTGGAAGTAATATCTGCCTGCAATAGGTCTTGAAACACACATGTACATAACACGGAAAATATGATTGCACCAGGGTTTTTCAAGGCATGCACAGTGGTAAACCCATGTTGCTTCTCATGCTTAGGTATGGATGCTAAAGTACACAGTGCATCTGACCAACGCGTGCTTTTAAGGATCTTGACTCTTGAGTGATGGTACGCCACAGGAAGATTAACCTACCTCACGGGGTTGTTGAGGGTATTAAACAAAGCAGTTGTGAGGACTGAAGATGCCTGTCTCCCCAGCGTGCCCTAAGGCCCCCCCCAGGTCCTTCCCAAGCAACTTTGGCTGTTGCTTCGCCCTCTTAATTTCTCTGCATGTTCTGGGAGACCAGGAGAGATGGGGACTGGTTGCAGCAGGAGGGGGAGACTCCCTGGATTCTTCAGCAGCCTGACTCATCTCTGTCTCCTGTTCCCTCTCCTCTTCTGCCTCTGGTTCTGGACTGCTCTCTGCCACAGACTCTCCCTGCTCACTAAACCCTGTTGCCTCTTCATCTTCTGACACCACCTCCTCCTAGTCCTCTCTCTCTGATCACTCATCATGTTCCCACCACCAACCCCTGGCTCTGAGCCTCCTTCCCCTGGGGGTTGCCTTGGGCGTTCCCCAGCTGGTGCCTCCCACCACTCCTCTGCATGCAGCCCGTTCATGGCATAAAGTAAATAAATAAAAGTACTTTTTGATGAACTGCAGGAGAACCAAATCATTTATCTGCTTCCCTTTTCCAACATCTTAACTTGCTTTGCTGTTTCTTTTGTACCCCAGGGATGAGGAACCTCACCCCATTCACCAGCCCTGCTTTGCACCCTCCTCAAAGGTTTTTAACTGGCTGGAAAGTATCCTGGCATTCTGATAATGCTGCTTGCTTGCCTGGATGGAAGGTAGAGAAGGACGTGTGAGTGTAAATAAACCAGTTTGCCGTACAAAAGATACAATGCACATTTGTTGGTCTGCGCACATTGGCCTCTGGCTCCGCCCACTATGGGCATGTGGCCCCTGGAAGGTTGCCAAGAAGAGAATGTGGCCCTCGGGATGGAAAAGGTTCCCCAGCCCTCTTGTAGCCCCGCTTGCAGGACATTAAAGGGACTTAACATGAGTGCCAGGACAAACTGTTCTGGCAGTTTGGACTATGACTATCTTTGCTTTTTATCTTCTTCGCTGAGGGTGTTAGAGAGCTGGATCAGGACCTGCGAAACCAGGGCACAAATCCCTACTTGGCCATGCAGCTCACTAGGTGACCTTGGGCCAGTCACTGCCTCTCAGCCTAACCTAGCCCACAGGGTTGTGGGATTAAATGAGAAGCGGGAGAATCAAGTGCACCAACTTGAGCTCCCTGGATAAAAAGGTGGGGTAGAAATGCAATAAAGGAATAAATTCATTGAAGCCAAAATATTATCCTCATGGTCTTCCCTATTAAGCAGCTGGTTCAGACTTTACTGCCGTCCACCGTTCTACCCAGAACATCTTCCCATAACAGCAGAAGCAGTAGCATCTGGAAACCTTTTGTCATCTGGGTCAGTGGAGAGAGGTAGCGCTGCCAGCAGCCAGCCCTGCAGGAAAGTGCAGAGCTGGCATGCAGCGCCACTGTGCATTTGTGCAGAGGCACACAGCAAAAAAACTTCTTCAGTGTTCAATATGGAGTTGGGAAGAGCCTTTTAAGTGGCGGGTGATAATGTTGGCCCAAAGGCACTTGGGATCGTGGAGTCAGTGCAGAGATGTGGGTAGTGTGTTCGGTTTGAACGAGGGAAACTTAAAAGTTTAAAAGCCTCTCTCAGCTACCAAGTTCCTTCGGTGTCCTGTAACAGCTTGGCCAGGCCCTGTCTCATGGGTTTGTTCTGAAAGCAAATGAGCTGCTCGCGATCTTAGGTTCTGAGCTGCTGGAAATGAGGATGCTCACACAAGTACAGTGATACCTCGGGTTACAGACGCTTCAGGTTACAAGACTCCGCTAACCCAGAAATAGTGCTTCAGGTTAAGAACTTTGCTTTAGGATGAGAACAGAAATCATGCAGCGGGAGGCCCCATTAGCTAAAGTGGTGCTTCAGGTTAAGAACAGTTTCAGGTTAAGAACGGACCATCAGAATGAATTAAGTACTTAACCCAAGGTACCACTGTATGTCGAACTTATTCTTGCAGCAGAGGATGTGCCTTGAACACCAGGGATGGGGAACCTGTCCCTGATGTACGCTATGCTGTGGGACTCCTCCATCCCCAGGTCAGCGATGATGGGAGTTGGAGTGCAGTAAGCACCTGTGGCCCTCCATCCCCCTTGCATACCAAGACGTGCAATAAAAACCATGCATTCTAATAGAGCTGCTGCCTATTTGATTTTTGTTTTAAACTTTGTAATTTTGTTTAAATTGTTTTCAATTAACTGGTTTTTTTTAAAAAAAAATACAAACATTTTAAATTTTTGTAACCCGCCCTGGGACATTAGGGTGAAGGATAATAATAATACTGTAATAATGATGATGGAATATGACACCTTTCCGTCAGCCTTGGTGCCTTTAATAGCACACCAGATGTAGAAATTTGACAGATGTAGACTTCTCCTTTACAATATCTGTGTCATGGCGGAAATGGCATCTGTCAAATTTCTAGCATCACACAGCTGTTAAAATCCACTGGAAATAATGGGCAAGATCTAGCCAAAGTGAGCCATATTGGAGTCCCACCGATTTAAACATGTCCATGACTCTCTCACTGAGATTTTTACGACTCTCAAATAACTTTCTTTGGCTAGAATCATTCTCTGTTTATTTCTTTATTTGCTGATTTTTCTCCTTAATGATCTGCAAGTGGTAACAATGAAATGCCCAAAAAGAAGAGTAAAGATAAAAATCACATCATGAACAAAATTAACACCAAACTCCAAGACAAGTTTAAAAACTGCATTGCTCATGATAAAAATATAGCTGCACACCAGAACTCTTAAGTTCTAGCAATAATGATAATATTAACAACAATAACAATAATAGTTGTTATGAATTTATTTATCACTTGCCCTTCACTTTAAGGTTCAAGGGCAAGCTACAACCATGAAAATGTCTTCTAGAACAATTTTCCAAAGTTGGAAAAGGAATTGGATGGGCAGTTCTCTTTGGACATAGAAATCTGTAACTGGGAAGCCACCACCAAGAAGGCCCCAGATGAGCCTTCACTAACCTGGTATCCTCCTGAAGTTTTGGACTGCAGCTCCTATCAGCCCCAGTTCCTGCTGGCTGGGGCTGAGGGGAGTGTAGTCCAAAACATCTGGAGGAGAACAAGTTAGTGAAGGCTGTCCTAGATTTTACGGACCTCTCTGGAAGATCTTAATGCACATAAGGGCTTAATGGCATAATCTGAGATCTGCCAATGCTAAATGCTAATGGTACCTAGTTTTCTATTGCAGTGTATGGTGACACAGAACACAGGAAGCTGCCTCCTAGTGAGTCAGACCATTGGTCCATCTTGCTCAGTATTGTCTACACTGACTGGCAGTGGCTCTCCAGGATTCCAGACAGGAGTCTTCTCTCTGACCTTGCTGGAAGTGCCAGGGATTGAACGTGGGATCTTCTGCATGAGAGCCAGTGTGGTGTAGTGGTTAAGAGCAGTAGACTCGTAATCTGGTGAACCGGGTTCGCTTCCCCACTCCTCCACATGCAGCTGCTGGGTGACCTTGGGCCAGTCACACTTCTTTGAAGTCTCTCAGCCCCACTCACCTCACAGAGTGTTTGTTGTGGGGGAGGAAGGGAAAGGAGAATGTTAGCCACTTTGAGACTCCTTCGGGTAGTGATAAAGCGGGATATCAAATCCAAACTCTTCTTCTTCTTCTCTACCACTGAGCTACAGCCCTCTTTCCCCACCCCACCCCCATGGTGTTGATATTTTTCCAGAATACAATTATTTAGCATTGCCGCTTTGATCCGTCCCCCCCCCACCCCACACACCAGATAAGTCTGAACAATTGCTTTAAAGATCACAGACCCAAAGGCATCTGACCAAATCCACCCAAACTATTTTGCTCATCTAACACACCTCCATACAAGCCATGGCAATGCCCTTCTTACAGATGAATCCATGCCATCCACATCACCCCACGCTGCAAGCACAGGACGAGAGTGAACAAGGCACCTTGCTCAAAGAGACACCTTTAGGCAAGGAATAGTCTAAATAATTCAAACAGACAAATTGTTTCATTTTCTCCATTCTAAATATAACAACATCATTAAACACTTTAGCCACTACCTTGCATATTTCCTTTGTTTTTACAAAGCCGAGCATCCAAATGCAAGCGAATTAAAACGTCAATTGTGAATTTTATCCTTCCTGCTTTTTATTATTACTGTACTTACTTTGTAGTTAAAGCACAACATTTCCCTTCCGGATTTCTAAATACGTTTCATGCTGCTTCCTGCTTACGATTGCTTTATTGCTTGTGCCAACTGAATTGCCTTAAGTGGTGGTTGCTACCTCTGCAGGCCAGGAATGATTACAGGCTCATTTTGTGGCAAAACATTGCAATTTCAGCAGCTATCAATCAACTCAAAGTGGCAGCGGTCTTATCTATATCTTCTCTTAGGGATGTTACTTCCTTCTGTAAATGTTTTGAAGGGCATAGCTTTTGTCTTCATCAGCTGGGGTTAAGGTTCCCTTAGCAATGCCAGCTGACCTGAAATTAACTAACTTGGCCTGCTTGTGTGCCTCAAAACACTCCCTAGGCAACAACCTCTCACTGGCCCCACTTTGCACTTGTGTTTTTGCCTGGCTGGAATGTATTTCTGAGAATGAACTCTGAAAATGCCACTTGCTTGCTTGGATAGAGAGATACATGAGCAGAAACTAGTCTACTGGACAGATTGGATGGCTGGCATCTGTCTGTCTTTGGGAGATTATGGAGGAATGCGCCTTCAGGGGCAAAGTCGAACTGTTGGGGAGTTACAGCGCCTGTTGTGGCTGTAGAGACCGATGTGGGAGAGACATGTTTTGCTGCAGCTGGGGCAGAGGAAGACATCCAGTTGTGATGCTGCAGATGGCGTTTCTTTTCTCTGCTCCTCCCTGCAGTCATTCCTCCTCCGGTTCTGTTGTGGATACACAACCTGACGGATGGTATATTTGTTGCTCTATCTGCTTTTGCCTCTGTCTCCTCCCGTCACTGGCATGTGGACCTCATAATGTTGCTGAGAAGGGAATGTGGACCTCAGATGAAAAAAGACCTGCACTACATTGGCAATTGAGTTGAAGGTCAAGGTAGCCCTCTGGGGAGGCAATGGGAACCTGCACACCTTAGCAACAATGTCTTGGGTGACTTCTGTTGTGGTAGCTGATCATAGAATCATAGAGTTGGAAGAGACCACAAGGGCCATTGAGTCCAACCCCCTGCCAAGCAGGAAACACCATCAGAGCACTCCTGACATATGGTTGTCAAGCCTCTGCTTAAAGACCTCCAAAGAAGGAGACTCCACCACACTCCTTGGCAGCATGACACCAGAGCATTGGCCATTGTGTCCCATCTGTGAGCACCAGTGTTCAGTGTGCATTGTCATTCCCACATGCAGTTTGTTCCCTTGTCTTTGCTCTTTGCTTTGTTTGAATAGGTGCTTCTTTGACAAAGGATTGCAAGTAGATTCCTTTTTGCATGCAGGAGATATTAAGTCAATCATCCGCCCAAATGCTTCCTCCACTGTAATTAGCAAATAAAGGTAAAGGGACCCCTGACCATTAGGTCCAGTCGTGGCCGACTCTGGGGTTACAGCACTCGTCTCACTTTATTGGCCGAGGGAGCCGGCGTACAACCACTCGTGTCCCCCTAATTAGCAAATAGTCCTGTGTTAAAGTCTGTGTGTATGCTGGGCTTATAATGCTGCTTTTTGTAACCCTATTTTGCTGAGGTGTTCACAAAGGGACAAATGTTGCCGTTCGAACCAGCAGCATAATGCAAGCAATAAGCTTGAAGCCAGGGAAATCACAAAAGTAACTGGGACAGCTGTATTTGTAATTTTTAAATATATCTATATTCCTGGCCCATTGATGGGGGACTAGAATTCTGAGTGAAATTTGCCCCCAAGCTGTAGGATTGTTTGTGTTTTCCTCCTTTTCTCAAAACTAAGTTAACACAGGAAATACCCCTGCAATTAAATATTACTCCAGTGTGGCAGCATTTCAGTGGCTCTCTGCACTAGGGCAATGTTTATTTGGTTTTCAGAAAACGATTATTAGGCACTCTTCAGCTGTAGATCTCCAAAGATACACCAAAATAAAAAAAAGCAAAATTGAGCAGGCAGTTAAAAAGATCCAATGGAAAAATAAAAGGCCTGGCAAATAAAAGTAAGTTTTCAAGGTGGTGCTGAAAAGAAAGGCAGTGCTAGGTGAATCTTTCTGTCTACTGAAATCCATAAATGGGGTGCTACAGCTGTAAAGGCCCTGCCACTCCTCTTAATTCAGATGATAGGCTGATCTAGAGCAGGGCCTCTGAAACTGGTCTCAACATTTGGGTGGTTCCATTCAATATATCTTGCAATAGCTCTTCTCCAGCTGAATCACAATGCAACATATAACCAAGCATCGCCTAGCAGAAATGGAGAAATTTTGGGCAGGGAAGGACAAGAGAAATTTGTGGCCAGATGATGTAGTTTAAACAGGTTGGATTTCTTCTTCATAGTGCCCTTAAAACACTGTGCCTCTTTCAATGAAACAAGACCGTCTCCTTATAAATGGTAACTTTCAAATATATAATAGGTTTGGTAGTTGATATGGGGGGGAGGGAGAGTTTCAGTAACCAATAAACATGTGACTTTCCTTTTGTGACTTTCCCCTTTAGCAGCAAGCAAGATTCACTTGACAAGTTTGACTCAACTTGAAATTAAGGAGTTTTCTCTCCATTACATTTTGTTTACAAGCCCTGAAATAGAGTGAAGGTAAACAGTCTTGTTTTCCCCCTCCATACTAATGTCACTGAGGATCAGGGCACTTTTCATAAGCAGCTCTGCACAGAGACACATTTGTTTTGTTTTTAAATCTATCTGAACATCTCCTGCATTGTAAGTGAGGCTTGAGGTTTCAAAAGGACAGTATATTTTCGTGCCTGTTCATATCTGCCCAGAACTAAGTGCCATTGAGTTTGATGGGCCTTTTTCCTGGGTAAGCATGCATAGGGGTTTTAGTCTTTCTAATTCTCTTCATGCCTCGTGTTTTATCCATTTCAGCTTATACCTGCTTATGACAGGAGTGGGCGATCTGAAAGTCTTGGCCAAAATTGTGTGGGCGTCAAGGAGTCAAAAACTGGGGAGATAGACACATAGGGTGACAGAGAAAAGGGTGTGAAGAAAAAAAATTGGTAGCAGGAAAAGTGGGAGAAAGGGGTGACAGAAAGAGAGAAAATGGAGTTCCCCATCTATTTATGGCTCTTCCCCCTCCTCACTGCCTCTGACCCCAAAAATATATCTCCCATTATTCCCAGGAGAATATGGTGTATACCCCAATCCTGGTATACAGACTTGACAGTTTTGGCCTCTGTGGGATGCTCTGTATATTCGGTGAAGCTTCTCAGGCACTCCTGATGCTTTGGACTACAACTCCCATCAGCCCCAGCAAACATGGCCAGTTGAGGGATGGTCGGAGTCTTCCAAAACTGCTGGAGGGCACCAGGTGGCGGGAAGATGCTTCTGAGGCGTCTTCTAGCCATATATCCCAAGTTACCCCGGAGTCCTCCTTATGGGACCCGTTTCCCACTGGATGATTCATCGTTGGAGATGAACATTAGGAAAGAGGCTCCTGGAGGCCAACATAATAATGGCAACATTTTTTTTTTTTAATCGCGCCACTCGTGCGCTTTGCTCTGCTGTCGCTTCCCAAATGTTTGTTACTCCTTTCCGTTTTCTTGGGGGGAGGGCGCGCGCTTCCAGCTCTTTCCCTCTGAGGACACGGGTGGATCTGCCACACGATCTAGTTCCGCCCTAAACCGGGTGGTAACAAACTCACCACGTGCACCCCACCCTCCCGCGTCGCTTGTAAAGCTCCACACCATACAAACCAGGCGCCCGGAAAAACAACAACTAAGCGACGCTTTTCTACTTCTGCTGCCCGGGAGCTCGAGACTGCAGCCGCCGCCGCCGATCAATAAGTGGGTGGACTCGCGACTCCTTCGGTTGCCGTGACTTTGATTCTTGTTTATTCTTCGCCGCCTGCGAGCGCGGCGCCTCCCTCCCTCCGTCTTTCCAGCAGCCAGCCGCGCTTCTGGGTGCGGGGCGTTTGTGTGTGTGTGTGTGTGTATGCGCGCGCGTGTGTTTGTGTCGCGGGGAGGTTTCGGCTGCTTTGCGCGCACATGCACGCGCGCGTCTGGGGACAGAGCTGGAAAGCAACAGGGAGGCATACAGGCTGCTGTTGCTGTGATCCTGCTTCTCCAGGGCCACTTTGCAAAGGCTGCGCGAGGAGGAGGAGAAGGAGAAGGCAAGCTGCCACCGAGGCGGCTCGCTAGAGATGCGCGCGGCGTGATGCTTGGTGCTGCTGCGTGCCGCCTCCTCCTCGTCCGCCGCGCCTCTCTCCTTCTGTATCTTTCCTTCTGCTAACTGATTCCTTTCCCCACCCACCCCTTTCCCCCACCCTCTCTTCTCTTCTCTTGCTTGGCTGCTGCTGCTGCTGCTGCCTGCTGCCGGCAGGACCCATTTGCTCCTCTTCGGGCTACAAGAAGGCAGATGATGAGATGTCCGGGGCCACGTCCTCTGCGGACCAGGAGGAGGCAGCAGCCCGCACCATTTACTTGAACCAGCCCCAGCAGAGCAAGTTCCACGACAACCGGGTCAGGTAAGGGGAAGGCGCACCAGGGGGAGAGAGAGAGAAGCCGAAGCAGAGTGAACTGTGTGGGAAGTGACTGCTCTGGATTGATCCTCCAGATGGGCCAGGAAATAAGTTAGGCTTGCTGGGAGTGGCTCCCTGACTTTGACTCCATCCTACAGCTCTCAGGCACAATGGTCTGTTTTTTGCCAGATGTCCACTTTGATAAAAGTATTCATGTGGTGGTGAGGGAGACTGGCAAGGCTTCCACCCACAAATTCAGCGGACCAAAGTGCCCTTGCTGCCTCTGAAGTGGCAGAGTTTCCGAGTAAGAGGCAGCATTTGCCAGCCACGTTCTGATTCCTTAATCCAGAGGTGGTTTAACCTGAAAGGTTTCCAGCGGTTGCTGAACTACAACTCCCATTCTCTCCAAGCATTAGCAGTGCCGGTTGGGGCCAGCGGGAGTTGCAGTTCGGGATCTGGAGGTGCTCTGATTCACCGCTTGTCAGCTGGTGGGTCTGGACCTACTAGTGAGTCACAGCCTGGTCCAAAGTGGGTTGCAAGAGGAACGCTGCCACCATGCAACCATAGGGCAAAAGATTAAGAAATGGGTCCCCAAATGCACCTTTGGGTCAAAAGTTGGTCCTGAGTCCAGAATAGTTGACTTTTTAAAAATAATATTTTTATTAAAGTTTTCTTGGTTTACAAAGGTATGCACAATCTCTCTTTTTTCCAGTTACATTTTCCATAGGTCAGTTTCATTTGTTGAGATATTAGGGTTACATTAGGAAGAAAGGGGGGGGGGGAGAGGTGGAGGGGAGAAAGGCGAGTGGGAATAGTTGACTTTGGAAGCATTATGTGGTTGGTTGGGAGGAGTACATGCCTAACTGTAACACAGGAGCATATAATTGGGAAGATGTCGTGGTTTATGCTTGTACACGTCCACACCAGGCTGATTTCTGGTGTTGCTGCTACAGGGGAGGGTTGTTTGTCTGTTCCATCTTGGCTCTGGCCCATGCTGAAGCTGTGCCCTTTGAGCCACAACAATAGCTGTGTAAGTCGAGTGAGTAACAAGCAGTGGCAGGCAAGGACCCAGTGTGCTCCTCCTGGCCAGAGCAGTCAAGAAAGGAAGAGAAGGTCAGTGGCAGGTGATGGATAATAGGCTCTTATTTGCAGGAGAATAAGGCGAGAGGCAGTAACAGGTGGGGCACAATGGTGAGAGATCAGTTACCAGCCATCGTACAGCGGCTCTCTCAGCAAGACAATTACAAGACCTAATAATGGATGGCACTGTTGGCAGCTCCCGTACCAAGGAGAGAGATTACAGCTGTGCCGTGCTTGATTTTTGGTCTCTCAAAGGGTGCAGGAATATGCCATGCGCATGAACGTAATAAGCATAATGTATCAGCCTTGTTCTTGCACTTACACACTTCCATACAGTAGCAGGAGCAGAGTCATGCTTTAGACCTCATGTTGCATCCCAGTCCTACCCTTAGGCAGAGTCAAGCAATCCCATCAGGTGGCAGATACTGAGGGGCAGAAGGGAGAGGAATGGTAGACCCTCTGGCCATTCCTCACAAGCCCTCTGGTCATTCCCCTCTGTTAAGAGATTAGAGCAGTGTGTGTGCCACAAAGCCTGTCATGCCCCTTGCCAAAAACTAGTGGGATCCCCTAAGCCCCACAGTGGAGGATGCTGTTGGGAGCCACCCAGAGTGGCTGGGGAAACCCAGCCAGATGGGTGGAGTATAAATAATAAATTATTATTATTATGCTGTTGCATCACCAGCAGTCCGACAGATATTGATTCTTCCAGCTGTCAGGCAGGGGTCTTTTTCATCACCTAAGCCTCATTTTCCCTAAATAATTGTATGTTGAGTAAAGTAATGGAGAGAGTCATCACATAGAGCAGTAGACGCAGTTGGGTCTGTGGTTAAAGAAACCATAGATCAAACTTGTTCCCAACCCATAACTTTCCATCATATTGGGACAACATGCTGGGTTAGTTGTAGATAAAAGCTTTATGACATGCCTGCAATGTAGAAAGGGGCCCTTACAATGTTGTAAATCAAAGTCTGTTCCAGTGAACTCAGTGTGAAATTAGTTTTCAGAACACCGCCAGCAAAAATAAAATACCTGTCTATGTGACGCTGACACATAAGCTTATGCTCATATACTGTGCTAAAGAATGAAATGTTACCATCTCCCCCTTTCCACCCCTCTCTCTTCTCCCACAACCCTCCCACACAGCCAGTGTGGTGTAGTGGTTAAGAGCGGTGGACTCGTAATCTGGGGAACCGGGTTCGCGTCTCCGCTCCTCCACATGCAGCTGCTGGGTGACCTTGGGCCAGTCTCACTTCCTTGAAGTCTCACAGCCCCACTCACCTCACAGAGTGTTTGTTGTGGGGGAGGAAGGGAAAGGAGAATGTTAGCCGCTTTGAGACTCCTAAAAAGGGAGTGAAAGGCGGGATATCAAATCCAAACTCTTCTTCTTCTTCTATATTACCTATACAGCTATGCCTCTGAATATGACTGACTTCTTTGAATGATAATATGACTTGAAAACAGAGTCTCAGTATATTCTATTGCTACCCAAGAAAAGCTCAATAAAGACATAAAATAAAAAAAGGCTGCTAGAATTGGAGCCAACGTCCCATTTTTCCCCCACCTTGGTGGTGCTTTCAGTGATAAATACAGTAATTTGTAATTTGGGCAGAGAAAGGGAGGGGACACCCCATCATCATAAAGCTTTGCTTTGGACAGCGAGTTTTAAAAATCCAATCAAGGCAAAGTAAGCAGTGTGTTGGTTGAAGACTTTTAACAGCCCTAATAAAGAGCAAGGCTTTGATCAGCAGGCTCCTCGTTGTGTTTCGAAGTGGTTATAGCTTCAATTTAAGGAGATCAGCAACAATTTGACAAAGTGCCTCAAAATAATTTATGCAACCGAATTATGCAAGAAAGATTTAGGGTGATGGCTCTTTGGCACACCCTGAGAGCCTGACAAAACACAATGTCGTTCATGGAATTAAAGATGGTGTGGATGGATTTTCAAAACGTAAGTGGAAAGCGGGAGGAGGTTGTCCAGGTTTGTTTCCCAACCTTGGGCCGTGTACTTGTGTGTTAGGGGGCTTTAACCCTTTGCTCCCTGCTGTTATCCTGATCTGGATCAGGCCCATCTGCACTAGAAAAAGTGAATGGCTCCCCCCATATGTGTAGCAGCTCCATTTGATCAACTCTGTCTAATATTCAAGGGTAGGGCATTCCATTGGGGAGATGCCACAACAATAAAAGCCTGATTTCTACATTGTGTGGAGCAGACCTCCTGTTAAAATGGTATGGATGGGAGGCCCTCATCTGCAGTGATTGACTGAGACTTTTAGGCATCAAGAGAATTACCTTTATGAATTTTCTCCCAACACTTAGCTAAAACCTGATCCCCTCCAACTTTCACCAGTTAGTTCTAATTCTGTCTTCTGAAATGACAGAGAACAAATAATGCCCCCCCCCTTATTTGAGATGTCTTTTGTCTAGGAAAGGGACATGGGTGGCGCTGTGGGTAAAACCTCAGCGCCTAGGACTTGCCGATCGTCAGGTCGGCGGTTCGAATCCCCGCGGCGGGGTGCGCTCCCGTCGTTCGGTCCCAGCGCCTGCCGACCTAGCAGTTCGAAAGCACCCCCGGGTGCAAGTAGATAAATAGGGACCGCTTACTAGCGGGAAGGTAAACTGTGTTTCCGTGTGCTGCGCTGGCTCGCCAGATGCAGCTTGTCACGCTGGCCACGTGACCTGGAAGTGTCTTCGGACAGCGCTGGCCCCCGGCCTCTTAAGCGAGATGGGCGGCACAACCCCAGAGTCGGACACGACTGGCCCGTACGGGCAGGGGTACCTTTACCTTTACCTTTTTGTCTAGGAAGCTTTTCATGACTTGGTTCCTGGGGTTTGCCCCATTGTAGTTAAGAACTAGTTTATTGACTCACTTTTACAGCTTTGTCTTACTGTGATTACACTCGCATATAAACATTACATTTTAAACAACAGGATTACCATTTTCCAACTTGGGTTATTACTAATCTGTCAGAAACTCTCTTGAAAATAATGTCAATCCTCTCTACTCCCTGAAACAAAGCAGTATGCTTAAGGCCGCAATGTTATGCATACTTACCTAAGAGTAAGGACCCGTCTGTACCGTACGTTTAAAGCATCACCATACCACTTTCAGCAGACATGGCTTCCCCAAAGAACCCTGGGAACTGCAGTTTGTTAAGAGTGATGAGCATTGTTAGGAGACTCCTATTCCCCTCATAGAGCTACAATTCTCAGAGTGGTTTGACAATCGCCCTTCCTAGGGAACTCTGGAAATTATAGCTCTGTGAAGGGAATGGTCTCCTAATAAATCTCAGCTTCTCTTAACAAGTAAGTCAGTAAGTCCCACTGGATTTAGTGAGGCTTTCTTCCTGATGTGTAGGTATAGGGTGGTATTCAACCAAGTTTTACTCAAGAGTAGTTCCATTGACGCCATTAATTTCTCTGGGTCTGCTCTGAGTAAACTCTGGTTGAATTCCACCCATAGGAGTGCAGCTTTAAGGAGGAACTTAATTTTCTCCTGCTGAAATCAATGGAACTTTGAATTGTTTCACTTTGACCAGATCATGCCTTATATAAATAACACTCACAATTTTCCGATCTACTGATTATCTGAACATTTTGGATAAATGATCCTCTTAGGCTTTTAAGGGCTGTGCATTTGCTCATACAGCAAAATATTTCTGTACTGCTTGACAAGTGGGAGATGGCAGATGCCCATTTAAAATTATGCCTACAGAATGTTATTTTTTATTCTGACTTACCGTGATCTTGTAGTATGTTTGAACAGCTTTAGTTGTTTTTATGTTTCCTTCCTTCCTGCCTATTGCATCTTGGTTTAGATTAGCCTTCACCGGACTTCCGGAGGCGGCGCGACCGGTAATGGCTGCCTTCTCCGAGTAAGGAGAAGGGAGCTCCGCTGTAAACGGGTCGTCCGCTACGGCGAAGCGGAGACCCATTCAGGAAAACCACAGGTGGCAGAAGCCTGTGGTCTCGGGACCCGGCGGGCGCCAGAAGCAGCCCCCAAAACGCTGAAGGGACCCCGTAAGGGGCTCCGGATCGCGGAGGGGGTAGCGGCGCTGTGGGTCGTTGCGCAAACAGCGAAGTGAAGCCGCGTTGCTGTGGCCGGTCAGCGCTGTCCTTTCTTCCTGCAACTTTTCTGAACTTTGGAAACTACAACCCGTGAGTAAATTTGGACATTGAAAACTTTCTGAAACTTTTGTCAACTTTCTGAAACTTTTTGAGAACTTTCTGAAACTTTTAAAACTTTTTTAAAAAAAAAGTTGAAATCTGGCTGAAAACGGAGTGAGGATAAGCAGGAAGCCCATCTCCCGCTATACTGAACTTTAAGCAAAGAGCAGGAGGAGTGGAGACAAAAAGTTATGCGTTAACTAAATGCTGGCACCCTGTTAAAGCAGTTTTCTGAGTGAAAGACTTTGAGCTATTGACTTTTGCTGGTCATATTGGGGGTGCATTGATATCCTTCTTCTGTGGCACCAGTGGATTACAAAATAAATAAGAATCTCTGGTGCTGGAGCTGCCTGGATGAACACCAGTTTGCAACTTTGGATACATTGAATTCAGGTTTTGAAACATTCTGAGTTGGAACTGGATACTTTGAAACTGTTGCAGTCAAGGCACTGTAAGAAACACTGTTTTGCTTTAAGTTTTACTCTGCTAAAAATAATACATTGTGGAGGCGATGGACATGGATTTAAATTTATAAGTTTAACTTGGATTTGATCTTTTCCCTGAAGACGTATTGGATTTGATCTTTTCCCTGAAGACGTATTAAGCTCCCTCTAGAGGATTTTGGATTTACAGCAGTGACTTTGTTTTACTTTCCCTTTCCCGGCCTCTGTTTGACTATTGTATCTGGGACTCTGCTTTCTCATGGGAACAACTTGGATTGACCTTGGATTACAGATAACTTTGGAATGAGTGGCGCAAGGAGAAGAGGAAGGACCAAACAAACAACTCTAACTTTATCTGCAGCCTCACAGCGTAGATCTTCTGTGCCGGCCTTGCCTTCCACTTTGCCTCCAGACATAGAGGCGGCCTCCCTAATACAGGCAGGGGAGGGTGAGACAGAGGAGCTGCACCTGGGAGATATGGCTTCAGGGACAAGTAGCTCTGTCTTGGAGAAAATTTTGGAGAAACTGGAGGCTCTGGACAAGAAGGCTGATTTGCATACAGCTAAAATTGAACAGAACACAGAAAGCTTGAATAAGCTGACTGGACAAGTTGCACAGAATGCCTAGTCTATTGGAGAATTAAAGGAGGCTGTAGGTGAAAATCGTAAACTGGCTGAAGATACTAGTCAAAGACTGGAAGAACTTGAGAAAGAAGTAAGACCACTCAGCAAACAAGTTGGAGAACATCAGACTTACTTTTTGATGACAGAACTGCGAAACAGGGAGACCAACTTGAGGATACGGTCAATACCAGAGGTGGAAGAAGATAATTTTATTGAATTTCTAACTAAGGAATTTGCCAAGTTTTGGAAGTTAGAGGAAAAAGACTTTAAAATCGTATCTGCTTTCAGGCTTGGCAGAGTCAGAAGGACAGAGAAGCCCAGAGATTGTTTGATAACACTGAGATCAAAGGAGGAAAGGGACAAGATTTTGGGCCTGCACTACGAAAAGTCACTAGGCATTTTGGGCAAGAAAATTGAAATCTACAAGGACATTCCTAAGCAGTTGCTGGACCTTAGATCTAACTACACGGAATTGGCAAGACTGTTGAGAAGCAACGCAATTATCTTCAGGTGGGAGTTTCCACAAGGATTATCCTTTACCTACAGAGGGAGAAAGATCAAAATCAAAACAGTGGAAGATAGAGACAAGTTTTTGGGAGCACACGGAGAAGACCTCCACAAAGGACTTGGATTGCCAGCGCCAGAACTTCCAGGGGAGCCCGCCCCCTCGGATCCTCAAGGACCGGAGAACAAGGTACCACCCCAGAAAGAATAACCAGACCTATCCAGGATGTCTCTGCAGCTTTTGAGCTGGAACATAAATGGCTGTAACAGTCCTGAAAAAAGGTCTAAAATTTTTCATATTTTAAAAAAGGAACAATTGGACATTATATGCTTACAAGAAACACATGTGATTAGGCTCCATAGAAAGGTGTTAATAAATAAAAGGCTTGGTCAAGAATTTATATCATCGGATACAGTTAAAAAGAGAGGTGTAGTGATCTATGCAAAAGAGAGCCTTTCACCAAAATTTCTTTTTAAAGATGAAAGTGGAAGAATCCTCGCAATAGAAGTACAGTATCAAGGAGAAAAAATTTTGATATTAGGAATTTATGCTCCAAATGAAGGTAAATCGGATTTTTATAAGAAGTTGCACGAGACCATGCTGGATTATCTGGATTACAACAACGTCATCATGATGGGGGACATGAACGGGGTCGCATCAACAAATATGGATAAGTCACAGAACCAGAACATTACTAAAGAGGGAAGACTACCTAAGACCTTTTTTGAAATGACTGACAATATGGACTGGGTTGACATCTGGAGAGTTAGAAACCCCTTGGGAAGAGAAGGAACATTCTTTTCTGAAGCTCAACTGACTTGGACACGAATCGACCAAATATGGATAACTAGAAGTCTGGCACCTAAGGTGAGGAAGGTGAAAATCTGCCCTAAAACATGCTCCGACCATAACGCCTTGAGAATGGATATGACATTGATCCCAACCGGCTCCTTTAGATGGAAGATGAATGATGGCCTGTTTAGAGACCAAAGAATTGTAAAGAAGGCCCAAAAAACTTTAAAGGACTATTTTGAGATTAATTTGAACACTACGGTGGAAAAAAGAACTATCTGGGATGCAAGTAAAGCTGTGATGAGAGGGTTCTTGATTCAACAGAATTCTTTAAAGAAAAGACTGCAAAATGAAAAGAAAGATAAAATTCTGGAAAGTATCAAAGAGTTGGAGAAGAAGTTAAGATCTAACCCGAAGTCCCAACCGATTCTGAGAGAAATTAAACTTTATCAGGCACAATATTCCAAACTGATAAATCAGGAAATAGAATGGAAGATTAAAATAATGAAACAAAAAACTTTTGAATCGGCAAATAAATGTGGGAAACTGCTAGCCTGGCAGTTGAAAAGGAGACAAAGATTAAATACAGTAACAAACTTAGAGGTTGAAGGAAGGAACATTCAGAACCCGGGAGAGATTAGAAAGTGCTTCCAGAGGTATTTTAAAAAGTTATACACTCAAGGGCCACAAGATGAAATAGAGATTACACAATTTTTGGAGAGAAATGGATTAGCAAAGCTGTCAGAAGAAAATAGAATAATTTTGAATGGCAAAATAACACGACAAGAGATTGAACAGGCCATCCAGAGTCTGAAACAGGGCAAATCACCAGGGCCAGATGGACTGACCTCTAACTACTATAAGACATTGAAGGATTATTTGATACAACCTTTGTTGGAGGTCAGTAATGAAATAATGGAGGGGAAGAAGGCGCCTGAATCGTGGAAAGAAGCATTTATCACATTGATTCCAAAGTCAGAAACTGAAAAGACACAACTCAAGAACTACCGTCCCATCTCCCTTTTAAATGTGGATTACAAAATATTTGCAGATGTTTTGGCACGAAGATTTAAGAAAGTTTTAAGTGAGATAATCCATAAAGACCAGGCAGGCTTTCTCCCGGGCAGACATATGTTTACTAACACGAGGAACATTATAGACATATTGGAACTTTTACAAACAAACATAAACACTAAAGCAGTTTTAATTTTTATAGACGCGGAGAAAGCCTTCGACAACATATCTTGGAAATTTATGAAGGGGAATTTAAAAGAAATGGGAGTGGGACGGGGGTTTGAGAACGGGATTGAGGCAATATATTCAGAACAAAAGGCTAAACTGATAGTTAACAATGTGGTAACAGAAGAGTTTAAAATTGAAAAAGGTACACGACAAGGCTGCCCGATTTCCCCATTACTGTTTATTTCGGTTCTGGAAGTGCTCCTGAATATGATTAGGGGGGACCGGTTGGTGGAAGGGATTCAGGTCGGAGCGAAACAATATAAACTTAAAGCTTTTGCAGATGACCTAGTTCTGACATTACAGGAGCCGGAGTCTAGTTTGAAAAGAGTACTACAACTGATTCAAAACTTTGGTCGAGTGGCAGGATTTAAGTTAAACAAGCAAAAAACTAAAGTTTTGGGGAAAAACTTGACAGATACTGAGTTGGAACAGCTTCAGAAAGAGACAGAACTAAATGTGGTTAAAAAAGTTAAATACCTAGGGGTAAACATAACAGCAAAAAACCTGAGTTTATTTAAAGATAATTATGAAAAATGCTGGTCAGAGATTAAGAGAGACTTGGATAGTTGGTCAAGACTAAATCTTTCTTTGTTAGGCCGAATAGCTGCCATCAAGATGAATGTATTGCCAAAAATGTTATTTTTGTTTCAGACACTGCAGATTGTAGACAAGACAGAGTGCTTTCGGAAGTGGCAGAAAGATATTTCTAAATTTGTCTGGCAGGGCAAAAAGCCCAGAATCAAATTTAAAATATTAACAGATGCGAAAGAAAGAGGGGGCTTTGCCCTGCCAGATTTAAGGTTGTATTATGAAGCTGCAGCTTTCTGCTGGTTAAAAGATTGGTTACTTCTTGAAGATACGGATGTCTTGGATTTGGAAGGTTTTAATAATGCGTTTGGATGGCATGCATATCTATGGTATGATAAAGCTAAGATAAATAAGGCCTTCAAGAACCATATTGTCAGAAAATCAGTTTTTAATGTCTGGACAAAATATAAAGACTTACTGGAGAATAAAACTCCGAGGTGGCTGTCACCCCTGGAGGCTAAGGCTTGGAAAAGAACCAATATGGAGGCCAACTGGCCAAAATATTGGGAGATAATAGAAAAGGATGGTGACAACTGGAAATTGCAGAGTTTAGAAAAGATGAGAGACAAAGTGCGAGACTGGTTACAATATGCTCAGATTAAAGAAGTGTTTAAAAATGACAAAAAGCTAGGATTCCAAGTGGAAAAGTCAAAGTTAGAAACTGAACTGTTAGAACCTAAGACTAAGGTACTTTCAAGAATGTATAACTTGCTGCTGAAATGGAACACACATGACGAAATGGTAAAATCAACAATGATAAAATGGGCGCAGGATATTGGGTATAATATTATGTTTGAAGATTGGGAAAGGTTGTGGACCTCTGGGCTGAACTTCACTGCATGTAATGCGTTGAAGGAAAATGTGATGAAAATGATGTATAGATGGTACATGACCCCTGTTAAACTGGCTAAAATATACCATTCGTCTGATAGCAAATGTTGGAAATGTAAGGAAAATGAAGGAACATTTTTTCACCTCTGGTGGACCTGCCCTAGAGTGAAGGCCTTTTGGGAGAAGATATATAATGAATTAAAAAAGGTGTTTAAATACACCTTTACTAAGAAACCAGAGGCCTTTCTCCTGGGTATTGTCGGCCAGAGTGTGTTAAAAAAGGACAGAACATTCTTTATGTACGCAACAACAGCAGCAAGAATATTAATTGCCAAGAATTGGAAAACTCAGGAGCTACCCACTGTGGAAGAATGGCAGATGCAACTGATGGACTATATGCAATTAGCCGAGATGACCGGCAGAATTCGAGACCAGGGAGAAGAAAGGATGGAAGAAGATTGGAGGGAATTTAAGATTTATTTACAAAAATATTGTAATTTGGCTGAGTGTTGAATTGGATGCCAGTGCAGATAATTGTCTACCATTAAATTAGATTTAAGGTTGAATTATATGTCAAACCAAATTAAGATTATTAATTAAGATGAGTTAAATGATAATTTGTTTGAAATTAATTTAATAATGATGTAAGTGTATGCGGGAGGTGTGGGGGAGTCCCATGTAACAATTGAGAGATGTTAAATGGACAATGACAAGTTGTGCTTATCTAATATATGCTTTATTTGAAAACTTCAATAAATATATTATAAAAAAAAAAAATAGATTAGCCTTCACCAACTTGGTGTCTTCCCCACATTTTTGACTACAACTCCCACCAGCCTCATTTGACATGACCGCAGTTGTCACCTGAAAACATCAGAAAGGCGGCTGGTTTGGGAAGGCTGGCTTTAGGTATTAGCTACCTTACCTTATTGTTAGTAATGCTTTTTATAGGAGTGTTCTTCAGTCTTGGATACCTTGGTGCTTCAGGACTACAACTCCCATCATCCCCAGCCAACTTAGCCAATACCCAAGGATGATGGGAACTGTAGTCCAACAACACCAGGGAATCCAAGAGTGTTGAAGATCACTCTTCTAGAGATCCTTTTGGTGTACAAACTGCTTTGTAAATATTATCTAATAGATCCTCCTGTACACTTTGTGAGGCATGATGGGAGATTTACTTATCCTAAGTTACCCACAGAGGTTCACGGCTTACCAGGGATTTGAACTTGGTTTCCTTGCTGCCAAGCATAAAATGCTAAATTTCCCATAGAAAGTTAGAGATGGTGTTCAAGTCAGGGTAATAGATTGTGTGTGTGCATTTTTGAAGTGGGTGTCCCAGAAGGCTTAAACTGGACACCAGAGGAGGTCGTGGAGATGTAGTAAACTTTTAGTAGCATGGTTACGGCTGGAAAGGCTTTGAAGGTCAGCCAGTGCAGTCTTGGCACAGACTTTGCACAGAGACAGGCTCCTTCTCTTTTGTACCCTTCTTAAAGAAAAGAAGAGCAGCTAGCAAGATGTGTAGAGACCTCAAGAAGACATGGGGAAGATAGATGCCCAGGGCCCATCTCTCCAGGGCAGACTAAAGGTAAAGTTAAAGGTACCCCTGCCCGTACGGGCCAGTCTTGACAGACTCTAGGGTTGTGCGCCCATCTCACTTAAGAGGCCGGGGGCCAGCGCTGTCCGGAGACACTTCCGGGTCATGTGGCCAGCGTGACATCGCTGCTCTGGCGAGCCAGAGCGGCACACGGAAACGCCGTTTACCTTCCCGCAAGTAAGCGGTCCCTATTTTTCTACTTGCACCCGGGAGTGCTTTCGAACTGCTAGGTTGGCAGGCGCTGGGACCGAACAACGGGAGCGCACCCCGCCGCGGGAATTAGAACCGCTGACCTTTCGATCGGCAAGCCCTAGGCACTGAGGCATTTACCCACAGCGTCACCCGCGTCCCAGGGCATACTGCATAGGGTTAAATCATGGGAATAGCTAAGCTGGCTTGAACTTGGTTTGTGGACCTTGTGTCGTCTTCCCCCCTGTTCTATGCATTGTGGGGTGCTCCCAGGCTGTTGATATTTTGGAGTGGCATTTAGCCACATAATCAAGTATTTCAGATTGTGCAATTAAAGTTGATTTGGAGCTCCTGCACAACCTCTCCCCCACCCTTAACCCCCCCCCCCAGACTTTTGCAATATAGAAAGTGATGAGAAGATGCACTGGAAAGTGGGGGATAACATTTTCTTGATGCAACATCGTCTAGCCTCCCTGCAAACAAATTAGGGTGTATGCTGAATAAACAGGTTGTCTGGAAGTGACTGCATGGTGCAAGCCTATGCATGTCTGCTCAGAAGTAAGCCCAATTAATTTGAATGGGACTTGCTCCCAAGTAAGTGGGTATAGGATTGCAACACTAGCTGCAGTCTCCCTCTCTTTTGCGATTCATCATTAGGGAAGGGTGGGACCACACAGAGAGCATGTTGCGCATGCTGTAAGAGCGCATTGCAGTGAAGGGAATGGGAGGCAGAAAGGGCAGGAGACCTTTCTTGCAGCCTCAAAAGAGGTTGGCAGTGATGATCTTTTTAATCTGCTTGTTTGGAAGTTCTTTGCAAAGTGCATCATTATGTGTTGAGCACAGCAGGAGCCTTGCTCTGATAAACAAAGAAACACACAAGCAGGAGCTTCTAACAGTTTTTAATCCGAGAAAATATGCATTCCTGATGCTTGAGTTCTGAAAAACGTATTCTTTCTATTTTTACCAAGGAAAAACAGAAGCCACCTCAGTTATTCTTTTATTACAGATTTAAGTGGTTTACTGGCTGCAGAGGCACTGAGATGAAAACACACACCTCAAATTCAGATGTGCCCTGGGAACAATGAAATGGATAAAGCAGTGCTACATAAGCCATGCTATATTTGAAAGACAAGTGATGTGTTTGAGAGAAAGAGACAGAGAGAAACAGACGAATACTGCAAGCAAAACTATGCCATTTTTGACTGTAATGCAATTTTAATAGTTAATTGGACTCTTTGCAAAGAGTAGCCATAAGTGACAAATATTGGAAGCTATAATTACGGGTGTTACGGTTTTCGCTTCAAGAACTTTAGCTTCTGCTTGTTAGTTTTAGCAGTAAGACACTGAAACTTGGTGAGTGACCCTGAGGGCCAGTCTTTAAGGGTAACCAACGCCACAATGCTGTTGTTGTCGTCAGAATTAAATGGGAGATCTTGTGAGTGCCACCGTGAGTTAGAAGATGGTACAATCATACAAGGGATGCTGGTGGCGTTGTGGTCTAAACCACTGAGCCTTGGGCTTGCCGATCAAAAGGTCAGCAGTTTGAATCCCTGCGACGGGGTGAGCTCCCATTGCTAGGTCCCAGCTTCTGCCAACCTAGCAGTTCGAAAGTACGCCAAAAAGTGCAAGTAGATTAATAGGTACCACTCTGACTGGAAGGTAAACGGTATTTCTGTGTGCTGCTCGGGTGTTGGTGTTCCGTTGCACCAGAAGTGGCTTAGTCATGCTGGCCCCATGACCCAGAAAAACTGTCTGTGGAGTGGACAAACGCCGGCTCCCTTGGCCTGTAAAGAGAGATGAGTGCCGCAACCCCAGAGTCATTCGCGACTGGACTTAACAATCAAGGGTCCCTTTACCTTACAATCAAACAAATAAATATGACCATTCCATCAGTAGCATGGTTAGATGTCAGAGCCCAGCAAGCAAATAAACAATACAGAATTACACTATGGCATTCACCATAGCTCCAGTTTGGAAGGCTTTCAAAGGGGATTCAACAAATTGACGAAGAATAAGGAACTACCAAGAACTGCTGGTCAGGGCGGCTATGTATTGACTCCAGCCTCAGAGTTTGTGTGCCATTAAATTCCAGTTGCTAGAGAAAAGAAGCTGGAGAGAACTATGGCTCTCCTCTCCTGCTTGAGGGCTTCCCAGTGGCTGGCCAACGTGGAAACAGAATGCTGAACCAGATAGGCTTGATCCAGTAGGGCTCTTTGTTCCAGGGGTTTTTGTACAAGATTGCCGTTTCCCTGTGGCAAATAAGGCATGCGTGGGCTCAGAGCAGCGTGCACAGGGTTATTTCATTTTAGAACAGTCCTGTGAGGCGGGTTGTGCTGGGAGAACCTAGCTGAAGAATATTCCTTAATAGGAATGCTGAATGCAGTTTGTGGCCCTTTGGATTGCAGGGCAGAGGGCAGAGGAAGGGGGGGGGGGAGGCCACCCTGGGTGTCACCACTGAGAGGGGTGACAAAATACCAGGCGGCACTCACTGCAGGGCCTTCAGCACACCTGAGCCACGCGTCTCTCCTGGGTGTGATGCGGTGGCTTGGGCGCCTGCAGGCTCCGTGCTGCTCCAAACGGTCCACCCACCGCCTGCCCCTCAGATGTAGGGCGGCTGAGTGGGAGAAGGCAGGCAGACTTCTCAGAGGCACCGTGGAACGTCCTGCCCCAGCTTGCCGTGCCCCATGGGCTGATGGCCCCACCCCTGGGTGCAGGGCACGCGCGCTGCCCCAGGCGGCCTGATTGGCTTGCTCCACCGCCGGCAGTGGGCTATCATGCCATGGCTTCATGTCTGCTCCGGCGCATTCCCTTCGCTGTGGTGCAACTTGTGGTGTATCCCTAAGCTGCCCAGGTATTAAGAATTGCCCCTTAGCTTCAGCATCTAGCAGCAGCTCTGCACAGAATCCTGCCGTGAGAGATTTTGGGGAAAGATGACGTGTTGGATTTTGACACAGAAACATTATAAAAAGAAATGAGGATGAAGCGTAGTGCCAGAAACTGACAGCGCTAAAAAAAGATATTGAGGTATTTGTGTGCCTTCACAAATGGGGGAAAGTTGTGTAGATTTATGTTAAGGGATTAACAACGGAATTAGCATTTCTGCTAATGACCAATCCAGTCAGCGGCTTTGCTGCTTAGCCCAGTTTGTAGGCCTCAAATAAACAAATAAATAAATAAATAAATAAATACTTTTTCAAAGCAGGTGCTGGTATGCATTTACTCCCAAACACCTGCCAAATAAAATCCACATGCAAGGTGCAAACAGAACAGTTGTAAAATACTGTTCGGTTTAAAGAATTGTCATTGGAACGGGGGAAGCTGCCCTGTTCAGAGACACCACTGACCCATTTAGGTCAGTATTGTTGTGGGGTGTTGGTGTGGGCATTGAATTTGGGAGCTTTTGCACGCAGAGGAGATGGTCTAGCACTGAGCCAAGGCCCTTCCCCGATGCAGCCCATGATGATCAAGGATGTTATTTGAGAATGAAATTCACACAGAGGGCAAGCACCTCTGTGACAGATGAGGGGAAAAAGGAGTCGGGACCAATTTAAATGATCAAAACAAACATTCTAACATGTTTTTACCTGTGCGGATTCTAGGGATGATGGAGAGCCCTTTGTGTTACAGTTTTATAACGGAGTTGAGAAAATGAATATGTGGTTGAAAATGTAGAAGATGGGCAAATAAAATGAACAGGGGGCTGGAGCCACAAGTAGCCAGCAAGTACATCAGCATGAAGTGAGCATAGCTAGTGGGAGGCACAGCCTTTGAGAGGCACAATCCATCATTTGGTGTGTGAGTCACTGCAGTGGTGATCACCGTCACAGTGGCGCCATCAGCCATGCATTTGGTGTCACTGTGGATGCAGCCTGCGCACTTACAGATGTGCATGCTTTGGAAAAGATGTGTATGTGAGCAGGAGCATCACCAGTCAGGGGGCCTCTACACGTGGACAAGCGCCATATGTACCTAGATGGGCAGAACTCTATGCATGCTTTTTAAAAATAATGGTTTCATTTTGCAAATTGCAGCCCAGAAAGAACAACAACAAAAAAGGAATCTCATGTTTCATTGTTACAGTGCACGATTGGAAAGAAGTGATAAGCGTTTAAATCAGATAAACAATAGGCAAAACAGCTATCTGATAAAGCCCCTCCGAAACCCAGTGTGGGTCTCTGGAGGTCATGAACTCTCAAGAAGTTATGAAAGTTAGGAACGGAAACCAAACCATGTCAAACTGATTAGATGCAGTTTAGTCCCTTGCTTTCCACCCGTATCACCCGCTGGATCTTTCCATGAGAGCAAGAGTCAAACACGCTTATACCAACTAGCATTAAAATAAACTCAGAGGACGTTTCCGGCCTCTGGCTGTTGTTGATCCGGCTGCAACCAAGAGGAACAATTAATAAGATATTTATGGCTGAGTTTGGGGCCGGTGAAAATAGAGAGAAGAGCTAAAGGGGCTGCTTTTGGGATGATCTGGTTAGCTATTTTAGAAACATGACCAAAGATTGAATCCCAAAAGCTAGAGATGTTGGGCAAAACCACTACATCTGGGGGCAGGAGCCTCAGTCTGAGCATCCATCCCTTCCAAGCACTCAGGATACATATGCATGGTGTTCCCTTCCCACTGATGCCACTGCATGAGCCCGTAATTGTGGGAACATCTATATGCTCCTGTATCCTTTCTAGATTGTGTCCTGGGTTGTGGCATCCAAAGTCTTGACAGGCTGGGCTCTAGTAGGTGACCTGCTTTGGTGAGCAGATATTGGGACACCACTGGAAGTCTGCAACTAGTTGCTTAGTTTAGCATTGTATTTTCACCAGCACCATGGATTTGCTATTTGGATTTTTCTCTCCCAGGCACCAGCATATTCGGGTTGCCTTGGACCTGCACATGAACTTCCTCCACTGTGTACAGCCACACAGGTGGTTAGTGTGTTCATCTTTTTGACAGTGGATGGGAGGAACTAATCTCAGGCATTCTCTCCATCCCCACTCGTCTCCATCAGGGGATCAGCATTGCCAGAAGTGGTGGGGCTGGCCATTGGGACTGATCTGTACATATGCAGATCTTCCATAGAATAGAGGTTGTCGTGGTTGGTTTCTAAAAACAGAACATTAAACATACAACTCCAGAGGGGTCTCCTGAACTGAATGGAAATGTAGTACTTTCAAGTTAAGCTTAGCTCTTACGGACAAGCAGTTGCAAACTCAGTAACACCAGACAATTCTCATAAGTACACAGTATTTAATTGGAATGCAAGGCAACCTAGCACCATGAAATGCTGCAAGACCGGTATTCTTATAGGAGCATGTGATATAGGGATTAGGGCAGTTGGTAGGGGGGGACGCGACTAATCTTAGTCCAAAATAGAAAAGAAAAAAGCTGATATGTGTGAGATGGCTGTTTTTGCTCTCTCTTTTTGTGTTAGGTCTAGGTAACTCACGTTTTTCACCTTTGGCTATAACTTCATGAATTTAATACTTTCCATTTTCTGTGAAATGCTTGTATCAGGAGGTAGAACACAGGTGTGTCTCACAGTAAGTTGATCCCATCGTTTTAAAAAGAAGAGCAGTTCCACACCTGAGCTACACACGGAGTTCTGGGATGTTGAGGTAGAATCACAACAGGCATCGCCATCAAGGCAAAACCCTTATCAAGGCCTAACAAACTTATGCTGGCTCCTGCTCTGTAGCTTTTTCAGTGCCAACCGAATGCTTTTTCTCTTTTGGCTGGCGTTAATGTAATAGGATGTCCAGATTGAAGGATTGTAATATATATATTTAAAGGATTTTAGTATTAAATTGTATTTGTTTTATCTGTCTGTATTATTTGTCATGGCCAGCCCTGAGATCCTACCAGTTGCAGGGTAGATTATAACCCTTTTAAATAAATTAATTGAATAAAAACATTTCTTTTTAAAAAATCCTTCTACTGGCAGCAGAAACACCTACTTGACTAGGCAAAAGACTCTGAAAAACATCCCCCATCCTCAGTCAGTTTTTATCCTTTTGCTGAAACTGTTAGACGTCACATGGTGCTATTGTTTTTATACCATCAACAGCACCTGGCTTTTCAAATCCATCATTATGAGACTAGTATCCTGCTGCTTATACACCTGCCTTTTTTAAAAAAAAAAAAGTGACCTGCTTTAAGAACAATTATGGCTTGAAATATTGGATGAATACTTAGACATCTTTATCAAACAGCTTAAAAAGCAGCATCTGTTCTTTGCTTACTTTTTCCACATCTGTTGAAAGGTGGTGCGACTTTAGAGTGATATATTGAAACTGTTGCTTCCAGACCATTTACAGGAAGGCCTCTGGCAAACAGGAATGTCATAACAATGATATTGCGCCGTGGGTTCACCTTGACAACATACAATGGGCCTGAGGCAGACAATAGCATGTTCTTTGTGAAGTTTGCACAGCTTCCCACGAAGGTTCCACTTGGTCAGGCTTCGTAGCTGGTGATAAATTAATAACTGAAAATTTTACTCAACAGCCTATTATTCTTCCTACTAGATGCCTCTCATTTAAAAGTAAAGACGACCTACCAAGTGCTTCCTTTTTGTTTGGTTTAAAGGATGTGTCATTATATATATAATTTGCAAACACATGGTAAGACAGGTGACTAGTTGAAAGTAAACCTTGCCTGTATCATGAAAAATCCACCAGAAATAGTTTCATGCACTCGTCAAAGTCCTCCTTCCTCCTTATTTTCAGACATCGTGATATATCACTATATCGTGATGTTTAGCTGGTGATACATCACAATGTTGAAAACCAGATATCGCCCAGCCCTACATAGTAGTCACCACTGCAGACACACACACACACACACACACACGTGCTTAATTTGGATGAGAAAGTGGATTTCTGGCCAAGATGGTGCCTGAAAAGAGGCTGTTATTGGATGAGAAAATCCATCCTTTTCTTGGTACACCATTTGGATTATCCAGACACAAGATGCTAATGATTATAGTGAGGAGAACACACTGCCCTTCTTGAAGGAAGGGAATTTCAGGTTGCTGTGTTTGTAATTTGTTGTTAAATGTCAGTTGAGAAATGTGTGATTATAGTACTGCTGTGCTTTCTGAAATACCATCCTTTGGGGACTCTAGACTTCTCCCCCCTTCGTCTTGTTGTTTGGTAAGAAGAGTATATTATTCTGTTCAACTATTCACATGTCTAGCATTTTTCTACATTAAGGAAAAACGAGGCTGTCCTCATGTAGCTTTTCTGAATTATCCCTTTTAACAAATCACACTTTGTCAACAGGTTTAGCTTTTCATAGGAATGCCTTCTAACCAAAGAAAGGTTCTCTGGATTTTAGAAGGAGATTTTCTTTGTGAAAACTAAGAGGATTGTAAAACTCCCAAGGTTTGGCTAGGGACCAAATCAATTGACTCAACAAGACTCAACATGTTTTCTTCTTCCAAGTGTCTTCCTAAGTGCATTTATTTGACAATGGGCTTGTTTATATCGCCAGTGGTAACAGAACAAATGGACTACAATGGATGGGGCTGCATAGATCTATGCGGGAAGCTAACAATCATAGCATCAGAGGGGTTCTTTGGATTGACCCTCACAGGTCGAGAGCTACTATTTGCTACGAATGCCAGAGAAACTAGCTTTTTGTCTTGCTGTGGCAAATACACCAGTTATTGCCACATGAGGCTGCATTAGGCCATACATTTGAAGAACTATAATGCCACTTTAAACTGTCACAGTTTCCCCAAAGAATTTTGGGAGATGCAGTTCTTTTTAAGGATGCAAGAATCTCTTAGGAGACCCCTTGTCCCCTCAAAGAGGTACAATATCCAGAGTGGTTTAGAGCCAGTTAATCTCTCTTCACAGGGAACTATAGTTTTGTGAAGGAGTCTCCCAACAACTCTCAGTCAGTACCTTGTAACAAACTGCAACTCCCAGAATTCTTTGGAGGAGGCCGTGACTGTTTAAAGTGGTATCATAATGCTTTAAGTATTTGGTGACCTCCAGTGCAAATGAAAAAAATATATATAATAAGGTAAAGCCATATCGTTGTGATTTTACCACCTCAGAAAATAATGTGAGAATCAGGCCGCGTTTGTTTCTTTGGAGGAGGAATGGCCTGCATCACCACAGCAGCTTTTAGTTTCCTAGCATGTGAGAGCCAATGTGGTATGGTCCGTGTCAGACTTAGAAGTGGGAAGAGCCGAGTTCAGAAATATCCCTTCAGTCGTGAAGCACACAGGGTTCGTCTCTCTCAGGCATGCTCCCTAGCACCTCACAGAACTGTTGTTAGCACCAAAGTTTGCAGAAAGAGAAGGAAATAACTATATTGCTTTGTATGCAGCGCCATGGAAGATGATTCAGATGTAAATGCGGTGCTTTTTTCTGGGGGGTATGCTGAGGTATGCATACCCCTAAACATTTTCTGAATCTAACGGGAGAAGAAACTAAAAATTTAAATTTTTTTAGTTTTTTCTTTAGCGTGGTGAATCGTCAGTTCCATTGAACAGCACAGTGAATTGTCACTTCCATTGCTACCTCCAATGGCGGCCTCATTTCCTGCCACGGTGTTTCCTGAGTCTCAGATGGAAGCGAGCATTTAATGTGTGAAGTAGGAGTTGGAATCTAGCACGGTGATTGGTCAGTTTCATTGCTACCACCTCCAGTGGTGGCTTAATTTCCTTTTCCGGTGATTTTCTTGAGTCAAACTGAGAATACCCCTCAACATTTTTTTTAGAAAAAAACCCACTGTTTGTAAAGAGATAATATCTGTGGAGGTAGTAAAGGGTAGCATCAGTTGCTGTGTCTTAGGGCTGGTTCCTTTCCAGCAAGGCTTTCCCCCATATTGCCACGTAGTTAGGCCTGCTCCGTCTGTTATATTCCCTACATCAGCAGTGAGTAACCAATCTTTATCAAAAGAGTCGAGTGATGTGCTCTGTTAAATGGGTCTTTCTGTCTTTTCTTTTTTTGTAAATAGTTGCCTCTTGGGGAGGCAGAAGGGAAATCAGGTTCAGTACTGTGGCACAGGGTGGGGGATCAAAATCTCTCCCCTCCCCCCAGCTGCTATTTCTCACAGTGATTGTTTCATTAACATTAGCTATCCTGCTGTCCCCATATTTATATATTATCCTTATATCCTGCCTCAGTGAGGTATACATTTTTCTCCCCTTCCCACTTTATCCTTGCAACAATCCTGTGAGGTAGGTTGCATTGAGAGATAGCAACCGGCCCAAGGTCACCCAGTGAACTTTTTGGCTAACTGGGGATTGATTGTCCTGACTTTCTCCAACTGCTTTGGATCTGACCCTGCCTTGTCCTCCTCCCCCAAATCCTGCTTAGGTTCCCGCCCCAATTTCTCAACATATTTATGGGTTCAGAACGTATTCTGAATCTCTTGCATCAACTTATCCCTAGGCTTGCTCCTAGAGACGACCCATTCCCCACATTGTTGCAGCTTGTCTTCAAGGGGGAAATATATGTGCTGTTTCAGGTCTTTATAGGTCCTTCTAAAGCCTTTGTTGTTTTGCTATCATTGTGCATTAAAAGTTCCATGAAAATGCAGGCCAAGCATTACCTCTGGATAACAGCAATGAAGGCCAGTGCAGAAAAATAGCATTAAAATTATATTTTTATTGCTTAGGTTTCTGTTCCAATGAAAGGTAAAAACAATGCTACTTTCTGCTTTTGATTAACCAACCTTCTCAAATAGAAATCTGGGAGATTGATTTTCTCCCAGAGTTGCTTTGTTTGCTGTTCAGTTGCCTTCCTTAGTAAAATATGTACTTGGAATATGGAGCCAGCACTTTAAAATCCTCTCCTTCTGTCCCTGTCTCTCTTCTGATTTCATATATGAAATATGAAGTTGTATTTTCCACCCCCTCGGAGTTCTGCAAACACTGCTCTTTTTCCCTCCATTAAAAAATCAACTTTATGTTTTTGTTACTCTTCTCTTTTTTTAAAAAATAGGGCATAAATTATTGGCAAGGACAACGCTTTGTCATGGCAGACCTTCTCAGCCAGCAAAGCAGGTCTGCATGCGTTTTATCACCACCACTAGTTTATTAATCACCTTCTAAACCACCGTTTCCAGGCAATTTACACATAAGATAATTAAAAACAGTTAAAAGCACAAATGCAACAAAGACACTTAAAACAAGTAGACACCCACAATAAAGGTCCATTTATCCAGCTGGGGGACATAGCTGTCAACGTTTCCCTTTTTTAAAGGGAAATTCCCTTATTCTGAATAGGATTCCTCGCAAGAAAAGGGAAAAGTTGACAGCTATGCTGGGGAAGCTTGTCGGAACTCACGTCTGGAAAGTTCAAATAGTGGACACCTGTCGTATTTTGCAATAAATGAGACTAAGACAAATTAAAGCTCCAATGAACTTTTCTAAACACCTTACATCTTGCCCCAAAAGGCTTGCTTTATGTAGTAAATGAGTGACTCCAGTGACAGCTGCTCCAATTTCCTCTTTGAAGTACAAATTTACTAAATGCAGGGGGTTTTCTCTTTCACCTGGAGCATTCAAAATTAGGGCGCGCGCACACCCCCCCCCCCCAGAACTTGACACCCGAAGTAGCCCAGCCACTTCCATATTGTACTTCGTCCCCAGCCCCACAAGCTGTTCTTGGACTCCCATCAGCCCCAGTCATAGAATTGTAGAGTTAGAAGCATGGCCTGTTGCCAGGGATGATGGGAGCTGTAGTCCAGCAACATCTGGTTAGCCAGAATAGTAGTTCTGACTCGTGTAAAGCCGATTCCTATGTTCCTGTATGTATGCGTCCCACCTTACGTACAGTAATAGCTGCCACACAGCTCCATTCAGAGCAGCAGCAGTTGCCATATTGAATCTGAAGCGGCCTTGACGTACTGGTTGTGATATATAAATGAGACAGATTTATTGTTTGGGTAGTTGTGAAAACACATTATGTATTGAGTCAGGCAGCAAAATGTTTCCAAGGCTGTTCTCTTAGCTGGCATTCTTTGAAATTCTGTTCATATATTCTTATGCCACTTCTGTGCGGTGCAGCGTATATTGTAATCGACTCTCAGCTAAAACATGTCACCAGTATTTTTAGTAATCCACCCTCCCCACCCCTCCACAATCATCAGTTGAACAGAAAGGATGGAGCAAAATGCTGTTGACATAATACCCCAGATGAATGGGCAATAAACAGAAGTTGGATAAGTTGGATGGTGCCCTGTTATTTAAACTAGGGGTGGCAAACTGGAAGCCCAGTGGCTGCAACTAGCTCCCATCCTGACTTACCTGGCTCCTTCCCCAGTTTCCCTGTACCAAGTTGGGTGTGCAAGGCAGTGCTCATTAACCTCACAGATGCCCCTGCTGATATGCGTATGCTTCTAGGACCACATTCACACCATGCGCTTAAAGCACTATGGTACCACTTGAAACAGTCATGGCTTCCCCTAATGAATCCTGGAAATGGTAGTTTTATGTACTAAGCTTGGATCCTAGAACAATAGGCAAGTAGGATCCTAGAACACAACAGCTGATTGGCTGATTCTGCTTCTCTCCTGGAGCCTGATTGGTCTTTTCCTGTAAGCCAATCAGACGGGACTCATTGTGTAAATAATGTATATAAAAGCCTGAGGTTTGGGGGGGGGGGCAATTCAATCACTGTTTTACAAGTTGCAATAAAGAGCATGAAATCACTACAGGACTCCAAGTATATTTCAGGTAGTTTGCTAAGGGTGCTGAGAGCCAACAAGAGACCCCTATTCCCCCTCCCACAGCTACAATTTTCAGAGTGGTTTAACAATCCTCCCCTCTTCCCAGGGAACTATATATCAGATGCTGGGAATTACAAGTGAGGAAAGCGGTGTACTGTGCAGGATTTCTGTAGGCATCTGGTTGGCCAATGTGAGAACAGGATGCTGGACTAGATGTTCCTCTGTCTGTAATCTAAGATTTCCCCCACTTTTTGAGCACAACTCTTATTTCTTCATTCTGATTTCCTTGCAGTTTTTCTCTCATGGTTGCCTAACATTACTCACAATCTATAAGCTGTAGCCTTCTTGCTACAGTGATCTATTCAGCTTTTCATTTCTATTTTAATACTATGATTGACACGGCCCTTGGTATAGACTGGATTTTAATTCCTTGCCAGCCATAACTATGTGCAGTTCTTATTGCATAACTAGTTTTTTTAATGCTGCTTTTTTGCTATTCTTTTAAATAATGAAGCCATTAATTATTTTTTATTTTACTTTATTATTATTTTTATTTTTTAAAAAAGACACTTCCTATTGCAATTGGTTTTAAACCAGGGATGGATTATGAAAATGGAGCAAATGAAACCTATTGCTAGTAAAATACAGGAATTAGTGTTTAATTCAGTGAGGGGGAGCTTGCAGCCCTCCCAGTGTTGGACTCCAACTTCCATCAGCCCCAGTGAGCATGAAGAATGGTCAGGGTGATGGGCATTGTAGTCCAACAACATCTGGAGGGTCAAACATGTTTTCCTCACCTGTTTTAAACTGTTTTATTTCTGGCTTTTATTCTTATTTACAGTCGTACTTTGGAAATCAAACAGAATCCGTTCTGGAAGTCCATTCGACTTCCAGAACGTTTGACTTCCAAGGCAGGGCTTCCGATTGGCTGCAGGAGCTTCCTGCAGCCAATCAGAAGCCACAGAAGCCCCACTGGACGTTCAGCTTCCAAAAGAACGTTCGCAAACCGGAACACTCACTTATGGGTTTGCGGCGTTCAGAAGCCAAAGCGTTCGACTGCTAAGGCGTTAGTCAACCAAGGTACGACTGTATTCCTTTTATATATTGCTGTTTGTAGTGTGTGTGTGTGGCTGGGCTGGATGAATCCCTAGCCGGAATTAAGATTGCTGGAAGAAATATCAACAACCTCAGATATGCAGATGACACAACCTTGATGGCAGAAAGTGAGGAGGAATTAAAAAACCTTTTATTGAGGGTGAAAGAGGAGAGCACAAAATATGGTCTGAAGCTCAACATCAAAAAAACGAAGATCATGGCCACTGGTCCCATCACCTCCTGGCAAATAGAAGGGGAGGAAATGGAAGCAGTGAGAGATTTTACTTTCTTGGGTTCCATGATCACTGCAGATGGTGACAGCAGCCACGAAATTAAGAGACGCCTGCTTCTTGGGAGGAAAGCAATGGCAAACCTAGATAGCATTCTAAAAAGTAGAGACATCACCTTGCCAACAAAGGTCCGTATAGTAAAAGCCATGGTTTTCCCAGTAGTGATGTATGGAAGTGAGAGCTGGACCATAAAGAAAGCTGATCGCCGAAGAATTGACGCTTTTGAATTATGGTGCTGGAGGAGACTCTTGAGAGTCCCATGGACTGCAAGAAGATCAAACGCATCCATTCTTAAGGAAATCAGCCCTGAGTGCTCACTGGAAGGACAGATCGTGAAGCTGAGGCTCCAATACTTTGGCCACCTCATGAGAAGAGAAGACTCACTGGAAAAGACCCTGATGTTGGGAAAGATGGAGGGCACAAGGAGAAGGGGACGACAGAGGACGAGATGGTTAGACAGTGTTCTCGAAGCTACAAACATGAATCTGACCAAACTGCGGGTGGCAGTGGAAGACAGAAGTGCCTGGCGTGCTCTGGTCCATGGGGTCACGAAGAGTCGGACACGACTGAACGACTAAACAACAACAACAACAACAGTGTGTGTGTGTGTTTTACTATTTTTGTAAACTGCCTTGAGGTATTTGAAGAAAAAGTGGGGTATTAATAATTTAAATAAGTACTTTTAAGCATCCCATTAAACTAATCTGTTTGATCTGATATCAGCCTGATAAAGTGCTGAGATATCTGAGGCTGGATACTGGAAGCTCCTATAGAAAGGGAAGCTCTGAGCAATGGGATAAAGCTGACTACAGTATTAGCAGCCTTCATTACTAGCCACCCCAATGCTCAGCATTTCTCTTTCACAGGTTTCCCCTATTGTTTTGTAAACAGAGCTTCTGCATTGCCCTGATTCAGCTAGCTAGATATCATTGAGTGCTAGATATCATTGCCTCTTTATGTGCTGCCATAGGAAAAGTTCCATTTAAACTCTGGGGAATCATTGTACTTGTGCTCTGAACAACATCCGCACAAGTATGTGTGGCTGGGGAAACTCAGCCAGATGGGCGGGGTATAAGTAATAAATTATTATTAATAATATTATAGCCACAACACATGGGAAGCTTCCATGGAAGAGCTGATCTTATATTTGGTGAAGGAGGCTGGCGAAATTGGCATATGTTGAGGGTGTCAAGTATGAAGCAGGGAAACAAATGAATCTGTGCCTTAAATAACAACATTTAAGTGCCTCCCTGTCTTCCAGGGTTCAGATACCATATGTCAGCTGAAGAACGAACCCACCTGTTCGTTATTTATAGATGATGCAGCAGAATCATTGGTGCTGTTTGGGAGGGAAACAGAGGGCTGAAGATAAGGAGGAATGAGCGCAATCTCAGATTAGCGCTATCACACTTTCAAGGCGTTCCTCTTCACTTAAGAGGAGGGACTGATGCCCTCCACGCTCAGAGTGGAATGCAGCTCCGGAGAACCCTGGAACCCTGGTTGTACAGGAACATGCATGGATGAAGGCGATATATAAAATTGTTAACAAGTTTAGTGGCAGTAGAATGGTTTGAGTGCTATTGAACAAGTAGTTGTTACTGGATGATTTGTGTGAACAAATTGCAAGGCATGTGTTAGCAGGGTGAGTGTTGTTGTGCATGTTTGTTCTTTAAACTACTTGGAGACTGTCTCATTAAGCTGTGTGCGACTGTGTTAAATGATAAATAAACAAATATTCATTGCAAATGTATTTGCATTGTTTTGATGCCATTTTATTCCATTGGCACCGTCTTCTCAGTGTATTCTTTTCCTTCCTCTTCTTTACTCTTACCGTGCTTTAATCTGTGTCCCATGCATTCCCACCCACAATGATGCTGCAGCATGACAATACCATGGGTGTCTTTGGAGAATAAACTATTTGCTCCTTTAAAAACAAGTTACTGGCAATACAACGTCAATACAATTTATTAAGAGGTGGAAGGGGAGAACTTGACACAGATGTGCTGTTTTCAGCAGCATAACCTGAAGCTAAAATAATCTCATAGAGTTCGATCCAGGGCCAATTCTACTCAGAGGAGGTCCATTATCATTAAAAGGCATGGTGAACTTGGGTCCATTTTCAGCTTTCAGCTTCTGCTGAGATTCCTGCATTGCAGGGGGTTCAACTGGGGTTGAAGACACTTGGGGTGCCTTCCAACTTTACAATTCTATGATTCTGATTAATTTCAGTGAGTTTACTCCGAGTAGGACTTAACGGCATGCAACCCATAGAGAACTGTCCATGGTACTGAGGTTTTCTTGTAAATCAAGAATAGATTTTCAGAGCATTCGGATCACATTAAAAAACCTTGCTGGTTCTGATAATCAGGACTCCAGAATTTGTGGAAACCAGCAGAGTTTTGATATATGGAATACGATGCTCGCTGCAGTTAACTGAACGAATTTGTTGGCTGTGTGTTACAGTAATCATATTGGGTTTATTATTATTTTTTTACTTTGCTAGACATCTCAATTTATAAAGGCTGAAGTTCACATATTGATTTGAAAGGACTGACTCGATTCCCCCCCCCCCCCGCGCTGGTTTAATTTAATGTCAGTTCACTTGGTGCGGGTTTCCCCCTGTGTCCTTCTAAACGAAGTCTTCATTTATTTCCTTTTTTGTTTCTGAAAACTTACAGCACAGCCAAGTACAGCGTGGTGACATTTCTACCTCGATTCTTGTATGAGCAGATCAGAAAAGCGGCTAATGCTTTCTTCCTCTTCATTGCCTTACTGCAGGTAGGCCTCTGTTGCGAAATTAAACGGACCACATTTGTTACTCGGTTTAATATAATTACAAGTGAATGTTCTGGGCATATCTTTCCTATAGCAATGATGAAACCCCCGAACTGTGGACCTCACCATTGCATGACACAGTGATCATGCTCCATAGAATCAATGGGAGTGATTAACAGCAAATGCTTCCAGGCTGTTGTTCTGTGCTAAGGGCTTCCAACATCATGCCTTTCCTGATGTTTGTGGACTACAACTCCCATAACCCTTGGCCATACTGGCCGGGTCTGATGGGAGTTGCAGTTCATCAACATATGGAGGCTAACATGTTGTCTACCTCCATATGTAAGAGTATCAGAACAGAGCTGGGACCGAGGGTAGCATTAACTAAACCTAGACCTGGAGGATGTGTTCTCCAGCTTAGGGTCTCTGAGGCTCAGGCTAGAGTAAAACAGGCCTATTGACCACACAAAGGGAGAAAGCCAACCTGTATTTGAAATGATCCTGGGATGCTTCAGTCAGGAGCCTTTGTATTGTTTGCCAATTGAAAGGGGTCAGTGTTACACACCCCTTGTGTCCCTTAGCAGAGCTCTGAGACCTGAGCCCATGCAGTCCAATGCAGCTTGCTAGGTTAGGCCCTAGTTTCAGAGGCTAGTGACGCATTGCACCACATTTATGTTGTAGAGCCCTAACACTGGTTTTTAGAAACAAAACGTTCAAGACAAGGGAATTTATACTGGAGAAGCACCAAGGGGGAGGAGATGCTTCACCCTTGCATTGCCCAGTCGTTCTCTACTCTAAATCACCCCACCAAACAATATTTCCTTCTGTATTTGGAATCCCATGGAAGAAAAGCGGTAGAGAAAAGGTCACAATTTGGAGTAGAGAAGCAGCAGGTAAAGAATAGATTTAAGTTACCCTCACCGCTCACCTTTCAACTACAAGTTCTTCCCTCCAGAGGTTGCTTTTCATTTAGCAAATGGCATCAGGAATTTTGGCTTTTTTCTCTCAGTACTTTCACAGTAGGAGAAAACATTGGTCATAGCCATAACATAATTTTTTTTCCCTTTTCAGCAAATTCCAGATGTCTCACCAACTGGAAGATATACCACCTTGGTGCCACTGCTATTTATTCTCACGGTTGCTGGCATCAAGGAGATTATTGAAGACTATGTGAGTATACATTGGGCATTTGGGTGAAATAGGCTAACCATCTATTGTTGGAGGGGAAGCGCCGTAGCTCAGTGGCAGAGCATCTGCTTTGCATGCAGAAGGTCCCAGGTTCAATTCCTGGCATTTCCAGGCAAGGAGAGACTCCTGTTTGAAATACTGGAGAGCCACTGCCAGTCAGTGCAGGCAGCACTGAGCCAGATGGGCCAATGGGTTGACGTAGTATAAGGCACTTCTGTCTTTTCTAACCAATGTTCCTCCGATCCTTTGAAACTTAGATGTGGTCATGCAAGAGACATTTGTGTGTATGGGGCAGGAGCCTATAGAGACACCCGTGGACACCTTGCATTCAAAGGACACCAATTGTGCATTGGGATGTATTAGTTATTTATGCACAGTATTTTTTGCTCTATAAGACTCACTTTTCCCCTCCTAAAAAGTAAGGGGAGATGTGTGTGCGTCTTATGGAGCAAATGCAGGCTGCGCAGCTATCACAGAAGCCCGAGAAGCAAGAGGGATTGCTGCTTTCACTGCGCAGTGATCCCTCTTGCTGTTCTGACTTCTGAGATTCAGAATATTTTTTTTCTTGTTTTCCTCCTCCAAAAACTAGGTGCGTCTTGTGGTCTGGTGCGTCTTATAGAGCGAAAAATACGGTAGTTTCCTGATACTTAATTCCACCCTGCCATTGCAGCCAGAATCATTACAGAACCATACAAGAAGAACAAATGTGCTAAGAGCAGAGCAGGAAATCAGGCCTTTGACTCTCTCTCTCAACTCATCTACCTAGAAGTGGCCATTCCATCAGACTGTAAGAGGATACTGGATTAGATGAGCACCCCCCTCTGATTCATGAGGGTTCTTCTGTTGTTACAAAGATTAATTTTATATTCTGAGATAAGCCCCACTGAGTTCAGTGGGACTTACTGATAGGTGAGTCCATGAGGGTCTGTAGTCTTAATGGGCAGCACTGCTCGGTTATATGAACTCTGTCATATGACCTGCCTCATTACCAAAGTTCTCACAGCACATCTGAAATACAACAATGGGAGGGATTCAACATAGCTCTGAAGGACTTGTGCATTTGGGGAAGGAAGTCCACTCACACAACAAGACTTTTCCACCCTCTCGTCCCCTGCTGCTTACCCCTTAAACGTGATTTGGGGTTTCCCCCAACCCTCCAGAGCAAATGCAAGGGGGGACAGTCTTGCTGCTTTTTTTGGACCTTGTTCCATGCACAAAACAACTTAGTTAAACCCTGCCCTATGGGTTGCTCTGGAGATGCAAAGGCGTGCACACATTTCCCATCAGCTTTTAGATGTTCCAGTTGCCGCTATGCTTCTGAGTCTTTTGGCCACAGCAGGTCCCCCGGGGTACGACCTTGCCCCAGAAATCGGTGCTAGAGCTGCCAGTTCTTAGTCCCTACCTGAGCAATTTTTCATCATTTGCACTTATTGCTGTGGCCAGTGACCAAGCCTGATGCGTGGTGCCCAGATAATGGTTTGCAGGGACATGATGGAGGGCTGAAAAATAGCTCTCGCTTTGTATGTAGAAAGTTCCAGGTTCAATCCTGGTGCCTCCAGTTAAAAATAGATCAGGTTGCAATTGATGAGAAGGGCCTTTGCCTGAGACCCTGGAGAGCTTTTGTCAGTCTGAACAGACGAGGCTTTGCTAGGTGGACAGCCTTAACCAACCTGGTATTCTCCAGAAGCTTTGGACTACAACTTCCATCATCTGATTCCATTGAGTATGTTGGCTGGGGCTGATGGGTGTTGTAGTTTCTTCTTCTTTGGTGATCACTTGTAGCTGAGTATGATTGTCTTCCATAAATATGGTTTTAACAGTGAGTCCGTAAGTGACTGTGGAGGCCAATTCTGGATCTACACGTTCTTCCACAGTGGGGACATAGGGTTCCGGGTGGGAGTTGATCATGGTGTGGATTTGCCAAGCTAGCCTTCCTCTTAGCACGTTTCTCCCTTGCGTCCTGAGTTTGAGCATGTTCAAAGCCCATGACACCTTTGGTAAAGGCTGTTCTCCAACGGGAGCGCTCGCAGGCCAGTGTTTCCCAGTTGTCAGTGATTATACTACATTTTTTTAGATTTGTCTTGAGACAGTCTTTAAACCTCTTTTGTTGACCACCAGAATTATGCTGGTTGTAGTTTAAAGCATCTAGAGGCTCTGGGTTAGAGAAGCCTTGTCAGACCTTTGATAAGGCAGCCTCTTTTGTTCCTGACGTGATGCAGTCGTAGTGCTAAAATTTAGCAGACCCGGCCCTGTAAGTTGCCTGGAGAGAGGTCACCTCCTGGGAACCACAATTCAGCTAATTTCTTTGGAGGAAAAAAATGGATAGAAAAGTGCAGCAAACAAAACTAATTACTTCATCACAGACATCCATCAAAGAGAATTAAAACTGTAGCTGTAACAGAGCCTTCCTCAACAAGAGGTTTCTGAGCCACTGTGCAGGCAGAAACTCCCCATGTGTGTCTCTTTGGATCCTAGCCAAATTCATTTGGCATTTCTTTGCAGACAAAACATTTCAGCTTTACCTTGAGACAGACCTTTAAAGCCCCGTTCCTATTGAACACTGATGAAGTTATGCCACCGAAATAATCCGTCCTTTCAGAAGTTTCTGCCCAGGGCTCCACGGTGTCTGCACAGCCTTGGAATTACTGGCACAAAGTTGCATTTTTATTTTATTTTATCTAAAATGTATAGGTGAAGCAATATACCATGTGTTGGACATGGCTCAAAGCCGCTCCCTTGGTTGGTAGAAGGTAGAAGAGCTAAATTTGGAAATGTTTGCCTGCTAGACGCAGGCCAGGAATGGTCCATAATGGGAGAGTGGATTTGGATTGTGGTTTGTTGTGGTTATTGGGTGGCCTTCAGCAGTCTGCCTTATCTTCGCCTCGGTTCCCATCTGTAAAATAGTAACATTATTGACCTAAATCATAGGGCTCTTGTGTGGCTAAATGGAATAAGGATTGAAAAATACTATGCACTCTAAGAGGGCTATTGAGAGTGTTGGGTGAAAATTACTGTAATTTGTTATTTTCCAGCGCTGTCATGCTTTACAGTTCTTGGTTTGCACTATAGCCTGTGGGGGATGTTGAAGTGAAGGCTGTTTACATTTGCAGGAACATAGGAAGCTGCTTTATACTGTGTTAGACCATTTGTCCATATAGTTCAGTATCTTCTACACAGACTGGCAGTGGCTCTTCAGGATTTCACACAGGGTTCTCTGGTGGTGCCAAGATTTGAACATGGAACCTTCTGCATGCAAAGCATTGGATGCCCTGCCTCTGAGCTATGGCCCCTTCTAGCTACAGTGGTATCTCGGGTTAAGTACTTAATTCGTTCTGAAGGTCCGTTCTTAAGCTGAAACTGTTCTTAACCTGAAGCACCACTTTAGCTAATGGGGCCTCCTGCTGCTGCCGTGCGATTTCTGTTCTCATCTTGAAGCAAAGTTCTTAACCCGAGGTACTATTTCTGGGTTAGCGGTGTATGTAACCTGAAGCGTCTGTAACCCGAGGTACCACTGTACTTGAAACCAAAGGTGCGAACTCTTCCTAGTTGCCTCCACAAACCAGTGACTCCCTCCCCAATCCTCATTCCATTCTCTATATTGTGGGGATAATGATACTAACTTGTCTTGCAAGGTGTTGTAAGACTTATCAGGATAATATGAAGCAGGTGGAGCTCTTAGCAAAAGCACCTTGCAAGTACAAAGATTCATTGTGTGCGCATTGGCTGGTCAGCCCATTAGAGAGTTGAAAGGCCTTGATACATTTTGGAACTTGATGCAAACGGTACAGTTCTGTGTTTTGCACACTAAGGGAAATGTCAAGTGTAATAGAAGTGGTCTTGTCTCTCGGTTCCTCTGCTTTGCTTTAGCCTTTTGGGTGCACAGATCACTTTTCTCAGTGTTTCTCCAACTAAATGTTTGTACTTTGACTTCCCAATAGAAAAGACACAAGGCTGACAGTACGGTGAACAAAAAGAAAACAGTGGGTAAGGTCTTCTTTTAATTTTAAATAAAGTACACACAGGGGGGAAAGTCACAACCTGATTGTCTTATTTGTTATTTCATTTATTTCACAAAGTTTATATGCTGCTTGGTTGTAAAAATACAAGCCCTCAAAGCGATTCACGAAAAGGATAAAATGAAACTATCAGTCAAAGACAGTTAAAACAAACGATTGAAAACAGTAAAAAACAACAATCGGCAATGGGGGGGAAATCAAACACATGTCAGCATTTTGCATGTCAGGATAAACTTGTCTATTTTTAGCAGGCACTAAAAAGAGTATAGTGAAGATGCCCATCTGATTGCAATAGGCAGGGAGCTGCAAGGTGTAGGTGCTGCCATACTAAAAGATGGATTTCATACAAATGCGGAACTAATATATATGATTATGGTTTATTTCACTCTCAATAAACCATGATCTGTAGCAAAGGTTTGTTTTGGGCTCACTGATCATGATTTACTTGAACTTTTGGAGGCAGCACTAAGCTAAGGATCATGGTTCCTTCCTTCCATATGTTAGCAGGGAATGGAAAAGTTGTCCAGATAAAAGCATTTATAGGAAGCCAGCAGCTATGGTTTACTGTGACGTGCAAAGTGGGTCAAGGATTACTTTTGGTTTCAATAATTTGTGATTTATGACTAAATTCTAATATAACCTGCACAAGAAAGAATTGGGAGAAAGTATATAATTGTTTGGGACGCGGGTGGCGCTGTGGGTAAAAGCCTCAGCGCCTAGGGCTTGCCGATTGAAAGGTCGGCGGTTCAAATCCCCGCGGCGGGGTGCGCTCCCGTTGCTCGGTCCCAGCGCCTGCCAACCTAGCAGTTCGAAAGCACCTCCGGGTGCAAGTAGATAAATAGGGACCGCTTACTGGCGGGAAGGTAGACGGTGTTTCCGTGTGCGGCTCTGGCTCGCCAGAGCAGCGATGTCACGCTGGCCACGTGACCCAGAAGTGTCTCCGGACAGCGCTGGCCCCCGGCCTCTTGAGTGACATGGGTGCACAACCCTAGAGTCTGTCAAGACTGGCCCGTACGGGCAGGGGTACCTTTACCTTTATATACAGTGGGGCCTCGCAAGACGAAAAGAATCCGTTCCGTGAGTCGCTTCGTCTAGCGGTTTTTTCGTCTTGCGAAGCAAGCCCATTAGCGGATTAGCGCTATTAGCGGTTTAGCGGCTATTAGCAGCTATTAAAGGCTTAAGGGATTAGCGGATTAGCTATTAAAAGGCTATTAGCAGCTTAGTGCCTTAGAAAAAGGGGGTGGGGAGCGGAAACCCCCCCCCCAGGAATCGCAAGACATTTTCGTCTTGCGAAGCAAGCCCATAGAGAAATTCGTCCTGCGAAGCACCTCCAAAACGGAAAACCCTTTCGTCTAGCGGGTTTTCCGTCTTGCGAGGCATTCGTCTTGCGGGGCACCACTGTAATTGTTTAGATGCCACGTGTTGGTAATTAGTCATGATTGGAAGTTTTGCCTTTTGCCTAATTATTATAAGTAGTACCTGATTACACTGCGCCAAGGGGGCACGAAACGACACTGCATTATTGTCATCATCAATCCTGCAAGAACGTGCCTTATCCCGCTTTAATTACTGTATTCATTATTTCTCTTTGTGTTCCTGTTCCTTTGTCTTATTTGTTGTATTGTCGTGGGCAATGGCAGATTCAAATCTAAATAAATGAAAATGAGAAATGCTTTATTTCGACTGAGTGATTAATGCCGTGTTCTGCATTATTTCACACAGCCCCATTGTCTCTAATTACACAAAGGTAGAAATAGGCATCAATTGGGTTGGAGCAATCAGTGACAATGCAGTCACCGCACTTGTCTCAAGCTCCACCATGGTGTATAATTGCATAGAATAGTATATTGTATATGATGAGCTGCCTGAGTATATTTAGATCCATTCCCTTAAGTGATTTTAGCAGTGGCAATCCATATCTGAGAGAGAAATAATTACACTGGTTTATACAATTACTTGCAAGCTCCCGTTTTTAAATTAAAATGCTCAGTATTGACTTTTGGCTGAGGTTTTGGCAGAACATCAGGTTTTCTTTCTTTGATCTAAAGCATACTTTATGGGTCAAAATTCAGTGCCCATTCCCCCCCCCCCCATTTTAATGTTGTAGATTTATCTGAAATAATGACAGGTTATCTTGAGCTGGTTATGAGAACAAGCCTCCTCCAGTTCTGGGCCTGTGATTTCCTCTTCTTCCTCCTCTGGTGCAGCTTGGATCTGGAATTCAGAAACTTTCCCCTGTACTCTTTTATGAACTATAGCTTTCTGGGTCTGGTATACACATAAAACTAAACCATGGCTCAGTGTTATGTGTGAACCTACCCTGGCCACCTATGTATGGTTTGTGAACTATTGTGAAAGGTTACTCACTAACCAAAGTTTTTAGTTGGTTTGTCAACCTTAGCTAACGTTAATCTTGGTTTAGTGTTACATATCGACTGGGCCTCCTCCTTAACTATGGCTAAGGAGTTGTCATTACCCAAAAGCTACAGAGTCACTAGTGAAGAACAGCAAAATATTCAAGCCACTCTCAAGACTCAGCTCCTCTTGCTGGTGCATTAAACTGTTTTGTGATGTAATTGTGAGGTTTAAGTGATTGTGTGATGCCCCAGCTTTAACTAAGTTATATAGATGATTGCCCACATTAACCATGGATAGCCTTAGTCATGGTTTAGCATGTGCAAACAAGGCCAGACTGTGGTTCATTTTAACGTTGGTTAGTGGGAAGAAGCCAGCTTCAACCCATAGTTTGTGAAGCTGACTTATTTTTCGCTGGGTGTTTGGAGGACATACTAACTGTAGTTAATTCTAAACTGGAAGTTTCCAATGTGCTCTTCACAGTCACAATGGCAAAAACATGGGGAGTGTGCAGGGGAAGGGATAAGCTAGGCTTATTCTCATAATGCTAAACCATACAAATGTGGCCACTTAGAACTTCACATTAATGGAGGAATTTGGGGTTGTTTCAGCAACTGCTAGAACAAATCTGGTCCCTGGGGGAGTTCTGCTTGACCCCCAATTGCCAACCCGATGAAAAAAGAAAGCTGTAGCATTAAAACTTGCTTGTAGAGCATGTTGGGGAGATGGCAGGGTCCTCCGAGCCTCCCCACTCTACTTTCTTTTTAGAGTGATCAATGACTCATAGACCGATCAGTGATAGGGAACACATTAATATGTGATAATTTCTTTTTAAGAGAAAAAGATGCAGTTTTCTTTTTTTTCCTTGTTCTTCCAGTTTTAAGAAATGGGATGTGGCAGAATATTATGTGGAAAGAGGTAAGAACTACATTTAAGATGTTTTGTGAATTAGATACTCATAATTTTGATCTGCGCTGGGGTTCTAAGAATGGGAGCTCAAGGTTCTTAGTTCATATATCTTCACAGAGCTATTCTTAGTGTTTCTCAGGTCATATGTGCTCTCCCATTTTAAATTCCAAGCAAGGAATGATTACTAATTGTGTAATATAAATGCATGTCTGCTTGCTTGATATAGATGTGTCACTCATTGTTTATGGAAGCAGAGAGGAGATGGACCACACTTAGAAAGGAGCCCTGGTAAAAGAAGTTCAGAGTTCTATGTGGTTTATTTTCCAAGTGGTGGGTCCATATGCAGCCAAAATGGCGCCATCCATACATGGAAAAGAAACATGGCATCACCATGATTGGGGGAACACTAAGCTTTCTAGAAGTATAGACAGAAAACCCACAACTAAAACACCTCATTGAGTGCTGGAGCATGCTCAGTGTGACCATGTTGGTTAACTATTGGAGTAGAAAAATACAGGTGTGTATTTCTGGATTCAGATTGTGTCTGTTGATTTGCTTGTGGGTGAATCAAGGCTAGATCTCCAAATTCAGCCCAAAATTGGGTCAGGGGTGGGGTGGGGGGTGGAGCTTGCACAGCCCTAGTTAATAATGCCCGTCTTAAATCCTTTGGGGGGGGGGGAGAGCCAATAGGGCAGATCATGAAATTAAATATGTAAGACAGCATTTGCACAGCATTAATACATTAGTAAAAATCCTGAAAGCCAGGAAGGATAATAGGGTACAATGTTGTCATTCAGCTCCTTGCCAATTTGAATACATCATATTTTATTCTAGAGTGCAGACTGCTTAAAATGGGCAGATGAAGAAGGGGCACATTTCATTTCACTCAGAACATATATCGCCCTTCCATTGGTACGACGTAGCTGCCACATTATGTAAACTAGGAACAAATTTGCAAATGAAAGTGAGAAGGAAACAAAACCCAAGCTGCTTTAATATGCTTCACCCTGAAAAGAGGAATATGTTTTAAAACATCAAAGGAAGCAAAACTTGGAACACCTTTGTTGGGTAAAGTGAAATGGAATAAAAGGATGAAAACCTTTAGCTTAGTGCAATAGGACCATTCACTCAGGTTACATACAACCCTTCATGCGGTTATGCTGCTTATAGGCCATTGAAGTCCACTGGATTTAGCCTGATAGACTGCTGGCAGAGGGATGCGGGTGGCGCTGTGGGTTAAACCACTGAATCTAGGACTTGCCGATCAGAAGGTTGGCGGTTCGAATCCCCGCGACGGGGTGAGCTCCTGTTGCTTGGTCCCTGCTCCTGCCAACCTAGCAGTTCGAAAGCATGACAGTGCAAGTAGATAAATAGGTACTGCTCCGGCGGGAAGGTAAACGGCGTTTCAGTGCATTGCTCTGGTTCTCCAGAAGCGGCTTAGTCATGCTGGCCACATGACCCGGAAGCTGTAGGCCGTCTCCCTCGGCCAGTAAAGCGAGATGAGCTCCGCAACCCCAGAGTCGGCCACGGCTGGACCTAATGGTCAGGGGTCCCTTTACCTTTTACCTACCGCTGGCAGATAAAACCAGGAAAAGAAAAGGGCAGAGTCAACCATGCAATTCTTTACTCCAGGTGTCCCTGTCTATTCCACGTCTGCTCTATTTTCTCCCCAGCTCCCTCTTTCTCTTTGAGTCCCTGGGTGCAGCCCTTTCCCCTCCTCTCTTTCAAGGACCTGCCTTCTGATGCCATTGCATCAATGCCCCCTTTTTGCCACTTCCACTCAGGAGGCATTGCTGGTTGCCAAAGACCCCAGACTCTGTCCCTGCAGCGAATGGGCTCCCCTCAAAACTGTGAATGCTCATTATAACACACTGTTGTTTCCCCTCTTCTCTTGGTATGGAGGATTGACTAACTAACAGTATGGATGGACTCTTGTCTTTCTCTCTGTTCGTTTTCTCTCTTTTCATGCTGCTGCACTCCTGCCCCTGGCTCAACAGGTGGCAGTGGGAGACTTTGTGAAGGTCACCAATGGGCAGCACCTCCCAGCAGACATGATCATTTTATCTACCAGGTCAGATATGCTGAGTGGCTGTGAAATGATGCTTCTGCTAAACTGAGGACTTTAAAGAAACAATCTTTGCACTTCAGATAATATGGGACTGCCTTCCTTTCTCCCTTCCCTGAATTGGTTACATGCAGGCACCTTCAGCTCATAGGCGCAGCGTCTGAATGTGCTCTAGAGCAGCACACTGGCTGCATTTGGGCAATCCTTTTAAGCTGACATGCGAATACACGAAAAACCCTCTTATTCCTTCCTCTGTGTGAGAGCTGCAATTCAACCAGGAAGCCTCTAATTAACCATAGTTTCCTGTTTACTGGGAAAACCTATGGTTACTAACTTTGGAACAAGTGAGCACATCAAACCATATTTTTGAAGTTTAATATTCTGCAGAATTGCATGCTCTCCCTCTCCCGTAGGTAAAGAGCAAGCAGCCAGTTTCCCGTGTTCCGTGAAAGATACTTTCTTCTTTTACATATTGGCACAGATACACGAGGCTCAATTCCTTGTGCCCTTACTATTACAAGTAATGTCTGAATGGAGAAACCAGGTGGGCTGAGAGGATGACACGGTTCCATCTCATTGCATCCGTTGGTCCTCAAGGCGGGGGGAATGAACCACATAATTTGTTTTGCTTCTGTGGTTTCTCCATACAGATGTTACTAGAACAGTGTTGTGCTGGAAGTGGGTTCTGCTACACTGCTACATAAATTGATGTTGCGTTATGGCAGAGTCTGGCCAATGTCCCTTAATGCTATTTGCACTGGACATTTCTGCAAAGGATTGCTTTTGGTAACATCACTTTTTCCCGTGGTGCACAGGATTTATTAATTTATTTAAATAGGCCTCAGTTCACCAGAGTCTGCATGTTCTGAAGGTGCTGTGTTTCCTGATTTTGTATAAAGCCTGCATTGCATTAATTTTTTTGCGCTGTTTGCACACTAAAAAATAAATAAAATCCTTATGATAGAGTTTCTTTTTTTAAACAAAACACCACAAATTCAGTTAACAGTTTTGGGGGAAATCACTGCTTGAATTATTGTGTGTTGAGCCAATGAGTGTACCTTTATTCTTTCTTATTCATTTTGCAGGCACCTTTCTTTTTAGAGGTTGCTTCTTAAGCATGGTGTGTATGATATGTAACATGTTGCTATACTTTTACAGTGAACCTCAGGCGATGTGCTATATTGAAACATCTAATCTCGATGGGGAGACTAACCTTAAAATACGGCAGGTAAAAAACAACAACACAAAACTTTTGATTTATTTTTTTTTAAATGTCGAGGAAATGACAACTAGGAATAGTAGAAATATTAGTTGGAATAAGAGGCTTGCTACTGCATGTCTGAATATTGGTTGTTCATTATAGCAGCCACGTAAATATGTCCTCATTGCTCAATTTAGCACCTGCAACACTATGAGAGGGGTATGGGAAAAAGCATTCTTGGGAGACTTCCTCTCCAGGGTTATAGTCACAGGCTTAGGAACAGGTGAAGTTGCCTGATACCAGGTCAGATGTGATATGTCTTGTCCAATATTGTTTACATCAGGACTGGGGGAATCTTTGGCCCTCCAGATGCCATTCCACTACAGCTCTCATCATCCTTGACCATGGACCATGCTTTTTGAGGCTGATGGGAGATGGAGGCAGACAATGGCTGGAGGGCCACAGGTCCTTTGTCTGGTCCACAGTGAACAGCAGTGGCTTTCCAAGCAGAGCTGTCGTCATCTGCTACCTCATCCTTTTAGCTGGAGAGAAACGGCAGGACCTTCTGCATGCTCTAATACTGTATTATGACTCCTCCAAAACTATGGCCTAGAATGTGTCACCCCTTCGGTAGTGGAGAAAATGTCATCCCATCAACTTTCAAGGGGGTTGTCAAGAATCAATTGGGGCAGGGGTTCATTATTTAAGATGAGGCAGCAGACGGTTTAGTCCTTTTTTATTATTTAAATGGGAAAGATGTTGTCTGAGCTGCATCCCAGCAGCATCCACATTTCCCACAGCTTGGCACAGTGAGAACGATACATCTAATCAGAGTAGAACCAGGAGAGTCTTAATGCAGTGTAAGGCAGGCAGCTTTACATGATAGGCCCTGATCCCAGGGTAGCTAACGTGCTCCCCCCAGATGTTGCTTGATTCTCATCAGCTCCAGCCAACGTGGCCAACAGTCGGGGCTCTTGGGAGTGTTGAAGTCCCAACAGTTTCTGGAGGGGCACCATGCAATGTAGTCCCACGCTAATTCACGAGAAGAGAAGAGTTTTGTTGATGACTGTGCCTGTGGACTGGTCCCTTGCAGGGTTTGACCCAGACTGCTGGCCTCCAGTCAAAAGAAGAAGTGATGAAAACGTCTGGGAAGATAGAGTGCGAAGGGCCCAACCGTCACTTGTACGACTTCACTGGAAACCTGCGTTTAGATGGCCAAAGGTATTCCTTGGATAGAAGAATAACTGTTGCCATGTTTAATGCACACCCCCCCACACACACCCCATGTGCCTAAGCTTTACTTTAGGATACTGGAAGTCTTCTCTCCCCCGTGCGTGGCTATGCACACTTGAAGGGAGCTGGGAAGAGGGGTTGGCTCTGTATGCATGAGGGAATAGGATCACAAGGGATTGTGGGTCTTTGCCCAGGTGTGCCTCTGGTAGGGATGGATGAACCTGTCCATTTTGTTTTCTCTCATTTTCTTGTTTTTCCAATATGAAATTCTGTTCTCCATATTTCCACATTAATTTGATTTTTAAAAATGTCCTCATGAAAATTCACCAGCATTTTAATGCAGGCTTCTTTTATTATACACATATTTGCATGAAAATTAGCCTAATACGTTCTTTTTTTAAAAAAAAATCCCCTAAGAAAACACATTTTTTGCATACTTTACCTAGTACACACATCGTTGTACACATTACTTGGTTGGGGAACTGCAATGCAAAATTCGGCCTGCACCTTTCTTATTTTATTTTAAATTTTAAGAACATCTTTGTGGTGCATCTTGTTTTTTGGAACATGTTGTTGTTTCTACCTCCAACCTTTTTCTCCTTCTTTATCCCCAGTCCAGTTCCGATTGGACCTGACCAGATCTTACTAAGAGGTGCACAGATAAGGAACACTCAGTGGGTTTTAGGAATTGTTGTCTACACAGGACACGATACGAAACTTATGCAGGTAAAGTTGACTTTCCATTACCAAAGAGTAGTTTGGCAGTTTTTCACCTTCGCTTATTTCTTTTATATCTATCTATCTATCTATCTATCTATCTATCTATCTATCAAGTTTATACTGGATTGTTTTTTTTTTAAAGTGGTTTACCAAAAAGATAAAACAGTGAATTTATCTACAAGAAGAATTAACAGCATTAATTTAAGACTTCCAAAAAGTTAAAATAACAATAAGCTTAAAAACATATTAAAGCTCCTATCAACTTTCTAAATATCTAGGTAGGGTTGTCTAAACAGAAATGTTTTTAGCAGGAGCCAAAAAAGAATACAGCGAAGGCACCTGCTTGACATCAGTAGGTAGGGAGTTCGAAAGTGCAAGTGCTGCCACACTAAAGGATTGAATTCTTACGAAGTGGGAGACTTCTAGGGAAGATACACATCACTCCTCTAGCACAGTGGTTCCCAAACTTCCTGCCCCACGTAGGCCACTTGAAAGTTGCTGAGGTTAATTATTTTTTTCTGTCTAGCTGTTTTAATGTGCCGTGCTAATTTTTAATTTTATTTTCCCAGCTTCTTTTATTTCTTATATATTGTGTTTTATTGCACTTGCAATTTGAATTCTTTGGAATCTGAATCACAATACAATAAGATCCAATATAAGCAGTGAAAAGAGCAATACAAATACAATTAAAGTACAGATGGATATTTAACATGGACCACTGAAATGAAGCTTGCAAAGATTTATTTCCTAATGGTAGCCTCACCTCACTTTCCCCAGGGGCGAGTTAAGACCTAACTACCCAAGGGAAGGAAGAAGTGAGAACGTTTGTTGATTCTTCACGCTGGGGCAGACTAAAATCACGGAACTGTAGTGTTGTAAGGGGACCCGGGGTCATCTAGTCCAACCCCCTGCATTTCAGGAATTTCAGTTAAAGAATGGCCACCAAGGAAAGATGACCATTGCCATCCTGTTACACTGCTGCTGCTGAAAGAATTACACTTGCTGCTAATCAGATGCCAGGATAAGTTTAAGGCTCTGGTGTACAAAGCCCTGTATAACCTGGGACTAAATAATAGTCTCGTCCCTTCTATACCCAACTGATCATTGCACTCTGCAGGAGAGGGACTTCTAGGTACAGTCTCCAGCATCTCCTTGTATTTCTGGGGAAATCCTGGCAAAGCAGTGGGGTTAGATGGTATATAACGTAGCTTCAGATGTTCCTCTGGCTCTTATATGATGAGCTCAGTGAATTGATTCCTCTTCTCTGGCTGTTCCTTTCCAGAATTCAACCAAAGCTCCCTTGAAGAGATCAAATGTGGAGAAAGTGACCAATATGCAGATTCTCATTTTGTTCTGCATCCTGCTCGTCATGGCTCTAGTGAGTTCCGTGGGTGCCTTACTATGGAACAGAACACATGGAGAAGTCATTTGGTACTTTGGCTCAAACAGTAAGCAAGATCAGCATTTATGTTTGTCTCTCTATGTGTGATCCTCTTATTCCAGAATAAAAAACACTGTCGCTTTAAGACAACAAGTAAGACCACATCTGCACCACACATTTGAAGCACCGTGATGCCGATTTAAACAGCCATGGCTTCCCCCAAAGTATCATGGGAACTGTAGTTTATTTAGGGTGCTGAGTGTTGTTAGAAAACCCCTATTCCCCTCACAGAGCTACAATTCCCAGAGTGGTTTAACAGTCAGTCCCTTTCCCCAGGAAACTCTGCGAGTTGTAGCTTTGAGAGGAATAGGGGTCTCTTAACAACGATTGGCACCCTTAACAAACTACACTTCCCAGGATTCTTTGGGGGGAGCCATGACGGTTTCAAGTTGCACCACAGTCTTTAAATGTATGGTTCGGATCTGGCCATGCACTGGTAAACTAAGGTACTCACCTTAACTTCCGTACAGTTTAACAATTAAATACGTTCTGTCTACAGACTCCCATATTGTGCTCACCTGCCCTCCCAGGCTTTTCCCTTGGTCTTTCAGCCTGAAAGAAGCAGCTGTGTCTTGGTGCCAACACCTGCCCTTATTGTCTCAGCTGCTTACAGAGATCATTTTGCAGTGTTATGTATACAAGGGCGGGTTGTGTTTTGCTTCCTCCTGGTCCTGTTTACCTCCCTTTAGCAGGTTTAGTTGGAACCGACATACAAAAGGCTGAGAAGACAATAGATGTTGCTGGACAGAAAAGGGGGAGGGAAAGGAAGGCATTTGTGTTTCAGGGCCAGTGATCCAGAAATTGTTTGGAGCCAGCATAGGGCACTGTTCCAGGTTTCAACAGGTGTAGATGGAGCAGAGAAGGAAGTGTCAGTGGTGGGGACAGGATTATTGGAAATTCACCGGAGTAAAACTGAAATCATTTAGCCTCGGATGCATTCCTGGTCACTTTGCAGAAGACCCCAGTGTATTTGTAATTTATGCATTCTCTTGTCAGCTATAGCTAAAGCCCACAGTTTTTTATAGTATAAGGAGAGGTTTAAATCTTTCAGATTTTTCAGTTGTTTGGCTCTATTGAAATCCTGGTTTGCAGCCATTTGGCACCCAGATCACAAGATCCTTAGAACTTGAAGCTTGTTCATTGCATGGGTTCAATAAAGAGAGTTGTGGTGATGCCATGATGTCAGTATTACAGCTGCTCTTGATGAAGCGTGGAATCTGCCTTCCCTAAAGGTGCACTTCTTTACTGGGATTTTGCCAATTCCCCTCCACTCCACTGCAGTGGCATTAAGGAGACTTAAGTGCAAATGTGTGCACACCAGCGGTTTGTGGACCTTACTGATTGCGTTTCAAAGTGGGTCGCGGGTTCTTAAAATGCATTCCTGCTGCTATCTCATGCTGCAGATGCTTACCAAAACAAAACAAAAAAAACCCACCACACCATAGCAATAAATGCATGCCTTTTAAATACTGCGAGCAATGCCGTTACTGGTGGCGATTGTCATTCTGAGTTGCCTTTCTCAGCTGTCATCTGTTGTTTCTGATGCTTTGCCCTTTGGGTGGCCGTGCCGAGAGAAAGCTCTTTGATCTCCTTGGAGGAGGGCATCAGATCTCACCAGTGACATGTAGGGCATTCCTTGCTGGGCTGGCTTTGATGGCGTGACTTCTTCGCGGAAGGCTCTTTCCATCCTAATGGCGCCTGGCTGCTCACCCCATCCCTCTGCCCTTTAAAAATAGGTCTGCTAGAATTAGAAGAAGACAAATAGTGGGAGGAGAAGGGTAAGCAGGATGGTACATTTCCTCTGCACAGGATCCTTAAGTGCAGGATGTGGCGTCTGATTGGCCACTGCGAGAACAGGATGCTGGACCAGATGGGCCATTGACCTGATCCAGCAGGCGCAATTTGTGCTCTTATATTAGATGTGATTAGATATTAGATTAGATTAGGGACGCGGGTGGCACTGTGGTTTAAACCACAGAGCCTAGGACTTGCTGATCAGAAGGTCGGCGGTTCAAATCCCCACGATGGGGTGAGCTCCCGTTGCTCGGTCCCTGCTCCTGCCAACCTAGCAGTTCAAAAGCATGTCGAAGTGCAAGTAGATAAATAGGTACCACTCTGGCGGGAAGGTAAACGGCGTTTGCGTGTGCTGCTCTGGTTCGCCAGAAGTGGCTTAGTCATGCTGGCCACATGACCCTGAAGCTGTACGCCGGCTCCCTCAGCCAATAAAGCGAGATGAGCGCCGCAACCCCAGAATTGTTCACGACTGGATGGTCAGGGGTCCCTTTACCTTTACCTTTATTAGATGTGTAGAAGAGGCAGTGATGAAGGGTGGAAGGATGAGTTCCCACCTCCATATTTGCCATGGGATGATAATGCAGAGGCAGCGTTTTCAGGGCAGAATTTGCAGGTGTGGGAAAGGTGTTTTTTGCCTTCTGGCTTATTTTCCCTACAACGCCATGCTCCTTTGCTTCCCCCCCAGCCCCTGGAAATAAGCCTTCTGAGTGAAAAAGAGGAGAATTGCTAAAGGAAGGGCCACAGCTCAGTGGTAGAACATCTGCTTTGCATGCAGGAGGTTCCAGGTTCAATCCCCAGCACCTCCAGGTATGACTGGGAGAGAATCCTGTCTGAAACCCTGGAGGTCTGCTGCCAGCCAGTTTAGACATTACAGAGCTAGATGGACCAGTCGTCTGACTCAGTATTAGGCAGTTTCCAATGTTCCTATAGGGACACGGGTGGTGCTGTGGGTTAAACCACAGAGCCTAGGACTTGCCGATCAGAAGGTCGGTGGTTTGAATCCCCGGGACGGGGTGAGCTCCCGTGGCTCGGTCCCTGCTCCTGCCACCTAGCAGTTCGAAAGCACGTCAAAGTGCAAGCAGATAAATAGGTACCACTCCGGCGGGAAGGTAAACGGCGTTTCTGTGCGCTGCTCCGGTTCGCCAGAAGTGGCTTAGTCATGCTGGCCACATGACCCGGAAGCTGTAGGCCGGCTCCCTCGGCCAATAAAGCGAGATGAGCGCCACAGCCCCAGAGTCGGTCACGACTGGACCTGATGGTCAGGAGTCCCTTTACCTTTACCTTTAATGTTCCTATGAAGGAAGAGTTAAGCTCCCCCTCCTTCCCATGCCAGTTTATCCATCGCACATCCTCATATTCTTCTGTGTTGCTGTTTACCAGGTAACACACATGTGGAAATAGAAGCATGCATTTACTTGGGTTACGGTACAGTTGCACCCTGTTATTGCCTTGCGGTACAGGTTGTCAATGTGTAGCCGCTGTTCTCTTCTGAGAAGCATTTGTGGAAAGCAGGGCTGTGTTTTGGGATGGGTTTGCACAGTGCTTTAAAAGGTGTCTGCCTCCTTGTATTTTATCAACATGTGCAAGGATGAATCTGAGGCCGCTCTGAATCAGAAGCAAACTGCCAGAGGCATTTTCCCTTTCTTAGCCGTCATCATGAGTTAGCTGGCTGTTTTGTGCAGTTGTTGTGAAGTTTGTCATGGCTGTAAAGAACAATTACTTGGCAGTAGAGGGAGGTTTGTTATCTCAGGATCTGAGGTTACAGCATGTATATAAAAAAAAAACCTTCAGAGGGCATTGTTAGCTCATATTATTAACTCCAGGACAATGCAAGCAGCCTCTGTCATGTTCTTTTTATATTATCAGAGCTGAAGGTGGGGGAGAGACCTTTTCCAAGCATTGATGGTAAAACAAGCCTCTTAAAATGGGCACCTGGTCCATGCATACAATGTAAAAAAAGGCCGCTTCGCTCAAGTTATCCTAACCTTTGCTTCCCTCCAGTGATTTACAGAAGCTGAATTTCTTACAATCTAAAGTTCAGAGGTGTTTGCATTTAGGAATTCTCTTTGACCGTCTTAAGAACCTTTGGCTCTATTGGGAACTGTACATCAGAACATAAATTCCATTTAACAAGAGCGTTTATATCAGCCTTCTGGACCTTTTCTCCAACTTTTTTCTCGTCTAGAAATCTCATGTTGATATGTGCTTCTATTTCACTATATGTGGATTATAAACATGGTGGCTTCAAAGCATTGTGATACTCAGAAACCCAGTATTCTGAAATTATGAGATTTGAGGCAAAAGCCTAGTCTGAGTCACACTTTGCTGTGATGGGATTCTGTATCAACACTACTACTGGGGTACCACATATTGTCTTAAAGCAAGGGTTTCACAATGCACCCGCAGAAGGTTTCTGTGGCACCCACAGATTTCCCACTCTCCACTGAAATAGTCTCGTAGCCAATGGAATAGGTTGTGGTGTGTACTTGACTGCAGTGTTTGTGTTTGGAACCCAAGGCTGTTTCTCCAGTTTGGAAATGCTTCCATGGGCCCCAAAAGTTTTACCCCTGCCTTAAAGCAAAACTTGATTATTTATTTTCATGTATTGAAAAATGCACACCTCACTTTTTGAGGAACTTACTATGACTTAATTTTGTTGGAGTAAGTTACCAGTGGTGAGTTAGTTTCAGAGACACTTCCCTCCCTGAGGCTAAGATTGGTCAGCAATAATTGGAGGCTGGAAGTGTCGTGTCTCATTCTCATGGAAAGATTGCCGCATGATATGTAGAAAGCGAGGGGCCAAACTACATCTAATCAATTTGACGCAGTGTGGTTTCCATTCCTAACTTTCGCAAATAACATCTCTTGAGAGTTCACAACCTCCAGCAACTCAAACTGGGTTTTGGAGGGGCTTTGTCGTTGATTTTAATGCTTATCACTTCTTTCCAGCCAAATACTGCAACAATGGCACATGAGAAATTGGTAGCAGTTTGTTTTGTTATTGTTCTTTATTGCACAATAAAGGTGTTTTTTTAAAAAAACAAAAAACGAAAACACAGCCCCACACATGTACCAATGCCTTCCTCCCTAGTGACACTCTCTCTCTCTCTCTCTCTCTCTCTCTGCTCTCCATGTTGGCTTGCAGAAACAATCCCAGGCAATTTTGGATACAACCTGCTCACCTTCATAATCTTGTACAACAACCTCATTCCCATCAGTCTGTTGGTGACTCTGGAAGTCGTGAAGTTTACTCAGGCTCTTTTTATAAACTGGGTAAGTACTTGGAATGTAAAAGCAGGGAAGCAAATGCTAAATAAATAAGAGTGACATTTATTTAAGCAAAGCTGTGCATGAATCTTCATCTCTTTTCTAGCCACAACTAGAACCTGGTTGGCAGCGGGCTGCATGGAAGACTTTCAAAACTTTCACTATGCAAAAGAAAACATCGCTTTTTCAATTGCCAGAAAAACTTTCCATATGCAAAATAAAAACAAATTTATTAAACTCAGGGACCCCTCTGTCTCTCCTGCTGTTCACAATTTATCAGAGGAGATTTTAATATGCAGAAATCACCCATTGTTGACATCTTCCTTGACTGTATTTTGTCTGTAACCCATATTTTGCATGGTGGTTCCTTAGACCAATGAACAGATTTTGTATGTATTTTTGGATTCAATTAGATTCTATTTCAAATCAAGAAGGTAGACCGAACCTTTAAAAACTGCACAGCTTTTAACCACAGATTTCAAAACTGCACTGGATTTTTGGATTCTTAGCATTCCTGAGTAATGGTGGGTATGAGACTGTTAGTAAAATAGAGCAGAACAGCAGTGAAACCTCAGCATAAAACATTGGTGAAGCAGATAAAAATAGAATATACTTCATGAAGAACACTTAAGATTCAAATGTTGATTGAGGCTGCAATCCTCTACCCACTCAGTTGGAAGTAGGCCCCTTTGAACGCACTGGAACTTACTTCTGTGTAGGCATCTATAGGCTTGCACTTTAAGCATCCTCACTTCTCCTTGCTTTCAGGACATAGATATGTATTACCATGAAACAGATACACCTGCAATGGCCAGGACTTCAAACCTTAATGAGGAACTCGGCCAGGTAAGAACGATAGAATGTGGTATGATGGCAGAGAACGATGTGAAAAACCAACTATTAGACTTGTGCAGTACTTTTCGTTCCATGCTTGCAATCTGTGAACAAGGCTTGAGAATTCACAATGATAAACTGCTAGATCGCTTCCTCAGCGATTGTAGGCAAGCCTTCTAAAAAGCATTGAAAATTACAGTGAGCACTTTCTTGCTGGGGACCATGTTTGTGTCATATCCATTGTAGCACATAGTACATCCTTAGTGGCACGAATGACCCTTTCTGTGCCCTTTTGAACAACTCTATAACTTATTATTTCCTGCAGTGGTGATTCTTTTAAGTTCAGGTGACAGAAGTAATACATTTGCATTATCATTCCTTTTATATACTGCCATTCTTCCAAATGATGTAGAATACAGCCATTGGGATTAGATGCCCTTATTTTAGGGTTACCAGACTTCCCCGTTTCACGGGGACAGTCCCCAGAAGTCCCTGGACAAATTCCATCCCCATAATGTCCCTGGATTTCATCTAATGTCCCCGGGAAATGCAGCAGTGGCAGCTTCAGCAGCCCGGAGCAGTTGACTCTGACTGGCTTCAGAAGCTGCTCGGAAGTCCCCATATGATGGTGGTGCAGGGGCAGTTTCCGGGCTGCGTCCACCTTCCCTGACCCCAGCAACTAAGCTGGTAACCTTACTTTATTTCTGTTTGACCATGTGAAGAAAGGTGGAGCATATCTGTTCTGATGGCCCACCTTGTATAATTTGCATTTCCTTTTTCATTGTACAGATAAACTAACTTCAATGCCTACCATTTGACTTCTAGGTAAAATACCTGTTTTCTGATAAAACGGGCACCTTAACATGCAATATTATGAACTTTAAGAAATGCAGCATTGCGGGAGTAACATATGGGTATGTACCATTTTATATAGATACATTGCAATAGCTTAATGAATCAGTTTTGTTGAAGTGGCAAATTCATAGTTCTGTATGGAAAACTGTTATACTTAAAAGGCAGAGAGAAGAGAACAAGAGTGAGCCACTAAAAAGGGGGGGAAAGTAGGGGATGCGGGTGGCACTGTGGTCTAAACCACCGAGCCTCTTGGGCTTGCAGATTATAAGGTCAGCAGTTCGAATCCTCACAATGAGGTGAGCTCCCATTGCTCACTCTCAGCTCCTGCCAACCTAGCAGTTCGAAAGCATACCAGTGCAAGTAGAGAAATAGGTATCCCTGCAGCAGGAAGGTAAACGATGTTTCCATGCGCTCTGGTTTCTGTCACGGTGTCCTATTGCTCCAGAAGCGTTTTGGTCATGCTAGGCACATAACCCAGAAAGTCGTCTGTGGACAAACGTCAGCTCCCTCGGCCTGAAAAGCAAGATGAGCTCACCTTTGACAGGACTTAACCATCCAGGGGTCCTTTACCTTTACCTTTTGGTTCCTTGGATGGATGTGTTTTAGCTTGAGATTTTCAGACCTAGGTCCCACTTGCCCTGATCCAGGTATGCACTATGATCCATCTTTTTCTTATGATCAGATCAGTCTTTCCCACCAATTTTGCATATTCCTTTCTTTCTTTTTAGTCACTTTCCGGAATTAGCAAGAGAATGTTCATCAGAAGACTTCAGGTAAAGCAGATATTGACTGACATTAGTTTGAGGGGCATGTGTCTCTTTTAGCTTTGTGGAATGGTTCAAGTGGGCAAACATTGAGCACGTTTTGCAGAGATTTGGCACTGGGTGGCTAATGGAGGTTAATTAATTAATTAATTGCTTGCAGATTTATAAACTGCTTCACAACCAAAAGTTACTGAAGCACTGTGCAATAAAATTAAAAAGTAAAAGATGAGAAACCCCCATAAACTTTTTTTTATTATAAAAAGAAATATAACAATTTCTACAATTGGAAGATTAATATTCCATAAAATGATTCAGGGAAAGCTTCAATAGCCGCCTAAATATCAAAACACTGGATGCTAATTTAATTTCATCTGGTGATTTAATTCCAGAATGCTGGAGCTGCAACACTAAAAGCCTGGTCTCTAGGGCATGAGGTCCCCCATCTGGGAAATAGAGTTTCTAGACAGGGATATATAACAGGCAGGCTATCCCCTCAAGCAACCTGGCTCCAGACTATTTAGTGCTTTAAATGCCAAAAGTAAAACCTTGAACTGTTTCTGATAGCATATTGGCAACCAGTGCGGCTCCCTTGGATGTTATGTGATGTAAACAGCCTAGCTGCAGCTTCTGGGTTAAGTCCAAGGGAAGCCACCCACACACCCGAGTGTGATTCAGTAATCCAATTCAAAGGCAAAGGTGAGAATGCTTTTGGAGGGGAGGCAGTAATAAGAATGGCAAGTGGGGAAATGGGTGAACTGCATTCTATTTGCAGAGGAGATAGAGCTGAAAGTGGATCTCCAGGTGGGTTAGTGTTGCTTTCCGGGAGGGAGAGGGTGAAGGGTGATGCGGTGGGGAAGTTAGACCCAGGCAAAAGCACCAGTGGAACCAATCCAGCATTGCATCAACCTCCCTGCCCCAAACCACCTTCCAGGAAGCTAATGTGCTGGGTCTGTCCCACCCAGTGAGACGCTTCTGGATTAAGGAAATACAATGCTGCAGAGAATACATAGCCTGCATGTTTGGGGAGAATATGTCCTCTTGCCTCCTAAGGAGTCGCTGTCCTGGTGGAAGGCAGATAAGAATGGTTCCATTGATGCCCGAGTTTGGTAATTGATGATGTTGTGAGTCCTGTGTGTTATTAATGGAAGCATATGTTTCAAGGAGGTAATATTTCATTCCTTTTATTTGACTTCTAGTCAACTTCCTCCTTCCACCAGCGAATCTTGCGAATTTGATGACCCGAGGCTGCTGCAAAATATTGAGAGCGATCACGTAAGCCCAGTTCTATAGTGTTGTTCCCCTGATAGTTCTGTCGTGCTTGTGTCCTTTGTCTTTGGGTGGAAGAGTCACTTAAGAAGCTCTGCTGCTCTGTAGTTACCACTCGGGAGTGCAGGGTAGGTGTGGGTGTCTTAGCTGCAGGTGTGAGAAACCAAAATTGGCAGAGTCACCCATCCCTGATTCAAAAGGCTCTCAAGAATTGGTTGTGATTCAGAAAGGGGCGTCAGCAGCAGGCACCTGCCATTGCAAGTTTTACACACCTGTTGAAAACTCTTCCATTCCATCGGGTTTATGTAAGCAATTAAGAATACATCTTTCCAAAATAGCTAGCTGATTTCCAATGTATGGTTTTCTGTATAATTGTTGTAAACCACTTTGATATTTTTTATATAAATATATAAATATTTTTATAAACAAATAGGAAAACACACTCAGACATTCATTCATTTTCAAAAAAACAACAAACCCTGCATGATAGTTTGGGGTTAAGGCTCACGTTTACACTTCCTTTCTGAGCCCTAAGAATATATTTAGACTTGATACTGACCAGCAAATAAATATTGCAGTATTTCAATATTATCTTTGCAATTCAGTTTGTTGTTTTTTGTCTGATAGATGCATACAAAAGTCCCCCTTTCCCAGCTTGAATTGGAAAGTGGGAAATATTGTTATCCACTCACCACCCATACACAGCAGGGCATTTGCTGTAGTAATCGGTTTGACATTTTGGTTTGGCAGCAGGCGGAGGAATAAATCCAGCACCGCTGCTGACACTACATGTCAAAGGAGAGACAAGGGCTCTGTGGAAGGGCTGACGTGATAAGAAGGCCCTCATTGTTGCTTTAGAACTGGGTGGGTGGAACCTATTGTAAGCTGTGAACATGGAAGGACAAAAGCGGACTGAATAATTGATTTCAATACAAGGAAATCATAGGATGCCCCTCTTAAGGCCGGCTGCACCGGGGAAGTTAAGATAGCTTGCTGTCTGCCGACAAAGCTTGAGTTGCAGGCATGTAGGTGATGTATTTGCTGTGTGAGCAATAAAGGCCTGCAACAACTCACCCAGAAACAAGAGGGGACTATTGACCTGATCTGGGAAGGCTGTTCTTTCTACCTTAGTGCAGCCTTCCGCAGCTGGGGCTCTCCAGATGTGTTGGACTACCTGGCTGGGGCTGATGGGAGTTGGTTCAAAGCATCTGGAGGGCTCTGGGTTGGGAAAGCCTGCCTTTTGTGGTTGAGCTCCAATAATCTGACTTGTATTTGATGGGGCTAACATAAGAAGAACCCTCTTGGATCAGACCAAAGGCCTAGCTAATATCCGGTTTAATTGTCTTGTATTTGATGAGGTTAACACAGGGAGAGCTCTGCTGGATCAGACTGACGGTCTGTCTAATAATCTAACTCGGTGTTTCTCAAACTCGGGTCCCCGGCTGTTGTTGGACTACAACTCCCATCATCCTTGACCACTGGTCCTCCTAGCTAGGGTTGATGGGAGTTATAGTCCAACAATGGCCGGGGATCCAAGTTTGAGAAACACTGATCTAACTAGTGTAATTATTGACGGACTAATGCAAGGATCAGACCAAGGGCCCAGTGTCCTGTTTCCCACAGCAGACAACCAGAGGCCTCTGGAAAGGCCCTCTTCTGCTTTTGTGGCCAAGCAGTTGGTATCCTGAGGGATTGGGCCTCTGATCCTGTAGGTGGTGAAACAGTTATTGCAGCTATTAACCATCGAAGGAGATAATGGGCAGAAACCACAAAGTAGCTGAGGAGAGCGCCATTGACCACCCAAGTGCTTGTTTTCCTCTTCTAATAAATACAGCAAGAGACTTAGAAACTCCCTCAGGATTCCTTGTGGCTTGACTCTTGTGTGGACCTTCCCTTTCAGCCCACAGCTACTCACATCCGGGAATTCCTCACTCTCCTGGCTGTGTGTCACACCGTTGTCCCAGAAAGAGACGGAAACACAATCATCTACCAGGCCTCATCTCCAGGTTGGTCACTGGCTCCCTTTCTTAAGGGGATGGAAAGCAAGGAGAACAGCAGAGCAAGGGAATGAGGTGGTTTCCTCAATGAGGGCCCAAGATGGCAAGCCCATGTTTGTCAGAGGCTGTATACATCTTGAGGGTTTTTTTTTAATATTGTCTAGGATAGAGGTAAGGAACCTCAGGCCTGAGGCTAAATATGGGCCTTGCAACTCTCCCTAGGCCATGCTTTGTCCTTGAACTTTCATAACGCCTCTTATTTATTTATTACATTTACACCCCACCTTTCCCCCCAAGGAGCTCACGCTTCCCTCTCACCCATTTTATCCTCACCACAACCCTGTGAGGTAGCTTAGGCTGAGAGTGAGTGGCTGGCTCAGGGTTACCCAGTGGGCTTCATGGCTGAGTGGGAATTTGAACCCTGGCACCTCAGGACGCGGGTGGCGCTGTGGGTTAAACCACAGAGCCTAGAACTTGCCAATCAGAAGGTCGGCGGTTCAAATCCCCGCGACGGGGTGAGCTCCCATTGCTCGGTCCCTGCTCCTGCCAACCTAGCAGTTCGAAAGCATGTCAAAGTGTAAGTAGATAAATAGGTACCGCTCCGGCAGGAAGGTAAACGGCGTTTCCGTGTGCTGCTCTGGTTCGCCAAAATCGGCTTAGTCATGCTGGCCACATGACCTGGAAGCTGTACGCCGGCTCCCTCGGCCAATAAAGCGAGATGAGCGCTGCAACCCCAGAGTCGGTCACGACTGGACCTAATCGTCAGGGGTCCCTTTACCTTTACCTTTTACCTCAGGTCCTAGTCCTACATCCGTAACCACATCACCTGTCAGCTAGCCTTGGCATGGCTTAGTGTTACGTCCAAATGCAACCTCTTCCCCTCTCTATTTTTATTATTACTATTACTATTTTGGTAAGCCACTTCAGGGTTGTTTTTTCTTAAGGGGGGGGGGGTTACATACAAAAATTGGGGTATGTTTTTTAAAAAAATAAAATAGACAAATGCTGAGAATAGGCAAGAGAGACGTAAGTCTTCCAGCAGGACCCTGTGGTATATAATTTCATAAATGCTCTTCAGCACTATTAGCCTCAGTGATATTCCATTTACTTTTATGTTAATAAAGCCATTTGCTACATTTGTAATGAATTTCCCATAAAGGCAGGTTGTTTCTATTGGCAGATGAAGGAGCCTTAGTCAAAGGAGCAAAAAAGCTCGGCTACGTCTTCACCGGACGGACTCCGGATTCTGTTATCATCGATGCGGTAAGAGCATGTATAAAAGGATAGCGCTAAGCAACTCTGAGAACTCTATGGCGGCCCATAAATAACATAAATAAATTAAATCGTGCCGGGCAGGGGATCTGTAGGACGGCCATTGGTTAGCTGGCCAAAGCACCTGCTTATTAAACTGTGTTTGATTCCCAGTGGTGCCTTGGGAGCCAGACCTTTGGAGAAGGGCTGTAGCTCAGTAGGAAGAGCACATGCTTTCCATGCCAAAGGTGCTACTTTCAGTCCCCAGGTAGGGTTAGGAAAAGGCTCCAATCTGTAATCTTGGTCTGCAATCTGTAATCTTGCCAGGCAGTGTAGACCAGTATTCTTCAGTCTTGGGTCCCCAGATGTCAAGGGACTGGCTGGATACTGGGGAGAGGGCACTGGGAGAAAGGGGGTTGGAAGAAGGGATTGGTGATCTAGGGAAACCTGTGACAGCAAGAAGATGAGACTCAGAGGCAGGAGAAGGTGCGGGAGTGGAGAGTGAACAACAGGTGCAGGAGGAAGGAGAGACAGGTCAGGATGGTGCAGAGTCAAGGGCTTCCACTCCTCCTCCCTCCTCTTCCTTCTCCTCTACCTCTACTGTCTCCCAGGACCAGAAGAGGATGGAAGTGGGAGGAGCAAAAGCAGGTGACAAGCAGGCACCGCCTTTGCCTGCTTACATGCAGCTTGGGTGGGGGAGATACATATGCTGAGGTCTGGATCAGGTCCTCTCTGTTGCTGCAGCTGCCTCATTGGGTGCACAACTAGGGGCAGCTGAGAGGCACAGCTTTCCCTAACTTGTCAGTGTTGTTTTGACAATGAAGAGTGGATTCCTGGACATTCCTGGGCTGACACCAGATGTGGGTGGACTACAACACCCATCATCCACATCTATCTTAGCCCAGTGGTCAAGGCTGATGGGAGTTGTAGTCCACCCACATCTGGGAAGCCCAAGATTGAAGAACGCTGGCATAGAGAGTATGGATTAGGGTGGATCAGTAGGCTTGCTTGGTATAAGCCAGAGTACCCATGTTCATGGTAGGTGCTTTCTTGAGCACTGTGTACAAAAGCTTGAGCTCTGTTGTGACTTAGAACGCCATAACATAAATTGTGCATCACAGGTTAAAGTCACTGGAGGTGTCTTATCAAGCAGGACAGCCCATCACTGTGGAAGATTCAACACTTTACTGTGAAATCTTATGAAGGCGTGTTCTCCACAGATGCTCCACAATTGGAGAATTGATGCTGAATGAAATAATATTCTGTGTGCTTTGCCATGCTCTTGGAGGCACACATAAGTACACCATTTTACCCAGCAGAGGGAGCTATCATCACATGTTTTAACGTGGGCATTCGAAAGAAGCAAGGCTTCTTTGCATGTTCGTGTTGCTTAACTCGGTTCAATTTTTGTTTCATGTGTTTGCAGCTAGGAAAAGAAGAGACGTATGAGATCCTCAATGTATTGGAATTTTCAAGGTAATTAGATTTTATAACTATTTCAGTACCTAAGAAAATGTGATAAATGGAGTAGAGAAAACTCAATTTTTTAAGAAAAACCCTTAAAACAACCTTCCCCAACATCATTCCCTCCAGCAGTTTGGAACAGTTTACAGTCTAATACATGTTGTGAGGGGTGTGTGTGTGTGTGAGAGAGAGAGAGAGAGAGAGACAGAGACAGAGACAGAGACAGAGACAGAGACAGAGACAGAGACAGACAGACAGAGAGAGAGAGATATTACTGCTGCTGCTTCAAATGGCAGTTTAGCAGCTGTGAGAAGGCTAGCCAAGTTCCTGGGACAGAATACACCAGGGAATTACATTACATCATGATGTCGTAATGCTGCTATGTGATCCCTAACTGGCTGGATAACATGCTCAACAATCCTCTCTAAATGGATTGTGCCACAGTAGCTCCTGAGAAGTATAGGAAGCAAAGCAAAACCATGCAAAATTAAAAAGAATTTGTGCAATCTTTTGGGAAGTGTTTTAGGCCCCCACTGAAATATTTAGTTCATTAAAAAAAAAAGACTTGGTCCTAAAAATGAGTACATGTAATTATAAACGTATGATTTCGTTTTGTGCGATTGGTTGAATTATACTTCTCTATACTTGGCTTGATAATAATCAATTTCATTGCATACATGGGTGTCCCCAGTGTCAGTTCCTATGCACTTTGTTTGATTATCTTCATCTATTTATTTTTTTTAAAACAGCCCTATATAATTTAAATTATTGGTTACACTGTAGTACCTTCCTGGTACACCATTTGTCTCCCAGTGAAAATAATTGAGTTCAATCCTAGGAAACTTGATCATATAGTAGGTGGAATTTCCCCCTTTTCCAACTCTCCTGTATGTTTACTGCTTTTGTCCTAAGGGGAAAAAATAAGAACTTTTTTTTTTTTAAAAAAGAAGAAGTTTGATGGAGCTTTCAGTCGTCCCCCCCCCCCCCCCGCAAAACAAGCAGTCCCCTGTAAGAAGACATCAATGGCAAAATGTATTCTTGGTAGAGTCCTCTGCTTTTAATCTAATTCAGAAAGAGAGAAGAAAGAAGTTCATTAATTTCAAAATAATGACATGCCGTTCATTTATATAGAAAATGAGATTAGGAAGGGCTCTTTCAGTCTCCATGATTGCTGATCTGTATTTCTCAAAGGATCTGGCCCATATTTGACTTCTCCAAACCATTAGACTAATGACAGATCCGCAGTATGTATTCAACACATATTTAAAGCACATGACTTCTCCCAAAGTATGTTGGAAACTGTAGTTTTCACCCTCATCTACCTGAAATTCCCAGTACCCTTAGCAAATGACAATTCCCAGGATTCTTTGGAGGAATTCACGCACTTTTAAATGTGTAATGGGTGGGCTTTAAATGTATGGTAGAATAATAGAATGGGTTACTTCCGGGTTTCGCCGCTTGCGCATGTGCAGAAGCACCAAATCGCACCGTGCGCCTGCACAGATGCGCCACTTTGAGTTGCGGGCTTTTCATGTTACAGACGGGCCTCCAGAACGGATCCCATCCATAACACGAGGAACCACTGTATTCATAAATACATTTTCATATTAATTCTAAAGTAATTTGGTTGTTCATAAACCATGTCGTATAGGAAATGGTTTCTTGATTACAATACATTTCCGGACGCTGAGCCTCTAAATTCACCCCATTATTCACATTTGTATATCTTTAGACAACCCTAAACCATTTGCTCTTCCTCTTTGGGTCAAAAAGATCGGTATTGTAGGTGTTTCCTCCAACCACTGGGCTCTTATACTCAACCCTCACTTGAAACCACCTCTCACTTCCCTACTTACAAGTTTGGCTAGCCAAAATTCTTTTCATTCATAAAGGGCCAGGTGTCTCTTACATTTCAGAGCTTCCTGGAGATTGTGACATGCCCCAGATTTCACATATTGTTTCCTTCAGCCAGTTCTTGATGGGGTTGCACTTCCCCCTAAAGAATCAGGTGTTCAGCTTGGGGGTATTCACTGGTGGCGCTGTGGGTAAAACCTCAGTGCCTAGGACTTGCCGATCGCATGGTCGGCGGTTCGAATCCCCGCGACGGGGTGCGCTCCCGTCGTTCGGTCCCAGCGCCTGCCAACCTAGCAGTTTGAAAGCACCTCCGGGTGCAAGTAGATAAATAGGGACCGCTTACCAGCGGGAAGGTAAACGGCGTTCCGTGTGCTGCGCTGGCTCGCCAGATGCAGCTTGTCACGCTGGCCACGTGACCCGGAAGTGTCTCCAGACAGCGCTGGCCCCCGGCCTCTAGAGTGAGATGAGCGCACAACCCTAGAGTCTGTCAAGACTGGCCCGTACGGGCAGGGGTACCTTTACCTTTATTCACTGGCTATCCTTGTCCCTGGATGCACAAGGGGCCTCTGTGACTTGGAGTGCCTTCAGCCAGCTTTGGCTGGTGGCCCAGCAGCAGCCGTATCTGGATGGGGATAACCTGACTTCAAAATAGGCAACTGTCTCGAACCTGCAACCTTGGCGTTATCAGCACCACACTAACCAACTGAGCTGCTGTGCCTGAAGACCATTTGGCAAGCACTTTGCTAGATGTTGATAACACATGAACTGCAACGAATGCTTCTTCTTTTTCTTCCCAGTGACAGAAAACGAATGTCTGTAATTGTTAGGACTCCGGAAGGGCATCTGCGTTTGTACTGCAAAGGAGCCGTAAGTGTCAAAGGAAATTGTCACTATGCTTTCCGTTGTAGCTCTGACACTGTGTGTTTCATAAATAATGCTAATAATAATAAGCAACACTGCCATTGTCATCAGAGGTTGTATGCCCTTCAAGACTTAAATCCCCCCTTTGTTACATTATCCATCAGTAAATTGATCTGTTTTCTGGATCAGGATTGTGTGGACAGGATCAAGCAAAGGTTGGCTGTTTAATCCAGCCTTCCCAAGCTTGGTGCCGTCTAGATGTTTTGGACTACAACTCCCATCAGCCTCAGCTAGCAGACGGTATTCTGGCAGGGCCTTAGGGGAATTGTAGTCCAAAACATCTGGAAAGCACCAGCTTGCGGGAATAGTGGTTTGAACAATGTCATTCATCTCTTTGAGGGAAGCAGGGCTCTCAATCACATCATATCTTCTTTCCAACAATTTACTTTATAGAGTTTGTTTGTTTGTTTGTTTTTTTTTTTCTAGGTATGTGCACAGCTTAATATTTTGCGGTTCAATGCTTCTATCTTCCTTTTAATTATAAAGTGTCCTACTTGTTACCTGAACCACCTCAAGCACCCTGGAAAGGCAGGATATAACGGATATAAAGGTCTTAAATAGGCATTATAAAATGCATTTATGGACACGTGCCTTATCTATGTTCTTTCTTGTTGGTAGGATAACGTCATTTTCGAGAGACTCTCCAAAAATTCCCTGTATTTGGAGCAAACACTGTGTCATCTTGACTATTTTGCCACAGAAGGTAGGCATTTGTTTTTAGCAGGCTGGAAAAATGAGAAATTGGGAGAAACCAAAATGGATAGATTCCTTAGCAAGAACTGTCTTCCCCTAGTTCGATGGAAGGAAAGAATGTGGTGGACAAGGGGTTTTTTTTTAATGAGGAAGAGGGGTTTGGGCTTGGTTCTTCTGTTAAGGATTCAGATTTGAGCATCAAAATAGTGTCATATATAGTTTCACATGCCATACGTATCGAACATGGGCAGAATTGAGAGCGGAAATACAAGTTGAAGATTGTTCCGGCACCTGCTGAATGTAGTCTGATAGACACATTCCATCCCATGATATAGACAGCCAGAGGGATCTCCTCTGCTTTTGCTGATTGCAGAAAGGTGTGACCAGACATAGACTGTGGGACCAAGGAAGTGTGTGCATGCACTAAAGGCAGTTCTGCCACCCATACCATTTTCAGCCACCTTTAAAAGAACAACACCACTATAATCTGTCTCCAGCCAAAGGAGATGCTGAATTGGGGAATCTACAGAGTCCCAGGCATACAACTCAAGCCAGAGGCAAAACATTCCTTGGGTGAAAATGGAGTGTATCAAGATTGCAATCTTGTTTAAAGAGGTGTGAAACAAAAGATCAATTGGAGTGGAGCAGTACCACAGAAGCAACATTAACTGAGTCTCCTAGCTCTCAACTGGTGTTAATACCTTTGTTTAGCAAGTTGGGAGAGTGTTTCTGAAATGGGTGGGTGGGGGACAGAACAAAGAGGTTTGAAGGAGAGGTGACGTGTGGTACCTCTATTGTAAATGTTTAGGAAAACGGAAAATGAACTTGGATCCTACTGCCCGTACTTCTGTTGTGTTCCCTTAAGATGCAGTAGCTACAAGTTTGCTATATGAAATCAAATATACCTGTCTCTCATTTCATTGCTAATGGGACATTACTGTGGTAGAGCAACCTGGGTAGTGGACTATGTTCCTTTTATGATACCATGTTGCTGCAAAATGTACTTCTTCCCATGCCTGAAAACCTCTCCCTGCCACACAAACACTTTTTTTCCTGGGAACTCCCACACCCGCAATAATACTGTCCTTCTGTTTTATATGGCATGCTCTGTCCTTCTTCTGGTTCACTTGTGCCAGAAGAGAAATCATTATTTTTATGTATGCTAAATTCTATCAGAAGTCTCATAAAAATAACGCTGTTCATATTCCAAAGGGGCCTGTTCTTCAGGTTACTACACATGGTTAACCTGTGTCAACATCGGTGCAAATTACATGTGTCCATTAAAAGGAACTACAGAGCATTTATGTTATTTGCAGTTGGGCAGTTAATGTGAAGCTATTCAACTACCTCATGTCATGTTTCTGTGACGTCACAATTTAATTTTAAAATATATTGTAGTATAGTAAGTAATTTATTTTTAAAATTGAAAGCTGCATGAAGGTGTTAAAGTTGCCATTCCTAAAAAAAACCACATTGATATTGTAGGGCAGAGTTCTCCTAATATACACATTTTGTATACAATTTTTTAACCTAATATATACATTTTGGCAAAGTAGTATTCTCTAACAGAATGCATTTTGTGGTTATTTCCACTTTTATGCATTTTATGCGCCCGATTCTTTGCATTGTTGTATGTATTACATGGCTGGAGGAGGAGTGCACTGCAAAATTTGGAAGGGTTGCTATTTTTGGCCCACATATTGTTTTGGAAAGTGGGAATTAGATTGGTTTGCCTTTAAATGTGAACTGAATCAAATTTCTCCCTCAACCGATACCTGCATTTCCTTTTTAGGTTTGAGGACTCTGTGCATTGCATACGCAGACCTATCGGAAAACTCTTACCGGGATTGGCTGACCATCTATAATGAAGCCAGCACAAACCTGAAGGACAGAACTCAGAAGCTGGAGGAGTGCTATGAGATCATTGAGAAGGTAACTAGGAGACATGGTTTTGAGCTGCGTACAGCCGAATCCTCTCCCACTTGCAAATTTTGCCAATAGCAAGTAGACCAGGGGCCACCAAACTTGTTCAGCAGGGGGCTAGTCCACTGTCCCTCAGAACTTGGGGAGGGGGCAGACTATATTTTTTTTTAGGGGGGAGAACAAATTTCTATGCCCCACAAATCACCCAGAGGTGTATTTTAAATAAAAGGACACATTCTACTCATGTAAAAACACCAGGCAGGCCCCCCAAATTACCCAGAGCTGCATTTTAAATAAAAGGACACATTCTACTCATGTAAAAACATGCTGATTCCCGGACCGTCTGCGGGCCGGATTGAGAAGGAGATTGGGCCGGATCTGGCCCCCGGGCCTTAGTTTGCCTACCCATGAAGTAGACTAAACTTTACAAAGCAGTGCATCCATCCTGTTTGACTGGAAGCTTTTCAGATGTGTTAATTTCAGATCCCTTGAATATCCCCCCCAAAAAGAAAAAAAATCATCTATGTGTTTCCTGCAAAAGCAGAGTGTTTCCTTAACAAAATATGAACAAGGATTGTTATCACTTCATAGAAGTACAGCAAGATTTCAACGTAATGTTGGCTTGGTTCACAAGTCACGCTAAGCCAACTGTGGCTTAGCATGATTGCACAGGCTCCTGGTGAGGCAATTTCAGCCTCTTTGCTCTCCTGTAATGAAAGTTTGCAGCATTTGGGCATTTTGGTTTAGAGCAGGGTTTCCTGAACTTGGGTCTCCAGCTGTTTTTGGACTACAGTTCCCATCATCTCTAGGTAGCAGGACCAGTGATAGGGATGATGGGAATTGTAGTCCAAAAACAGATGGCGAAAGCAAGCATGGAATATCCATAAATACTGCCTGATTTTGAGATAGACAGTTGGGTAAGTAAAAGTATAGATTCTGTTGTTATGATTTCTCTTCTTTCTCATGATTAAAAAGTTAACCAATTTTCATCACAATTAAGCCCCCTTAATTTTTACATTCCTGCAGTTGAATGTTTTGTTTAATTTGGATGTCAGCAATCTTTGCATCAAAACTGAAAAAGTCCCCCCCCCCAGCAGCATACATTTAAAAATGTTTTCTCTTCGGTTGTTAACAACTTGTGCAAAATTCACTTGAAATCTCTTAAATTATCCGCTGAGTTGCATGTTTGATTTGGAGCCACACATATAATTCCTGTTTTTGCAAAAAGTGTCACATGCTGATTGAATACATAGATCTGCTGTTTATGAAAACGCACTGCTCTGTTACTTGCTCTTTTCTCTTTCCCAAAATTCAAAATATGTGGCCTCTAAACAAAGGGCACTTAAATCTATGATTATGGATTTTGACAAATGTTGTTTACGAAAGACTGGGCACTCAGTTCTAAACAAGGCAGCAAGTCTCATTAAGTTAGTCGGAGTTCATTTCTGACACAGGGGCTGATGCTTTGTCTGTCTTATCTGTTTATTTCCCTTAAACTGTTTACATTTCTACAGCAGTCGCCCCAAACCTTCAGGAAAGTTAAGAATATACTAGAGCCAGTTCATTTTACAATTGCAGTTGAAATGTGCCGCTTGATATTAAGAATATTTACTTGGAAGCAAGTTTTACAGAGTTCAGTGGGACTTATTCCCGAGCAAACTTCCTTAGGATTTCTGGGGTTTTTTCTTATTTCGGAGTATATATACATCTGAAGGATATATAGAGATGGGAAGATAAATGGATGGTCATTACATTTGTTCTTCCAAAGTGGGACATGATCAGGTCAATTAACAGTTTTACTTTTGGATGATTGCATCCACTTTGTAGGTATATTTTGAAAGCAGGAAGTATATTTAACGACACGATGCCATGCAACCTCTGTTTTCTGAACTTAAGAAATATACCAATTAAGGCTATTAAGAATGTTGCTATGGCAACTGGTGCATGGACCTCTTCACTGGCTATCTTTTAAAGTTGCAATTACAATTAATTGCTTTTGAATCGTTGCCCTCCTTCTGATCAAAGTGCCTGGTCCTTTTATGCACTCTGAAATGTCCAATTTTCATGCCAGAGGAGCAGCGAAAGTTAACTGCGCCATGCATATCTTGTTGAAGGGTGGGTAGCAGAAAGGATAAGGCACAGCTTGCTGTCATTAATTTCTGGTTTTGAGCATGGTCCAAGCTGAGATTGATCCCAGAAGAATGAGACCTCCCAATTCTTTTCTCCCCTCTCCCATCTCTTTTCAGGATTTACTGCTTCTTGGTGCTACAGCCATTGAGGACCGCCTTCAAGCAGGTGTTCCAGAAACGATATCCACTTTAATAAAAGCAGAAATCAAGATTTGGGTCCTAACAGGAGACAAACAAGAAACAGCTCTGAACATAGGTAACAACCCTTCAGCTTTTCTACTAAGGTGGCCCTTTGCAACGTGTTGGATCACAGGGCTCTGTCCAACATTAGTCACCTGCTGAAGCACACTCGTTTCAATTAATGGGCACGACTAACTTATGTGCATTAATTTTATTGGGTCTACTCTGAGTACAACTCACAAGATTTGGTGGCTTGAGCAGTGTGGCTCATTCATTGCACTGCTTTGACCCTTTCATTTAATTCATTAAATGAGTAAGAGATAAGAAGAAATCTGGGTGCAGGGAGGTAAACAAGGAGGCGGAGCAAAATGAATGTCCTCTATCTTCCGCAAGGGCAGATTTCCTTATTGCCCAGACTAGGGAACGTGCCCATTCTATATAATTTTTTATAGGAATTGGGGAGTATGTGGCCTATTGGTGGGGTTGGGGGGGGCACTAATCTCCTTTCAGAACTTTCCTTTGAGACTGAAACCTTTGTGTGTCATAATGGGGAAGGAATTTGATTTAAAGCAAAAATTCATCCAATTTTCACTTTCCAAAGAACCAAAACAACCACTCTTCAAAATTTCCACTTTTCTAAATTTTCTGATGCGGTTCGCCAACAAAAGTGCATGTACTAGGGGAAAATGTGTACAAAAATGAATAAATTAGTGAAAACAATGTACAAAAATTCATTATATAGGGAGAAGTTGCTTGGAAAAATGTGTAGGTTAGTTAAAACTGCAGACAAAAATGTCTTCATTAGGAGAAATTCACACTAAAATGCCGAATACAGTGGTACCTCGGGTTACATACGCTTCAGGTTACACACTCCGCTAACCCAGAAATAGTGCTTCAGGTTAAGAACTTTGCTTTAGGATGAGAACAAAAATCGTGCTCCGGCTGTGCGGCAGCAGCAGGAGGCCCCATTAGCTAAAGTGGTTCTTCAGGTTAAGAACAGTTTCAGGTTAAGTACAGACCTCTGGAACAAATTAAGTACTTAACCCGAGGTACCACTGTAATTGTTTTCATGAGGATTTAAAAATAAATAAATCACAAATTGCTGAAACCTACATTATCATTCAGGGAAACTACACCTGACTTATACCCCTTCACTCTGTTCTGTTCCATCTTTATACATACTCAGTTTTAATTTCAAATGTGCTTGTGCACCTAGACCTTTAACTTTTTGTGACTTTCAAGTCAGTACGTATTGTTGGTTGCCTGTTAGTTATTTAAGATAGGCTTTTAACAGCAAAGCTCTGGTATTCTGTGATTTCACTTGCATTAAGCTCGGTGGAGTTTTGGACAGCCAGTAATTCTCTCTATTTACATTTAAAATTGACTTCTACTACTAAAAGTGGCATTTCAGATGCAGCCTCGATAAATCATATGCACTTTGTTTCTTTACCACAGCACAGAAAAATGTAAATGTATTTTCAGAGGCAGGACAAAACAGATCACAGAGGGCTTTCTGCACTGATCTTAATGCAGTGGGAACAGATGATTTATTGAGCAGTCTCTCTCTCTCTCTCTCTCTCTCTCTCTCTCACACACACACACACACACAGAGTGAGCAGATATTATGCTGCTCCTATGTCACTGGAATGGCTGCTGTACCCTGTGATCAGTTCAGCCTAGAAGGAGAATACAATGCAGAAACTGAGCAAATGGTGGGAAAAAAGGCAGATACAGTCATACCTTGGGTTACAGATGCTTCAGGTTGCGCATTTTCGGGAGTACTGGAACGGGTTACTTCCGGGTTTTGGCGCATGCGCAGAAGCGCTAAGTCGCACTTTGTGCATGTGCAGAAACGCCTAATCACAACCCACGCATGCACAGATGCGACACTGCGGGTTGCGGACGCTGCAGGTTGCGAACGTGCCTCCCGCACGGATCATGTTTGCAACCCAAGCGCCCACTGTACTCTCTCAGCACCCCTGGAAGCTCCTCCAAAGCCCACCAGTCAGAGACTGAGCTGCAGAAAATGCCCATGGGCATCTCCCCCCACATGGAGGGAACCAATGAATTCATGATGACGACATCCCCCAGCATGCACCCCTGCAAACAGTATGCAAAGTATTGCCACATTATCTTGCTTAGTCAGCCCAAGTGACGGAGAAACCACAGGAGGGAAGAGCGCTCTTGTGCTCGAATCCCGCTTGCTGATTTCCACAGGCATCTGGTTGACCACTGTAGGAACAGGATTCTGGACTAGATAGGCCATTGGCCTGATCCAGCGGGCTCTTCTAATTTCCTTTGCTGTGTCCCTAAACATTCTAGTGCAGAATGTCGTGGCCCAGGTGGTGAGTTGTGCTCCTGATCAGGCGCACATTATGTCTGTGCTAAGGGATTAGTTTTAAAATCCTGCTACTTACATATAAAGCCCTAAACAACTCTGGGCCTGGTTAACTGAAAGACTGTCCTCTCCTCCACTGCCCTGCGAGGGCATCAAGATCAGCAAGTGGAAACTCAGTTAGTTTTGCCACCGTCTGGTGATTATCAGCTTGTGGTAACATGGGAGGGAATGCTATTCCTGCTGAAATATAAGAGGCGGCATCAACATTGGCATTCCGCCAGCTCTTGAAGATGCACCTGTTTAGACAAGCAACCCCCTAGTCTCCACTGATGAGTGGAGAGTTCAGTCCTGCTTGGTGCTGCTTTGCCAGTGCATTCCTCTGCAAGCTGACATTGACAGGTGGATGGGACCACCTATCAGTCACCGCGTGTGATTATGACATCAGATAATTGACAGTTGTGTGGCCCTGCCCACCTGTCAAAAATGGCCAGTGAGGGGAGAGAGAAAGATCTGGGGGCAGGGGGAATTCATCACCCTTGTATTATAGGTTGATATAAAATCTCATTGGCTCCTTACATCACCTGACCACTTCACATGGCCTGGTGGTTCTGTCTGCATTCATGACATCCAGTGGCTGGCAGGCCAGTGGTTCCCTCATCTGTTGAGCTACCATAGTGACACAGGATATAATGCATTTGTATTTTGTTTCACACATCCCCAAGATCTAAAGCATCTTACAATATGACTCAATGCAGGGTCTCTAAGTGAGCTCCCCATGGGCACATGTCTTTAGAGAATTTGAAAGCACACCCTCATCTGAATTCACTTGCATGACTGTTGGATCCTGCTAATCACCGAGGAATCCAGTAAAACTTTTTGCTGTTGTTCAGCACTCAGCTCCCCGGCTCCAGTTGTCAAATGGTGTCTTGCTGAATCTGAAAGGTTCAGCAAGCAGCAGCTTGGAAATTGCTGTGAAGTGTTGCAGCTGTTGTTCCAATAAAAAACCAGCAGAAAATCCCTTTGAATTAGTTATACTAAATTTGTAACCGTTTAGGGCTGCAGTCATTCCCTGAGGACAGGCTATGCCTGACTTGGAGAGTAATGGCTGGAGCTGTAAGATATCCCTCTTTATTTTTCAGTGAAATTTTAAAATAAAATGGAGCTTTGGCATGCTGCGGCATTATTATTACTATTATTACTATTATTACTAAATAACATTCAGGAATTTAAAAATAGCTTGTAGGACTTCTCTTTTTTTTAGTAGATACTTAAGGAATCTCACTTTACTCTGCTCCATAGATGTAAACGTCTTAACAACTCACAATCATTTTGCCCCAAGTTTTTCTCTAAAGATTTATAAGAACATGCTCAGTTTAATTTGTTGCCATTTTTTCTTTAGTGAGAACATTCTATGTGGAATACCAATAAAGCTCCATGCACAACTTTTATATGAGGCAATTCATTTTACGTAAAATACTTTTAAAATACTTTGCTCCCCTTTTCTCTGAACACTGGGTAATGTTACAGAGTTTGCTTAGTTTTGCATGAGGGAGTACTCAAGACTTAGAGTTTCATAATATGTACTTTATTTACAAATGGTCAAGAAAACTATTTCAAGGTAGCAGACTCTCCCTGTCCCAGGAACAACTTAGTTAGCTCTCAAAAATCGGACCCCCTTCTCTTGGCTTACTCTAGCTAGAAACAGTGGCTGGCTTTGTGTGCAACACTAAACCATGGCTTGGATATGTGCAGAAGCAAGGAGGAGTCACCAAGAGCAGGACACTGACAGTTTAGTTTCCATTTCCATGAAACTTGGCTTGTAGTTAACATACAAACCAGGGATCATAGCTTAAAAACAAAACAAAACTCTAGTTAATGTAGCAAGCCAACTTCATAACTTGTGGTTTGAAGTTGTGCTTGTTTTGAGACTGCATTTTATACCATGTTCATATGTTAAGGACATGCCAGGGGTTGTTTTTTTTGGGGGGGGGGGATGAAACTTAAATGCTAAGGTCCTCATTCTAGCTTCCCATACAAGCTACACTTATTGAAATCTTCTCATCTGAAAATCTACACCCTGTTGTATCAAGAAAATTGCTATAAGTTTTAAAAAGCATTTAATAGGGCTTGAGCACTGCAGTCCTCTGCATGTTTACTTAAGCCCTGCTTTGTTGAATAGGTCTTACTTCCTAAAAAGAGTGCATGGCAGATTTAACTTTGTATTAATTACCGTATTTTTCTGTGTACAAGACATGGGTTTTTTTTACCAAAAAATTAGGTTTAGAATTGAGGCTCGTCTTATACACGGGTATTAATTACCGTATTTTTCTGTGTACAAGACATGGGTTTTTTTTACCAAAAAATTAGGTTTAGAATTGAGGCTCGTCTTATACACGGGTAGTGCTGAGGGATGTTTATAAAATGGCACAGTCATTAAAACACACAACTCATAACAACTGATTCAGGTAGGTAGCCGTGATGGTCTGACGTAGTCGAAATACTGTATATATACAGTCATACCTTGGGTTGAATGTGCTTCAGGTTGAGTGCTTTCGGGTTGCGCTCCGCGGCAACCCGGAAGTAATGGAGCGCGTTACTTCCGGGTTTTGCCACTCGCACGGACGCTCAAAATGACGTTGTGCACAGAAGCGGCAAAACGCAACCCGCAGACATGCCGTCGCGTCTTATGTTCTATTCAGGATGCGAACATGGCTCCAGAATGGAGCCCGTTCGCATCCCAAGGTACCACTGTATATATATATGTGTGTGTATGTGTGTGTGTGTGTGTGTGCAGTTTATTCGAGCTGGGAAAGACACTCAGAAAGACAACTTTTGCATGCAAAGCAGGTTCTCTTCCCTTCCCCCCTTTTTCATCATGGGGGTTTTACCAGTTGGTGGTGTTGAAGAATCTTAGCCAGAACCTGTTGAGTATAGCAGAGCATAGGCAGACTCTCCAGAAGCAGTCAGTTACAGGCAGGATGAAGCAGGAACAAGACCCTGCTACTAGTAACTTGGTTCCCTATAGGTTTATTATTCACAGCAGAATCACAAGTTACTATATACAGGATACAGACACGGATCTTAACTCTCTCACTGAACAAACTCCAAACGAACTCTCAAACCACACACTGACCAACAACTAACCAAAAAGGAAGGTCATGAGTCGCCATGCCTATGTGGAGACCTCGACCAATAGCAGAGTTGTATCCAAGGTCCCATATCTCTAGGCAGGATAACTCCCTCTGTTCAGTCTTCTTGGCCTTTGGCCAACTCCTTAATTGCTTCTGTGGGAAGCTGCATCAGATAGCACGTAGTCAAAAATCCCAATAGGTGGAAACCGCAAGAGCAAGGTATGTGGGTTTTATTGACTGGGGCTTCCCAAAAGCATCTGATTGGCCACTGTGGGAGCAGAATGGTGGGCTAGATGGGCCCCTGGCCTGATCCAGCAGGTGGCTCTTCTTATGTTCTTATGGTTTCCTTTCTGATGTTGAACTTGTTTGTTGTGACAGTGAAGAAGAAAGTGACACTGACGCCCCTCTGTGTCTGCTTTGTTATTTATTTCCCCAGGATATTCCTGCAGGCTCGTGTCCCAGAGTATGACCCTCATCCTTGTGAATGAAGATTCTCTGGACGTAAGTAAAACTTGCTGAAGTTCAACAGGCCACTCGCTCGATCAGTTACTTACTTATCCAGATGTTGCGATGTGTGCACCACGTTCTAGTTAAAGATGAGGAATTTTCTGGTTAAGGATATGGAATTTTACCAAAAGATTGACACTGTTTTGGATAGTGTTGTGTCAGGATTGACTTGCTGGTCTCTGTGTCCTATCACTCAGATTTGGGAAGTAGATAGATAAACTTGATTCGCGTTAGCAACATAAAACAAGCAATATATACAAATAAAATATATACAAATAAAAAAAGACAGCAATGGGTAAAAAGGGCAATCAAATGACCAAGATTATCGTTCAGATAATCTTAATCTCATTGCACCCTCGATAAACCTAGCAACCTTTGCTGTTGCCTGATCATTTTGATCTGATAAAAGAAAGAACAATGTGGGGATTTGGGAAGTTCCATTGCGTTCTTTTATGGTAATCTTTTATTTGCTTGTTACGTGTCTCTGCCACTTTTTAAGGAGCTGAAAGTGCATGGTAGTGGACTCGGGAAGGAGCTTGAGGAAGAGAAAGCTGTTTGGGAGGAGGGATCCTCATTCCAGGCTGTCTGCCTGAAGATCTACTGTTTACACACACACACACACACACACACACACACACACACACAATTTTAAAAAGTAAAATTGAGTAAGATGCTTGGTTGCCCTGTGATTAAATTCTGGTTGTTTGCCCGTGGCCTATTCTTGTTCATGCAATCAACTTTTCTGAATATGGGGGGGGGGGGGGGGGTGTTAAGGGAGTGGGGAAGCTTTGATTTATTTTATTCATGATTTGTGGTTTGTGAAATTAGTCAAGTTTCTCTGCCTCCATTTCCACCCCCCCTTTCAGTCCTCTTTTCTTTTCCAACCTCACAAACCCAAGCTACTTACCAGCTTAACAACTTGTTATATATCAAGTAACACATTAATGCTGATATCATGTGTTCTGCACAGAAGAGACAAATGGGGGAGGGATTCCTCCTCCATCCTTTCTATAATCTGTGCCATAATTTTAATATGCAAAGACAGTGGCCTGGAAAAAAAAGAAGAAGTGGCAGGATAAATACCTGAGGGGGGCGGCAGGAAACGGGTTTTAAGGCTCAGCATTTCTGCAAACTGGGCTCTCGTCCTGAGGGAGACAGCTAGGCTGTTCTTGTAACATCTGGGGCCGAGCGTAGTTATCTTAATCACCAGCCAGGCTGAGCAGAGATCCATTATTAGAGAGAGTAGTGGGACTAAGGAAAGGAGGCTAATTAGGAAAATTGGGAGAGAGAATACATTTGGGGGTCAACTTCGCTGTCAGTTTTTATTGCTTGAAGATTTCTAGTTTTTCCTTAATCATACAGAGACTCGGAGGCATCAGGTTAATGAGTAAGTTGCACAACTGTATCCAGTAATCAGATGAAATGCGAGTAGTGTGGTTAAATGGGTGGAAGCCTCTTCTCTCTCTCTCTCTCTCTCTCTCTCTCTCTCTCTCTCTCTCTCTCCAGTTCTGTTGGAAGAACAAATGCAGACTTTCAGAGTGTTAATTAGATAGTCAATAATGTGTACTGCAAGTCAGCAGTGCAAATGTGAAATTAAATATACAACTTTCCACATTAAAAAAAAAAGAATCCTTTCCACTCTTGAAATCATTGTCTAAAATTGCAGGCAAAAGCAGGGTGATTGAATTCCAGCTGCTGGCTAATTGGGCCTCTAAGTTTAAGTATACAGTGAACTGGGTAATTTGAGTATTATTGAGTTACCATTTTATTTCACGAAGCAAAATAAATGGATTTTTTAGCTGTGAGCTATGGGTGGATATATATGTGTGTGTGGAAGCAAGTAATTGCATATCTTATTCAGCTGCCGCCATTCTTATTTGTGTTCTGAAGTGTTTGGTATGATTCTGTTGCAAGATGGCAGTATAAGCTTCAGCATCAGCAAGACATTGAGTCAGTTTAGGTTGATAAATGGGGAAAGGGGACATAGTGCCTAGGCCTAAGTTAGACCAAAAAGCCAATTGCAGTTCAAAAGTTTGTTCTCATTCTCTCTCTCTCTTTCTCTTTCTTAAAAAAATTGGGGGGGGGGGACGTTTTCCATAGTGGGCAATCACTGCAAAACTGAATAAAGGGGAAATAAATACAGAGACAAAGGCATTACTATGATTCATCTTCCAACTTTGTTTGCTTTAGCTTGGATTTGTTGATCAAATATAGCCAAAAAATTAAAAATATTTCTACCCAGTAGCGTTACTCGCCTAATGCCGTATATGTTTATTCCTGAATAAAACAGAACCAGGAGGAATATCACTTCCAGCCTTTGCTGGAAGCTGAATTACTAAACCAATCGTGGAAAATAAATAGAAATGAATAGCTGGCATTGTATAAATTCCATTAGAGATCTAAGCGCCCACGCTTCTGTGAGAAATCTGATATGCCAGGACAGGTTAATTTATGGCGATGTCTGAGAAAATAAACACTGACCTTATTTCTTTCCCGTGCTGAAGAAATGCATGTGATCTTTATATCCGTGAAGGCTTGCCCTTACTCGATTAATTGGAGCTTTTGTACAAGTTAGTTTCACTTTGTGAGAGAGGAGTGACTATGCTGGAATATCTGGGGAAGCTCTCTCTTCCTCTAGCTGGAAAGAAGTGGATGGCTGTAATACAGCTTTAGGCTGTGATGGAAGCTGTTGTAGATGTGAAAAAGGGAGGTCTGATACAGTGCTCTCCCAAGACTGTGTTACGTCATGTGGCGCAGGACCCAGTAGGTGGACTTGTGGGACATCGTGAAAGGGAGGTGGAGCGTGTGATGGATCTGCAGCCTTGTCACACCTGTACCCAAAGCAGTGTCGAAGCAGCAGCACAGGTCACTGCCTTCGTGCCAGTCATAGACTTAGAATCTGTCCTGGCACTTACATGAAGGCACCAGTTGTATGGTTGTATTAGTGCTAGGGTCCTACCACCCTATCAGTGATCTACAGTAGGGGTTGGCAAGGTTTACCTTGCCTAGGCCAGTTCACTCCAGTGGAGATCCCTCTGTGGGCTGGATCACACGGGCCCCCACAAATTCCGGCATCTGCGCAGATGCGATTTCTGGCACCGTGAAAATGAGTCCCTGCACTGCTCTGCGCCAGTTTAGCGCAGCACGTGGGGACTCACTGAGCAGGCGACTCGGTTCAGGGGCAGCTCATGGGCCAGTTAAACGCTTGTGGCCCATGGGCCTTAGGTTGCCGACCCCTGATCTACAGCAAGGATAGGGGACCTGTGGCCCTCCAAATTGTTCTTGGCCTGCATCATCCCAGACCATTGGCCATGTAGACTGGAACAGATGGGACTTGTAAGTCCAGCAACATCTGGAGGGTCTTAGGTCCCCCATCCCTATCTACAGCATTTATACAGAACGCTTTGGTAAAGTTCTTTAGTTGTAAACTATGTAGGCCCCTCACTCCTTGTTGCATGAATGAGTGTTGTGTGGTTCATTACCAGAAAATCCTTCATTTTCAAGGTACTAAGTCTTCACATGTTACAGGAAGCCAAACTATAGCCTCCTGGGACCATGTGAATGTGCTGCCTCCCAGCTGCTTTGTTCCTTCCCAGTCTTTTTAGCTCAGTATGGTGCACAGCTAAACCGAGGTTTGGCCCAGTGTGTCAGACCAACTGCGTTACAAAGATGTCTGCAAACATGACATGAAGGCTGACAACATCAACCTCATCATGTGGGAATCCCTTGCAGACGACCACAGTGCCTGTCATTGTATACTACCCATTATATCAAGACTCAAGAAAAGAGCTGATCGAACCGATTCTGAGGAAAATACCTCGTAGTACAGACGACACCTATATCAGACACCTCTTAGCTGACAAAGAGCCCGAAATTAATAGGTCCGTGGCAAAGTACTGTTACATTGCAACAAGAATAAGACGAGCAATGATGTCAACAACGGAGTTCAAATTGCAAACACCGAAGAAATGATAATAAACAGTAGTGACACCTGAATTGAATTTTAAAACCTTAAAAGTCGAAACCTGGTCATAAACATAAGCACCAATTCTGTGAATTGGCCATATTTTTACTGTTATTTGTAGCACAATACTACTTTTAATGTCATATTTTTTATAAATTGCTTTCTGGTCACTGACCGTATTAAAGATTTTTGATTTGACCACAGTGCCTGGAGACAGACAGACAGGTTGTGCATCCATAACAGTGACCAGAGGAGGAATGGCTGCTGGGAGGAGCACAGAGAAGAAACACCATGGTGCATCTGTAGCAGCACAACAGCCCCGGCTGCAACAAAACATGTCTCTCCTGTATTGGTCGCCACAGCCACAGCAGGCTCTGTAACTTGCCAGCAGTTTGACTTCATCTCCAAAGGCACACTCCTCCTTTGTCTCTCAAGGCAGACGGATGCCAACAAGTTATCCAAATCAGAGATTGTGGCTGAATTCTTCTCCTTAACCATAATCTGTAGACAGAAACAAACCTTAGCTACAGTTCATGGTTATCAAGGTTAACCACAATGCTGGATTTCAATGACACGCTAAGCCAAAATTTGGTTTACCTGTCATACTGAGCTGAAAGTGCTGGGGGGGGGGGAACAAAGTAGCAGCAATCTCCCCAGAAGCCAGCATGTTTGCCGATTCCTGCTAAACCATGGTTTGGCTTAGCGTCATGGGCAAACATGGCCCATGTTTCAGTGACCTGCAGTGGGCATCTATTCATAAGAGCAGTGTGTGTGTGTGTGTGTGTGTGTGTGTGTATGTAAGTAAAGATGCACCCACACAGCTTGGTGCTGCAATGGTGTTTGTATATGCTGCACCAGGTATAATCCGTAAAATAGTCCAGAGGCTCACAATTTCAGGTCAGGATCAATTTTAAAAAGTTGGTCTTTCAACAAGAGCTGGATGATGAAAGGCTTTAAAAAATCCCTCCCCCAAAATCCCAAATATCTTTGAAAAACACAGCACAGTATGCCTGCTGTAATATCTGTTGTTTGCCTGTATAGTAAGAGAGTACCCACTGAATGAATTACAGGCACAGCACCTGTTTTCGAGGGTTTAACAATCTCTCCCCCCCTCCCGCCACTCAACGCATGAAGAACTTGTGCATTTTATAAAATCTGCTGGGAAACAAAAACCGTGTGTTGATTGATTTTTTTTCATGGCATACATACATTAAGCAAGCGTTGTTAGCTCCCAACACATTCATTGTGTTTTTGCCACTTAAAGAGCAGAACTTTGGCAGTGAGGCTGGTCCTGCTCACTCAAGCAACCTGGCAGCATTATTGCAAGGGGATACCCTGTGCAGTTCAGAATCCTGTGCCTTTTGGGTGTCCGTATTCTGTGCTACATCATTAAGTGCAAAAAAAAAAAAAAAGGTTATTTAAAACGAGAATACTTTTTTGATTGCTATTCCGAGCTGTCTTTGGGGAAATCTTCTTAATTTCTTGTAGAGACTGGTGAGAAAGAATGTAAAAAGAGAAACTGTTTTCCTAATTAGAATTTGATGGCCATATCTGTGATATTTGAGATATGTAAAGATGCTAATATTATCAGGTTCCATAGGCCCTTGTGGTCATGACTTGGTAGACGGAGTGTGGCATTAACTCAGCGGAGAGAACTAATCAGTAAATATTAAACCTATTTCTTTTGGCCTTTGGGGAAATTACTTAAGTAGTTTAATTTCAAGGCAGCTATTTGATATTGGCTGGTTTGTGTTTTTATCATATTAAAATTATTTTTCAATCATTGATGCAGAGATCACATTTATTAGATAAACTTTAATAAAAACATTTCGGAAAGGCAGACATATCCAGTAAACTGACAGGGGACCAAATCCTACCCCATCCCATTTCTGTCTTATTTGTTTTTTGTTGAGCGTTCTGCAGAGGAGAAAAATGGGAACAAAATATAATCATTGGTCTTGACTGGGTTCCTCTGGAATAACTGCACTAAAGACTGTAGCCTTTGGGAAGAATACCCAAGGCAGTTGTTCTAATAAAGCAAGCATTTTGGCTTGCCAGCTGTAAAAGAATCTCCCCCCTCTCTCCCCCAGCAGTTCTCCCGGCCACTCTCAGAGTCAATTTCATGGGGTACATGGGGAGGAGAGAAGGAAGAAAGCCCCATTGCAAGAGTGGTTTTCCTTGCACAGGGTTTTCGCCAACGGAACTGATTAGGTGATTCCCACCGCTTGCTTGCCTAGGACTGGAACTTGAAAATTTCAGAGTATTTTTTGAAACTGAACAAATAGGTTTGTATTTTTAATCAAGTGTGCAGATAAATTAGGGTTGAGGAACCTGTGCCCCTCCGGTTGTTGTTGGACTCCCATCTCCCTTCTGGAGGGCCAAAGGCTCCCCACCCCTGAGTGACTGAAGTCAGAGGTCATCACTGATGTAAAATGTCGCCACTTATCTCATTTTGCCAGTAGAGCAAGCTTGCATGATTTCTGGGTACTTCCACACTGGATGTTTAAATGTGGAATTGCCATATTTTTACTCAATTAAAAAGTTCCATATTTTTCGCTCCATAAGATGCACTTTTTCCCTCCTAAAAAGTAAGGGGAAATGTGTGTGCGTCTTATGGAGCGAATGCAAGCGGGAGGCTCTGCTCAGTGCTCGCTTTAAGGAGCCGCGTGGAGCGTGCTGGCTTTTCCCTGAGGTGGGAGAGGGGACAGACAGGCTGCCCTCCGAGGGACGGAAGGGGCTCCGTGTAAGGGCTCCCTTTCGACCCTCATCCCGCTTTGCTGGGAAGCCAGCAGAGCAAGAGGTGCTGCATAGCTATCGCTCTTGCTCAGCTGGCTTCTCAGCGAAGCAGGAGGAGGGATGGACGGGAGCAAGCAAAGCGAGAGCCGCTTACATGGCTTCTCTCCTGCTTTGCGCGGCTCTCACTTTGCTTGCCCATCCCTCTTCCCACCTCGCTGTAAAGCAAGTTAAGCACCTGTCCCGGTGTCTCCTCCTCCTCCTCTTTTACAGCGAGGCGGGAGGAGGGATGGGCAAGCAAAGTGAGAGCTGTGCAAAGCGGGAGAGAAGCCATGTAAGCGGCTCTCGCTTTGCTTGCTTTAAAGCAAGAAAAGCGAGAGCTGCTTACATGCTCTGCGCAGAATATTTTTTTTCTTGCTTTCCCCCTCTAAAAACTAGGCACATCTTATGGTCAGGTGTGTCTTATGGAGTGAAAAATACGGTAAGTGAACATTATTGAGATGGTGGAAGATCTGCCTAAGCGTGGAAAGTTATCCTACTTATAGTGGGAGAACAATGAGTGGGCAGCATTAAAAATCTTCAGTCTGGAAGTATCTTCCCACTATATTTGCTTCAACATATTCTGGGAATTAGAAGAGCAGTAATAATAGAAGTGTATGTGTGTATGTGTGTCTGTTTATATCATCTTCTTGGTTAATTCAGTTAAGTTAGTGAAGGTGCTCTGCACTCTACAGTAGAACTTATTGAACCAAGGATGTGTAAGGAATTTGATTTTTGTGAACTCCGTTAGAAACTGACCTTATCCTAGACAAGTAATGCTCGGATCAGAATGTAGCTGTCAATCAGATTTTGCATTTCTCCAAATGTAATGAAATGGGGCGAGGATATCAAGATGCATTTTAAACATAGGTTTGTAGAGGGAAAATATTTATAACTACATATTTCAATGCACATTTTTGTAGGGTTTTTTAAAAATTAAAATGACAGATTAATTCAGGGCATACACATATGAAGGTGACCCACAGATGAATTTGTCTAGCCCATATTATCTCTGGTGAGTCCTGACAGTTCTAAGAGCTGTTATATACATTACTTACAATTGTGGGAGGAGAATGCTTAAATACAAATTGGGTACCATTCTGAGAGGTTCCTACCAGTGGTCCTTCTGTGACTTAAAATTGTAGAGTTGGAAGGGAGCTCACGAGTCATCTAGTCCAACCCTCTGCAATTAGGGTGCAATACTTGAATACCATGATGATATGATTACTGAATTTGATTGCTTTTACTATTAAACAAAAATTATATAGGCAAACTCCAGAAACTTTGGTTTTGGAAGAAAAACAGTGAGAAAAACTGGGGATTTTATACTCTTCCGTGTGTAAAAGGGTCAGTTAAAATCAGCTGTAGCTTATCACCCATTTTTTATGTAGGAAACCCAGCACTAAATATCCTGGTCTTGAAGGCTCTTAACTGTCATATACGTCTAGTTAGTTTCAGTAGAACTGACTTCATTGTTAGCTCTGTAGAAACCAATACACCAAACCTTGCACCCTAAATCAAATTACAGCTGTGTTTAATATACAGAAGTTGTGGAGTCTCTGGCTGGGAAGAACAGTGGCTGGAAATTTGGAAGCACAATTTTGAGCTGTATTTTGCAGCCTAATAAATGTAGTTTCAGCAATGCCTCTGCAGGGTGGAGCCTTATGTTCCTTCTACATCATTGGCTACCTTATATATATTGCCATTAAGCAGCTTTGGAATACAGACTTGCTTTATGAGCAAAGGTTAATTAGGGCCTGAAGGAAGCCTGAGGCAGAAAAAGTACAGATGCAGTAGCTCCAGAAATGAGGTCCGCTGGCCAATTTCCCTGATTATATAGCTGTTGTATTAAATGGAGGGCCAGGAGAGCTGCTCTTTGGCCTCACCAGACCATGGATTTCCCCCAAAGTCAATGTTCTGCAATAGGAAATCTGCATGTCCAATGCACAATTGAATCCCTGAGTCCCCGTTGGTGGTATTTCTGCTCTTGTAGTTCGAACAGGCAGCCTGAATTATTTAAAGGGGATGACTTCACTGCCGAAACTCATTATGGGGGCTGTGTGCACTTTGAGCCCATTGCTAAATTCCACCCTTGCTTAGTGTGGGATGTGCATAGCACTGTCTAGGGGCACAGGAAGCTGCCTTATACCAGAGGCAGATGTAGGGCAGTGTGACCAGTTCTGCCACACTGGACGCCGAGCCTAGGGGGCGCCACTGGGCATCACAACTAGGATGTAGTGAATTGAGCAGAACGGAAACAGGATGAAGTTTGGCCTCATACAGGGTGCTGCTGAAATTTGAAAGGTCAGAGTTCACCCCTGCTTATACTGAGTTCCATCTAGCTTGGTATTATCGACGTTGACTGGCAAAACAATAATAATAATAATAATAAATTTTATTTATATCCCGCCCTCCCCAGCCGAAGCCGGGCTCAGGGCGGCTAACAACACTAAAATAGTGCAACATTATAAAACATTATAAAAATTAATTAAGATCAAATTGAAAATTGATGGCAACCATCAAAAGAGGTTCAATCAAGACGATGCAGAACTTGGTGTCCCATTATATTTAATCTTTTGATTTTATACCTTGTCCAACTCCGCAAAGTTTAGTTGGGCAGCAAAAGCAAAACAGAACAAAGTGCCGGCCATTTAAAATTCATTGCATTATTTGTTACCTTTTTAAGCTGTCCTTCAGCCAAGTTTCTCAGGGCTGCATACCATTCACAGTAAGAAATACTGCAATAAAATACTGCAATAAACCGAGAAACTATGTCTTGTCATGAGGAGCCTGGCAGTAATTGAATAAAGACAATAAAGCAATAAAGACAGCTGACTATCTTTACAAATTCCTAAATGTCAGGTGGAACTGATGTGCCTTGAGTCAGTGATGGACATGTATCAACAAGGGGGGCAGACATACCTTCAGTGAAAGGTCTTTTTCAATTGGGGAGCCATAATCAATAAAGCCTTGCTAAAAGTGTGGCGTGAGCTGTAGTTATAGATGGGACCATCAGCAGGACCTCTGCCAATAGAAGGGCTTTTCCAGCATAATTGCATTGTGAAGTTACATCCCAAAATGACTTATGTTGGCTAGACGTCTGCTTTCCAGCCTAATTTCAGGAGGGACAGGGGCTGGGGAGTCAGCTTCAGGGAAGGCCTTTGTGGTTGCCTGAGTGCCCATACAAATGGGCATCCATTATTTGGTTACGCTGGTGTAAGAACTATGGAGGTGAATAGCACTTTCCCAAAAACTTAAAGATTGAAGTCTTAAGTGTCTGTGAATCAGCCTAGTCTTCTCCTTATAGCAGAGAGTAAGATGTGAATGGACTAGTGTATCATTCAGCCAAGTTGTTTTTCTGTCTCTAAAAATAAAATGACAAAGACATCACATTGAGTGGAATGCTAAGCAATGTCTTGGTTAGTGTACATGTTGATAAAATCTTGAATGAATTAAATAAGATGTCAAGGTGGCGGGGAAATACATGGGATATCCCCCCTCCCGTTTCCTAAATATAATCCCTATTTAAATATAAATATGTCATGGCATTTGATTACATTAACTAATAAATATAATTTATTCCTGGCTAAATATTGTTCTGTTCCCTTGGCAGAGGCAGGAGTCTAGCTTCCTAGTATTTAGACTGAGCCTGGCCAAACCACAAGTAATACTGGCTCGCAGCAAGTCACAGTAGTCAATATGGCATCCTATGTTTCCTTCTATGCTTGAAGGAGTTGGCTAAGCTTCTCTCCAAATATCCTTCTTTCCTTGAGACCAGCTCGGTGCTTCCAATCAGGCCACAATTATTTGCTGCACTCCACACAAAGCGGTTTGTTTCAGACCTGACACCCACAAGGAATGCCCTGCAACTACTTCGAAATATTCCCACGGACCAATCCGAGGGTGTTTTCAATTCAGGGTGTTTTCAGCCAATCGCATGCACTGCAGGGAGGTGCTTAGTCCAACACCCTGTTATGTACTGAAGTTCTCACCCTGGGCCAGCAGGGGGATACTGTAGATAGTTCAGGTCTACATATGCAAATAAGGGATCGAAAGTGACATTCAGTGATTGGATAGTTACAGAAAATGGTTACTGTTGTGTTCTAATGGAGCTCTATATAAGCAGGCTGGCTGAACCCTTCAGTTCAGTTCTGTTCTGGCCTGTGAATAAACAAGAGCTGTTTGAAGAATCGCTGTGTCGTCTGATATGTTCACCCACAACTTAACACACCCCACTTGGGAGACTTGAGTAGGAAGCAGCTGAAGGGACAGGCAGGTTGTGTTGCCTTTGTTTAAAGCAGAGCCAGGGAACCATCACGAGATCATTTGGTTTCTGTGCTGCATTGAGAGGAAAGTGCTTCTTTTCTTGCAGCGCAGCCCAAAAGAGCTCTCCCTCCCCATCGCTCAGGCCCTCTGTTTCTGCCCCTAACCATCCTCCAGGCTTGCACTCCACACCCCCACTGCGTCCTCTGCCAGGATGTGTCAAATGTGTCTTTGCGTGAAGTGTGCTCTGCCTTCTGTGGCCTCTGGTTCCATGTACCCCCAGCCCCATCTGCAGTTAGCTGCCCTGCCCTTCACCTCACCAAGCACCACGGCCTACGATTAGGGATGGAGGAGAAATTCAGTTCTAATTTAAAGGCAAACCTACCCCATTTGTACTTTCCCAAAGAATGCATGACCTGGAATACAGCCATCTTTTTAAATTGTAGTTCTCCAAATTTTACCTTTCTCCGGTCAAGTAATATGTACAAAAATGCACATTCTAGGGTGAAATATGTCTAAGAATTCCCATATCACTGAAAATTAAAATTAAATAGCATTTTATTAGGGGAAATTACGCTGCAGAAACATGTATCTTAATGGAAATTGCACAGCTATATATGGAGAAATTCGCTGATGACTTTCCATGAGCACATCGGCAACTTCTGCGGAAATGTGGGAAACTGAAGATGAGAAAAATGACAAATGGAAATGTCCATATTTGCCTATCCCTACCTGGGACTGTATATAAATCTCCCCTGCCCTTGAATTGCTCAGCTTTCCTTAAGAGGCTAGCTGAACCCTTGAACTGCAAGAATGCTGGGAATGCATAACGGAGCAATTTGCATATGAAAGGTGTCCAACTTTTCTCTAAAGCAAAACTGTTTTCTCTGGAAATGTTATGTAGTCATCAAATTTTATGAGATGCGGTAGTCAAATGAAAGGAAAATGGGGGGAAAAAACCAAAAACATACCAGCTATTACAAAGATGTGTTTTTATAGGCTCTTGCATGGATTTGTTTCACTCCAAGATTGATTGATTTATTAAATGTCTGCACGTTTTTGTGCGCCAGTCCACTCCAAGATCTCGTCTTATTCTTCTCTGAAGCAGCAAGGATAGGCAGGGCAACTATACTGACATAGAGCCCAATTCAGCCAAAGTTGAGCACTCTCAAAGCCCACCCTTTTTCAGTGGGAGAAGAAGAAATGTGCGCTCACATTCTCTTATTGAAACCAGTAGGATTTCAAAGCATCTCACTTGGCTGCATCTTGCCCTAGATTCACCAACCCTTTCTGATAAAGGCTCGGTGTCTTTTCAAAGCTTCACGACAGGCAAAAATTCAACATGTGCAATTTCCCAGCGCGTAGATGGGAGTGATAGTTGAAAGCTGAACCTGGTGGATTTCTGCTTGATAGGCCTCTGTTTAAAAGTCAGAGGTTGGAATCCGCTTCCGTTTGTTTCTTCCCCCTTGAGCTGCAGTTGACACCTTACATCCCATAATTCTGGAGTGGTATTGGGATAGTGCAAGTGGCTACGGTAGAAAGGAGGAACTGGGAGGGATTTCAGTTACTGGTTTTGCAGCTGCAAGCCGCAGTGCCTCTGTTTGGACACCCTAAGAACTACATATAGTATTTGTCTTCTATAATATATCCCGCAAGGTTTCTTCTTTTTCTTTTTAATGGCCTGAATTCTGGTTCTATGGAATGTCAACCTGTCAGGGGTTTTTTTTTTCATTCAGTTGCTGAGTTGTACTGATTAGATGGAGCTTTTTCTGAAGGGCTTTGGAAAGTGATAAAATACAAACAAACAATCACAAGGTTTCTTCCAGAACTGCAGGATGTGGTTCTGAGTGCAGACCACACATGAGCTCTGCTTCAGAATATTCTAATTCTCTGCCTGTCAACAAATTATGCTCTGCGCTCCCAAGATTTATAACAAGTGCCCTACTGTTCATCAACATGAAGTCCTCTGGAGAATGGAATTAAATTTATACAGGTCACCAGAGCCAGAAAGTTTGTTTTTCTGTAAACAGACTTTTGTGTGAACAATGTCTTAATGATTGCCAGGAGCTTTGTGGCTAGGCTCGTAATCTCTTGGAAATAGTGAATTAGAAAATTAACATAGTTAACTCCAGCATGCTTTTAGGCTGGAGTTGTACCTTGTGTAGGGTGAGACTAACTATTAGGCTTACTGTGCTCCAGTAAAAAGGTTTCAGTTGCTGTTACGTTTATCATGCTGCAGGCAGAAACTGTTTTTAACCATTCTGTAGTTAGTAGAAAGAGGAAGCAGCCTGCTAGGCTGTGGGATCTCCCACAAGTTTGAACACTCCAAACCAACCTCACAGTTTCAGATAAAACTACCCTCTGTTATGTTTTCCAGTCTTGCCAATGACCATACCTGGATAGTTATTCTTTGTTATTTTATTACATTTACATACTGCCTTTCTCTTTCCAAGGATCTCTTTTTATATATATATATATATATATATATATATATATATATATATATATATATATATAATATTTTTATTAAGTCTTTTACATAGAAAAAAGAAAAAAAGAAAAACAAAATACAAAAATAAAAAGAAAAACAGATAAAAACAATTCCATTTTCATAGTATTTCTTACATTTACTTATTTCCCAGACTTCCCCACACCTCCCCTCACTGTATTCCAATTCAAATGTTTAATCAGCAAATCCCTTCCCTCTATCTTATCTTAATCTTTATCTTAATATATTAAACCATTAATTCTTCATCTTTTGACCTTCAAATTTTCCATACCCCTTCACCAAATTATTACTAATAACCTTTTAACCTCCCTCCGATGTCATTCTAACATTCATTAATTTTATAGTATTTCTGTAAGTAGTCTTTGAATTTCTTCCAATCTTCCTCCACCATCTCTTCTCCCTGGTCTCGGATTCTGCCAGTCATTTCTGCCAATTCCATGTAGTCCATCACCTTCATCTGCCATTCTTCCAGAGTGGATAGTTCTTGTGTCTTCCAATACTTCGCGATACGCTGCTGTAGCATACATAAAAAAAGTTCTATCCTTCTTTAACACCAATTGGCCAACCATGCCCAGGAGAAAGGCCTCTGGTTTCTTCGGAAAGGTATATTTAAACACCTTTTTCATTTCATTATAGATCATTTCCCAGAAGGTCTTAATCCTTGGGCACGTCCACCAAAGGTGAAAGAAAGTGCCTTCCGTTTCTTTGCATTTCCAACATTTATTGTCGGGCAAATGGTAGATTTTTGCTAGCTTGACTGGTGTCAGCAGTCAGCCATCATGATGTTATGTCCAACGTCTTGTGCCCACTCTTTCCAAGGATCTCAAGGTGGCATACATGGAAGTTTTCAATGGTTGATGCTTTGTTGTGTTTTTAGTATTTTAAAAACACTCAGAGTGACTGGGGTGGCATATAAATAATGAAATTATTATTCTCCTCTTCCCCATTTCATCCTCACAGCAACTCTGTGGGATAGGCTAGACCAGCCTACAACTCTCATCACCCCTAGCTAGCAAGGCCAGAGCTCAGGGATGATGGGAGTTGTAGTCCAGCAACATCTGGGGACCCACAGGTTGAGAACCGCTGGGTTAGGCTAAAGGATGGCGACTGACCCAAGGTCACCCAGTGAGCTTCATGGCTGAGTGGGCATTCAAACCTCGGTCTCCCAAGTCCTAGTCCAGCACTCTAACCATTATGCTACACTGCCTCTCAATTATGTTGGAGCTAACACACCACCTCTACCTTATGCATATGGCACGGAGGCTGGTTGTGAAGCCATTCCCATGTACGGTCGACTTTCAACTTGCATGGGGGTTATGTTGCAAGGGATTGCGCCTAAAGCCAAAATTGTGTATAACCAGAACAAGCCTGGAACCAGCCCTGCATGACCATTCCTACCTTTCTGAAGCTGGCGCACTGAGTGGACCTTGCCCGCCCCCCCCCCCAAGATGGAGAGCTTTTAAGCTTCTCACCTTGTTTTCCAGGCTTTGGGAGGCTCTTGTGCGAGCTCCCCCAGAGCTCTCACTGGACGTTCCCAGAGCCCAGTAAGCAAGGAAGCCCGAGAGCTTAAAAGCTCTTTACACCGCAGGGAGACCTGACACAGAAAGAGCTTTTAAGCTCTCTGCCTTGCATGCGTTTTGTGCGATTTCAGGTGGCCAGCCACCCAGCACACAAAGCTGCGATTGCGCAAGTTAAATGCACTCAAGTTACGAGTCAATTGCATTACATGCTTGGGAATTGTGACTTGATTCCTACGGCAGAGGAACCATTACATGGTAAGAAAGTGCAACTTTTTGAACGCCTCTTTGAGTATGAAATAGAAGATGCTGCCTTTTGTTGCTGTCATAGGATAGGATAGGATCATAGAATTGGAAGGGACCCTGAGGATCATCTAGTCCAACCCCCTGCAATGCAGGAATACGCAGATGTCCCATACAGGGATCGAACCTGCAACCTTGGCATTATCAGCACCACACTCTAACCAACTGAGCCATCTTGTCATACACGATCACCACATTTTCCACAAGTACACCTGTGCTCTAAGTGGTTCTCTAGCAGCTTAAAATATTTTGAAACACTATTCATGTTTTAGAATTCATCCTATATATTATTTAAATTGTAGGCTGCCTTTCTAGAGGAATTCCATCCTAGGCAACTTCTTGCTGAATTGATGGATAGCCTCCTTCTTGCATTTTGTAGAATCAAACATAGCTTCTTGGATGGGGCTGCAGAAGGTTGGTGAGCCAGAAAGTAATTTCACTGGATTTTGGAACTGTGACCAACTTCACCTGCTACATTTCATTCTTTCTGGCTTCTTCTAAAAGTGCAGGGGTCCTACTGGGAAGATGAAAAACTTGGCAATTGTACTCTAGAAGAGTGAAAATGCTTAGGGTCTGGCCTTCGTTATTTATTTTTTAACACAGTGCTTTCTCTGGTCCTCAGAGAGGGAAATGTGCTTGCATGGCTGGCACGGAATCACCGCAAATTCTTATACATTTATCTGCTAGAATTCGGGAAATAGGAACAATAGCTAATCCTTCCTCGGGTCTTGCCCTCCTTTTCTTTCTGGATTGGGATTCTTGCAATTGCAGCAAACCAGTTCCATTCCCCTAAGACTTAGCTAGTGAACCATAAGCAGCAAATGGTATCTCAAGGACCGTTGCTAATTACTTGCGGTTAAACAGGGAGAGTTTGTTTGCTCAGCAAAAGCACTGAAGAAGCCAACAGTGCATGTCCTTAAATCCTTCCCCAGCTGCTGTGTCCCTTTACACTAACAATTCCTTCATGGGCTGAAGGATACTGCAGATTCTCCCCCCCCCCCCCGCCGCCCCTTGAATTAAACAAAATTTACCAAGTTGGTGGGTTTGGTCCCAAATTAGCATTGACCTCTGCAGCTCCAGTTTACCATGCTGCTGTTTCTCTCCCTACCTCATGAGGTCAGTTACTTCATGGCTTTTCTTCCCCTTCCTTTAATTTAATTTAAATTAAATTTTTATCTATCATCTATCTATCTATCTATCGATCATCTATCTCTCTATTTCTCTCTATATATATCTCACTTTATTCAAAGCAGCTTGCAGACACAATACAGGTACTCAAAACAAATTTCAATAAACACAATCAATAGAAATTTTAAAAAACAACCCACACACAACCCACATGTATTCAAATAAAACAGGTTTTGCAGATCTTGCCCCACTAAAAAAGGCCTGGTGATAAACCAGGTGAACTTCTCTAGGGACAGCATCTCACAAGTGAGGAGCCACCACTGAAAAGTCCTCTGCTTGTGTTGCCAACTTCCGGACCGCTCATGGAGTGAAGGGTCTCAGAGGACAAATCCAGGATCCGGGTTGGTTCATGAGGGGACAGGCAATCCTGAAAGTACTGGGATCCCACTATCCGGGTGACAATTTGGGACAGAGCTTTTTTGCTGGTGGCACCCCATTTATGGAATTCCCTCTTAAGAAAGGTTCACCTTGCACCTACTTATTTCCCCAAGCATTTAAAATAGTTAACTTAAGTCCTTTTACAGCTGTTTTTATTTTTTTGCTGTTCCACTGTTATTACGGTTGTTGTTTTTGATGTGGTTGTGGGGTTTTGTTTGGTCATATTGTATCTGTAAGTGCTTGCTCTGGGACTGCTGATTAGCATGGAAGGCACAGAGTTGATAACTGTAGAAACAAACCCTGTGGTGAGGACGTCCCTTTGTTGTGAAAGGGGGCGGGCTCTGTCAGTTGTCGTCCAAGGACCTTGTTGACCTTAACACAGCATTGCAGAAATGAGTTTGAAACCTGAGGGCAAGCGAGGCAGCATGCTTTTAAGTTAGCCTAAATGCTTTCCTCAGTATGGCAGAAAACACCTGAAAGCTCTTCTAAAGGAGCACTTCCAGCAGCTTTCAGTAGCTGACTGGACAAAACACTGTGTCCTACCCAGCTGTGTCCTGAGAATGAAAATAAACATGCTGGAAACAGATTAACTGGCTCACGCTTTCGAAGCTTCCTTAAACATAGACACCCCTTTGTTAACATTGAACTAATAACTACATAGTGGGTTGCCAGTTAACCTCTTTTTTTTGGGGGGGGGGCAGGAAGGCAAAGTCTTTACTACTGTTTACTTCCATCCTAATAGCGGGGGGGGGGGGGGAAATCAAGTTCATGCTCAGTTTCTGTCACTTAAACATGATCTTATTTCCCCCAAGGGATTGTGTGTATTCCTATAGGACTGTTCAACCAAGTGTTGTGCATTAGGCTTACTAGATCCTCAGCTGGAAATCTTGCTTATCTTTTAAGTCAGCATTAGTCCTAGGGCATTTAAAGTCTCATGGGGAGGGGTGTGTGTGTGCAGGGGTAAAACTGCAAAAAGGACCAGTGCAAAAAAATAAATAAAGAAGGCCAGTAAAGGGGTATGGACTAGGGAGAAGGGTTGTGACCTGTAGAGAGTTCCTGGGCCAAATGGAGAGGCCTGGAGGGCTGCCCCCCACAGGCTGAGTCTCTCCTCCCCCCAATCTACACTAATTGGATGCAGTTCTCAAGGGTTTCAGCCCTACCTAGAGATGGAGTCTTGGACTTTCCATGTATGAAGCAGATACAGGTGAAACTCAGAAAATTAGAATATTGTGGAAAAGTTCATTTATTTCAGTAATGCACCTTAAAAGGTGAAACTAATATATGAGATAGACTCATGACATGCAAAGCGAGATATGTCAAGCCTTTATTTGTTATAATTGTGATGATCATGGCGTACAGCTGATGAAAACTTTTCCACAATATTCTAATTTTTCGAGTTTCACTTGTATTCTACCACTGAACTATGACCCATCATTGAAGAACACTGCTCCAAGAAATTAAAAATGGCAGCCAGCAATAGCAAAGAGTCTAGAAGAATGCCATGCGAGTTTTCTCTCCTTCTCCTTGAAATCCATTCCACCAAATATCTGAAATATTACATACTATAGCTATAGTTCGGGGACCCAGGTGGCGCTGTGGGTAAAAGCCTCAGCGCCTAGGGCTTGCCGATCGAAAGGTCGGCGGTTCGAATCCCTGCGGCGGGGTGCGCTCCCATCGTTCGGTCCCAGCGCCTGCCAACCTAGCAGTTCGAAAGCACCCTTGGGTGCAAGTAGATAAATAGGGACCGCTTACTGGCGGGAAGGTAAATGGCGTTTCCGTGTGCTGCGCTGGCTCGCCAGATGCAACTTTGTCACGCTGGCCACGTGACCCGGAAGTGTCTCCGGACAACGCTGGCCCTTGGCCTCTTAAGTGAGATGGGCGCACAACCCTAGAGTCTGTCAAGACTGGCCCGTACGGGCAGGGGTACCTTTACCTTTACCTTATAGCTATAGTTCAGAGGCTGTAATGTTTCTGAATACCAGTTGCTGGAAACTACAGAGGAGAGCGTGCTCTTGTGCTTGGGTCCTGCTTCCAGGTTTCTCACGGGCATCTAGTTGGCCACTGTGGGAAGAGGACGCTGGACTGGATAGGTCAGAAGTCGTCAAGCTAAGGCCCGCAGGCCGGATACAGCCCACCAGGCTCATTAATCCAGCCTGTGAACCTTGTGGACCCTGCCGCCTGCTCAGTCAGTCCCCACACTAAACAGGTGCAGCACAGAGGCCTCGCCGCACAGAGACTGACTTCCGCGATGCGGCATGGCTTCCTGCAGCCAATCAGAAGCCACAGATGCCCCTTCCTTCTCGCTGAGGCGGCTGAGCGGGAGGAAGCGGCAGTGGCATGGAGGCTGCCAAAGACGCAGTGTCGGTGGCTGCAGCCTGAGTGGCATAGGCAGGGGGCCTTTCGGGAGAGGGGGGCTTTCGGGAGGTGGTGGGTCCAGCCCCCCACAAGGTCTGAGGGACAGTGGACTGGCCCCCTCCTGAAAAAGTTTTCTGACCCCTGGGATAGGTCATTGACCTTCTTATGTTCTTACTTACTGTCATTCCATGGAGAATTCTGACTTGAAGGCCCCTATGGGCAACCATCCTTTCTTGCTGTTGGATGGCTACAGCATGAAGGCTTTTTTTTAAAGTAATAAAACCAGAGGTGCTTGGACTATCCCATTGACATATGCCTATCATATGTGAAAGGTCACCAGATAAATACCCCCCCCTTTTTGTAAGGCGAATGGCCTGCAAAAAGGTGTGGGGCAGATATCAGACACATATTTAGCATCTGTCATCCAATCTTCTTCCTCAGAGTGACCTCACAGGCTGTTATTTCTCAGATGGGCCTTGGCCAGGCTTGGGGAATGTGGGAACCCAGGAGCAGACTCCGGCTGAGCCAAAACTACACAGGCCCCTTCTATTCCAACCCTCTTTCTCCTCAGTCCTCCTGTTCCTTAAAGTATAGAAATGGTCCAAGCTGCAGATGTAACAAGGCTGCTTTATTTTGCTGCTAACAATGACAGGGCGAGTCAGATTAGGCTGCTGTTAGAGTCGCTTCTTGTCTTGTACTGTTAGGAAGTGTTAGGAAGCTTGAGGACGTAATGCTGTGGGGGCCAGTAGCAGATTGGGGGGGGGGGGAAATGGTGTTCTACTATATGATGCATGAAACAAAGCCATTTCCCTTTTAGGATATAAAATACTTCTAATGCTGAGTGTTTTCGGCACAGGCTTAATAGGCTGGCAAACTGTGTGGGAACAGTGCATTGGGAACAGTATAGAGAAGGGAGAGGCTGAGGGGAAATGGTTTCTGCTGAAAAACACGGGTTTTCTCTCTCCCCCTGTAAAGGGATTTGTGAAATATTTCAGGAAAATCTGGGAAGTTGACACTTGAGGCCCTTTCCTGTTGCTGGGAACTGGAAGGTACCAAGAATCCCACATGATAATCTACTGCGTGCCTCGGGCAATAATTTTAGGCGTTTGTTTGTGTAGTATTTTGATTTTAGGAATCAAGCTAGCTTTGTACTTTCTCCTAAATAAACCACAATCATCAACAGATGAGGGGAAAGGCGTAAAAAATGAACCATCACTTTCTTAACTTCTTAGGTAGTAGCCACTGTTGGGATCAAAGTTGATAAAGAACATCGACTGAAGGAACGAGGGAATGAAGTTTCAAAAATATTCAGACCCTAGTTAATGCTAAAGTATTCCATATGGTAGATGCGCAAACACCCTTCCATGTTTTCTTCTCCATTGACTACTTGATCCTGTGCATGCTTAATTAAAAGGAAGCCCCTGTGGGATGTATCCAAATTCTGTCCACCAAAGTTAACCACTTCTAAATGCTGTCGATTTCAGTGGAAGCTAACCAGACGTGCTCTTTGCTCTCTTATTGGAATCCTCAGTCCTCAAAAGTGCATGACTTTGACTGTATCATGTCATATAGATGATCATGGGGAAAGAACTAAGGAAGATGGAATGAAATAACACTTACATTAATCATTTTTAAGGGGAGGAAATTGAGCCCTAATTAGTGAACCTGAGGCATAGGTGCCTCGGGTGACACAGGCAGCAGGTGTTAAATAGGAAGCTGCCTTACGCTGAGCTGGACTGTTAGTCCATCTAGTTCACTGTGGTTTACATTGACGAACAGCAGCTTGCTAGGAGTTCAGGGCAGGTTATCTCTCATTCTACCTGGAGATTCTTGGGATTCAACCCTGGACCTTCTGCATACAAAGCTTCCCCTGGTGCTTCTGGACAGGAGCAGACATGCCTGTGGCACAGAGTCAATCCTACGGTCTTGTCGCCCTTTCTAGCACTGCTTCTTTCTCCTTTGGTATGCTCTGATAACAAGAGTCAAAGGCACCCTAATTCATATGGTACTTTCCTGGACTAGCATTCCCCCCCTTCTTACTTTGAACTTTGTTACCCTGGTGCACTTGCCAAAAAGATTGGCAAACACTGGTTTGGCCTGTTTTAGTACATTCATAATCTAGGTTCACTCGTGGGGATTATTTTATTTAATAAGCGTTGTTGTTTTTTAAAGTAATAGTAGGAGCTTCAGTTGAGGGGCTTGCACTGGGAATGCAGAGATTTCTGCTTCTGGAAGGTACCGATACAGCTTCCTTGAGAATGCTTATTCAACATGACAGTATTCATGCACGTTTACCTTTTGGAGGAGCAAATTGTTTGTACACGTACCGGTAAGCTGGTGAATAGATTGTCGAAACCTGTTGTTACTGTGCCAGCCAAGAAATGCTCAAGGTGATGTGTAACAGCTAGGTATCCTGGAATAAGTTATTACAAGGACATTGTAAGCAGCTGTGCCAACAAGATTTAAGGAAGGGTATGACGCTTAACTTATTTCTGACCTGGGGCCTATCTTGGAATAGGTTGCCATGGAGTTTGGGCCTGACATGGGGCAGGAGCTGTGGTTGAGAAGGGGTTGGCGGTCAGATACCAGATCCATCAAACAGGAACCAAGGCCCAGAGGCAGAGAATATAATCTTGGATAGACAGGCACAGTTATTGGAATCTGTGTGATAACCCAGTTAGACTCAAGATTGCCAGACCAGAAGAAAGGATTTTCTAAGCCACACACCCTCTTGAGTGTTTTTGCAAAACTGAAACTCTGATAATGCTTGTCTGGATGGAGCCAGAGAGGGACGTCTGAGTAGGTGTAAAACCAGGGCTTTTTTTTTCAGCCAGAACTTGCCGGAATTCAGCACCTCTCAGGTGGGCATCTCTTTTTCTAGAAAAATAGTGCTGTGTAAAACTATCCTGCAATGACAAACCTGGACAGCATCTTAAAAAGCAGAGACATCACCTTGCCAGCAAAGGTCCGTATAATTAAAGCTATGGTTTTCCCAGTAGTGATGCATGGAAGTGAGAGCTGGACCATAAAGAAGGCTGATCGCTGAAGAATTAATGCTTTTGAATTATGGTGCTGGAGGAGAGTCCCATGGACTGAAAGAAGATCAAACCTCTCCATTCTTAAGGCAATCAGCCCTGAGTGCTCACTGGAAGGACAGATCCTGAAGCTGAGGCTCCAATACTTTGGCCACCTCATGAGAAGAGAAGACTCCCTGGAAAAGACCCTGATGTTGGGAAAGATTGAGGGCACAAGGAGAAGGGGACAACAGAGGATGAGATGGTTGGACACTGTTCTCGAAGCTACCAGCATGAGTTTGACCAAACTGCGGGAGGCAGTGGAAGACAGGAGGGCCTGGCGTGCTCTGGTCCATGGGGTCATGAAGAGTCGGACGCGACTAAACGACTAAATAACAACAAAAAACTATCCTACTGTACAGGGGGGGGGGGAATCTACATTTGTTGCTCAGCCTGCTGTTGCCCAACCCACCACTGGAATACAGCCCGAAGAAGGTTGCCCAGAAATAAGCGTGGCCCATGGTTCTGAAAAGGATTCTGCACCCAATAGAGAGTCTAATGACTCTCCATTGGGCTGCAAGGTCAGCTGACTGAACTCAGGCCAATACTGAGGATGCCCTTGCCCTGTGAATCCTGGGTTACTTGGTCAAAGGCCTAGAACACTGGTTGATGCAGAAGGAAGGCTGTTCCTTTGAAGCCCTCATTCAAGATTCCCTTCATTGCCTTACAACACTTAGCTTATCTGAAGTTGTCCAGTGCCCACACTTGTATTGTCTCTGTTAAGTAGTTTATCTACGCACTGCTTCCACATCTGCTTGTCAAATCAGAGGTGAGGATAGAAAATGCTATAATCCGCAACAAGTTTTCTGGGTTTGTGACTTCTCCCTGAAGGAATTTGGGCCCATAAAGCAGTCACAAGATTACAATGGTACATAAATACCTTTTTTAAAAAATCCTGACAAATATAATCCCGCTCCAGTCTTGTTCGTATTTTGTAGCTATTACCTGCAACCTGGGGCATTATAAAAAGAGATCTTCTAAAGCACAGATAAACAGATATATTTAGCAGACATTACGGCATCTTTCCATTGAGGAGTGTGTTCAACTCGAAGTTGCTCGCTCTGTGCTGATAACGTATTTGTAAAAGAAAGGGAAATTGCATGAATGTAATAATGTACTGTGTTTACAGTTGCCTATAGAAAAAAAAAATCTGCCTTCAGCCAGCAGTTTATAGAATTAAAGAGTGAGATCCTATTTTCCTAATTAGTAAAAAAATAATTTAAAAAATGGGGGGGAGCATCTCCCTTGAAGGTGGTAGGTGTGCACCCCCTCCTTGAGAAGACCTCCCAGGCCTCAGAAGCATTCAACAGCAACTGTCCAGTGGCAAATATCCCCTTTCTGGACAAGGTGGACGAGGTGGCAGTCCAGTGTTAGACATGCTTTGGAGGAAACTGATTTCTTGGATCCAGTCTGGCTACAGGCCTACTAATGGCAGTGAAACTGCCTTGGTCATTCTGAGTTTATGACGTTTGTCAGGATGGAGATGGGAGTGGGGAGGGTGACCCTGCTTGTTCTCCTTGATAGCTTTTGATACTATTCACCACAATATCCTGAAACATCTCAGGGAGGTTGGGGTTGGGTTCCCTGTGCTTCAGTGGGTCTGCTCCTAACTCTAGGGCTGATTACAGAAGGAAGTTATGGGAGTCTACTGCCCAGCACCCTGGGAGTTGTCCTGTTCTGTCGTGGTTCCATATTGTCCTGCATGCTCTTTAACATCTATATGAAGCCTCTGGGAGCGCCATCAGGAGAGAACTACCACCAATATGTAGATGGCAGTGGGCTGGATCTGGTGATGGGCCATAAACTGAAGCTGAATCCTGAAAGGTGTTATGTGTCCTGAGAGAACACATAAACAGGGTTTAAAATGAATGAATGAATGAATGAATGTATGATGTGCTCATGAAAGCAACTATGTGTTGCATCCTTATTTATTTTATTTAAACATCCCTAGGCCACATCTCAGGGCAAAGCCCTCACAAGGCAACTTGCATAAAAACCAGAACCATTTTAAAACAGCAGTTCTGACCTCAAAGAGGCCAGCAAGACCCCCGTTATTGGAAACAAAAGAGTTTCAAACCACCAGCACCACAAATCCTTTGAGAGAAATCCATCTGAAATAAGAGGGGCCCTTTTTTAACGACTGTATTGATGAGAGCACATGATGATGGGACTACTTGGGAGAGAGTTCCACAAATGTGGGGCCGTCACTACAATGGCCCTGACTGTCATGTCTGCCATTCGGATCCATTCTAGAAAGAGTGTTATTCTCCCTTTCCTTCTTTTGTGTGCATCCCTCAGGCAACGAGAGCTACACTGACTCAGCACTGTGCAAACCTGGGTGATTCACTGGGCAAAGAGAATGACATCGCTTTGATTATCGATGGTCAGACGCTGAAATTCGCTCTTTCCTTTGAGGTGCGGCAGTCCTTTCTGGATCTAGCGCTATCGTGCAAATCTGTCATCTGTTGCAGGTAAGAAATGCCAAGATCTTTCCATTGGAAGTTTTAAGCTTCCAGGTTATAAAACAAGTTTATAGTCTTACATGTTCACATGCCCTGTTGCCTGTGTGACCTCCTTCAGATGTTGCAGGCAACAGCCGGGATGGGCAAATATGTCAATTTCAGTTTCTTATTTTTTCAATATTAATCCACATTGGTTTGCAGGTTTGTTTGTTTTTTAAAAAGAACCCATGTGAATATTTTTCAGCCTTTTAGTGCAGAATTCTCCCCAAATAGACATTTTTTTGCAAGCAATTCCCCCTAATATGATGCGTTTGTATGTTGTTTTAACTGAGATTTGCCTTTTTGTGCACACTTTCCCCTAATATTTTGTGCACATTGTTTGGTTGCTTTAATTGCATTGCAAAATTTGGAGCAAATTCCAAAGAATGGCTGCCTTCCAATTTGTGTATTGTTTCAGGAACTGGGAATTAAGGTAGGTTCACATTGAAACTGGAATGAGCCAAATTCCTTCTTCCTCCCTAACTACAATTCCCACCACCTCTGACCATTGACCATGCTAGCTGGGGCTGAAGGGGGTCTGTCACGAAGCAACATCTGGGGGGCACCGTGTTGGCTACCTTTGGCTACACCACTGTACAGTACAGAATAGTACGTCTCCCTCCTTGCATCCTTTGCTGGGAGTTGTGGGCTAAAACATCTGGAGGACACCAGGTTGACAAAAGCTGGGCTAGAATGTAAACTCTGCTTTGTTAACCTTTTGCTAAACCTCACTTGCTTCCCATTCATTTTGAGGTAATCCTGTTGATGGAGACAATGGGCAAACGGATCAGTTTATCTTGTTATGGGCCTCTCTCTTTCTCCTAAACAGACCCAAATTTACTGCAGTTTCATTTTAAAAGATTTCTCCTGAGAACCAGCTTCAACGGTGCTTTATGTCTAAAGCCTAGCAAATGAATATACCATATATCTTTCTTTTTTAAAAAAGTATATTTTAAAATGACGTTGAATGGCAAATGTGTATGAAATGCCCCTGTGGAAATGAAAAGCTGACTCTGAATTTATGCGACGTTAAATCCTATGGATTCATGCTACTTCAAATTGAGAATTGTGAGCCAAAGTCCTTCTAGATTTGGTGAAATAGTGTATCATCAGGTTGAAAAACAAAGATCTGTCCCAATTGCTCCTTCCCCTCCATTCCCACCCCATTAATGTCTGCACTATTTAATTTGAAATTTCCTTTCCTCTGCGCCAATTACGTTTTAACTTTCTTCCTGTGAAGTTTTAAAATGCACTGCCTTATTTGACACACACAGTCCGATTAAAACAGCCCAGAGTGGGATAAAAAATGTTTTCTTTTCTTTAGTATCAAGCACCTGGCAAGCAAAAGGAACGTTTCTGCAAAGCCTTATGGGCTATTAAAGGCATTCCTCCTTCTCCCTGGGGGCTCCACTCCACTTATTTTTATTTCCTTTTTTAAACCTATGAAATTACATCACTTTCCTTCCTCTTTTATTGTATTTTTCCACATTGTTCTTTGGGGGCGTTTGGGTTTTTGTTTTTTAAATGTACTAATAATTAAAAGTACTGTGACTTTTGGTCACCAGAGATAGTGGGAGAGGAGAAGAGTAATGTCGGCAAATTCTTGGCAGTGGAGGAGGATTATAGGCAATCATCCACCCTGTCAGTCATATGACTAAGGTTAGCTTAAAGAAAGGCATTGGAAATAGGAATTGGTTTGACTGCATGGGCCTTTGATCTAGCCCCACAAAGACTGACAATGTCTGAAGGAAGTGGGGCATGACTCAAGAGTTTAAAGGTTCCTCGACTCAAAACATTGTGGAAAACGCATGGACCTTAACGACTTCACCAAAATGCATTTTCAACATGGGAGATAATCAAGGGGTTAATACCTTTGTTTATACCTCACTGCAAAAAGCTCACTGACAGAAACCTAAAAGAGGATTTGTTGCTAACTTGCAGAGGTTGTCTTGAGTCCTTAGATCAGCCTTGAGTAAGGTTCTTCCATTTGTTTTAAGATGGTTGAACCTAAACAGACTTCTTCGTAACTGCAAATGAGATCACGTTTACTTCCCTGACCTTTTGTGTCCCCAGTCCAACATACAATTAAAATTTAGAATAAACGAATCTATGGGGTAATAATAATGCAGGTGGAAAGTGAATACAGGATAGGGTTGTTTGTTTTTACAATGGAGTAAAGCTCTGTACGATTTGGGAAGTAACATAATAAGGACTAAAACTTGACATGAAATGTTTAACAATACATCTGAGAAATATCCCAGAAAGAATTTTAGTGACTTAGATGAAAGACATTACGCTATAGGGCACGAGCAACTAACCTGTGGTCCTGCAGATTTTGTTGCACTACAGCTGCCATCATCTGTGACAATTGGCCATGTTGGTTGGGCAATTAGAGTTGCAGGTCAGCAACATCTGGAGAGATACAAGTTTCCCACCTTTGCTGTAGCTCTTACCATTGTTTTGCCAGCTTCTGCCAAAAGTTCTGAATTATAAGGGCAAGCCCATCAAATGTGCTGGTCACCTGCTCCTGCTTCCTTTCAATGCCAATATACAATTACTATTTCTTGATTAGCTTTGCTTAGTCCTTAAGTTAAATAACCTTTGTGATTTTGTGGCTTGGATGCTTTGTATTTGCTCTCTCCATATCCTACATGCACCCCTGCTATAGTTAACTGCCAAAGCAGAGCTCAACTATGTGTACCCGCAGCAGCAAGGAAGGCCTCCTGTTGCTTCTTCTGACTAGGACAGCATCCAGAAAAGCTGTCAAATGGTGCCAGGTAATGGTAGCCAGGCAATCCTGGGACCCAGCCAGACCCAGCAATGATCCAGGATCAGCCATTGGCGTTCCTGTGCCAGCATTTGCCTTCACAACAGCACCAGAGATCATTATGCTGTTGCCTTCTGGGAGGGAGAGGAAGAAGGGCAAGGCAGCAGGGAGGTTGACACAGTGTAAGCACTCCCGACAGGAGCGCCAAATTGGCCCCAGCCCACTTGGCAAGCTGCATCTGGTGATACACCTCTGGTCTTTTTTGTATAGATTCATAGGGATTGAAATATACTCGGAGTCCTGTAGTGGTTTCATGCTCTTTATTGCAGCTTGAAAAACAGTGATTCGTGCAAGCCAATCAGTTGTTGCATTCTACGATCCTACCAGCCTAATAGGCTGATTAACTTCCTCCTGGAGCCTGATTGGTCTTCTCCTGCAGGCCAATCAGTTGTTGCATTCTACGATCCTACCAGCCTAATAGGCTGATTAACTTCCTCCTGGAGCCTGATTGGTTTTTCCTGCAGGCCAATCAGTTGTTGCATTCTATGATCCTACCAGCCTGATAGGCTGATTAACTTCCTCCTGGAACCTGATTGGTCTTTTCTTGCAAACCAATCAGTTGTTGCATTCTAGGATCCTACTTGCCTATTGTTCTAGGACCCAAGCTTAGTACATAACAGTGATCTTTTGGCACATCTTAGAATTCCAACTTAATTCTATGTAATATCCTGTAGAGAAGGTTTGCCTTGCAGGGAAGGCAGAGCGAGTCAGCAGACAGGGAGACAAAGTATGGTTGTGGTATCACAGACCACAGATATCACAGTGTTGGTGGCATCGTTTTCAGAAGCATCAGATGTAGTAGTCAACCTGTGCCCGGACATTTCAGGTAGCTCATGTGGTTGCGGCTGTTCATGCAACTGATAAGTGCACACAGTCCCACAATAGGAACATAAAAGGTAAAGGGACCCCTGACCATTAGGTCCAGTCGTGGCCAACTCTGGGGTTGCGGCGCTCATCTCGCTTTATTGGCCGAGGGAGCCGGCGTACAGCTTCCGGGTCATGTGGCTAGCATGACTAAGCCGCTTCTGGCAAACCAGAGCAGCACATGGAAACGCCGTTTACCTTCCCGCTGGAGCGGTACCTATTTATCTACTTGCACTTTGACGTGCTTTCGAACTGCTAGGTTGGCAGGAGCAGGGACTGAGCAACGGGAGCTCACCCCGTCGTGGGGATTCGAACCGCTGACCTTCTGATTGGCAAGTCTTGATTGGCAAGTCCCGCAATAGGAACATAGGAAGTTGTTTTATACTAAGCTGGGCTATTTGCCCATCCAGCTCAGTAGTGCTTACTCTGGCTGGCATCAGCTCTCTATGGCATCAAGCAGCTTTATTTCATATTACCTACTACCTTTCTGCAGGAGAGGCCAGGAATTGAAGCTGGGGATTTTGTACATGCCAAGCACAAGCGCTTCCATTGAGCTGTAGCCAGGTCTTGTATAACTCCTGTAAGTGATGGTGTGTTGCCTGCTGCTAAATATCTATCCTGGGGCTAATATTTTTTTTTATGCAATGCTCATAAATAGTTCAGTGATGTAGCACAGGAGTAGGAAACCTCTGGCTTGTGGGCCAAACTTGACCCGCTAGGCTATTCCATTTGGCCCACCAGCTGATTGGGGGGAAAGCACACCTACCTCTACACCTGATATAGCTTCTGTTTGAACCTCCAAAACTAGAGGGTCGAAGAACAGTGTGGACTGTTTGAAAGTGGACAGCCCTGCTCTGCTCTTTTGAACCTCCAATTTTCAGAGGTTTGAAGAACAGTGTGGGGCAGCTTGCAAAGGGTTTCAAACGGCCCCACACTGCACTTTGAAGTCTTGACAAATGGGGCTTCAAAGCGCAGCATCACCCGATGTCACTATGATGTCAGGTGATTGACAGATTTTGGCCTGTGAAGCCAAAAAGGTTCCCCACCTTGACATAGCAGAAGAGATAGGAAAGAACTCTTGAAAACACCAAGGGGTGAGAATTTACCATGACCCTTCTGCTGCTGTGCAGAAGAAAACTCAATAATATAGTTTGCAAAATGAGCCCATGGAATATACCTGAAATATTAATGCCCATGTTGTTACTGGGGTTAGCATTCACCTAATGATTGTATTGTGATGCAGCTCAGATTGTGTTCATTTATTTAAAAACAACAACACAACAACAAAAAGTATCTCATTGACGTTCATTACAGAAGATTTCCCCTTTCCTGCCCTGTGACAAGGAAATGTCAAATGTATTTCTTATTAAAAATATGCAAACTTGTATAACATTAATTGGTCCCAAAGAAAATTATGTATGTGTTCCATTTTCTTGTATATACTCATCTGACGTTCCCTCCCCCATCTATCAGCTACTGAATTATCAATGCTTATTATCTAGTTCTACCTCTGACAATTCATGACAGCCCAGTGCTCATCTTATGACTTTGAAAACCATAAGGGAAAGATCATTCTGGCAGCTTTTATGTGTGCATATAATTGAAGGTGGATGAAGGCTTGGGACTGCAGTCAGATCTCGGTATGTCCAAAAAGGCGTACAAACTTTCCCTCACTGGCCACTAAAGCAGATCTCTTTTCAGTTGAGTACAATTTATTTTTTTCACCGACTCCTCATGCAAGTTTCTCTTTGGGGATGCATGAAAATGTGGTCATGGTGGTGAGTTTGCAGACTGAATTTACTATGCTCTAGATGGCAACACTCCTCCCTGTCTGTCTGTCTGTCTCTCTCTCTCTCTCACTCACTCACACACACACACACACACACTCTAGGGTTTGCATTTGAGCTTTATGACTAGTGATTTCTGAGCTTTATTATTCTTGTCATCCTCAAAGATTTGCAGAATCAGCAGAAAAGCATAGTGACTGCAGATATGGGTTTCTGTTCTTTCTTGTTAATCAGCTTCCTGAGCTAAAAGCAGGGTTCCGCAGTATCTCTGCCTTGGATGGTTTATCACAGAGATGGGGAAACTGTGACCCTCCCATCAGTTGAGCTGGGATAGCTCAGTCAGTAGAGCAGGAGACTCTTAATCTCAGGGTTGTGAGTTCAAGCCCCATGTTGGGCAAAAGATTTGTGGATTGCAGGGGGCTGGACTAGATGACCCTCGTGGTTCCTTCCAACTCTACCATTCTATGAGCCTCAGCCAAGTGGCCAATTGCGAAGGATAAGGCAGGTGTAGTTTCACATCTGGGGAGCCACAGGATATCCACCCCTGGGTTAGCACACTGTAACCCAATAGCTAGGAGAGCTGGGGAACCTGTGGCCCCCAGATGTTGCCAGACCACAACTCCCATGCTTCCCGGTTGTTAGCCATGCTGGCTGGGGCTGATGGGAGCTGATGTCCAACAACAAATGGAGGACCACAGGTTCCTAACCACTGGCTTAAAGGACTAGAGCAGGCTTCCTCAACCTCAGCCCTCCAGATGTTTTGAGACTACAGTTCCCATCATCCCTGACCACTGGTCCTGCTAGCTAGGAATCATGGGAGTTGTAGGCCAAAAACATGTGGAGGGCCGAGGTTGAGGAAGCCTGGACTAGAGCTTTGTTGGGGACAGGATAGAAGTGTATAAAATTATTCATGGCATGAAGGAAGCGCATAAGGAGACATTTTTCCTCCCTTCTCATAACGCTAGAACTCAAGTATGTCCTATGAAGCTGAATGATGGAAGATTAGGGATTTCTAGTTGCAATGGCTATGCTTTGCCACCTGAATTCCAGTTGCTGGGGAGTATAAATGGGGAGAGTGCTATTGTGTTCATGTCCTACTTACAGGCTTCCCATATTAAAACATCTGGTTGGCCCCTGTGAGAAAGAGAATTTCTGACTGGGGGGCCTTTGGTTTGATCCAGCAGGGTCTGTCCTATGTTCTGTGGGATATTTTTCTTCTTAGTATGTATTGCTCATGGATGGCATTTTAGTATTTTGTGATTAATGAATGCAAGTGATAAAGTAAATAGGTCAGTCTTACAATAATAAAGGGAATACTTACTTATCAGGATAAAACAATATCTGTGATTCATTTCTTCTTTGTGCAAGTTTGTGCTGTGGGAGTGGGAAACATAGAGTAAAATTAGGACTGAGCCTAAAGGGAACAATTTTCACTCATGGGGGGGGGGGGAGATCTCATCAAAAGGGGGCGAAAGTGTTTGTCACTGAAATGAGAACAATGCTGCTTAATTTGCCATGTGTGATGTCTGCATGTATCCAGCTTTGACAGCGTATTATAACATCATCCTATTCAGTGTATGATGCCCTAACCAAGGTGGTGATGTGACTATTGCTATGAGGAAGGCTCAGGGGGCTGTTTTTTAAAATGTCAAAGCCAGGGAAACTGGTAGGGAACAGATAATAAATTAAGTGAATTGGGTGGGAACGGGGAGCCAAAGTAAATATTTCACACACAGGGCAACATTTGCTCTGAAATATGAAATGGAATCGCTTGCATTTCTGTGTAAGACAACACCTCTTGAAATATGCCAAGGAGGTCTTTATCTATGTCTGTGTATTGCAGTCTCTCCCCCCCCCCCCCCATCGCTGACTTGGCCATTTGGGACTGATGGGAGTTGTAGTCCCAAGTATCTGGAGAGCACCAAGTTGATTACCTCTGGCATAAAATGTGCTGCACACTTCTCTATGTGTTGAGAAGTCCAAGGGCACTGCTGAAGGGTTTAATGGCCTTTGACTGATTGCACTTGCGGTTTATGGCATGGAAACATTGGTTTCAGTTGCACGTGTACATGCAGTTCCCATTGAAAGCAACAGACTGCTAAAGGAAGGCTGCAAAACCACTTATCCTGCCTCAGACTCCCAGCTATTGTTGCAGCTCCTCAGAGAGTCTCCCCAGGTAGAAGCTCTTAGTCCTCCCCTCTTCCTTGAACTGAAACTGCAAACCAAGCTCCAAGCTGCTTCTCTCCCTTCCCTCTATCTGGGGAGCGTTGCCTTCAGAAGCCTGGAGAGACATTCCAGGGCATGAGGAAAGCATTCACCATCATTAAGGAACATTAATGGTCCCTTGTCAAATCTCTGTCCCTAGCAGGTGACACTTTAGGCAGAAGCCTAATGGCAGAGCTAAGCACAGTAATTAAGATAGCCCAGACTCACAGCAATGTGATGATAAAATAAGTTTTCTCAGGTTTTTAAGCTACAGATATGCCCTGTATTTTATATATTGGAAAATGAATAAAGCGGACGGTCTTGCCTCTCAATGAAATGTGATTAATTGCTTCGTATGTGCATGTCTGTTCAATTTTTAAATAGCTGAAGTAAGCAGATCTCAAGTTCTTCCCTTGGGGGATTGGCTTACAGGGTACTCACCATACTTGTGGGAATTTTTTTTTACAATATTTAGACTGCAGTTTCCTTTACATAACCTCATCCTATTATTCTAACTGTGAGTTCATACATTCAGTAATTCCTCTTCCTCCTTTGTATATGCCCAGGATAATGCTATACATCATATAAATTGTAGGATTATTTAGCTTCTTTTTATATCCACAAATCTGCTTACAATTTTCTACAGTTTATTTTCATCTTAGAAGTGCTTTTTAAGAAGCAGTTTCAGCACATACATCTGCAACGCTTCTTGTAGCTTGATTAGAGACAGGAAATATACATGGTGGTGCTTGCCTTCCTTTGTGGGCTGAGCTGATTCTGAAGGCTACTTCAGATGTTCAGCCATTTCCTTCATGGAAAGCAAAACTTCCATACACGTGTCTGCTTCGCTGTTTCCATAGATGCTGGAAGACTATGATCAACGGTGGATTCCTAGCTCATATGCACGCGGGGAAATGTACAGTTATCCCGCAGGACAGTGTACCTGACCTTTCATGTTTATTCTGTACAGGAAATGCATAGGACTGAGTTGAAAAATTTGCCAGTGAATCTTTTCAGCTTGTGAGGGGGAGAAATCCCATCCCTTTACTATGTCTTTCATGACTGCCACCACCACATAAATAGGCCATATGCCTATAATATATCAGAGAGCACAAGCAATAACTCCTGCTTTGGTTTGCCTTCCTCAGGCAGCCCAGTCTCGTTGCCTACATGGCATAATTAAGAAGCCAAATCAGAGTGAGGCCGAGTTTCCCATGACCACTATAGCTCTCCCTTTAAACGTTTGGTAATCTTCTATAGGAAGGCATCATCCAAGTCTTCAGTTTGGCTTGGAGGACTATAGCAGACACAGTAAGGTCACTGTTGATATACTTTAATGCTCTCTGTTTACTGTTTCGGAACAACTTCTGTGTCACTAGAAGAAGTGCTTTTAACAGACATTAGGTCTGGCATGTAGGGCAAAGTTAAGGTTTTCAAAAACTCTTCCTTCTCAAGAAGGCGTTTTCCCTGTGCATTTTATGTAAAAATAAATGAATTGGAATTTGCATGTGTTTTCGTTCAAAAAGAAAGCCCTTAATCTCTGCCTTACCTCACAGCAACAATTCCGATAGGCAGTTTCAGTAGTATTAAGTCACACTCCAGCAATTTCATTAAATCATTACTGTTGACTATTTTATTTGCTCTTGCTCTAGTTCATTGCACAGCTAGGATGTACTAATCCCATTAGCTCCTGCAGTATGTATGCATCCGGTAAGTGCGTGCAGGATTTCAGTCTTAAGATGGAAATAAGTACACTGACTTTCTATTCTGGAAACTGGATTTGCTGCCCCCCAGCCATGTTGCTGTCTTCCTTCTTTCTCACAATGAAAGTTGATGTATTATTTAGTTAATTTAGTTTATTTATATACCGCTTTGTATTTTGACAGAAATCTCTTAAGTTACAGATCCAACAGAAAGGAATCAATAAAAGAAATACAATGCAAATTTCATATTCAAAGCCAAAGCATGAGCCACATCCAGTGTTGTGTGAGCAGCTTTCTGCTCATGCTGTCAGACTTTCCATTCCTCTCTTCTTCCTGTGTGCCCTCCAAATCGGCGCCATAGTTTTTCTCCCACTGTATGGAACAGATTTTGAGGGTGCATGCAGAGCTGCAGAGGAGAGAAGCGGGGGAAATTCTGTTGTTCAAGAAGAAGTTTGTTATGCAAGCGGAACAGCAGTGTTGAATACAATCCAATACTACTACTACTACTAATAATAATAATTCCAATTTTTTAAAGTTACCCATTTTAAAAAATACATTCTAAACAATGTCCATAAGTAAAGTAGCTAAGAACTACAAAAGCAAATCATGTATAAAGCATTAAAATATAACAAGATACATCAAAATGCAACACAGTTATCATTGTAATTGTATCTGGCTAAGTTGTCCCATTTGCGCAAGGACTCCCTCACCCTCTCCTGTCTCACATGCACAAAGCTAATCTGTTTTGTTGGTTTCCCCACCCTCTGGAACAGATTCTTTTGTGGGGGTACATGGGGAGAGAAAATCCTTGCACTAATGGGATGGCTTGATTAGATACAGCCCTACTTATTAAGATTACATACAAAAAATGCATAATAAAATCATCAAAACCACTAAGCTACACATCCACAGTACACAAAACTACGCATTTGGAAGAGCAGCTTCTGACATTCAGGTATAGCTGAGGCATTGCATATAAAACTCAAGAGCAATGTAATATTGTCATGTGCACCTTCCCTTAGCTCTTAATGGACAAGTTTTCAACTCCCATCTTCATTAAAGTATGACAGGATCCATCAGGTACTAGCTAGAAATGGTTTGGGGTGGGGCTTTGAAGAGAGAATCTCCCCTGTGAGTCACCAGCAGATCACTTACAGGCAGTGGTGCCCCTCCAGACGGTGAACGCCAACTCCCATCAGCCCCAGCCAGCGATGATGGGCTTTGTATTCCAGCAACATCTGGCTCTCCACATCTGACTCAGAGCTTTCAGAAACCAGTTTACCAGTGGAAATGGTTATATGCAAACTCTTTTGCCACAAGGATATATATGTTCAGCGGTGCTGTTGCATTCTTTCCTCTCACAGATACTGCTATTATTGAGCTGTGTTAGTATAGAAATAAACACTTACCTTAAGAGGCAAGAAAAGGAAATAAAAAGTTGTGACTCTTTCATCCTTCTGGTTTGTTTTTCTAGCTTCAAGTGTCTGCAGTATATTTGAGTGCATCTTGTCTTCCCTCACCATTCCTGCCCTTGTTTCTTTCCGTATACACTTTAAGGGATGCTTGTCTTGCTGGCTGGGCTGACAAGCTGATCTCTGTTATGTTGTTGCCAATCAACCCAGTCTTGGGGGACTATTGATTTTTGTTTCTAGTTTGTGCTGTGGAAATCAATATTTTACTGGATGGTAGACAGCAAGAGCAGCGGCAGCCAAAGCAATTTAGTATAGGCTGCAGCCAACTTGAAGGTATATTTGGTGTTCAGAGATATTGTTCCCTTGCGAGGGAGAAGTTGGGGAAAACAGATATTGTGGTAGTTAAGAGTATACCACCAATACATTATTTTAAGATTCTGCTAGACAGAGGAAATGTTAAAGGACCTGAGATGTACTACTGAGTGTTTTATATTGTGATGAATGATGGCTGTAAAATATCTTCTATTGTCTAACAAGCAGCTGGTACTAATAAGTCGGGGTGAGGAAGCTAGAAATCAGGGAGGGGAAAACCCAAGGACTGGGGGCAAATGCGGCCTTCCAGGCATCTCTGTTTGGCCCTTCGAACTCTCCCCAGGAAACACCCTCTCCCCAGCCACGCCCCTACTCTCCAGGCCACACCCCTCACTGATCCTGATTTGCATCTTCCTAGAGTGTTTTTTGCCTGGCTGGAATGTGACCTTGAACTCATGATAATGCCTCTTGATGGGGGGGGGGTAGGAAAATCTTTTTTTTTAAAATAATTTTTATTAGTTTTCAACACAAATATACAATTTTATCCAAATTTTAACAAATTATCTCTTTTTGGACTTCCTTCAGCTTCTCTGACAATCATCCATATCAATCTCTCAATAACGCATTCCCTATATTTCGTATTGCCATTAAACTTCCCTCCCACTTCTATTTCTTTTTAACAATACATCTTAGAATTCACAGTGCTTCTTGAAACCCCACTAGCGTTGTTTGCACATCACATATGCTTTTCAGATAATCTGCAAATTTCCGGGGGGGGGGGGTAGGAAAATCTGTCCATTCCACTCCTCTCTGTTTCTCATTTTTCCAGTCTTAAATTCAGCTCTCCACATTTTGCAGCAATTCGTTTTTTAAAAAATCCTAATGAAATTTCACCAGTGATTTAGTGAGGCTTTCTCCCAACAAACTCATTTTTACATGCTGATTTTTGGCTAATGCACACATTTTGATAAGCAGTTTTCTCTGATGTGTTTGCATTATTGCATGTTATTTTCACGAATGTCTTCATTTTTATGAAACCCCCCTCTTCCAATATATACATTTTTGAAAACATTGGTTGGTGAACTGCAACGCAAAATTCAGATAGGTTCAGATTTCAAAGGAGAGCTGTGTTTCAGTTTGCACATTTTCCCAGAAAATGTGGTTTTAAATATGCACTGAGTCGAATTTCTCCCCCACCCCTCCTCCTTGCTTGCCTAGATGGATGCTCGAGAGGGATGGGTGAATAAATTAAAATTTGTTGCTGCAGCCGCTTTTGCTTCTGGGCCTGTCCATCGCAGCACATGGCCCTTGGAAGGTTACTTGGAAAGAATGCAACCCTCCGTCTGGGGGTGGGGAGTTTGCCACCCCTGCTTTAAGCAATAAAGGGAGGAGAGGACAGGAGGAGTCTGCTGCAGAAAGCTGTGAAAGAAAAGAGGACTTCTATAATGAGACGGACCTCTGGCCACCTCCGTTGCTTTGACTAATAATATTGCCCCTGCCAAACTTGTTGAGTTAAGGTATTAGATTTCCAAATCTATCTTGATTAAAATCTAGGCTTTGTTGATACATTCCCCGTAGCAAAATGACCATAGCTTCCAAATGTACAGCTTCTTAGCTTTTAACTGAAGCGGAGGCATTATTCTTTAATCAGGGGATGGGGGGACAGTCTGTGCGACCCTTTTAGCAGGACAGGATGAGATATTTATTGATGGATGGATAAAAAGCATAGACGGCTTGATTGTAAAGAAACTCAACAACCCCATAGCTGTTTACAAAGCAGAACAAAACTATAAAATATCAGTATAAACCATTAAACACGGCTATTGAAAACATCAACCATTTAAAATCAAGGATAAGCTAAGAAGCGGATTAAAGCACATGGCAACTTCCTACCTGTCTGAGTGGGCTTGCCTAAACAAAAATGTTTATAGCAGGCACTGAAACGAGTACAGCGAGGGTGCCCGCTTGACATCACTCAGCAGGAATTTCCAAAGAGCAAAAGATTTCTTACAAATGCAGAACAAGTATTATACGGCACCTCGTAACCGTTACGGTTCTGCAGCTTGAAGTGGTCAGTTGAGCACGGGGTAAGCGAACTCTTAGTTAAACTGGTCCCAAGTAGTTAAGGGCTTTATATCTACTAAAAGCAGACCTTGAACTTGGCCCAATTGCTGTCTGCTCGGTGAGTGTTGCCTTGGTGGCAAAGCTACTGGCTGACAACTGTGCCATGCGCTCAGTTCACAGCTCACTGTGTCACCGTGGAACTTGGAAGAATGAATTGCCAGTAGACTACCCTAATAGCTTAAGCCATAGTCTGGGTTACGGCAGAGCAGTCAGACATTTTGCATTTCCTTCTGTTCTCGTTCTAATTTAGAGGGGGGAAAGGTTAGAGGGAGCAAGGTAGAGCTGTATAAGATTCTGCATGGAATGTGGAAAGCAGCGAGAGAGAAGTTGTTCTCCCTCTCCCATGATGCTAGAACCCAGAGTTCAGTCACCAGATTCAGAGTAGGCCACGGAAAGTGCTTTTTCACACAGCGCTTAGCTAAAACTATTGAATTTGCTACCACAATATGTGGCGAAGGCCACTAGGGGATTTAAAAGGGGATTAAACCATTTCATGGAGGATAAAGCTATCAGTGGCTACTGGCCACCATGCCTGTGTTCTCCTTACACAGGAGGCAGTTTGCTGGGGAGCACAGATGGGGGAGACCACTGTCCCCTGTCTCTCAGTTCCATTTGACATTTGTAGCAATGCAAAGCGATATTCACTCCACAGCTTTTTTCTGTTCCTCCACTCTACCACATGCTAAACAGACACATACACAAACCCATTATGCAAAATCAAATAAATAATAATAATAATCAGATATGCAGCTTGAAAATAAGTGGAAGATGAATAAATGTATGCCAATGGAAATTGTGGCTGGCTCCTTATTTTGGTTTGCAGCATGCACCACAAAGGTATAGAACCAACAAACACTTTGGCATGAACCGATTTTCACATAGTTAATACTCTGAGGGAGTTCCAGTCACTCAGCAATTCATGTTTTGGGGAACAAGAGAGGCAAGATTTTTTGTTGCTTTTCCAGTTTGATTCCTGCTAATAAGACCAGAAGATTGACTCTTTCAACCAGGAGATGCTGCTGCCACAGATGTAAAGGCTGTTCTCTAGACCTTTAGAAGAACGAGAACCTAAGATTTCTGTAACCTGGAGACTCTTAACTCACTGTCTGGCAGTTAGTGCTTCTTACAATGTGCTACCAACATTCCCTCTTGTTTGCCTACTGTGTCTTGCAAAATGTTAGCAGTTCTTCCAAACTTTATTGTTTTCTCTTCTGGTTTGAAAAGTGTGCTTTCCACTTGGTGCTCTGGGTCATTGAAAGACAGTGGTTTACCCACTTTTGCAGAACCTTTCTTTAAAAGAAAAAGAAAGTGGGGAGAGAAAGAGTTTTCCCCCATCTTCTTCATAAACCAAGGGATATGATGAACGCCATTGACTCCCTGAGCCAGTGGGAAATAAATATGTGTTCACTACCTTGGGGGAGGCATTCAAAACCACCTACAGGATCAAGTCCACCGTTTTTAAAGGTCACTGCTATTGAGAATGGCAAGCATCAAAACACTTAGGCCCTGAGCTACACTGCCTGTGAAATGCACTGTTACCTAGAAAATAGAGTCACCTAAAATGTTTAGCAGTAAATCAATCAAATGGAAGAAAGAAAGAAACCAGCTTCTGCAGCTTCGTGTCTAGAGAGTCCTTTCCAGGAACAAGCAATACTCCAGTTTTATCCTTTCACACTACTTTCCGAAAAATCAATTTTTGGAAATGCTGTATATTGTGCTGCCCATGAGATAGGTGGAGAGGGCAGGTGAGTCAGTGACCTTCATGGTATTTCTTTAAATGAAATATTTTCTTCTCAGCCGAGTGAAGGCGAAAAACAAATGCCATCACCGTCCATTCTGTTGTACACCTGGTTTGAGAGAAGCACCACTGTGATAAGCTTTGAAAAGATGTATTATTCAACGCTTCACTTGGTTGTTTTGCAAGAAGCTGACAGACCTGGATCTTGAAGTGCCCTGGTTTTCCAATATCACTGTTTTTAATGGATATTACTTTGAGGAGCTTTTTTGTCTTAATTTTTTAAAAAATATATTCAAAGACAGTATGTTCAACCAAACCTTGACACATGCTCTGTTGAGGTTGGGGAGAAACTTGATTCAGTTCACATTTAAAGGTGAATTTACTTGATTCACTTTTTCTGAAACAACACATGAACCGAAATGCAGTCATCCTGCTTCACGCTTCTCTGAATTTTTCAGTGCAGTTCTCCAGCCAATTATTATATACAAAAAATGCATATGTACAGTAAGCAAGGTGTAAATAAAAATACATATATTAGTGAAAATTATGCACAAAAATGCATTCTGTTAGGGAAAATTGCTTTGCAAAAACCTGTATCTTAGGCAAAGTTCAATGGAGAAATATGTATATAATGGAAAAATCACACTAAAATTCTGATGAGTTTTCATGTTTTTTTTTTAAAGGTTTAAGATAGGGAAAAATGAGAAACTGGGAGATTCATCCATCCCTTTTCTCTGTGTTATTGTTGTTGTTTAGTCGTTTGGTCGTGTCCAACTCTTCGTGACCCCATGAACCAGAGCACGCCAGGCACTTCTGTTTTCCACTGCCTCCCGCAGTTTGGTCAAACTCATGCTGGTAGCTTTGAGAACACTGTCCAACCATCTCGTCCTCTGTCGTCCCCTTCTCCTTGTGCCCTCCATCTTTCCCAACAACAGGGTCTTTTCCAGGGAGTCTTCTCTTCTCATGAGGTGGCCAAAGTATTGGAGCCTCAGCTTCACAATCTGTCCTTCCAGTGAGCACTCAGGGCTGATTTCCTTAAGAATGGAGAGGTTTGATCTTCTTGCAGTCCATGGGACTCTCAAGAGTCTTCTCCAGCACCATAATTCAAAAGCACTCTGTGTTATTACAAGTTGTGAAAAGCAATTGTGCTGCAGGTGTAGCACCCATGCATGGAGAATTCCAACAGGGCCCCCACCTTCAGGATTCTGTGTGTTCGCAGTCACATGTGTAAGCATCACAGTTGGTTTCTGGGAGAAAGTGCAGTTTTTATTTGTGCAGTTTTTATTAGCCTGCCTTGTTGCCATGGAGCAACATTCATGGGGGACAGTCCATGTTTCCATCACCATTAGGGCCAGACAAAAGACATTCACTTAATGCATAGCATTCAGGTACGGATCTTGTTTTTACTTAAATGATTGCTGGTGCAGCGGAGCCTAATTCTTACTTTGACGGCATTGTGTGAGGAGGGAGAGGCTTATCATTTTACTCCTTTACTGTGATTGGAATTGAGATCTCCCACCTCCCCCACTGCCCAACCAGGAGCCTTAGGAAAAAAAGACCCCATTGATTCCACCCCCAAAATCCTTCTAGCAACCTGTGAGGGGCCCTCTATTCCAATCATGGGAGAAGTGTTGAAGAGATAAGCCTCTCCTTCCCACACACTGCCCCATACCTGTAATTATTTAAGGAAATGTGAGATATATATTTGCATGCTACATTTTAAGCAGATATCTAGTTTGGCCCTGAGTCTAAATGCATAGAGGAACTGGCTTGGGAGATACCAAATCTAAAACCATGGCCAGGGCCATCTGGTTAAGATGGGTTCATCACAGAGGTTTCTTCTATTTCAGTTGAAGAGTCTGCAGTTACAGTTAAAAATGCTGTTTTTCTGGTGCATTGTGTAGGCAACTGGTCCTAACCAGCATCACTTGTCAATCGCCACGCAATGTGCTGTACACACAAATTATATTCCCAAATAAATTTGCCATTGTTGAATCAGCCCCCTTTGCTCAGCTACCGATAATGAACTAAGTGGCTGGTCTCTTTTTACAGCTTTCTTTATCTGTGTCCATTTGTTTGCTCTGGGGAAGGGAACACCCTTTCTTGTCAAGATTGTAAATAGCTTAAAGTTACAGGGAACTGGATACTTTTGAATGAATGGAGCTAATTGCTTAGCAACTCTGCTCGACTTCTTTGTGTGAAACCGAGAGTGCCCTTGAAAGTTAGAGAGTTGGACACTCCCTCATTATCTGTATCCCCTTTGGTGGCAGAACAGGGTCTTCTTTCATTTGCCTTCTTGTTTCTCGGGCTCGCTTAACCTAAAACAGGGGTCAGCAATTTTTCTCAGCAGGGGGCCGGTCCACTGTCCCTCAGACTTTATGGGGGGCCAGACTATATTTTGAAAAATAATAATGAACCAATTCCTATGCCCCACAAATAACCCAGAGATGCATTTTAAATAAAAGCACACATTCTATTCATGTAAAAACACCAGGCAGGCCCCACAAATAACCCAGAGATGCATTTTAAATAAACGTGGATTCCCAGACCGTCCGTGGGCCGGATTTAGAAGGCGATTGGGCCGGATCCGGCCCCCGGGCCTTAGTTTGCCTACCCATGGCCTAAAACCTGTAGCTTCATTTTAAAAACACAGTGGTACCTTGGTTTACGAACTTAATCCGTTCCGAAAGTCTGTTCTTAAACCAAAACCGTTCTTAAAGCGAGACACACTTTCCCTAATGAGGCCTCCAACCACCGGTGCCCTTCTACTGTTCGGATTCTGTTCTTAGACTGAGGTAAAGTTCTCAAATCAGGACACTATTTCCGGTTTTGCGGAGTTTGTAAACCGAATCGTTCTTAAACCAGACTGTTCTTAAACTGAGTTACCACTGTAATTATATTTTTAAAAAACCAAGGAAACCAATAACTCCTTCCCCTTTAAAAACATAAGACAGCTAGCATGGGAAATTGCAGGAGAGAGAAAGGAACAGCTGACTTGTTTTGTATGTTGTTCTGTTATTGGGGCCTGAAAGTAGGTAGGCTGAGATAAAAAACATAAGAAGAGCTTGCAGGGCCAGTTCAGCATCCTAGTCTCACAGTGACTAACCAGGTATCTATGCAAGGAGGATTCTAGTCCAATAGTTCTCTCTCCTCCTGTAGTTTCCAGCAACTGGAATGCAGAAGCGTTACTGATTCTGACCATGGAGTCAAGTTATAGTTATCATGGCTAGTAGCTATCAATACCCTTCTCCTCCACAAATTGTCCTAATCCTCTTTTAAAGTTGGTGGCCACCACTGCTTCCTAAGGGAACAAGTTCCCATAGTCTGACTGTGTGCTGCGTGATTAAGTGCTTTCTTTTATGTGTCCTGAATCTTCCAACAGTCGGCTTTATTCGATGTCTACAAGTTCTGGTGTTAGAAGAAAAAGGGGAGGGGGACTTTTTCCAGACTTCTGTCATGTCACCTCTTACGCACCTTTTCTCTTTAGTACAGTGGTACCTCTGGTTGCGAACAGGATCCATTCCGGAGGCCCGTTCGCAACATGAAAAGAGCGCAACCCGCAGAGGCACGTCTGAGCATGCACAGGTTGCGATTCGCCACTTCTGCACATGCTTGTGACGTCATTTTGCGCTTCTGCGCATGCGCGAGTGGCGAAACCCGGAAGTAACCCTTTCCGGTACTTCCAGGTTGCCCCGGGACATAACCTGAAAGAACGTAACATGAAGCGGACATAACATGAGGTATGACTGTATAGAGAAATCCCAAATTCTGCAACTTTTCCTCGTAGGGGAGCTGCTCCAACCCCATGATGACCTTGGTTGCCCTTTTCTGAATCTTTTCCAAATCTTCAATATACTTTTTAAGGAGAGGTGACATGACCTGAACTGTACAGTGGTACCTCTGGTTAAGAACTTAATTCATTACGGAGGTCTATTCTTAACCTGAGGTACCACTTTAGCTAATGGGGCCTCCTGCTGCTGCTGTGCGATTTCTGTTCTCATCCTGAAGCAAAGTTCTTAACCCGAGGTACTATTTCTGGGTTAGTGGAGTCTGTAACCTGAAGCATCTGTAACCCGAGTTACCACTGTACACAGATCAGAAGCCCTATTCAAACTAGGGTAGACACTTAGTAGGCATTGTCCAAAAAGCCCCACGCATCATGAAAGCACAAATCGGCACACAACTTGCCTATACTATTTTACATGTATAGACTCTGATTTAGAAATAATTTCTATGATTTAACTGGAAATGCATTTAACCATAGTGGGGAGGACTGTGACCAGGTCACCACTTGTGTTTTTAATGGGCACATTCAAGGCCTCTGCTTTCTCTTTTTAAGATTTGTTAGCTTTTAACCAGAATTGGACCAGACAGCCCTTCACATCAATCAGTCACCAAAAGCTTTCCTCTCCACTGGCAGAGGCCAGCAAAGAGGGGCGAGCTTGTCATCATAACACACATACCAGTCATCACTGTTGGGGAGGGGAGGTTAGTATTGTACCTCTAATGTAAAAATATAATGAAGTCATTAGGGTTAACTTCAAAATTATTTAGGATCGCTAATCAGTGTGGCAGTTCTTCACCAATATGTCATGCGTTTTATAGAACAGTCAGTTTTCTGATGTACTTTTGTAATTCCAGCTAAAAGAGGAAATAGATCTGGTTCCTTGTTTTTCAGATGAATATGTTGTATATAGTTATATGTTTGGAACATGGGTGACGTAGTTGGTTCATGAGACAGCTCATGCAGCAGAACACAGAATTTTCATGCCATAGGGTGAGACAAAAACGAGAGCTGAGCTACCTGAACAATAGAGTTTTATAGTGTTGTTCCTACTAGACGGCACAACTTTAGGCTGCAGGTGGATAACTGCGTATTTGAATACATCCCCACATCTCCAAAAACTATCCCGAGCATAGAAAATAGGCATAGCAGTGAGAAAACCAGGCTAGAATAATGTTTCCTGAGATGCTAGTTTCCCATACACAATACAGAAAGGAGATTTGTACAGGGTAAGATGTGGATGTGAGATCCCCAGTTACAGCCTGTAGTGCTCCAGTGCAAGAAGAGAAGCACTGTGTGGTTCCTACTTGTATAGCTTGGCACAAACCTGATAACTTGTCATAGAGCAATTTTAGACTATTTGCTCTGCAGCTATTGGTGATGCTTTTATCTGCTTATTTATTGGCCTTTGAAAAACTCCATGCCTACCTTATTTAAGTGTGAATAAACCCTTTGGTAACTAATGACTTGGCACATGGTCCCAAAGGCACCAGATGTGTTAATTTTGTATTTATTCGCTGCTTGAATTGGCTAGGTTGCATTGCATCATGTTACATGAGCCATTGTATAACATTTTGAAGGGTGTTGTTTATAATATAGTGTAAGCGAATCCTGCCTAGAGGCCTTGCCATTTTTTCTTGGGGAAGACGAGTGGAAGGGAGGGGAAATTTACACCGCCCCACTACTCAGTTTAATGAAAAAGATTAGAAGCTTTCCATGTCTTTAGTAATCTTTCAGCTAGCAATTAGGGTATCTGTCATTCATAAAGTATGTCTGGATTCATTCCATGGGAAGAAAGCTTCTGGATTCCGTATTGAAATACGGTACTCTTTTCCAGATCTGATTGCATCAGTGAGTTAAGAGTGAAATAATATGCTTTAAAAGTGGGGGGAAGAGGGCGACTGACGTTACTATATCAAGTGTACTTCAGAATGGAAATCCCACTCAGTCTCACTTCCCCCCTAATCAAGATTCAGATATTCATGGCTTGTTGGTTAGAGTGGCACAGAAAAAATAAATAAATGTTTGTGTTCTGTTTTCGATCAGGTCAGGAGAGAGTTGAAAGAAATCCAGTCTTTTCTTTTTTTTAACACCTACAGAAATCCCAAGCCCTAGTGATTATGGTTGTTATTGGATTGCACAGGTTGTGCTATGTTACTGTCGGCAAAACAAACCACAGCAGAACCACTTTGGCCTGATAATTTGATCACTTTACCACTGAGCTGCCAGGAGCTGGCATTCTGCCTCGAGTCTGATATTTTGCATACTGGGACATAGAAACTCCTGTATTTGGCTCTTTCCATCCCGCCATTAGCAGTGAATAGCTCAAAAGAACTGGAGGAGAGATTCTCAGACCAACCGCAGAACTGGAGAAATGCTGACAACCATCATCGGTCCAAGACTATTACTGTCAGATGCTTCCAGACAGTCTGTTTTATTGAACATGGAGAGGGAAGGGGCTAAGCTGGTTGGGGATCCTCTGGATCCCAAGCTGGCCCTACTCCTGTGACATCATGACATAGGGTGCAGCACAGGCTTGATCAACTTGATCATCAGCTCAGGCACGGCACAGAGATTCGCTTGTCCCACTTGCCCCAACCATCGTGAGCAGCAGGGCTGCAGATACCGCAATGGTCCTGATTCTCTGTTTAGCCTGGCCAGGGTTTGGATTCATAATTCTTCTAGTGTATGTTTCCCTGTCTTAAAAATGCAAGATAGGTAGGGGGGGGGGACTTTGCTTCTCTAAGTTTTGCTCCCCATAAATTTTCTTGCCCTTAATTTTTGGGATGCTTTTCAATAATTGGCAAATAATTTGCAGATCTCTCCATGAAAGGGGGGAAAGGAGCAAATTTCTTCTTTGTGCTGTGATAATTATACAGGAAAGTTCAGGACAGGAGCCTCAGCCATTGAGCTGCAGATTTGAAAATGAGATGCCAGAGCTTGATCTGCAAATCCAGTTTTTATACAACATTTGAGAATATATTTTGCTTGACACTTTGTTGTTTTTAAGCAATCCCTCTACGTTACCAAGCATTTTTTATTTTTTTACTTCTAACCAATTTATGCCATGCGGTATTTTATCCAGTTGTCGTCTTCTTCAAGCATGAAAAATATATCCAATTGAACGGGGATGTAGAATCCATTAAAAAAAAAAATAGGACAGAAAAAAATAGAACTTAATATTCTTGCCTTTTAAAACCGAAAAGGAATTTTAAAAATTTACATGATAACTGGAGATACTGATGCTCTCTGTTACATGAGGATAGGGGCAGGCCTGTGGAATTAGGGCAAACAGAAGGATTTGGTTGCATTCCCCTGAATCTAAGCTTTTCGCTTCACAAAGAGAGAATTTTTCATCCTTTCTGGGTGCAAAGATAACTTTAGCAATAATAGCATAGCTGCCTTCCAGACTCTGCTGATTGACATGCACCAGATGTGTTGGGATATTAATTCTGAAGCATAGTAACTCAGGACTAAGCCCAGCAGCTGTGGTGGCCCCTATTAGGGCTGCCTTGGACATTCTGAAGAAGTAACAGGAGGGGAAACAGAAGGCACTTCCACTTCTTCCATACCCATCGCAGGTGGGGAGGGAGGGAGAGAGGTGAGTTCCCCTGGAATCTTTTATTCATTCAGTCAGTCATTATTAAGACAGTTTTGTTCCAACTCCCACGTCAGTCTTGAGGAACTGTAAAGGTAAAGGGACCCCTGACCATTAGGTCCAGTCGTGGCCGACTCTGGGGTTGTGGCACTCATCTCGCTTTATTGGCCGAGGGAGCCGGCGTACAGCTTCCGGGTCATGTGGCCAGCATGACTAAGCCGCTTCTGGCGAACCAGAGCAGTGCACGGAAACACCGTTTACCTTCCTGCCAGATAGGTACCTATTTATCTACTTGCACTTTGACATGCTTTCGAACTGCTAGGTTGGCAGGAGCAGGGACCGAGCAACGGGAACTCACCCAGTCGTGGGGATTCGAACCGTCAACCTTCTGATCAGCAAGTCCTAGGCTCTGTGGTTTAACCCACAGCGCCACCCGCGTCCTTGGGGAACTGTACAAAGGTTTAAAAATGTAATGTATCAATAAAAACAAGATACCTTAGAAAATAAATGCAGCTGAACTTGGGTGGGAATAAAATAATTCACATGTTGGAATTAAGCACTCGCAAAGGCCTGGGCACACAAAATATGTTTGAAGGAGGTGCCGAAATGGACCCTATGTTTGGAGGGACAGTGAGCTCATATAACGAACAACACTGCAGAAACAGTTCTCCCCCATGGCTGCCGCCAGTCAAACCCTTATGTCATGGTCTGGCTGGATGAGGAAATGTGGTGGGCCCCAGCCACCCAAGCACTGCCCCCAGGGATGACACAGAGGAAGGAGACTTAGACCCAGGACAGTGGTGGGACAAGCTGGGAGGTGATAGAAGCAGGAGGTTTGAGTGAACACAAGGGGTCAGAAGGGCACATTTACCCCATAGGGCAGATCCCACAGGTAACCCGGTCTCAAGTTGTTTAGGGCTTTGTCTGTCAAAGCTAAAACCTTCAAACTGCAGCTTATTGGCAGCAAGAGCAATTATTTTAAGGGATGTAATTTGTGTGGGGCAGGACACCCCAGGGAGTAGTTTCACTGCTGCACTTTGCTTTCAGACAAGCATCAAGGGCAGCACTACACAAGAGTATCACAGTAGTCCAGCCTTGAGGTTACCAATGCATGAGCCACAGCGATGACACGGCTACCCCTTTCCAGGAATGGCCACAAGTAATCCATCAGCTGAAGCTAATAAATGCTACTCATAGCCACTGCTGCCCCCTGGGCTTCTAGCAGCACACATGACTCTCGCATGAGTTCTGAGTAGAGCTTCTGTCTGCCATTGGCTGAATGCTTCAGATGCAAAAGTCTTTGACTTAATTGTGCAGTCCTGACCCCTTTCAGCTGGGACGGAGCCCCATTCAGTTCAGCGGAACTTACTTCAGAGCAGACTTGCTTAGGATTGCAGCCTAAGCTGCTCAAGTCCTCAAGAGGTAGCGCAGGTGGAAGGGTCTTGGAAAAGAGGATATGAAAGAGCACAGACCTGGGAAAGCAAGAGCCAAAGGCCTGTGAAGGCAGCAAGCCAAAGAAAGTCTAGGAAAGAAGGATCGGAAGATGGAGTGGTCCACAGGCTTTAGGGCAGGGTTTCCCAAACTTTGGTCTCCAGTTGTTTTGGGACTACAGTTCCCATCACCCATGACCACTGGTCCTTCTAGCTAGGGGATAATGGGAGTTGTAGTCCAAAAACAGCTGGAGAACCAAGCTTGGGAAACCCTGCTTTAGAGGAAGAGGAGAAAGCCAGAAGAGTTTGAGAGGGGAAGGGAAACCGGGAGTGCGGATGGAAGAAAGAAAAGCTTCAGAGATGAGGAATTGCATCTTGAAGGGGTGGTGGATGTTTTTCAGCCTGAGGGTTATATTACCTTCTAGGCAACCTTCCAGGGATCACATGCTGGTGGTGGCCTGGACCAGAAGCAAAAGTGGACAGAGGAACCAATGTTAATTTACTTATGTAAATGTATGCAAGTCTCTATATCCGCATTGTAGCCAGGCAAGAACACTCGAGGTGGATACAAAGCTGGAGTGTGGCCTGGGGAGAAAGTGTGGCCCGGGGCGTGTTCTGAGGGCCAGCTAAGGAGGCCTGGAGGGGCCACAGTGCTGCATACCGGGGAGACAGTGGGAGAAAGCTAAATCATTGGGCGCAGAAGGTCTCAAGCGTATTCCTGCATGATGCGACTATGTAATGCTTTGCATTTGTGCCTCCATCCCACACACCTTGGACTGCTTTCAAATGCAAAATCAGAATACAAGTAGAAGTGCACATCTCTGCTTCTTGTACCTTTGAGAGGGAGACGTTTTGCCGCCTTCCATTTCTGACTTCCTCGCTGCCATATTTTTGTCCTTTTCGCGCGCCCCCCTCTCTTGATCCTTTCATTTCTCTTTAGCTTTTTTGTCTCTCCCCTCCTCTCCCCCCAAACTTTCAGACATTGTTTCATGCCCCAGGGTGGGCCTCTGTTAAGCTGCCTCTGCTTCATCTTTTTTGAGATAATGAACTTCTTGACACTTGCTGTATAAATCACTGTTCCAGGAGATGGCGTTGAGCAGTAGCAGGGTACGGGGAGGCTAATCCCGCTGTCCAAACATCTCGTTTTGGTATTCCATATTGAGAATGGGAAACACATTTCTCCTCTTAAAAGTGTTCTGTTCAGTAATTCACTTGTCTTTAAATTTATTCCGGTGGGGGATAGCAGGATACTTAGTAGCCTTCTTTGGATTTCTCAGTTGCATAAACTGGAATCCTGACAAATCAGAAGGGATAGAGAGCTGTTAGTCTTAGCTGAATGGACACCCATCAAAAGAACATTGCATATAATTTAGCCAAGCTTGGGATAATTGAATAGGCTTTTAAGCAAATCCCCCTCCCCCCCCCAAAAAAAACACCCTAGCTAGCCAGGATATCTGATTTAATTTTCACCTCTTCACACAGCTGAAAACACCAGTAAGGCAAAACATGACTGGTTCACAGGAGAACATTGGTCACAATTGTGCTTATTCAGTGAATGAAACAAAAAGAGAATAAGCTGGAACCACATTTAATTGGGTTTCAGTCATCCAACCTCCCCTGGCAGATATCAGATGGTCCTTTGTACGCAAACAGATTGAACCCTGCAGAATAAATTAATGCCACTGTAGTTTGCCTCCTTTCTTAAACTTGCCTGCAAAATATGTTTTTCTTAAAGGCTTTGGTTCTCCCGAGTGCTGTCCTCGAGTTCAATTCCCTAGTTGAAAATCTGCATACGGTAATGCAATATTCTTCTATTGGGAGAAATCTGTGGCATATGTAAATGAAATAAGACCAGGCCCCAGTGGCATTGACAGGATGCGGAGAAGGAAAGAGGTTGTGCGTTAACGCGCTTGCAGTCTAGGTCATTCTCACCGAACCCTGGAGCTCTTAGATTCCACCACCCTGGTATAAGGGAAGACTTTGCCATTCTTTTTCTCAGTGACCCATTGTAAAACACTATTGGAGCCCTAAGTGATTCCAGTTACATAGAATCCTTTTAATAATATACAACCTTAAACCCAATGCTTTGAATGTATACATTGCCAAAGTTAATGGTCTAAGGCACACCTAGCACTGGGCAAACAGAAACCTCATGAAATAACATACAATGGAGCAATCATTCCCTCATTCAACCAAATGGATCAAAGCTTAGTCCTAAAATCAGTCCCCATATGTTTTTTGCTCATGTGGCTTTCCTTTATTTTGGCTACTTAATGAACCTTATACCTTCCTTTTTCAAAAGAAAGGAGGAAGGAGAAAGGAAGAATAATTGTCTTATTGCAGAGAAATCATACAGTAGAATTATTTTGAGAATTATAGACAATTATGTTTTTAGCTTCTCGTCATAACTTTCGATTTGCAGATGCAGGAAGCAGCTGATTTCCCCCCTCCTCTAAACCAAACGAGACGCAACATTTTAAACATTTCATGGTCTGCTACTTTAGATCCAGGAGTGCTGTTCATTTGGCATTCATTTTCCTTTTATGCTGTAGACTTTATTACCTCATTGCCCAATCCATGTGCTTTTTGATGTAGTAGTTACGGGTCACTCCCAAACCTGTAACTTTTCTTCTGTGTTTGTCCTGCAAAAGTCCCTATTTTTCCTGAGGCTCTTCAAAATCATTCTTCATATATCTTATACATCTCTTTGTTGTACCAAGAAAATGGAGTGCTGCCCATAATTTTGTGTCCGGTGGCAATGCTCAGAAAAGCTCCTTCGTCCCCAAAAGTTATTATTTAAAACACAAATATATGGTGTTCTTGACACAAACACCATATATTATCTAGATCAATTGATGTCTTTTAGCTCTTAGACTAAAATGTATTGTACTGAAGGCACCAGTCGTTTATCTAAAGCTCAGTTTGATCTCTTTCGTATCCGTTCAGTGCTGTTGAATCCATCAGAAGTTATTGCTCTGAAGGGCATTAGCATACATTAAGAAGCTGCAGGTCTGTTCTCAACGTTAAATGCTTTTAAGCCAAGAAAGAAAGTAAACAGTATCCCCACAGCTGCTTTGCGGAGGGCCATTCCTTCTGACCCACATGCGTTTGGAAAAGAGCCTGTTTGGGTTAACAATTACTCCAGTTCATATTACATGGGCTTTCTAAAAGGCTCTTCCTGTTTTTCCTTCTTCCTTTTAGCCTTGTGCCGTTGGTATCTGAACTGAGAGAGGGACTTGTATAGATGGAAAGGGGAAATGCTTCATAGGCCTCATGTTGTGGGACGTAAAAGCAGAAGGCAGACATCGATAAAAGGGGGAGAAAGTATTGCAGCTGACTGTGTGCTGCTGGACCAACTCAAGAAGAAAACTGCTTTCTGCACCATTTACTTTCGCAGAATGGGGTGGTGATTCAGATTTTTTTAATGGGAAGACCGGCTTAGAAACGGGTGTCGTTTTCCCTTTGAAACAGACTTCCGAAAGTTTTCAAAATAGCCCAATCCTTCATTTACATGAGTTAACTAAGGGTGTGACCTTGTGATCCCTGGCAGGATGACCCAAGGGCCATAGGATTTTTCAGGTCTCCTTCCTTTTGCTGTGGAAAAGGTCCGCTGCCAGTTCTCTCCTGCTAAAGGCAGAAAGAGGTTGTTCCAGGGGTGTGTTGGGATGGGTACAGAGAGGCTTCGCATCCAGAAGATAGGGGAAAGTATATTGGTCTTGGGGCTGGTGTACTTACTGTATTTTTCGCTCTATAGGAGGCACTGGACCATAGGAGGGGGAGAACAGGGGGAAAAAAATCTCCCCCTCTCTGCTCAGCGCCCCTTCAGCGAAGCAGCAGGAGAAACGGAGCCCCTTCCATTTCTCCTCCCGCTTCGCTGAAGGGGCGCTGCGCAGAGAGGGAAAACTGTGCAGCACCTCTCCAGCGAAGCGAAGCCTGGAGACCCCTCTCGCTCTCCAGGCTTCAGGTGGCTAGCTGCAAGACTTCGGAGTGCAGTGGGAACTCCTGCTGCGCTCCGAAGGCTTGCGGATAGCTGCCTGAAGTGGGAGTTCCCTGTGCTCCAGGGGCTTCAGGCAGCTTCAGCGAAAGCAACACGAAGCCTCCGGAGCGCGGGGGGAGCTCTCCCTCTGCGCTTCAGAGGCTTCGCGTTGCTATCGCTGAAGCCAAGGAGCCTGCATTTGCTCCATAGGACGCACACACATTTCCCCTTCATTTTTGGAGGGGGAAAAGTGCAACCTATAGAGCGAAAAATACGGTATTTTCCCTTCCTGTTGAGATGAATGGGAGAAATGTTTCTTATTAGGGAGGCTACAGAAAGGGTGAAAATGCCTGCAGCTTCCATCAGGGCTCTTAATTTGGTCCTTCCTCTGCCTTAAATTCTCCCTCTGCTAACCCTGTAGGATTGCTCAGCCCAAAAGTAATGGTTGAACATTCCATATAGCTCAGTATTGTCTACACTGACTGACAGTTTCTCTCCAGGGTTTCATTCGGGGGAGGGGGTTGTCTCTCCCAGCCCTTCCCAGAGATGCCAGGGCTTGAACCTGGGACCTTCTGCGTTCAAGGCAAATGCCCGTCCACTGAGCTTTGGCCCTCCCACTAGCCTTATCTGCGCATCAGCTTCATGTGCCTTCCTCATCAGATGGAATGCAAGGGCAATGAGTAGCATACGAAAATTCTAGCATATTTTCTGCAAGCTCCTGCCTGTGAATTTGGAGGAGAAAACAAACAAGCCATGAACTGGCTTCTTTTTTGTACAGGAATGTGTAAACATTTGCTTTAGATAGAGCTCTTGATCAAATAGAATAGAAAAATAGCTTCTTTTCAAGTAAATAAACTGTTCGATACAAACTTTTTTTTTTTAGTCACGAAAACTAGACAGTTGATCTAGCTGAAATAATTTAAGCACATAAGACACATTTGCTGGTTCACAGATTCAGCTGCAAGAACCCAGTTTCAACTTCAATTCCTAGGCAAGTGTCGTATGACTGTCTTTTTAGGATAGGGAACAAGCCATCAGATATTTCAGGAGTGATGAACCTTTCTTTCTGCCAAGGGCCATATTCCCTGAGAAGCAATTGTCCAGGACAACATGCTAGTGGTTGGGCTGCAACCAGCTTGGGCAGGGGGGAGCTATCAGTGGGTGGAGACTAAGACAAAAGTGGGTGGGGCAAAGCCAAATTTATGTGGGTCTTTCTCTCTCTCTCTCTTGGAACCCTGGTTCTTAAAATCTGGTTAAGCAGGTGCTTTTTAGTCATAACCATGGTTGCAGTCTCTGTTGCATACAGAACATTTAGCCACAGTGAAAGGTAATTTTGTCCTGAGAAGGGAAGGAGTAGGAATGTTGCAGCCAGAGCAATTAGCTGCATAAAGATTATATGTTGTATAATGGCCGTTAAAAGTGATCAGCCTTTTCTTCTCTTAGACGGGTAAAACTCTGGCCATATTTTTTTTAAACTCGTGACACTTGCTGCAGGATCCGACCAGCAGATAATGCCTGGAGCCTGCATCTGCTCCTTTTAATTCTTCAAAGTTGCTTTTGGCTCAGGAGAGGAGCAATTATAATAATAACGTTTGCTTTTGCAAACAGCTGTTAAGATAAAATTGAAACTGTGACAAATATCTAATTATCCTGTCACAACAGCCATGTAAGTTTGCCAAGTTCAATTCAGATTAAGTGTCCCACGGGAGTCGTTGCTAAAGTGCAGGATGACATTAAGGAGGAAATAACAAGCTGGAGAAACAATTGCAGCGCCAGCTCACTGATCAAGCTGGAATGGGAGAGCTTCATAGAGCAAGGACTAGCAAGCGCCCCACATTTTGTGGTGGTGAGGTTGTTCCTGGATCCGCAGGTAGGAACATTGGAAGCCACCCTATACTGAGCTAGACTGTTGGCTCTGCCTCACTCAGTACTGCCCTACTCTGACTGGCAGGGGCTTGGGAAAGAGAGATCTCATCATCCCTTGCTTCTTCCTTGTCATTAATGGTGTGCAGGATTAAACCTGGGACATTCTGCATACAGAGCATGTGCTCTACTGCTGAGCATCCTGCCACCCAAAGCAGAGGATCTTTATGGCATCAACCATGCATATTTCTGAAATCTTGGTCCAGCCAAATCAAAGACAGGGAATCTTTTGAGTTCAAGCTATACAGGAGACATGGATGATGGAGCTAGAAACTCATCTCTCAACAACTGAGCACAACTCCCTCTTACTGACTTCACCCAATAGACTCTCCTCTTTTCCTTCCCTCTTGCCTGCTCTCTTGGGTTGGACTAGGTGAGCCTTGGCATCTTTTCCAACGGTTCGATTCTCTCTGAAATCACAATTCCTGGACAGCTTTTAACATCTCCAGTATCTTTTATTGTCACTGATATGATTTCATTTTGGTCTCTGCAGAATAGCGGCAATATTGCTGGTTTTAGTTTTCGGAGCTGTGTTGTTGTTACATTAACTGGATTGGTTACTGGGGTTTGATTTGTGTCTTTGGTGGATTTTATGGCTGAGTTTTAGTGTTGTGCTGTTGCTAGCTTGGTTTTTATTGATTTATGATTTTCTTTATTGAATTGTTGTATCTTGTGTTTTAATTTTGTCTATTTTACTATCGCCTAGAGAATCTTTTTTATCAGGAGATTCATAAATTGAATGAATAAATACAATAATAGAAGAGTTCTGCCAGAGGAAACCAAAGGTCTTTTGGATTCAGAATCCTGCTTCCCACAGTGACCAGATTCCTATGAGAAGCCCAAAAGCAGGATCTGAAGGAAGTAGCTTCAGCAGCCCCCTCCCATCAAAACATCCATCAAAATTACCAATAGAATTATTTCATACTTTCTTTCTGAGTGATCTACTTCATACAACTTGGTCGAAAATCTCTTAAAGGTCACTAGCTTCTTGTAATGGTTCTAGGGGTTGCTCGTGCGTAAGTTGCCGTTACTCCTGGCTAGGTTGCCTGGTTGAACCCTTTCTGTCTGGACAGCCTCAAGTTCTGTGGCTGCCTCAGTCGCTGGCAGAATCCGTCAGTGGGCGTTTCTTAAACCTCTTCCAGCATAGAAGCTGTTTGACGCCCAGTCTCCTCCCCCTTTGCCTGCGCGGAAGTTTTCTGCGCAAAGTGGGTGTGGGCAACGGAGTACTCGTGCCCTCTCCGCTGGTCTCCTGCGAAAAGTCCTGGAGCCACCTCTCCAATTCCCCCATCTGCCCCCCTTCTCCACTGGTGTTACGCTGATTTCCTTCCCCAGCGGATGGGCTACCTCTCCCCCTACTGGGACCCTCTCCACCATCGTCCTGGAGCCTCCTCTCCGCCTCCCGCTTCGATGGCAGTTCCCTGACACTTCTCAACAGTTGTTCCTTGCAGGGAACTGGTTCACAAATGTGCTCCATCATAGAATCATATAGTTGGAAGAGCTTCACTAGTCATCTAGTCCAACCTTCTGCAATGCAGGAATCACAGCTAAAGAATCTGACCAATGACCACCCAACCTTTCTTTAAAAAACCTTCAGTCACTTGGTACTTACTATCAAGTGATGCCTTGCATGCATGGACACACCTTCATAGAAACACACATAACCGGCTCATGACATCGTGTTTTTGGGTGGAGTCAATTCACATGCACAGTAATTACTTGTATCTTCATGTAGGGAACATCCGTAAGGATGTTTCAAGGGCTGGTGTAAGTGCTTGGTTTCATATTTTGCTTCTTTGTGCTGATCTTGGGGAGGAAAAAAAAAGGTGAAAAGTGTTTGTGTGGAGGTTGGCTATGTTTTATGGAAGGAGCCTTTGAAGTTAGTGGAGTGCTCCACCAAAACAGCAGCCACCACATACTGGAAAATGGGAACATAATCCAACCTGAAGCTGTAGTGGGAGTAATGGGAATGGGAGGCTAGGGATTACCGTGTCCCAAATTAAGAAAAGAACATGCATTTTCCCCCTTGCTGTGATTATGCCCAGGATCCCGCCTGCAAGGGTTGGAATTAAGCACTTAGTAGGTGGTAGGTGATCATCTGTTGTTGCAGCAGACAGAAGGTAGATCTATTTTTTAAAAATAACCAGGTGACTTTCAGCTGTAGTAGTAATATCAAAAGGCTTCTCTCTCCACCACCCCAAATTAGACTGTTAGAATCCTTGAACCATACCAACTCAAATGCAGATTTCACCCTCTCTTGTATATGCTGATCACCATGACTCATGAGGCTCTGTCCCTTGAGCTTCCTTTTCTTTAACTTGCTTTGATCCCAAGTCTCTATTTTGTACCTCCCTCCCATTGGTGGACCTTGAACATTCAGACACAAACAGGGTTGACCCAACCCATCTTGCTTTCTGAATCAAAGGACAAGATGGCACCCTCATTCCATCTGCAGAAGTCAGTTGGGCTGTCAGTTGAATCTTCCTTCAATCCTAGCAAGAAGACAGCATCTTCCACAATACCAAAGGGGATCAGTCAAGGTTGTGTGGTAATGCCACGCACAGCACTGCCCTTAAACAGAGGGGTGTGGCTGGGGGGTTGGTTTCAGGAGGTACAGCTCTGTCAAAATGGCCCCTCATGTTTCCAAGTATCTGCTGCATGAGGCAACCTTTTCACTATTCCTTATGCTAAGGGTCAGACTTGAGAAAACAAAGTGGATCTCACAAGGCTGAAGTTTGCCCACACCTGATTGATTCAATGTGTATCTCCTTTTTATATGTACAGTCATCTAGCAAATCAGTGGACTCTGAGCTCTCAGGCATAAGGGACCAAATCATCAGGGCTCTGTTAAGTACCACAATATGGCATCTAGGTTTGGGCTTGGCATTGTGGTGTAGTTAGTGAAACTCTTCTGAGCCTGTTTTTGTTGGCCATTGGGAATAAAAAACAGCTGGTTCACCTAGCCAGGCTCTTTCTAATTCTTTATGCCACTCGCTTTAGCTGGTGGGTATTTTAAATTAGTTCATCATTATTAAGGGAGACCGGCAGGTACTGCAAATTATCTTGATGACAATCGCTTAGATGGTGCGAAATATTAAGTCACCAAGGCAGAAGGGCTATGAACTGTCTGTCGTCCTCAATGACCCTAGCACTAAATTGCGTAGATGGATATTGGCATGAGAATGGACAAAAAGGATGTTTCCTCCTCTGTAAGAGGCTGGCACTGAATGCTGCCTCTTTGCTGCCCAGGAGTTCACCTTTGAAGATAACATGTCAATAGAAATTGGCTCATTACCATGCTGGCTGCCAAAACTTTTCAAAGCTTGTTTCTCTTCGGGAAACAGGGTCCTCCAGGCAATGTCCTCCTCTCTGCCTGCAGAAAAAGGTTAGCTGCTTAAAAAAATGAACCTCCAGCAGCCCCCTTGCCTCTTTAAAAATTCCTGTCTACCAACTGTATTAGTGCCAATGGGACTTAATTGGGCTGCCACTGCAAAAAAAAAAAAAAAAAAAGTCACAAGATTGCCAGAGCCTGTGCTAGGTCTTGACATTGGAAAAGAACATCTCCTAACAGGGGAAACTGCATGGGATGGCAATGTGTTGCTGAGCACTCCCTGGCTTATTTGCAAGCTTTTTTAAAAGTGAAGAAAGGCTCTTGCTGTGGCAAACAAATCTCACAATAATTGGACTCCAGGTTAATAGCCCCTGAATTTTCTTTCATTGATGTACCCGACCACAGATGGAGTGATTAGAGAGTGAGGCTTAAGAGGTAGAGCTGGATAGGTTACAAAACTGTTCACAGCATTTGCAGGATAATTCATGCTGCAGAATCCCAGATTCAGCTTATTCTCTGTCTGGGTGCCTCTACCTTAGTTTCCATCTCCTTCAGGCCCCCCCAAACTGAGGTAATGGGTAGCCCTGGTCCTGGGTGAAATGGCATTTGCTCCTCTACTGCAGGCTGTCTTGGGCTGGCTAAAAATCCCTGCTTTGCTCTTCCCCTACTCCTCGCTATGCCATGCCAAGAGCAACAAACCATGAGCCTTGACATGTCCTGCAGTCTGAACCTGAGCTCACGGTTTCTTTTACACTGAACAAACTACAAAGCCGTAACCAAGGTTTGTTCTGAGCTTACCACTCATGGTTTGTTTGGGAGGAAATCACAGTTTGCACTAAACCAAAGTTACACACCAACTGTGGTTTAACCTGGTGCCCACCACTGTGGCTAAGTGACAGACCAGGCAAAGGGACAGGTCCGTGCTTCAGGGTTGCCTGCAGAGAGGAGGGTGAGACAAAGCAGGATCAGCACCATGGAGAGGCACCTTGGTGTTAGTGCCAGCGTTATCCTTCAGCTGAGGCAGAACATGCAAGTTGTCTCAGCAGTGTCCAGGAATAACTGACAGATCTTTTGAATAGCCTAAGCTTGATACACACTGACTAGGGGCCCTACCCCATGGATGCTGGGCAGTTAAAAGTCTGGTGCCGTCCTCTGCAGCTGTTGCCTTCTTCCAGGCTCTGGGGTTTCAAGTTGTAGGGATATCTCCTCAGAGCTTTCCTGATCCTCCAGAGAATCTGTGGACCCAAGTCTAGCAGCAGAAGTATATCCTTGGAGTTCAGTGAAAGAGATATGTGACCCTGACATCACATGGACAGACCAGAATGTGAATCCTTGAGGCTCCTCCTTGGGGCTGCAGCTGGAGGGGGGGCTCTACCTCTGAAGGTTCCTGTTTTGGGGCCATGACAACGTGTAAACACAACCACTGAGATCCCAAATTTGTAGTAATGAGTTAGGCTGGGCCTACCCTTTAAACCAGCTAGGTAGGCCTGGTTCCCTGGGCCCTCTGAACTCCCCACTCCCATTCAGCTGACTTAAACTTTTGCCTCACTCTGTCAAATAGTAGAGCTGGCCCTGTGACTGTTGTAGTTTGCTCTAGGCTGTAACTTGAGTAGTCATGTACTTCTCCTCCTTAGTTGGAAACTCTATATAGCTGAGAAGGGAGCCAAACAATTATGTTTTATTACTTCCTGCTTTAATATTTATTTAAAACTTCTCTAGCAAAGGCAAAAAATAATTATGACACCGGCCACCAAAAAGAGGGCAAGGAAATGGGTGTTAGCTGCAGAAAAAGATACTTCGCTTACAGCTATAACTCTGTTTGAAACTATTTTATGTTAAGAAAGAAGTACCAAAAGCAAAAGAGTAGGTTGCCACATAACAATAAAGCCTAAGTAAAATATATAACATTAACAAATTTAGTTTTAACTTCTACAAACCAAGCGCAAGGAGGAATCTTTTTTCCATTTTCACAATTCCACCCATCATACATTTTCATATTCTCTTCTAGTCCTTGTCTCAGAGCCTGAGAAATCCCCCCATCATTCCTGTCATTTGGCTTCTCAATAGAAATCACAAATACATTCTATCCCAAACATGTTACCAATTTTCTACCGGGTCATGTTCAACGTGTTACTAATATAAAGCCCTTGACGACTTGGGACCAGTTTACCTGCAAGATCACTTTGCCCCATATAAGCCCACTCGGCCACTTCATTCTGCAGAACTGGCACTGTTACAGGCACCACATAATAATAGCCCCTTCTGCATTTGTGGGAAATTTATCTTTTAGAGTGGCAGCATCTAGACCTTGGAACTCCCTGCCTATTGACACCAGGCAGCAGCTGAAAATTAGCACATTCCACAGCAGAGGTGCCACATTGAACAACTGAAAATGCGTAATAGGGAAGGAAGTGTCTTCTATGGGACTGGTTTCCATTGGTGCTGGAATGCTGATGCTTTCGTGTTACGCATAATTCTTCTGCAATAGTGAGGACATCCTTATTTTGTTTTTACTCCACTGAAAGGAACTTTGTCCTTATTTTGTCTTTCTTGACAAGCAATTTGTTGGCGATTGAATTCCAAACCTTGGACTTGGAAGTCGTGGAAGCCTTTGACTAATTAAAACACTGTAAAAATACAGGTTTTTTTAGTAGCCATGCTTGACAGGCTTCCTGAACATTCCGTGATATATTTGTGCATTTGTCTTCTTCTCCTGGGAACTGTGCGTGCTCTTAAAAATCAGTAACCTATGCAGGTCTCGGGTTTCCTTTTGGGGCTGTTTCCCATCGTACCTTCCTGGTGGATGAAGTCAGGCATGGTAGGCTGAAATACTGGCGTATTTCATAGCAAAACTTGAACTGTTAAGTTCAAGGCAGACAGGCCCAGTGAGGACCTTGCATGCTTTAACAAAGGCTTTCAAGGAAGCAGGGTATCAAATTATCGTGTTTTGTGTTAAAGACATTAATGTATTTAAATGTGTTATTTTAATCCCTGTTGCAACATAGAAACAGGAGGATATAATAGTAGCATCTGTTTAAAGCGCAGCTTCCCCTCTCACCTTCACTTTTCACAAAAGTACCCATAAAGATTACGCAGCAGTGGGGAAAACGCACTGTACTAAAATTTCAGGGAAGAAGGAAACGGCACATAAATCGCACATGGGATTTGATTCATTTCAATTGTTTTCTTATCCATTTGATGCAAATTAGTGCAGGGAAAGAGCCAGAGGTGCTAAGTTTTGTATATTTGCACACTGTTTTCAACAGCCAGTGATTATTGGGGAGGATCTCTAGAGTGTGAGTATTCCCACACAACTAAGTCCATTTTCACCAGAGGCCCTTAAAAAACATCTGCCAAATAATGTCATGTTGACCTTTGTTCAGAATGTTCAGGTGTTAATCTTCTTCTTGTCTTCTAAATAACACCTTCACCTTTTCCTGTTGTGGGTCAGTACTCTGCCTGCCCCCAAGACGCTGACTCTAAGAGTTTCTAACACATAACACAAAAATACATACCATAATAACAAAAGAAACAATACCCCCCCCACACACAGTTTAAAAGGCCGTAGATTGTTTAAATAGCCAAAAAGCCTGGGAGAAAAGGAATGTTTTACATAAAGATATGAACTTCCCAGGAGAAAGCATTCCACAGGCAGGGAGCCACTGCAGAAAAGGCCCTTTCTCATGTTGCTGCCCTCCAGACTTCTTGCAGAGGAGGCACACAAAGAAGGAAGGGCCTCAGATGATGAGCAGAGGGTTTGAGTTGGTTCATATGAGGAGAAGCAGTCTTTGAGGTATTGTGGTCCTAAGTCGTTTAAGGCTTTATAGGTCAAAATCAGCACGGCCTCGGCCCAGTATACCTGAAGGAGCGTCTCCACCCCAATCATTCAACCCGGACACTGAGGTCCAGCGCCGAGGGCCTTCTGGCAGTTCCCTCACTGCGAGAAGCCAAGCTACAGGGAACCAGGCAGAGGGCCTTCTCAGTAGTGGCACCCGCCCTGTGGAATGCCCTCCCACCAGATGTCAAAGAGAAGAACTACCACCAGACTTTTAGAAGACACCAGAAGGCAGCCCTGTTAGGGGAAGCTTTTAATGTTTAATAGATTTTTGTATTTTAATATTCTGTTGGAAGCTGCCCAGAGTGGCTGGGGAATAAATAAATTATTGTTATTATTATGCCCAGAAACTAATTGGCAGCCTTTGTAGTCGGACCAGGATTGGCAGCATATGCTCAAACTGTCTTGGCCCAGTGAGCAACCTGGCCATTGAAGTCTGCACTAGCTGAAGTTTCTGAACCGATCAGTGTGGCATCTCTGCCGCATTAACAACTGGGGACCAGTTTACATGCAATATCACTCTACCCCACATAAGCCCACTCAGCCGCTTCAGTCTGTGAAACTGGCTACAGGTCCCACATCATCTTTTAGCATGGCAGCTCCTGCACTTTGGAACTTCCTGCCTATTGACATTAAGTAATGACTGCAAAATAGTATGTACCACAGCAGAGAGAAGGCTGGCCAGCATTATCTCCCTGCTGTGATAGTTTTTATACACAGGAGCATTCACTACCACAGCCCCCCCCCCACCTGCTGTCTCAAGTGAAACAGTCCAGAATTCTATCACTTCCGATTATAATCTTACTCTGCATAATGTGTAAGTCAGCTCTGATATTCCATAATTTCAGTCTGGCAGTGCAAAGCAATAAAAAGGTTTATGTTTTTGGCATAGTCTTTCCAGATTCATTTCCTATCTGGGTAATAAAAGAATGCTGAGCAACCACCACTCCAGTTTACAATAACTCAGATAAAGAAATCATGTTAACAGCAATGTGTGTGTGTGTTTCTGAGCTTCCCCTGGACCCTGAGAAGGAATGGTTCAGTTTTCCCACTAAGCAAAGTGCATGCACAGAATGATCTCAGGGTATACAATGAAGCCTCTGTCATGTGGACCTTGCTTATTCCCAACCTGCTACTTTTTGCAAAAAGGGTCAAATCCCCACTGGGTTTCAAATAAGGCAAGTTTGAATAATTAGCCATCTGGCTTCCACCAGGATGTCTGGCACAGAAAAGATGCAGCCTCACTCCTGTGTCTCTTCTTCCAGTCAGGCTACCTCCTCTTGTTCCTGAACTGAACACCTTCCTTTCTGAGCCCCCCAACCCCTGCATACCTAACCTTTGAGAAGCTCCCACAAAGGAACTGCATGGCTTTAGGGAAGGAGGAGTCAGTCTATTTCCTGTCTGTGTCAGTTTTATATGGGCTTCTTCATAAGTCCACTCTGTCATCTTTCTGCAAATTGTTGTTATTTTAATTAATAATTGACATTGCTTTTCCGTGAAAAATAAGAATTCAAGATTTGCATCCTTGCACATATTTTGTAGTAAACGTGCATTTTCTTGTATATATTTTAAACTAATAATACTTGTCTATAAGCACTTGGGAATGTTCTTAGAGAAATGTATCACCAAAGTTGGAGAAGTATGAAAACTGGGTTCCAATCCACATATGAACCCTGAAATCTTCTTCCTGTATTGCATGGTTTGCCATTGAGCTGTGTCTCCTTACCAGCCTGTGTGAAACTTGATGTTCAGCTGTGAGGAAGCTGCAGTTATGCAGCTGGCAGAAAACCCCTTCCCTAAATTTTAACATCAGCTGGGAGGATGTGCTTCCAACCTGGCAACTGGGGTTGGGGTCTCCTCAAGGGCTGCAGTGGCTCTTTACAGTCTCCCTTTCCTCATTGTACAACAAAGGGTCCAGTGTGCTAAGGGACCACCTATGTGGAAATGTACCTCAATACCGTTTGCATGTTTGTGATGCCCAAGGCTTTTTAACAAAAATTTGGCTGATTGACTCTACTCTTATGCTGAGCTGCATGCAGACAAATTTGAGGCATTGGCCCCAGTATCCAAAACACACATTTTCACCCAAATGTGGGTAGGTGCAATTTGTACGCTCAGGATGGGGAGCCGATGGAACCATGTGTTGTTGGACTACAACTCCCATCATCCTTTACCCTTGGCTGTGCTGGCTGGGATTGATGGGAGGTGGAGTCCAACCACATCTGGAGAACCTCAGGTTTCCCATTCCTCCTGTAGAGTAGTTTACTTTGATTCTGCCTCCATCCCCAGTACTTCTGAATACCTGATAGTAAAACTTTCCAAGCTGAAATCTCAAGGGGGAGGGGGGGAAATTGACCATCCCTGTTAAAACTATTTATTTTAGTAAATGGGGTTTATTTTGCTTTCTTCTTCTTCATGCTGAAATATGACTTGAAGATAGTCAAATGCAAAAATGATTAAGATCTCAAACCTATGAGAAGCTGATTTGGCAAGCAAAACGAGTGGTGGAGGATACGCTTCATTGTGAATTAATTGTCACCACTGATGTGGGTAAAAGGTAGCTGGCTCTTCTCCTGGCTCACAGAACACCTAGGACTCCTAACTGATTTACTCCACATATGCATAGCTCTGTTTTGGCTCAAACTCTGTCTGGAGTTTTCACTTTAACGGTTGCAAAGAGGGATGAAGCTAGACCATAGTTTTGGCAGCATCTTATGTCACGAGCAACACATAAATGTTAGACTTTAACACTAATGAGCTTCAGCGTTGCCTTGATCTCATTTTATAAATTTAACAGCTCTGTGAAATTATTAGTATCAAAGTTTATAATTTTTCCTTGTTTTTCAGTAAGACTGAGCCAAATCATTTTATAATATTTCATCATGAGGGCTTAATAAGCTACCCAGTGTGAATTCCACACACAAACAATATTAAGAATAAAAAGTGTTTTTTAAAAATAAATGGCTGGGCAAATCTCCCTGACCCCTAGTCTTATCTTGTGCATGAAAGCCTTTTGAAAGACAAAAGTAAGTGCTTGAAGGCTATTTGTATAACTTTCCGGTTAATTAAATGTGTATCCAGAGTACTCTGAGAAACTGGGCTTCCTAGGGAGGAAACCATGCAGATTCATAACTTTGAGATGATTGAGGTTTACATGGGATGGAGGTTACCTTCATTACATAATGACCCAAGCAATAAGTTGGTGAGTGAATACTTTAGCATGCAGGGGAACATGAGCTGCCCCCGCCCCCGAAGTTATTAGACTCTCAAATTCCAGCAGACCCAGCTATCATGGCCCATGGTCAGCAATAATGGGAATTGTAGTCCAGCAATATCCAGCGGACCACAGATTGCGTTGCATCAAAACTCCTCATATTGCCGTCTTCCTGCTCAAGAAGTTACTACTTTTGCTGTTCAATATGGCACCCATGTGGGTTATACTACTGAAAGCATAGACTCCGAAACGTAGTTGTTGGCAAGAGTTCCTGAAACACCTGCTGAGATGCAGAGCAGAGAATGCAGTGAAGGGAACTTTCAGACTAGCTGATTGTTGAGCATCGATGCTGATACTTTTGTGTGGATAAAATTGACAGCTAGTGTTTGCCGCCCCACACTTTCTGTCACTTTTCTTATCAGACTTTTTTATATATAAAAAAGATGATATAATTGCAGTTAAAAATCCAGGATAACAATCAAAATTATGTGAGAATTAACACACAACATAATGTTTGCCCTACATTAGTTTTGTGGGCCAAGTGTTGCCGTCTCATTTCAAGACCTCTCATTGACAGCAACTGGGGGATTTGAACTTAGTCGCGTGTAGCGCTTAAAAATAAACATTTTTCAGTTAGCAAAATTTTTTCAGTCTTGTATTTCTGATGCGTATTACATTCATGTATACAAAGCCATTTTCATAGTTCTTAAAAAGCTACTAAACATTCACACTTGTGACCTGTGCTCATGTTACTTATTTACAGATAAATAAGAAGACAGTGCTTTATTTCTATATGTGTTTGAGGGGAAGGAGGATTTGGCATGCGCTCTATAAACTTGATGTGTTGGATCAGGAAACGTTCCAGTTACTGCCCTTTTTTATATGTCTAAATCTAGATTACAGCTGTCCCTCTGGAAAGCCATACATATAGCTTAGCATGTGGGGAATTGACTGGCGTTTTCTCTTCTCCTTCCTAGGGTGTCTCCTCTGCAGAAGTCTGAAATAGTAGACATGGTAAAGAAGCATGTGAATGCCATCACTCTGGCCATTGGGGATGGTGCCAATGACGTGGGGATGATCCAGACAGCTCACGTTGGAGTGGGGATCAGCGGCAACGAAGGCATGCAGGCGACCAACTCCTCCGATTACGCGATTGCCCAGGTTAGAGTCCCGCAAGCGAGCAGCTGTCATATCCTGTTGAAATAAGCATTGGCTGCAGGAGCAGGATGAACACCTCATTGCTGACCTAGAGGCCAAGCAGATTTTCCCCTCTCTTTTCCGTTTGAGGCTGCAGCCTTAAAGCAGATATCTCACAAGTGCTTAGGATCCTTTCCATGGTGCCGGGCCATGGGCCATCTTCTCAAGAAGGCTTAGGTTTCTCTCTACTTGCCGCTGTACTTCAAACTCCAGTAATTGGGTCGAGAGAAGATAGTCATTACAGCTGTTGAAGCTCTGCTAATGATATATATGTATATATATTCTTCCTCTTGACTTGGACACCTGTTGGTGGAGTATATTCCTGTTCGGCAATAGTAAATGGCACTCTCGTTTTTCTTTTCAGTGACTTCAGGAGAAAGCTATGAAGGATAGCTTATGATTTCTATTCTAGTTCTTCAGTTGCGGCCCATAAGGATCAGTAGAGAGCAGTCAGCGTTGGGTGACATTTGCCTTTTGGAAGAGGCTTGCATCAATGATTCAAATGTTCTCTAAACTTTGACTTCATTTTCCTTAAAGGACAAAAATTTAAAATGTAGAAAAAGGTTATCTATTTATTTAAAAGAACTTAATAAAGTGATACCTTAATGTATCACTATAATACATGCAGTGTTCAAACATACTTATCGTGCCAACCGTCTTGGAGACTTAGCTTTATTGATTTTAATATCCTGACCACCTCCAGATGACCTGTTTGTTGAGAGCATTCATTCTGAATTGCTGCACAAAGCTTATGTGGAGGTAATGTTATATACAGCCTTTCCTGAGCATTTGTTCTTATTTGTTTGTGGGGCAGGTACATAACAATTTGGATTCTTCCTGCATTCAACCCGGTTTCCTTGCGGGGTGGAAATGTTTCAGTGCATCTCCCTGTCGCTTTCCAAACTGCCCAAAGACTGTTGGGTTTCTCTTTTTTGAAGTGGGCTTGTTTCATTAGGGTGACAGAGTGCTTTAATCTCCTTTAAATGCGCAAACCTAAAGTTCTGGCATGTTATGCAGACACTCCCACAAAATACTGACAGCCTGGAGGCACCCCTTATCTGCTGAAGAGAAGCAGATATTCTTTTCCTTTAAGCAGATGATACGCAGCACAGGAACCCCAGATTGAATCGTTCCAACTGGTGTCAATGCTTACCATAGCTCTGAGTCTGATTCTCACTCAGGGGTCCCATTCACACCTCAGAGTAAGCCCATTAACCGTGGCTTTAGACAAATGAGCAGCATGCCAGTGCATGCTCCTGAATCGTTTTATACCACCCTTCGTTGATCTGAGAGCCTTGCTTCTTTGTGACATTCTAAACAGCATTTTGGTTTGGAGAAGGGTTGGTGGAGTGTATTCGCTACCCTGGACTTCAGGAGGAAGGGTGGGATATCAATATAATAATAATGATAGTAGTTGTTGTTTTAAAATGTGGTTTTTCTGCATTCCTCGGGGAGGTATTCAGGAGCCACTGGCTTGCCCCCCTGTTTTCCCAACCCTGCACATCAACGTGCAGGTGACTTGCTCTGAAAATAAAAGTCACCCTTCACTGTTAAAACCTCCATGATTCCACTATAGTTGTTACTGCAATGAACTGCAACAGCCTTCCCATCAAGGTCAATTTGTCTTTTGAAATCTCCTCCCACTTCCACTCTAATCCTGGCATCATGTTTCCTGTTGTTGCAGTTCTCTGCAGTAGCGACTATAGTGGAAACATGGAGGTTTAACACTGAAGGGTGACTCTTATTCTCATTCAATAATTAGCTGATGGAAAACGTAGCAGTGGGTGTGGTGCTTTTACTGTATTTCTCTTCCCTCTTGGTTTTAATGCATCTATGTAGGGGGTTTACTGTCTATTTCTTGGTTGTAATTTGCTTTGGGTTGCCTGGACAAGATAAAGCGACTGACAAATGTAATAAATAAAACAAAACAAATACAAGGGAAACGTGACCTGGGGCCACAAAGAATATTTTCCTTGGGTTGAAAAACAATAGAGTACATCTTTTGAAAACATCTCTTGCCTTCCGAGTTGTGGAAATGCTCCACCAGCTTGTTTATACTGACTAGAATTTCTTGAGGCAGTGCAGAAATTGGATGCAGATTTTATTGTTATCCAAAAGAGGAATCTATTATCCTCAAGAAGGGATCACTTCATTGATTCAGCCACTAATAGAGAACCTTATTAAATGAATATTGGCCTCATGTTTCCTGAAGAAGACCGGATTATATTGCTTTCCCTCCATTTCACATCCTTCATTTCATTGAGATAATGAGTGCTGGCAGTCTCTCCAATGCCTGAGGCAAGCCCTGGCTGGCCGCCACCTTGCGGTTCCAACTGCCATGTGATTGATCCTACAAGGTGACAAGCACCACCGGTCTGATTCAGGGCTCAATCCCACGTTACTCTTTCATGCGCGCACACTAGGGATGGGCAAGTCTGTCAATTTCATTTTTTCTCATTTTCCCAGTCTTGGAAGTTTCGTTTGTCTCATTTCTGTGCAGTTTTTCTTTTAGAAGTCTGCATGAAAATTCCTCCCCTAATGTGCTTGCTTTTGTATAAAATTTTGTCCTTTATATGCAAGTTTTTGTAAGCAAATTTCCCATACGAATTTTCATGTGGTATTTTCACTTGTATACAGATTTGCGTGTGTGCACACACTCCCACCCTAATATACAGGGTTTTGCATGCAATTTTTTAATTGGAGAAATGTGAATTTTTGAAGATGCTTTATCCCAAGTCAGACTGCTGGTCCTGTCCACCTTGAATGACGGTGGCTCCCCAGGGTTTCAAAAGGGTTCACAGCCCTACATGGAGTTGCCAAGGATTGAACCTGGGACCTGCTGAATTCAAAGTTGATGCTCTACCACTGATCCACCCCGCTTTCCCATAGCTATGGTTTGGTTCATGTATTGGTTTGAGGAGTACAGATTTCTCTCCCATCCCTAACATATGCATTTCACATATGCCTATATGAGAAAGCAAATACGTATGTATATTCAACGTGCAAATGGAGCATTACTGCCATGATATTACGACAGGGGGGTGACAGGAGCTGGATGAGGGATTGCTTTCTGATGAGTATTTAGAGACCATCAAAAACAAACGAAATCTGCACCGTGTGCATTTGTGGGAAATAGAAATCCTTGCCCCTTCCCCATTTTGGATCTCACATTCTCTCAGTTCCACCAGAGTCCAGCCTTGTGTGTGTGTTCTCCAGTCTTGATACTGGACTCTCCAACATGTTAAAAGATCAATTGTAGAATACCTGAGGCTTCAGAAGAGTTTTTGTTCCTACATTTTTGCTATAGGCTGAGGAAAGTGCCTTGAGAGCCAAAGTAGTGTAGTCGATAAGAGTGGCCTACACCAAGCTTGTGCCCTAAAGACATTTTGGACTAAAACTCCCATCAGACGGGAACTGACGTCCAAAACATCTGGAGGTCACCACAGAGGCTGAGTTAGTGTGCTTGATTTGCATTGGGGAGGCTGGGTTCAAAACCCTGCTCACCCATCAATCACTCTCAGTTGCCCTGGGAAAGTCATGATAAGTTAACCCATATTAAGGGATGTTTTGAGGGCTATTTGGAGGGGGGGGGTCCTGTATACCAGCCTGAGATTCTTGGAAGATGTTGTGATAAAGCTGGTAGCCAATTTTCATAAAGCAAAGAAAGAAGTAAAATTCAAAATGGTTCTGAAAAATGTAGGGAACATCAACAAAAAAGTAATTTGCCCAATGTGCTTTAGTGGAAACAATCCTCAGAGGCACAAGAATTCAATTTTTTGAGTTATTCTAGTAAAACAACATCTCTCTGGGGATCTCATTAGAATTTTATTAGAGCTCCCTACATTTTTCAGTACCGTTTTGAGACTCGCCTCTTTTTCTTTAATATCTGGCACTGCCCTCTTTTTCTTGGTCTACCAAGTCTCATAGGCCACGGTGACTGGGGTTGTCATCCTATACACACTTGCCTGGGAATAAACCCCACTGAACACCATAGGACAAACTTCTGAGTAAACATATATAGGTTTGCACCAGTTATGCTTTAATTCTGGGCACACAGCCCTGCTCTGACTAATCCAAAGACTTCTCAGAAGTCATACAGCGATGAAAAATGAGTTGCATGGATTCACCATAAATGCAGGTTTGCATTGTGTATCTCCCACACCACATAAGATTTGTGCAGAACTGGATGGTGTGTAGCAAAGGCTGATCTAGCAATGGATAACTTCAATGGCTTTCACCTTATGTGTAGACTCAAGCGTGCATCTCTCTACAATGTAATTTCATTGTTGGCCGTTTTTCTTTCTCCAGTTTTCCTACTTGGAGAAGCTGTTACTTGTCCACGGAGCCTGGAGTTACAATCGAGTAACAAAATGCATATTGTACTGCTTTTATAAGAACGTGGTGCTGTATATTATAGAGGTGAGTACAACCAGGAGTATTCATCTTCTCCCATCTGCCCTGTTATTTGATTATAGTAACCTGGAAATTACTGTTAAACATTATGTGATGTACCTCATATATAGTTACCTGTACCTTTCATAGATTATAAATCAACCGCCTGGGTGGCATTACTACTATGTGTAGTAAGCTATGTGTGAGCCCGTCCCCACAAGGCTCAGGTTTGTGCAGATGCCCTGTTCACATAACCTTGCATACATTCATCGCGTCCCACTGCCGAAGGAAGTTCCAAAGTGAGGCACAGAAAAGATGAAACTCCAAAATACAATTCACAACTAAATATCCGTACAAAGGTTTGAATCAAGTATCACGTAAACACAAAAAACATCCTCTTTGATTATTATTTACAATCTTGTTGCCAAATATATTTTTGTACTGCTATATTTCAAAGTTAAACAATGATGCAAGCATAAAATTGGCAGGATGTGAAGAGGAGGAGACGTATGAACCTGAGGTTTGCTCTACCATGTAGACAGCCTACTTACCTGGGCCACAGGTGAACCATCCCTCACTCTTCTGCTTAACTTCAATGGAGTTTTAATGAGGTTTCTTAAAGAATAGTTCTAATCAGCACCATGTAACTGAACCACGCTGGAATTCCATTTTTGAGGTCACCATCCTGCCTTTTTTTTTTTGTTCCTCTTAGTAAAGGAGGAGATTGTTCTAAATGATGAAGCTTGAGGATAGCCAGACTGAAAGGTTGCAGAGGGCTACTTTTAGAAAGGGAACAAGTTTGGGTTAAGTAAACAATGAGGAAATGTCTAACAAAAAATCAGTGCCCTCTGCCCCCTCCCCCTCCTGGGTCATATTTCAACTTATTTCTCAACCCATCAAAAAATGTAAATGCCTTCTCTAGAATGCAAACTGGTAGCAGCTCATAATAACTTTTTGCTAGAACTGCATTTTTATTGAGTTTACAGTACGCATTTTCAACTGTGTTTTAAAGTTTCCATTGCCCTTATTATGTTAGGCTCTGGTTTTGTTAATTTACTGACTGTTTACTAACTGTTGATACACATAAAACATTGTTCCTTGATTCTGGTGACTTTGCAGATGTCATATAAATCCCTGTAGCATTAGAAGGAAAACACTTTTCCCTTGAGAGGGGATCTCTGGAAGCAATGCATATCCTGTTTGAAATCAATAGTAAAATGCTCACTGATTTTAATGGCTCCGGACTGCAAGCTCTGTATAATTAACAAGTCAGGAACAGAAACAGAACCGCGGGATGTTCCCTTTTTGTCAGGTTTTATTTATTCTGGCACTCATTGAATGCATTGCTTTGGTGAGGCAAAGATACATAGGTCTTGTTCACGTGTTACTCTAAGCTAGTGTTTCCCAAACTTGGGTCTCCAGCTGTTTTTGAACTACAGTTTCCATCATCTCTGACCACTGGTCCTGCTAGGTAGGGATGATGGGAGTTGTAGTCCAAAACCAGCTGGAGGCCCAAGTTTGGGAAGCGCTGGCTTAGAGTAAGCCAGAGAAAAAAGCTTCTGCACAATCTAGGCCTCAGTTTGTGAAGCATGTAGATTCAGGGGGAAATCATGGTCCATGATGAAGAGCCTAAGTTAGATCATTTAAATGACTTGTCAAGTTATCGTTACTTCTGTTTTCAGGAAGAAAGGGAAATCTTGCTATGAAATGTGGTTTATGCAATCGAATGTCATTGTAATCCAAAGACGTCCAAGTGGTAGTCAACTCTGATACACATTTTTTGGCCTCTCTTTGAAAATGTATCCAGATGTCTCTTCAGCCGTCTTAACAACCCCTAATATCTATTGCTGCTGGTGACAGTTTATTCTATATTTCAACCCCCTGTTGTGTAAGGAAAATTACATCTGAATTGCTCAAGGGTTGCCCCTTCCACGACTTTAATCCATGATTGACTTGTTTTTGGATTCCTAATTTAGTATGTTAATCCCAAGAGTTGCCAAAGAATCAGTCACCAGGATAAATCCATGCAAGTTTCCGTTGCCTTGCTGTAATGTATTCTGCACAGTGGATCATTAGAGAGGGGTCCATCTTTATTGAAAGCTTTTGCCTCAAGAACTACGTAAGATTTTGTGAGTGTTCAACTGGAAACGATCAAACAAATACCTTCCCTTACTTTTCATTTCTCCAAAAAAATACATGCTTCACATGACACAATTTGTGATGCTTCAGCCTTCAATTACAAATTGAATTACAAATAGGGTTTCTTAGATAAATCCCCAAATACTGTGAGCGCCCAATAGATTGCATATCTGCACATACCAGTCCCTATAGCAGATGTTTTCAGTGCTGTGATTTTAGTTGAGAGAAGGGTTGTGTATAGCATCACAAGTTCCCTGGTTAGGGACAATGTTGTACCAGCCATGTGAAGGAAGTAATATATGAACTGGGTGCTCCATCCTTTTTCCTGCTTGCTCAATTTCTCCTCAAAAAAGGGGGGAAGGAAAAGTGTGGCTTCTGCACATCTGAGCAGGGACCTGTCACCCTCCAGATGTTGCTGGACTACATCATCCCTGACTGTTGCCCATGTTAGCTGGGGGTTGGTGGGAGTTGGAGTCCAACAGGTTACCCATCTCTGACACGGAGCACCCAACTCTTAATTACTTATTCTATGGAGCTGTGGCACCACCGTAGGGATGGAAAGACCTGTCAATTTTTCAGTTTCTTTTTTCCAGTCTCCACATTTCTTCAGCAATTTGCAAATGTTTCGCAATAAAATCCTCATGAAAATAATTCAGCACTGTTCTGCGAATTTCACCTGTAAAAACATTTTCTATGTTGTTTTGACTAAAGTGCACATTTTTTGCAAGTAATTTCTCCTAATATAATGTATCTTTGTACGTTATTTCACCAATACTCACTCTTATGCACACCTTCCCCCAATATACACATTTTTATAAACTTTGGTTGGCTGGAAAACCGCACCGCAAAATTCAGAAAAGTGTGAATTCCAATGCATGGGTACGTTCCACTTCTCATGTTGTTTCAGAAATTGCAGATTTGATTTTGCTTTAAATGCAAACTGGTTTGAATCCCCTTGCATCTCTACCTCAGGGCCATTCCATGTGGAAGTATTTTTGAATGCCTGAATCCAGACTTAGATTATCGTATCTTAGTATTTATAACTTTATATTTTATCATTCATGCAGCATCGTAAGTTGCTTCTGAACGCAAAATACCTAGCACAATGGAAATAATTATCTGAATGAAATACAGGGAATAAGTGTCTAGGAATTCTGGGTTCCTTAATGCTCTGGCCCTGTGGTCAGTTAGTTAACATAACAATTGTCAAAGTGCATTTGTAAAATAATTTCCTTCTCTTTGAATGTTACAATGTAAACCACATATATGAAATTACTGTCTGACAGAGAGAATTAAGTGACAGACTCCTGCCAAAAGGATTCAGGGGCATATTGGACCAATTAGCCTGTAATTCTGTTTTGAATTCAGAAGCTCTTTCTTGATTCCAAAATATATTTTTTTAAAAACTGCCTTGTCAGCATGAAAGTATCAAAACTCGGTGAGAAATTGGGTATATTTGATCATTCTCAGAGAAGACTGGGAAGAGTGCGGGAACTGTCGTTCTGATGTATCATATTGAGGTACTGAATCAAACTGCGGCCAAAACAGATGGGAGAGTTCCAAAATCAACCTTCTTGTTAAAAGGAAATCATATCAGTCTATGAGAAAGAGACACAAAAATAGGTACCTTTTACTAGATCAGCCTTTGCCAACCAGAAGCCTTCCAGATGTTTTGGACCACAACTCCCATCAGCCCAAGCCAGCCCTAGTTAAAACCGTTTTGAGGCAAAGGCTGGTTTAGACCATCTGCTGCTGCTCAGAGGCTCTGAGACACTAAAACTGGTTTAATTGAAAAGTGATGCTACCTTTGGTTTGAACTGAGCAAGACCTACCCATTAAAAAAAAAAATTACTAATCCTTTTACGTGTAACGTAATGGCATTATCATTGCAACCTTGGAACATGCTAGTAGCAGTGGATTCTAAGGCCATCGCAGCAACCCTTAACAAACTACAGTGCCCAGAATTCTTTGAGGGGGAGGAACTGTGCTGTGAGTGTGCATTAAAGATATAGCGTGTACGCAGACCACGATTTCAGTATCGCAAAAAGAAATATTTTTAAGATGCTTCAAAATATTGGGAGGGGAGGGGAGGGGAGCTGAACTGTACTACCTGCCTTCAATTTGTTACCAAAAAGAATATGATTGGTATCCAAGATGTTGTCACAGTTGTCTGCAGAAAACTTTGCCCAGTGGGGTAACTTAGATAAGCTGTCAACAAAAACAGGCCATTGCGGAATGCTTTTTGTTTAGTTATAACTTGGGGCATCTTGGGTGCACTGTGAGAGCATCAGATGAGCTCCACTAGACTACCTGCATCATCTGGACCTCACTGTTGCCTGGACCCACTACCACCTTGTGCCAGGAGGCCAGTACCACCATACCACACTGGCTGCGCCTGCATCTAGATGTGTAATGGCATGCTGTCGCCATGCCAGGGCACCTGTGCCATAGGTTAGCCACTCACAGCTTAGCACTTGGAAATTTTTCAGGTCCATTAGCAATCAAGGGGGAAGTTGTGTATAAGCCTATGGGCCCAGGAGCTGTCTTGTTTTTGTTAAGGTTGGTAACATTTTTGTTTGAAGAGCAATTTATATTTAAAAATAATAATACTTAAATACTTTTTTATAAGAGTCTCATCCAAATGAAGGTTGGAAAAGCCCAATGTGGTATGCAAAAGCTGTACTATTAAAGCAGCAAGTTAAAGAAGGACCCTGACCAATAGGTCCAGTAGTGGCCGATTCTGGGTTGTGGCGCTCATCTCGCTTTATTGGCCAAGGGAGATGGCGTACAGCTTCCAGGTCATGTGGCCAGCATGACTAAGCCGTTTCTGGCAAACCAGAGCAGCACACGGAAATGCCATTTACCTTCCCGCTGGACCAGTACCTATTTATATACTTGCACTTTGACGTGCTTTTGAACTGCTAGGTTGGCAGGAGCAGGGACCAAGCAACGGGGGCTCATCCCGTTGCGGGGATTCGAACCGCTGACCTTCTGATCAGCAAGTCCTAGGCTCTGTGGTTTAACCCACAGCGCCACCTGTGTCCCTACTTAAGCAGCAAGTTACTCTGCTGCAAACATTTAAGGCCTGGACTTTTACCACTAAAATTCTTACTCTAATTCACTTGAATGCAGACTAATAATTAAGCACCTCAATCCAGTCTTGCTAATTAACCACCAGAGATGTTTATTTTATTTAGGGATTTATTAAAAGCATATATAACCCAGTTTTTGAATGCAGGCATAAAATTTACTGCAAAATGCACAGCACATTGAATCCTAGAACTGCGGAGTTGGAAGGGATCAATGCAATGCAGAAATCTCATCCTCCAACCTCCAAGGAAAGAGAGTCCGTCACTTCTCATGGGAGTCTGTCCTACTGTCGAACAGGTCTTGCCATCAGAAAGTTCTTCCTTATGTTAAGTTGGAATCTCCTTTCTTGTAACTTGAAGCCATTGGTTTGGATACTACCCTCTGAGCAAGAGAAAACAAGCTTGCTCCATCTTCTGTGTGACAGCCTTTGTAGATATTTAAGATGGCTCTATCTCCTCCCAGTCTCCTTTTATCCAGGCTAAACATACCCAGCTCTCTCAGCTGTTCCTTGTAAGGCTTGCTTTCCCTTTGTCATCTACAATCTAAAAGACATGACACAAAAGGAAGAATGATGGAGTGGGAGAAGGGGGGCGGGAAACAAACTTGAGTAACCGTTTCTAGGTTACAGAGTTCTTGTAGTAATCAGCTGAAGAAAATGGATTTCAAGGGAAGCAGTAGTAAAAAGTTGGTGATCTTTAAACAGAGCCCGTAGTTTCATTTCTCTTTTCCTCTTGTTGCCTAATGAAATGGCTGCTGTAGATGACAGTTGAGGGAGGTGCCTGGTGGCCCTGATCTTTCAACAGAGCAGATAGAGAGACCCTAACATTTTCAGATGCTAGAACAAATCCCAATTTTTTCTTCATCTGAATGCTAGGAAGAGAGGTGTGCTTGGGCAAAAGGGGCCTGAAGGTCTGACATTGTGAATGTGTTTAAAAGCTGTGTACATATTTTCTTTAAACATCCAATCATTTTTAATTATTTTTGTGTGAACCCCTTCTATCCTGAAAGTTTAGAGCAGCTTAAGAAACTAGCTTGACTAAAGGTGATGGCATTTTACCATTTATTTTTATTGGCTGGCATCTATTTTATCTGGCATTAAGGGCATTTATTCTCTATGTGCCTGTAGAAATTTCTGGAGGGGGAGGTTTCTGTAGGGGACTGACATAATTTTTATTTTATCTGTGCTTCGCACATACCCCACTCCCCAATTCTAATTATTGTATATTTGGAGATGCAACTTCATGCTCACAGGTCAAAGAAACAAGCCAAGTGATCCATCTGAGTGTGAGTCTGTATTAACAAATAGCCTTCCAGTGTTGTCATTGGCAATGACAGTCCTTGGCAGGTTCAGACATGCTCAGTGAGAGGTAGACTCTAGGAGCGAAGTCATGACCCTCACCAGCCTTCACTTGCCAAAGGGTGACAGGCTATCCCTAGTCTGACTAATTGGTGCATTGTATCAGAGGAGGGACTGATTTGCTTCAGCTGGCGTTCATTAAACTGAAACAGTGAAAGTACCATATGTAATGCTTGGTCCCACCAGATGTTATATACACCACTGTAAGCATGCATCATCTAAGACTATGTTCCTGCTCAGTTGCTGAAATCTTCGAAGGAGTCACTGTTAGTGTCCCCCATGGCTCAGATACATGGTGTTTAACCACAGGTAGCCATGCATTCAGCATCGCTTCCCCAATGTTGTGGAATTCCTTCCTGCATGAGATTAGAGGGGACCTGTTGAATTTGCAGTGCTCACTGAAAACTTTATTCCAGCAGGATTTTTAATTAATTTCTAATGTTATAGTTTAAACTCATTTAAAGTCTCCTGTACACCACTGAGAGACAACTGATTAAGCAGTTTACAAATTGTTGAAATAATAAATTAAATAATTTTGCCAAGCCCAGACTCCATATCAGGACTAGGCCATGGACAGTGGTCTAGAGACGTCAGAAATTAGGAACCAAGAGACAAAGGAAATCAGCATTTGAGGGTAGTCAGGAAGCAGAATCAGAGGCAGGCCAGCTGTCGAGGTTGAAGAGCAATTGAGATTGGAAGGCAAATCAGAAGAAGAAGAAGAAGAAGAGTTTGGATTTGATATCCCGCCTTTCACTCCCCTTCAGGAGTCTCAAAGCGGCTAACATTCTCCTATCCCTTCCTCCCCCACAACAAACACTCTGTGAGGTGAGTGAGGCTGAGAGACTTCAGAGAAGTGTGACTGGCCCAAGGTCACCCAGCAGCTGCATGTGGAGGAGCGGAGACGCGAACCCGGTTCCCCAGATTACGAGACTGCCGCTCTTAACCACTACACCACACTGGCTCTCGAAGGTGTGGCCTGCAGAACAAAGCACTACCAAAGAAGGTGTGGCCTGCAGAACAAAGCACTACCAAAGAGCAAGACAAGAAATGCTAGAACTCAGGACAAGTTTGTTGCTCAGGCAGCATTCCAGTGAGACAGGAAGCCCTCATAAATGCCTTCCTGCTCAGAAGGAGCCAGTGGCCAGTCTGGGCATAGTCAGTCCAGAAGCTTCTTCCCTAAGAAGCTTCTTCCCTAAGAAGCTTCTTGCCACAGCTGTTAAAATCACAAGAACCATGTTTTCCCCAACTGCCAGTCCTAAGTTGAAGCCATTACCCACTTACCCAGGAGTACGCCCCATTGAGCACTGAGACATTCTTCAGAAGTAGACACTGTACTATCAGTTAACTGCACAGAGTGTTCTTGATGAGCACCCAGACATCAGCTCCTGCACAGTAGGAGACGCGCCTCAGCCCCTTTGCAAAGTTTTAACATTCGGCATTTGCCATTTGGATGGAGCTTCAATGTTGTGCTCACACGGCCCCGAGTTCACCACCACTTCGCCCTTCCCCAGCTCTGTCCAAGTGAGTTGTGGCTGGTTGTCAGAATACTGCAGCCAGAAGCAGTGTCCGGACCCAAACGTCCAGGAAAATGCGGGCATACAGCAGCCCATGTTGTTTTCGCCAGCCAATTTCCCTCAGAAAGAGGTTAAAAAATGTCCAATTTCGTTGTGATTTTGCAAAAAAAAAGCTCAATAATATGGCAACCCTACTTTAGCAGACTGCATCAGTCTGTCCAAGGAAGCTGGTGGAGCTACTTATGCCTTCTGGACCAAAACTAAACTAAAACTTTGCTTGTTTTGCTAGCTCATGCCCTCGAACCAAATCTGCTATTTAAAAAAGCAAGTTTAACCATTCTACCCATCTGTTCCCTTGCCTGAGACTGATAGGCTAGACATCAGTAAGCAACAAAAAGGCTGCAGACAACTGGAATGCTGTAATCTTATACCCCAGTGTTGGCTTCCAGAAACGGCTCTCTCTTCCCACCCCCCCACCCCACTTCTAACCCCCAGGTCTTCCTTGAGCTCTAATGCCAGATGCACAGAACGATGTGGCTTATTAACCCTAGCAGTGGTCCCTTGCCAACCATCTGCAAATGGCTGTGCCAGAAGATCCTGTGGGTGAAATTCAAATGGCCCCAGCGCTGCCTGAAGCAGTTCTTCTGAAAGCTGTTTGACAGCCAAGGCATCAAGTGCTAATGGAGCCAAGGCACGCATCATCTGGTCAAGTGCTGCTTAAGAGGCCAAACTTAAACTCACAACCCGGAGGGGAAACAACAGCAGTAGCAACTTCAGCCCAATTTGCTCTTGGGTAGCAGTCGCCTTAACGGCTGCGAGTTGTAAGGGAGAGAAGTTAAGAACGGGGCGAGCTCTGGGAAACGTCTGCCTGGCCTTGAGCATCTTATGCTAAGTGCACAGCCAATATTGATGAACTCACACTTGCTATCCATGTACTTCCTTTAGATTTTGAACTAGAAAGTAGTGCCTGGAAGGAGTTGGACTACAACAGCCCTTGCCAACCTAGTGCCCTCCAGGTATCTTGGACTACAGCTGCCATCAGACCCATGCTGGCCAGGGCTGATGGGAGACATGGTTCAAAACATCTGGAGGGCATCAATTTGGTGATTGTGAAATTAAATGCCTTGAGTCCAGGGTTAGGAAGCCTATTACATGAATGCTATATGACTAATCAAGGGACGCGGGTGGCGCTGTGGGTTAAACCACAGAGCCTAGGACTTGCCGATCAGAAGGTTGGCGGTTTGAATCCCCGTGACGGGATGAGCTCCCGTTGCTCGGTCCCTGCTCCTGCCCACCTAGCAGTTTGAAAGCACGTCAAAATGCAAGTAGATAAATAGGTACAGCTCCAGCAGGAAGGTAAACGGTGTTTCCGTGCACTGCTCTGGTTCGCCAGAAGTGGCTTAGTCATGCTGGCCACATGACCCGGAAGCCGGCCAATAAAGCGAGATGAGCGCCGCAACCCCAGAGTCGGTCACGACTAGACCTAATGGTCAGGGGTCCCTTTACCTTTACCTTTTTAAATGACTAATCAACCCCAAAACCTCGCCTCCATTTCAGCGGGGGGCTTGGTGCATAAGGAGACGAGAAAACATCCCTCCCCAGCTGCAGCTCCCCCACCCCTACAAATGCCCTCTGTGTGGCATTTAGGCTTGAAAAGAGGTGTTCAGGGTTAAAACACCCTCCCAAGGACTCTCAAGTAGAAGGTGGTTCTCAAGCCTAATTGCTGTGTGCAGGACTGGAGGGGTGGGAAGGAGAGGGGCTGTGAGCCAGATAGGCAGACACGCCCCCCTAAGCCACATCCAGCCCACATAGCAGTGGTTCCCTACCACTTCTTGAGAGAGAGCCAGTTTTGCCTGTATTCCAGACATGCCATCAGGTGTCCCTTTTTTAAAAAAAGAGCATGACCTGAGCAGGATTCTTGGATTTCTTTTTTTTTAAAGGAAAGTAAGTCTGTACCTATTGTAATTCCAGAGTTATTAGGATACTTGTTCAGACACTACTTTGCTGAATTGTTCAGTAAACCTGTTCTCACTTTCCAGCATTCTGGCCAGTGTGTGGGAGCAACAATTTGATGTTTAGTTAGCCACAGAAAAAAACAAAAAGCAATAGATCTCCTAATTGATGGAAGCTGGTGGAGGGAGACTTGCTATGGGGTATCATTACCCCAGCAGTGCCCCCTCTTAGAGAAGCCCTCAAACTATGTAATTTCTGGAATCTTTTGTGATTATTTTCTCTGCAAACACCGTTTTCGTGGCCCGCTGAAGTCTGAATTGTGTGATTCTAACCTGGAGCAGCTCATACATTGTGAGTCTTGCCTTGTAGCCAGGACAGTAACACTGGATTTATTGAGCCTTTTGTTTTTGTTTTCCAGTTTGAAGATTTTATTTTTAATACAAATTCCAAAGTACAACATTTATTTCGCCAATAGTTTTAAGAGAGGTAATTATAAAATTCCAGTATTTATTCTGCAACTCAAGATACACAGGCAAAGGGCAATATTTCTACATGTAGCCACAGTATTAATCAGGCTAGTTTTGAATTTGCCCTCTTTTCTCCGTTTCTTATTTTCCCAATTTTAAGTTCCGTTCTTCACATTTCTGCAGCCATTTGCAATTTTATAAAACGAAATCCTCCTGAAAATTATTCAGCATTTTAGTGCAAATTTCTCTTAACAAATGGGTTTTTTTAATGCAGTTTTGACTAATGTACACATTTTTGCAAGCAATTTCCCCTAATATGCATTTTTGTGTGTTATTTTCATTTAATACATGCATGTTTATGCACAATTTCCCTTAACATGAGCATTTGTGTGAACACTTTGTGGATGGACAATTGTATCATAAAATTCAGCTAAGTGTATTTTCTCATGTTGTTTTGGACAGTGTGAATCTGATTGATTGGGCTTTAAATGCAAACTGATGGGCCTCCAACCCTCCGTGAGTTAGGGACTTCCCCTGCATGTGAAGACAGGCAGATTAAGCAGTCGAGAGAGACCAATAGAGGGTCCAACAGTCAAGAAGATGGTTTCTGCACATGCTATAGAGGGGCGTGAGGGGCAGATGGGACTCACCAACCTGGAAAAGTAGCCTATCTAGGAGAAGGAAAACTCTCATCCTAAACCTCCGCTCCCTTGCAGGGTATTTTTGAGAGAAGAAAAGGCTAAGGAGTAAACCCTACGCAAATCCAAAGTGGAATCCCTAAGACAGTTGGATGGCACTTTGTACACCTCTTTCCGGCAAATCCTGAAGTCAAGCTGGTGCAAGATGTATTGCTCTGCTTTCCCTTGGACCACATCAGCGAGACTGAGAGGGAAGCCTTGTCTGGGCAGCCCAGGACCTACATTCACACTGCCCAGGCTTGCGTCCTGGAAAGGTCACTTCAGTGCTGCTTGACTTCATCCCCGGAGGCACACACCATTGTCTCTTGAGACAGATGGATGCCACCATACAATGTGTGCTATTGGGCACTTCTCATTAGAAGACTAAGCAAATACCCAGGACTTCCCTATTGGATGCAAACATAGAAGAGCCCTGATTGATCAGGCCAATTGTTGTTGTTTAGTTGTGTCCGACACTTCATGACCCCATGGACCAGAGCACGCCAGGCACTCCTGTCTTCCACTGCCTCCCACAGTTTGGTCAAACTCATGTTAGTAGCTTTGAGAACACTGTCCAACCATCTTGTGCTCTGTCATCCCCTTCTTCTAGTCCCCTCCATCTTTCCCAACATCATGGTCTTTTCCAGGGAGTCTTCTCTTCTCATGAGGTTGCCAAAGTATTGGAGCCTCAGCTTTATGATCTGTCCTTCCAATGAGCACTCAGGGCTGATTTCCTTAAGAATGGATAGGTTTGATCTTCTTTCAGTCCATGGGACTCTCAAGAGTCTCCTCCAGCACCATAATTCAAAAGCATCAATTCTTCGGCGATCAGCCTTCTTTATGGTCCAGCTCTCACTTCCATACATCACTACTGGGAAAGCCATAGCTTTAGCTATACAGACCTTTGTCGGCAAGGTGATGTCTCTGCTTTTTAAGATGGCTATCTTAAGAAGGCCTATCTAAATGTCCAACATCCTGCTCTCACAGTGGTCAGGAAGTTGGAAACCACTTGAGAAAGCCCACATGTAGGACCTGATGGCAGGAGTGCTTTGCCTACTTGAGAACCCCAAGCAAGTATTCAGAGGCATACTGTCTCTGATGGTGGAGGTAGAACACAGGCAACATGGCTGGTTTGCATCGATAACCTTACCCTCCACAATTATCATCGTCAGATACTTGCTTGGAAAGAAGCTTTAACCTCTGCAGCAAAACGTGCAACAACAGCAGCAAGCCAAGAAACCAAACAACACCCACCTGATATATTTAGGTTTGGGGAATATTCCCTCTTGCTATGTGTGCTCAGAAACATTCGCCATCTCCTTTCCCTGACAGCTGGGGGATGCCTTCAGGATGACAGATTGTCAGTGCAGTCAGTGACTTGGAATGTGTCATGTGTGTATATTTTTAGTTGGAAAGGAATGAGTGAGTCCCTTTCGTGCCTTGGCATCTTGAAGAAACGTAAGATGAAGAGACGCTTCATGCTCGTGAAAGCCCCATGCAGGAATCCAGCCTATTGTCTCTGCATGGATAGCGTCAGATGCTTTCTATAATTCTCAGCTGCTTTAAAATGCTGTTGTAAGAGAGAAATGACTTGAGATGAATCAGTCTGCAGCAATTTGCACAGGTATAGGTTAGTGACAACAGTTGATATATTTCTTCACCGTTCGTGCTGAGTAACTGTTGGGAGAGAAGAGGATACCAGACATTTCTTTTCCTTGCTCTTTTCCATGGATGAAATTAAGGGAGGGACTTTAACTCAGTGGTAGAGCATCTGTTTAGCACACAGAAGCTCCCAGGTTAATTTCCAGCATCACCAGTTAGGCCAGGGAGAGACCATGTCTGAAATTCAAAGTTTTGGGATTGACCTATAAAGCCTGACACAACTCAGGACCTCAGAAACGTAAGGACCGCCTCTCCCCAGACAAACCGACCTGGACCCTGCACTTGTCATCTGAGGCCCTTCTCTATGTCCTCCCTCCTGAAGAGGTTTGGAGGGAGAACAGGCCTTTGCTGTGGTGGCTCCCTGTCTGTGGGATGCCCTCCCCAGAGAGACTCACCTGGCACCATCATTACATGTCCTTAGGCGCCAGGCAAAAACATTCCTCTTTACCCAGGCTTTCAGCTATTAAATAATCTATGGCCTGTTAAATGTGTGTGGGGTGGGCTGTTACTACAATTGTTTTATTATTACACTGTCTGTTATTATGCTTTGTGCTATGTTTTTATTATTCTGTTTCATAATAATAATTTATTATTTATACCCTGCCACTCTGGACGGCTCCCAATCGAGTGTTAAAAACAATACAGCATTAAATACTAAAAACTTCCCTGAACAGGGCTGCCTACAGATGTCTTTTAAAGATAAGATAGCTGCTTATTTCCTTCACATCTGAAGGGAAGGTGTTCCACAGGGCGGGCGCCGCTACTGAGAAGGCCCTCTGTCTGGTTCTCTTAAACCACTTCTGACAATGAGGGAACCGCCAGAAGGCCCTCGGTGCTGGATCTCAGTGTCCGAGCTGAAAGATGGGGGTAAAGTAAGTTCATAATGTTGTACACCACCCTGGGATCTTTTGATAAAGGGCGATATATAAATCTAATAAATGATAAACCCTTGGGAGCCTTTGCCAGTTAGTGGAGACAGTACTGAGCTAGGTGGGCCAGTGGCTTGACTTGCTGTGAGGCAGCTTTCTTTATTCCTGGTTTTTTTTCCTGGGTCACATGGGTGACATGCTCTCAATATGTGTGTGTGTGTGTCTGTAGAGAGAGAGAAACCAGAAGAAAACCCTAACTTACTTGGCAGAGAGCCCCCCCAATGGGGGCGGAGGGCTTCTGCATTTTCAAAGGCTGCTGTCCATGAGCTTGTTTGAAGCCCCATGCAGTGTCTTGGAAATGAAAGGGATCTAAATGATCTTAAACGACACATCTGGTCTATTACTCATTTCCATGCTCAACCCCCCCCCCAAAAAAAAACCCCCAAACTTCTGGCATGTGCATTTACAAGTACAGTCAGGCTTCTGGTGATCTAAAGGTGGAGGTTGTTTGTTTGTTTTGATTAGTATTAGTAGTACAGTACATTTTCTGCCATTATGCAGATGAGAAGATAATGGTGCAGAGGACTCGTATCACTTGCCCCAAATCACATCTGTTGAAGCACGCTTGGTCATCATGTGCTCCTCTAAGGCGAGATAAATCTCTTGTTCCTTGGGGTTACTGGTGTTGCCAAAGGATATGGGGCATTTGTGGTCACTAGACTCTCAAGCAAGATGAATTATTTCCTTTCTAGTATTACAATGATTTCCCCTCTAAGAAGGTTACGTTTGCCTTCAGAAATCGGCACGTTCTTTTAACTGCGAGTCCTGCAAACTTAAAGAATGCCGCCGGAAATATAGCAAGTGCAATCCCTTGTATACAATTGCCTGGGTAAGATGGAAGCCTCCAAGTTAATTATTAATCGACTCAGAAAGATTTCCGGGCATACTTTGCTGATAAAGCGCTTGCTGCATGGAGAATGGGATTGTGTATCTGCGAGAAATGGAAGGGAAAGAGAAGAGCTCTCAACTCCATTTTGGCAATGTAACCTTCAAGAGGCTGGTTTGCCTGTAATAACCGCGGCTCTAGAGAGCTGATTGCAAAACACTGGGAGACAATCTCAATCAGGAATATTTCTGCCGCTGGCAGTCAGCGCTGACAAGAACCTTTTCAGTTGCTTAAAAATGGCTCGCAGCAAACTCCTTTCCCATTGACACACTCCTGGTTTTAAATTCCCAGCAAATATTAATTATTTCACACAGCCCAGTTTTGCACAGAAAAAAACCCCACACGGTTCATCTTTGTAAAATGATGTAACTATCTGTAAGTATTCTTTACTCCCCGCCACTCTCTCACTCTCCATTGCCTATAGTGCTGTTTGCATTAAAGTAAAAGTAGCCTTGATAATGAAACTGCAACAAGTTATTGGAAAGTCTGGAGGAAGGAGAAAAAATGGGAGCGGAAGTCAGTGGTAGAGCACAAGCTTTGCATGCAGAGGGTGCAAATTAAATCCCTGTCATCTCTGGTTAGCAGGTGATAGGAGCAGGCGCTGCCTCTCAGGACAGATATTAGAACAAATATCTCCTCTAGGGCTGAGAGAGAAATCCACTTCACCATTTAAATCCAGTTCACCATTTAAAAGGAAACCTGCCTAATCCACACAGAAACAGAAACATGGCCCTCTTTTGAAATGCTCACTTTTCTGAATTTTGCAGTACAACTAACATGCACAGAAATGTATATATTAGTGTAAAGTGTGTATATGAACGCATAGATTAGTGAAAATAACATACAAAAATGCACAATATTGTGGAACATTTAAAATGACATCATATATTATGGGAGATCGCATTGCAAATATGTGCATATTACTCAAAATTGCATCCAAAGATCGTGTATTAGGAGAAATTTGCACTAGAATGATGATGAATTTTCATGAGGACTCACAAACTGATGTGGCTGGTTGAAGGACCGTATTTAAGATTGGGGTGGGGGGAGAAATCTCAATGGACATATTCATCCATCCCTAACCGTAAGGCAGCTTCCTTCTGTCTATAGAAGTACAGTCTAACTTACCTGCTTACAACCTTACTTACCTACACACAACTTGGTTATGGCTCATGGCTAGTTTGGAGTGAAATAAACCACAAGATGTAATGCTAAGCCAAACCAGTAGTGAAATGAACTGGAGAGAAGTGACGGACCAGCATTTTTCTTGCTGTTACCAGGCTTGTTCATTCACACTGAGCCATTGTTTGCCTTAGTGTTGCGTGTGAACCAGGCCAGTATTTGACAGCCATCCAAAACAAATATGGAATGTGGGCAAATCCAGAGGGGCAAAGTCAGGAACTCTTCCTTAGAATACACCTTATGAAGTTTTGAAGACAACAACAGCAGGACACAATTGGTTTCACGGCTGAATGTCTCAGCCCTGCCCCCCAGAAAGAGGGCTAGCACAACATTAGGAATTCAAGGCTAGTTGGGCATTACTTTTCCTAGTGTGGCAGATGAGCTGGATAATTGCAAGGGGACACAGTTAGCTGACTACACAGCTTGTCTGGAATAACTTTAAGGGATGGCGAGTTCGGTAAGAAGTGAATTCTTACTGTAGTCAGTAAAAGAAACTCTGGTGATATTTGTTCCCAATCCCAATTTTTGCATTGCCACTTTATTGCTGGGTCTGCAATAATGGTCCCTCCAGGTGCCCTTTTTATTGTTCTTATAACGTCTGTTATGATAGTTTGTGCTCGTGTGAGCAGGTATACACAATCCCACTTTAAATACTGTTTGCTCCCACGAAGGTTTTGGGGGACGCATCATGCTTCACTTCCTATCAGTGCATGCCCTATAACACTCTGCTGAAATCCTGTAACTTTTTATACCATAAACATTCCGCTTTCTTTTCTTTTTTTGTCCCGGTTTTGTTGCGCTATACTGCAAGAGTGCCGCTCCAGCCGGCAGCGATGCAGTAACATTGGGGAAGCATCACATGATCTTTAATAAGGCAACGATCTAGTATAAATCCATCACTAATGCACTGTTATTACATCAGTGACATGTTACAGAATACAGTACAGTCTAAAAACCCCCAGTCTTGGAGGGGCACTGAGCCAAGTTCCATTTCTGCCTGGTAACACAAAACCAGGAATATGCATCTTTTTCCTTATAGTAACTGTTGAGGGAAAAGACATCACATTGCCTATTTTCTTTCTCTCTCAGATTGAGGTCTCTGTGCCTTATGCTCCTTTCCCCCCTTCTATAAAATGATTCTTTACTCACTGTTATGACATTGAATTACCTGCATACCTTTAGATGTCACTATTTATCAGATAAACTAAATGAGTATGACCCCATGAGAGGAATAAATGGGTGGAACTTGCAAACTGAGCCTCTAAAATCTATGGAACTGGACCCCTACATTGGACCAACCATCACCCTTTCCACCTGCTGCAACGGGGGGATTAGCTATAATCTACATATGTCAACTACAAAGCCAAAGGTCGTGACCTGTGTGTTAATTTATGTTAGGGGCGGAAGAAGAAACAACATTTGACTGACAAGATGACTAATGCAAAAAAGCACTTGGCATCTTTTAAAAATTATCGGGGTATTTGCCACAGTGGCAGGGAAAGTAGATTTGATAGTTTCTCTAGACTCTAAAGTTAGAATCGCTGTAGGTAGAAACTTAGAGATCTGGAGTGTGGATTTCGCTAGATTATTTTGGATGGAAATTACGCGTCGTGAAAGAAACCACATGAAAGTACTGGGTGCAGTTCCTTCCTAAGTCACTTAAAAGCTAAACTAGAAAGCTGCGATATGGAATTTATTAAGAACTTACTATATGTTGCCAAGATTTGTGTTGCCACTAATTTAAAAGAAAGAAACCTCCTACTGTTTGCTTGATTGTTTGGAGCAGATGCAGAAAGTCGCTGATATCATGAAGTTATCAAATTATATTAGAATCAAAGAAGGAGAACAGCAAATAGATTGTGGAGAAACTGGGCTTTATTTGTCCAGTATTGGAATGTTCAGTCATTCTTTTTATGTTCTTCATTGTAGACCATCTTTTGTTGAATTGCTCTGACCCAGATTTATTTATTTTGTTTTAAAAAAATATATTGGATGCAGTTCCATTGGAAACAGTTGAATCCGTTCCCAAAATATTAAGAGAGGCAGTTCGTCCTGTTTTATGTATACTGAATGACTGAAAAAACGATTAAGGCAAAGAGGAATTCTTAGGCTTTCTTGTATCACGAGATGAATGTTATTTTTAAAAACAAAGCTTTCCTCCTACATTTTGAAGTTCCTCTATTGATGGACTTTCCAAGCAGCAGAATTAATCTGCTTTCCTTCTTATTTATTGATCCAGAAGTTAAGCATTTTTCCCACCTAATTTACAGGGGCTTTTTTAACCCCAGTGGAGACTTCACCTCGGGGACATGCATTCCATTCACTATAAGTTCTGAACTATATCCATTCCAACACAGTAGTGTTGGGCCCGCTTCATAGGAAATGGCCCTCGTGGTGATGCTGCTTAAATTTGCATCAGCAGTACCTTTTGTTGGCGGCTTTGCCTTTATGCATTAAAAAAAGGAAAGAATTATTATTATTATTATTATTATTATTAATATGAGGTGAAGATTTGCATGAAATTTGCATGTGCCTAATTTATAAGGGCACATGCTAATTTAGAAATGGTTACTATGGTCTGTACACTACATCTCACCTTAATGAACACAGGAAAAGCATTCTGGATCAGGCCAGTGGCCCATGTAGTCCTGCATGCTGGTCTCACCCTGGCCAACTGGATCCCTCTGGTAAACCAGCAATCAGACCTGAGCACAAGATCACTTTCCCCTCCTGTGGTTTCTAGAAACCGGTACTCAGAAGTATTACTGCCTCTAAATGAGGAGGCAGAACCCAGCTATCTTGGCTAGTAGACTTTGTGCAGAGCTAAGACTATATTAATTGTAATGTTAATGCATGATGTCGATATTGAGATTTTTGCTTCTGAGTCGTACTTCCCCACGACAGGACCATGGCAGTAAGGGTGTGGATTAAGCCTTTCCCCCATGGCCCTGATACCCCACACGCAGAAGGTGCCGGGCCAAGATTGACATTCATGGAACCTTCTCTAGCAGGGCAAATAACAGCTTCAGGTGGAGATTTAGGGCAGGAGGATACAGAGGAAGTGGATCTTTTGTTGACCTGGACCCATCCCATTTAGGCTTAAGTGATGACACCCATGGCTTTCCTAAACAATTTCCCTATTTCTTCTCCTGAGAACTTTTACAACCGCCTTGGAAATATCTTGTTGTTGTTGTAATTATATGGAGAATGGGCCATAAACGAATACGTGCACATTTAGTAGTTAATAAAACAGTCTTTAAGGGAGATGGAAAAGAGACATGTCTGATAAGTGAACCATTTCATTCAATTCACTAGGAGGAAAGGCAGACCCACGCCAAGGGTGAAGGCCTTGCTATGACTTTTCTTTAGAGAGTAGATCTATCTTAGGTCAAAAGCAAGTTGCCTCCACAACAGCAGGAGGTCCTTTACTTTTACCTTTACCTTACCTATTTATTGGGACGATTCTCGAGTCTGAAACCAGGCTGTTTATTTTATTGTCAGATATATTAGTGAGATTTTCAGCAAAGTTACCATTCTTTCCTCCTTCCCCTGTCCCCAGCTTTTATCTGCCCCCACCTTCCACCCAGCTGTCACCCCTAATTTTCATTCTGAACAATTATTTCTACTAATGTGCTTCTACAAAACTGAGTGGAAAGTCGTGGAACCAGAGGGCATATTCCTGACCTTAAGTCCTAAGGCAATCTACTGGTCATTTACTGTGAGATTTGTCTCTCTCACAAGACTTACAGGGGTATTTTACCCTGAGGAAAGAAGTTTTAAAAAATTGTAGTATAAAAGCATCTAAAATTTTTTTACCGCCCTACACTCAGAGGTCTCAGGGCAGTTAACAGAATACTCTAAAATCTACAGCTATATGAAATCACAGTGTTTTCATAATGCGATTAGTTAAGTATTACATAGCCCTGGAACTCCTTTTCTTTCAGTGGTTTATACTTAGGAAGCCCATTGCCCCATCTAGCCCACTAATTGGCAGCATTTTTCAAAGATCTCAGTCAGGGATTATTCCTAGCCCCACTTTGAAGGTACCGGATTGGATAATAGAAACATTTGCATGAAAAGCATGTGTTCTACCACAAATCTACAGACCCCTGATGTCATTCAGGGATGAACCACCAGTGGGGTTGTTGGGGAGGCCACTGTGTGTTGTTCAAACCACTGGCTCTTCCTTCCTTCCTTTTTATTTTACAGTGGTACCTCGGGTTGCATACACTTCAGGTTACATACGCTTCAGGTTACAGACTCCGCTAACCCAGAAATAGTGCTTCAGGTTAAGAACTTTGCTTCAGGATGAGAACAGAAATCGTGCTCCAGCGGCGCAACAGGAGGCCCCATTAGCTAAAGTGGTGCTTCAGGTTAAGAACAGTTTCAGGTTAAGTACGGGCCTCCAGAACGAATTAACCCGAGGTACCACTGTATTTGTTGTTTTCGCAGCTTCGAGCATTTAGGTTACAATCCTATGCATACTAGGGATTAATGGGGCTTTCTGTTGTTGTCCAATGCCTGTCTTACATGCATTCCTTCATAAATCTATTCTCCTTTCTGAATTTTATCTAACCCACATGTTTTTAATAAGGATTTTGGCGTGTACCTTAACCTAAAATTATTATTTAGCTGAGAAGTGTATCTCAGAATTCAGAGGAGTGTGAAAAATGAAGAATGAATGTGTTCCGTGTATTCGTCCAGTTCACTTAAAAATGCAAACATTACAAAACCTTTGAGTGTCCCTAGTGTATGTCCTACTGGTGAGGAAGGGGAGAACTACACATGAGCCACAGGACCGCCATTGAAAGAAGGATCCTGAGAGCACCTCCTCTTCTCCCCCAGCATGTAGGAAAGGCACGATATGATGTAACTGTGGTCCGAGTTTCTACATATCCACCGCAGTGAAATTATGCCACACCATTTTCTTTTCCTATCTATTACCAGACAGAGAGAAAGAGACATGGGGATGCTACATTTATGGTGCTCCCAGCTTAAGGGGCATCATATCCTGTTTCGCTGCTCGGGGTGGAACGGGAGGTGCTGCCTGCTACCACCCCCTGCGCCTGCCACTCTGCTGCCTCTGCTGCTGGCAGAGAAATGGTGGCACTGATATTAGCACTGATATTTGGTGAAATCTCATGGACTGCATGAGATTTGGCACAAATTCAACAAGATCTTGCCCCAAATCAGCACTGATGCTTGCACCGCATCTCTGCCAGCAGCAGAGGTAGTGGGGTGGGCAAGCTGCCCCAGGGGCTTCTGCCACCTGAGGCAGCCGTCTCACCCTGCCTAGTGGCTGTGCCGGCCCTGCCCAGGCTGTTGGTATTTTGCAGGAGGGATTTGAGCACATCTCATAAATTTAAGTTTCTGGAGTTCAAGTGCTTTGTTGCCTTGGTGCAACAAGCCCATGTTAAAAGCACACAGACGTTTGCAGTTAGGAAAGTGACAGGGATGTGGGATGAATGAATGATTCATAGGAAGACATACCGTGGTACCTCTGGTTGCAAACGGGATCCGTTCCGGAGCCCCATTCGCAACATGAGCAAAACGCAACCCGTGTCTGTGCATGCACGGATCGCGATTTGCCGCTTCTGCGCATGCACGTAACGTCATTTTGAGCGTCTGCTCGAGCGGCGAAACCTGGAAGTAACCCTTTCCAGTACTTCTGAGTCACCACGGGACGCAACCTGAAAACGCTCAACCTGAAGCAAATGCAACACGGGGTATGACTGTATAAACATCCCACAAGCAATTCAGGAATTAATGTTCATTTATATTGTGATATTCTTACTGTGGTATTGTTATTGAAGAATGTTTATTATTTGTTCATAACCACCCTGCAAACAAATCAGAAAAAATGCTCAAATATCCAAATTATATATTCAAAGCACAGTCATAGCTCCCCCCCCCAAAAAAATCCTGGGAACTGTAGTTTTTAAGGGTGCTGAGAATTGTTATGCAATCACCCTCACAGAACCACAGTTCCCAGAGTTCCCTGGGAAGAAGAATTGATTGTTCAAGCACTTTAAATTTCTTATGTGGGTGTGCATGAGCTTTATGCCAGCAAATCAGGGCGCATTCTCAATACCAAGAACTGCTTGGTAGCTGCATCTCCAGCGAAATCTTAATTTTGTCCTAAGTCCCATTGATTGTTCAAATAAACACGCAGAGACTCTGGCTGCCTATCTTCTGATTCCTAGCTCCTCAGAAAATGCTGCGAACAGAATTTTCAAGCTGTGCAGCATTTCTTTTTATGTTTCATAGGGAAGGGGAAAGCTAATCAATTTCCAAAAAAAGCTCAAAAGATAATTTTTGAAAGTTTCTTTAAAAAAAAAAACAACCCGCATTGGTTGGTGAAATGATTTCATGTGCTTATAGTGTACTGTGTATTTTGGCAAATGAATTGCTTAAGCTGTAAGACCCTTTGAGCTTTTGCCAATAGTGTGTATAGAAGAAGAAGAAGAAGAAGAAGAAGAAGAAGAAGAAGAAGAAGAAGAAGGGCAGTGCATTTTCCCAGAAATGGGTTGAAATGCTTTTCAGGTGGAGAAGGTAAAGAGGAGCACAGAAGGGAAATACATATTGAGGGCCAAAGGAGACATGACGTTAAATGCATTATTATATTTAACGTGCACCTTTTCTGGAAAAGGAAAAATGCCACTGTTCTGCCACGGTCTTGATGGCCTCCCTCCTCCAGTTTCTATTTGCATTCGCTCCAGTTGGAACAATTGGAGTATTCCTCCCAGGGTGAGCTATCCTCTGTCATAATATCCTATTGCACAATTAAGCAGAAGGGCCAATATTGGATTTTGTTCTTCTCAGACATTTTTATACATACTAAAGCGTAAGAGAAATATAATACTGTCTTCGTACTCCGTGCTTCTGATATACTTGAAGGAAGGCTTTCCATTTCCGTAAACCCAACGTGTACAAAGTTGGCAGGTGCTGTGTCCTTCTTTCACGGTGCCTTTTCATTTATTTCATTGTTTGGATTCTGCTTGGAGCAGGATATTTGGAAACCTATTTCATCCTGTTCTGTTTTGACAAATGTTTATATACCAACTCCCTAACATTCCCCTTTGCCAGGCTAAAATCTCCTAAGTAATTACGTTCATTCTGGAGCCAAGCAGATGCTAAGACGCATGTCCCAGTGCCACATCTCCCAGTATAGCATTGCAGAGAAGCATCTTGTGAGATCTTTGGGGATGTGTCTCCTCTTTGATATGGAGAAAACAGGATCTTATAGCAGCTAATGGCCTGGTTCACCTTAGTTAACATTAACAATAGTTACAGCTGAGGCATCTGGCCAGCAATCACTTAAACCTGGGTTTATTACATCACAAAATAATTAAAAGCACCAGCAACAGCAGCCGAGCCTGGATTCTAGTTTGGATTTTTTTGCCATTCTTTCTTTGCACCTCTGTCAGCAGTTCCTTAAGCATATTTAAGGAGCAAGTCTGGATTTGCACATAGTGTTAAATTATGATTAATGTTAACTGAGGTTTATAAACCAACTACAAACTTTGCTTAGCAAGTGACCTTTATCCATAGTTTATAAGCCACAATTAAGCTGGTGGCCTGGGTTCTCACATAACAGTAAGCTATGGTTTAATGAAGCATAGTTTAATGAACTATGGTTTAGCATTACATGCAAACCCGGCCATTCTCTGTGTGTGTTTTGTTACAAACTAAGCTTCAATTGCATCAACCCTCATCCCTATATAGGAGAAATGCTGTTGCTCCATGGTAAAGCATCTGCTTTGCATGCAGAAAGTCCCGGGTTCAATCCCTGGCATTTCCAGGCAAGGTAGGAGGCATCTCTATGTGAGAATCTGAAGAGCTCCTTCCAGTCATTATAGAAAGTAGGGTGCTGTATTGGAGCAATGAGATGGCTTCGTGTAAGGCAGCTTTCTATGTTCCTATATGGGCAGAGATTAGAGAGTATGAGTGGCAACCAGAACATTAGGAGATTCCCAACTAGTAGCTGACTAATACTTATAATGCAAGGGCATGTCATTTACCCCCCAGCATGACATGTTACTGTGACACTCCACTTTTAATCTTAGGGGCCTTCTTTTCCCATAGCTTCTGTGCTTCAGTTACTACTTCCAAATTAAAAATGTAGCTAATTCTCATTTGTGGAGTTGCCTGAAACTAACCATGATGCTAAAATACTTTCGGAAACCAAATACAAAGCCTTTTATAATAAGACACATACAACACAGTGTATAAAAATCCAGATTCCCCCCTCCCTCCTCACAAAAATAAGCCAAGCCCTTGTCTGTATGTCTTCGCTATAATCCTTTCCTTCATCAGCAGAGAACTTGCCTGTAAGACGTATATATAATTCATGGCTTCAAAATGTCAGTACAAATGCTGCCTGGTTTTTAAAAAGGCTAGCAGATTGTTTCAAACCACATTAAAGCGTATCCTTTCCTTCGTGCGAGTTGCTGGTCAATTACACACTGGTGAACACCGTATCGTAAAAAAATCACAGTCTGGATTGATTGCAGGCTTCAAGTGAGAAGATTCTGCAGAGTCTCATTAACATACACCAAGCTATTAATAGTGATAGTCATGTTATATTCCTGGGGAGTACAGCAACGGCCTCAATTATTAGAGTGAGAGAACAGAACAAAGAAGTTCTTTGGGAAGGACGTACAAGACCATTTAAGGGTGTAGACGGACAGAAAATTTGTAGAGCGGTTGGGCTGGTTTAGAAGTTCTCTCAATTGCAGTCAGTGTAAACATGGAACTCAGAAAGGGGAGGGAAATGTGAAAATCCGTGGCTGATGGATTGCAGCTCAGTGGCAGAGCACATGCTTTGATTGCAGAAGGTCCCAGGCTCCGCTGCTGGCTTCTGCAGTTAAAAGGATCATCTAGCAGCAGATAGGATAGTTCTAGCCAGGAGGTCCTGTTAGGAGATAATGGAAAGACACAGTCAATCAGAACTGATAATGCAGAGGCAAATAGGAAAATTGTGAATTTTGCTTACAAGAGACATCCAAAGTTCTACCCTGGAGGTAGAAGATGGGCTGTTTTTTAATATTATAATTAAGCTAAATACAGTTTAAAAGCTTGTTGGAAATGCTCTGAAACAGGGGCAGGGAACCTTTTTAGCTCAGCTGGTCGGATAGTTATTTCTCCCCTTTGAGGGCCACAATTTGACAGGTGGGTGGAGCCACTCTTCTGTCAATCACCTGTCGTCCTTTTGCCCACAAGGGTCTTCAGGAGCCCTTTTCAAAGTGCCTTTTTGATCATTACTTTGAAAGGGGATTTTCGGACACTGCCATTCATGTCCCCACCTCTGTTCTAAAATCCCAAGTGGCATGAAAACTTTTGTTAAATATTATGAAGCCCTGAATCTTTCAGTAGTTTTAAAAGGTAACAAAACATACACAGGAAGCTGCTGAGTGAGACCATTCTTCCATCCATCTCAGCACTGGCTACACGACAACAGCTCATCTGAGTTTCAGACAGGAGACTTCCCCAACCTTACCTAGACCATTTGCATGCAGAACATAGAGCTGCCTATGGCCCTCAAATATGGTACAGAACCTCCTGATAACTAGTCTCATAGCCTGCTCCACAGAAAATTAGGATGAGCGGCCATCCTCCTCCTTCAGACCATGATGCAAAATTATCCCTTTTGAAAGGTAAGTCATTCCCAAGGCAGCCAACAAAGAAAAATCACCGGCATATTTCAATAGGAGATCCAGGTGCAATGCACGAGTCATGTAGTCTAGTTAACAATGCAGTTAAGCTCCTGTACTTAGCTGTAAGACAATTCCACCGCACTGAAGGTTGGTGGGATTAGATCAGTTTAAATTCTGTGGTCTTGGGCTAAAGTGATACACATTTTTGTCTGTTCTTCGGCATAAGGGGAATTGATTCACTGATCATTCTGATCTCAGCATCCAGATACAGGTTTTGGATACAGGGAGAGTTCTTGAATGGGTTTTATATGGCATTAGCAAGCAAAGGCTGCAAATGGTCCAGTTTTCTTAAACTGGAACTAGGCACATAGCCGTTTTGAGCAGGCATACCTTTGTGTAAAATACTGCAGATGCTATTCAGAAAAAGAGGGGAACTGTGCAACATCATTCATTCATCCATCCTATCTGGAAACTTGGGGCAGGTAAATTACGAAACAAAATTTATTCCACAAGACTATGCCTTTGCCTAGCTTTGTGCAGATAGGTTTTATAACCTAAGTGGTGCTCTGTGGGTATTTTTCAGAGTCGGTAATGGGAAAGAGGTGGTGTTAGCATGGGAATCACCAAGTTTGCAATGAACTGCCATTTGGAAGCCCGGTCCTTGATTAGAAGCCTAAGAAAATTCACTCTTATTAGTGCCTAGCTTGACTGAAGTCATAGTTTGAAATTTGCACTTCTGCGAATTTTGCAATGCAGTACTCCACCCAAGTAATGTGTACACAAATGTAACATTGGGGCAAAGTGCATAAGAAATGCATGTCTTCATGAAAATAACGTACAAAAATGCACTATATTAGGGAACACTGTTTTGCCGAAATGTGTATAATAGGCAAATATGAATACGAAAACATGTATATTAAGGAGAAATTTGCACTAAAATGCTAGTGAGTTTCATTGAGGACTTTTTAAAATTAAAAATAAATAAATTGTGAATGGATGCAAAAATGTGGAAAACTGAATTTGGGATTGGATGAGTGAGGAACTGAGAGAAACCAGAATTGACAGATCCATCCATTGCTGACAGTTGGTATCATTAAGGGGGCATCCTCAGTGCACATCTGCCAACATCCTTCCCACAGGATCACTATGGTCACATAGGCTGGGTCAATAGAAAAATCCTTTCCCCCTCTGGAAATCCCTTTCTTGTACTCTTGTGATAGCTGTTCCTAAGCCAAGAAAATAATTGGCAAGCCAAGTGAATCTCGGGCACGTCTGTCATATTCATTATCTATAACAAGATGATGATGATGATAAATAAAACTATATTTTTTTAAAGGAAGAGGATGCTACACTCCTATAACAAAGAATTCTTTTTCAGGCCATGTGCTCTTGAGCAGGATATGATGTTGGTATTGAGAAATTAATCTGTCACAAAGAGAATTTTAATCAGGATAGATTATTAGTGAACTGCATATGAGATAAACAAACATGCTTTATTAGCCTGCTTTTTTAAAAAAGAACTGTTTTTTAAATGCTTATTTGGCAAAGGCATGCAAAATGTGTGCAGAAGGAGAGCCTATATTGAAAATTTAACACATTCTCTGTACAGTATCCAGCCTGCCTGTAATTGGTGCCTGTGGCGATTGTTGATACCCTGATTACATCAGCTTTCCATGCCCTTTAGCAGGATTGGGGGAAAGCTTTCTAGTCCTTGGTAAGCTGCCTATTATCAAGACATCATAAATGTTCACATTTAGAAGAGACAATTTGCCATCCCAGCACCTTCAAGCGCTTAAACAAATTAGTTCCTACTATTTCAAGCATTAAATGCTCCATGATAATTATGTGTAAAGCCGTAAATTGCAATTAAAATAACTTAGGAACTTGTTCAAGTGAGGCCATTTTATGAATACATATTTTCCTGATCTTTTTATTAAAATGCATTCTACGGCAGGTGTGTGAGCTCTGTGGCTCAGGAAATCGGCAACAGGCCATGACCTTTCACCTCTAGGTCACCTGCTTGCATTTGGCTTGTGGCATTATAAAAAATAAAATAAAAAAGGATATTGATTCATAAACATACTTTGTCAAATGGCCATTTGGACTTATGCCTTAAAGGACAAGAGCCCCATCTCATAAATCCACATATAAACCAGAGGTCACCTAGTTAGACTTGCTGTGCTGAGATAGCATTGTAGCTATACTTCAAAACAGGCAGGATGAGATGAGTGACCAAGATGGTGGAATTTTGGAATGTAGGAGTTCATGGTGCAGGCTGGTTGAGGGGTTTTTAATGGTCCCTGGCATAAAATTCTACGTGCATGCTCATGTAGAGAGCTAGTGTGGTGTAGTGGTTAAGAGTAGTGGACTCGTAATCTGGGGAACCGGGTTCGCTTCCCTGCTCCTCCACATGCAACTGCTGGGTGACCTTGGGCCAGTCACACTTCTTTGAAGTCTCTCAGCCCCACTCACCTCACAGAGTGTTTGTTGTGGGGGAGGAAGCGAAAGGAGAATGTTAGCCGCTTTGAGACTCCTTCGGGTAGTGATAAAGCGGGATATCAAATCCAAACTCTTCTTCTTCTTCTTCAAAGTTGTTGGTGTTCGTTTTGCCTACAGCACCACCCTTCTAAAAATGTTTGCAGACTTCCAGGTCCAGCAGGCATGGCTTTGGGTCAGGTTTGTGCACTGTCACCTCTCTTACAAATCCACCATCAGAATTTGTAGTCATAGCCATCCGGAGGTGCAGATCAAGGTGCCAAACACTAGGTATGAATTTTGCCTAAGAATGAAAGACTAAGGCTGCAATCTGAATCACACTTAATAGTGTGTTAAACCATGACCTTGTGTTATGTGTGATATAATAATAATGATAATTTATTATTTGTACCCCGCCTATCTGGCTGGGTTTCCCCAGCCACTCTGGGCGCTCTGTGAATCCAGAGCAGCAGCTTAACTATGTTTTATTAGGTTGTGGTGAAAAGTTCCTTATTAAGCAATATTTTGTGGTCAGCTTATAAACCTTCATTAATGTTAACTGTAAAGGTAAAGGTAAAAGGACCCCTGAGCATTAGGTAGCATAGTGTTATTTGGGAACACAAATCTCATTCTTAACTAAAGCTACAGAGCCACAAATTGAAGAGTGGTAATAAATAAAATCAAAGCACTGTCTCTGTGATATAATAAATCAGTGTTTAATAGGTTGTCTGCCTGATACCTCAACTTCAACTTATAGTTAACCCTAACCATAGTTTTACATTATGTGTGACCAGGCCACTGGAAGTTTGTTCTGAGCAAACATGTTTAGGGTTGTACTGTATGCAAAAACAGCATTTCTGTCACATACACACACACATCTGCAAAATGGAGTGCTTCTTTATCCATATGGAACTGTGCCCTCCCTTGTCATTTCACACGCTCCATTTCTTATAGATGTTGCAGCTAATCTCAGATCTATGCTACGTCAGCCATAATAAGGTGAGGTAATGAGAGCATGTCAACCTGGATTTCCATTCTTAGCTCTTGAGTTCCCTTGCATTTGAATAAGGCCCTCTAACGTGAACTCAGAGAAGCCCTTTCATTTTGTAATTGTGTTATAAATAAGCGGCCCTGGCATTTCTGACAGGCAGGCAACAGTTAAGTGGAGCAAAGAAGTGCTCCTTTCCCAAATCAGAAAAGCCGTTTAATAACTCTGGGTCCATTTGCTCATAGCAGTGCCGCCGTTGTGGGCTGCATTCCCCAGGAGTTTGGCAAGGAGAGCTAGACTTGGCAAGCTTTCCGACCGACTCACCGAGTCGTGAGTCAACTGTGGGCAGTCTCCAGCAAGCACAGCTTTAAAGGCAGTTAGCATTTCTTGTTAAAACTGGGACCTGGAGAAGGAAGGCAGATGGGTTCCCCCCCCCCCTTATATCTCTGAGAACATTGCATATGTAGTCTCCACAAACAACAAGCTCTTTGCAAGCTACGCAGGACAGTTTGTAAGTTATGCCAAAGGTTCCCCACATCTGATTTAGGTAAACAGAACACAAACGCTTTGTGCTGATTGGCGGTTGACAAGGGAAAACTGCAATGCTAGTATATATGCCATTTTTCTGTAACATGGCGTAATCGCGACAACTTTGTCCAATGTTGGAAAAGAATGTTTAACACACGTATCCTGGTGAAGACACGAAAAGCTCAATGTGTTCTCATTGTGCTTCATTGCCACCTGTGCAGTTCTTGCATAAATAAATACCATGTAATATTTCCATTTTAGAATACCAGTTTCTTCCTTAAAAAAAAATCCTCATTTTGTTGTTGTTGGTGGTGGTGGTGGTTTGGGCCCATCTACATAGTAACTCTCTTGAAGTGAGCGGTTTGATTATCCAGCAGAGGATTATTTTTATAAAATACAGTTTTCCAGAATTGGATGTGGTTTCAAAAGATTTTGGTTTTGCCCATAAAATTCCCAGCAGCACCTGCAAATGATAAAAATGAGTTCAGGATGCTCCGTAAAATGTTACAAGTGATGTTTGTGTAGCAAAGCCAGATTCCTCTCTTTTTTTTCCTAGAGGAGGTTAATGTTTGGAAGAGTCAGAAACATATCCCAGCAACTCTCTGTAAAGTTGACATTGCTCCAAGGATACAGCATAAATCTTTCAGCAAAGTTTTCTTTTTTTAAGTACCAAATAGGCCAGTATTGTCTAAGAAAGCAGGTAGAAGAGTTATAAAACAATCTCATAATACCTGGTTGGGGTGGGAGAAGTGAGGCCACAGAATGGGAGATGGAAATCAGTACAAAGGTACCAGAATTTGTGCCTGCCAGTAAAATGTAATGTCTTGGTCCTAAAGACTGCAGTCTCAGGGCAGCTCATCCAGGGGTGTCAACTTGAATAAAATATTGGCGGAGCCCAGGTATGCCCCACCCCACATAATTGATCACATGACACAGCACACCCACCCCATCTGAATGGCAGAGCCCATCACGTTTGGGAGGGCAGCCCCCTCAAATACTTTGTTGGGGGGATCGAAGGGACCTTAACCCCTAGGAGTTGTCTCCTATGAGTTCAACATCCTCCCGAGCTCTTACTAGCAGGGCAGAAGTAAGAGAAGTGGAATGTTAATTGCACACTGCCATCCTTTTCCAGTCAGGAAGGAAAAGAGATTGATTTCCACCAATGCCTGGATAGACATGGGTTTCTACCATTCTTAGGGGCGTGATATCTGAAGATTCACGAGTAAAAGGACAGATTACTTCAGTGTCCATGTTTGCTGCTGTAACACCATGCTGACTTTCACCTGGGGCTCATACTATCCATGCACCAAGTATTAATTGCAAGGGCATGCAGAGAGCTATTCTCAATGGCTGATCTCCAGCTGTAGAGCTCTGTTTTCTTACAGATTTTCCAGAAGCATAGATTTATAATACAGCAGCCCAGATCCAACACAGCTTGGCCTAACCAGAACTGGTCTGAACTCAGAGTAAAAGGGTAGTGTTCTGCTAGTCCATAAGGAAAAATTCCACCCAATCCCAAATCAGGGCAGTGCCTTTACTGGGCCATTTGGTTGGTTTTGTGTAGGTGTAGCCACCAGAAGCCATGCATGCAGTGTTTTGGGCCTGGTTCTGTGGAACTCTGGCCTGGCTGAGAATAGACAGGCTTCCTCCCTGTTGAATGTCAAGCAACTGACATGTACCTTCCTTTTTCAGCAGACACTTTAAGGAAGTTTTCTGTTTTTGTGATTAATTTTAATCCATTGGATGCTTTAAAAAAAGAAGAGTACACCCCTTAAGGACTTAGATAATTGTTGTTGGCAGCCATCTGTCTCAGGAGACAATGGAAGAGTGTGCACCCTCGGAGGAAAAGTCAAACATTTGAAGAGTTCTAGCTCCTGCTGTGGTCTCCACAACCGATACAGGGGAGACATGTTTTCTTGCAGGTGGGGCAGATGAAGGCATCCGGTTGTGCTGCTACAGGTGCGCCATGGCGTTCATTTTCTCTGTGCTCCTCCCAGTGGTCATTCCTTCTCTGGTCACTGCTGTGGATACACAACTTGACTGTCTGTCTCCAGGCACTGCAGTCGTCTGCAAGGGATTCAGCAGGATATAAACACCTAAGATAAAAGAAAGAATTTTTCCAGAACCAATGGATCTTCATACTATACAAAAGATTTGTTATTTTAGTGCAATGATCCAAATTCTACAGATTGCCTCCCATCGCTTCAGCAGTGCGGTTCTATTTAAAAGAGAACAACTGTGAGCACTTATTTTTAGAACCCATCCAGCAGCTGCCTCCAGATGATGTCCACATTGCACACTCTCCTCTTCTTCAGTGCATAGAAAGAATGTTTGTGGCATGTCGATCTAAAGCCTTGTGTAACTTTCTTCTATTTCAGCTTTGGTTTGCATTCGTTAATGGATTTTCTGGGCAGATTTTATTTGAGCGGTGGTGCATTGGCCTCTACAATGTGGTAAGTGTCCCACGTCTCAGCTTGATAACATGCAGAGCCCGGATGGCATTCCACTGCTGTTTATGTCTATGTAGTTTATCTCTACTGATCATCTGTATATGCATTGTAAGTAACTGGCGGGGGGGGGGAGTGGGAGCTGTTCTTGCTCTGCCTTAGATTTGAGGGCAAAAATTAAAATAAAAGTACTTGGCACATTCTAATTTGGAGCAGCAACAAAGAATCCATGTCAGGAGAACCCCCATTTCCAAAGCCCTGCCAGACCCTTGACAGCCAGTGCAGAAAGTGGGGTACAGATTCCCCCTTTATTTTTTTCCTTTTTGTATGCCAATTCCAGGGAAGAAATGGGGCTCTAGATTTAGCTGTTGGGAAGCCCCACCTCAGTCTATTTCTAACACTCCTGAAATGCCTTGTTTTTGGCCTTATGGAATCAACAATGGTGGCAGAACCAGCAAAGACCTCCAACCACTGATCTCTCTCACTGACCATAAAAGTCTACAATATGACCATCACCCTTTTCAGGAGCTTACGGTTGCTCTCTGAAGAACATGAATTTACAATATTATTCATAAACTCAGTTAAAGAGTTTCATTACTTTCCACTCCAGTTGATACTTCTAGACCATTACCACTCTTTTGTCCAAACCCCAGACTCATTCAATTAGATATGCAATCAGACAGCAAATTCGGAACAATATGCGTGCTAGGAATTGCATCTCCCTGAATCAACAATGCAGTGGAAGATTGCACAGATAATATGTGCATGACCGTAATATTGTATCACAGCAGATAAGGGAAGAGGGTGTGCTGAAGACGTTGAGTGTAATAGGGCATTCTCTCAAATAATAATAAGAAGAAGAGTTTGGATTTGATATCCCGCCTTTCACTCCCCTTCAGGAGTCTCAAAGCGGCTAACATTCTCCTTTCCCTTCCTCCCCCACAACAAACACTCTGTGAGGTGAGTGGGGCTGAGAAACTTCAGAGAAGTGTGACTGGCCCAAGGTCACCCAGCAGCTGCATGTGGAGGAGCGGAGACGCGAACCCGGTTCCCCAGATTACGATTCCACCGCTCTTAACCACTACACCACACTGTGTATAGGATTGCAATCTGGGAGTAACCCCATCAAACACCAAATCAGCTTACGTTAATCATTTCCCCAGAACGCTGAAAATTTGTAAAGCAGTTTGATGTCAACATGTTTAACCTCACGACTACCCTGTGGTCTTTCACTGGTTATAGTGAGCTAAGATACTTCGGCTCAGTTAATGTATAAGCAAGAAGCGATGTGCTTCAATTACCACTGTGTTAGCCTGTTGCAGCAATACTGGAGGTGCCACCAAAAAACAACAACCCCATAGCACTTTTAAAAGAGATTTATTATGGTGTAAGCTTTTGTAAACTCAAAAGCCTACTTCATCAGACACATCTAAAGAAGTGGGCTGTAATTCACGCAAAAAAGTCTTCCCCAATAAATATGCTAGTCTTTAAGGTGTCACAGAAATTGCGACAACAGTCAGAAAACATGTGAACCTCTCCAAAATATTGATGGGACACATACACACCCCACATCAGTATTACCGTGTGGTACATACAGGGGATGGATTAGTGTATCCCAAAGGCCTTGTTATACAAAAACGGCTCGTGGGAATAGCCACCTCCCTCAAGATCCACGATTGCTCAGCCGGCAGCTGCGACCAGGGCAATCCCAAGACAAGGAACGAGCGACTTGCTCCTCATGCATGCGGACACAGCCGGGAAAGTCAATCATATGAGCTGCCCATTAGTCTTGGCTCTCATCTAACGCATAAGAATACAGAATGCTCCCCATCTGGTGTGTTGCTTTGTGACTAATTCAAAGGAGATGGATGACATCATGGAGCTAGGAAATGTTCTTGCTGTTACTGATCCCCAGGAATAGCCGGCCCTTTGTTGGAGCTGATCTTCACCTGCATTCTCCAGGCTTCTTACATGTTTCTGGCAGGAATCAAACTCCAAACTTTTATAAAAAGGAACTGGTTTCTCTCTACCTCCCCCCCCCCCCCCTTTGCAAAGAAAATAAATAGAAATGGTATATAATTAGAGACAGCTGGTTGAACGTAAATATAGTGCAAGAGATATAAGTCTAGGTAAAGAAAATTCAAATGATGTACAACTTTCATTATGGGAGGTAAGGGGTGGCACTGGTTTGTGAGAAATTGCAGACAGCTTTGCTCTTAAGCATGAATCTTATTTCAAATATGTACTCAGCATTATCCTCCAATGGCTTTAATTAAATAATTAGTTCATTTGTTCATTAAAATTGTCGGTATTCTGCCTTTTCATAAAAAGTTTAAAGTGGGCAACGGTCACAAAACACAGTAAAACAGTAGTATCAAAACCAAATAATAAAAATAAAAGCTGACAACAGCATATACAGGATCAGAAAATATTAGAAACCAACCAAAGAAGCATTCCAGAATGAGAATAATGCAGCTTCATTATGAAAACATCATAATGAAGAGTGTGTACAGAATGACACTGGACTTTTTTGAGCCCACGGTTGGTGGGGTAGTGCTGCTTCCCTGACCTTCCATCTTCCCCATTGCTGTGGCATATCAGGAGGGGGCGAGACAGTGGTGAGGGCATCACAGTGCAAATGCACTGGCAGAGCCAATCCAGTCAATTTCCCGTGTAACTTGTAGTTTTGCCAGAAGATACAGAAGCCTGAAGGATGGAAGAGACAAAGGAAAGAAGGGAAAAGGGAGACACTAAAAAGCCAGGGGGAGCACACGGTTGCCATGTTTAAACTCAGAGAGGGCTTCCTTTCCTAGAAGAGGGAAGTCTGCTACTTCTGGCATAAGCTGTCAATCCAGAATTGTCACCAGGGAATACTAAAAGAACAGAAGAACCAAATGATTGTGGGCCACTTGCTGAATTTCACACATTGATTGGAAACAGGCACCTGCAACAAATGGTTGTAGTCTTCTTACCTCTGTTACACAGGTGGTTAACAGTACACATCAGTTAACCATCTTGAACTGGTAGTTACAGTATTATCCCTTAACCATCTAATTATGTGAAGATCTGAATATTTCAGTAAGGAAATTGGCCAGTTCCTCAAAGCTGTTCTCATTGTTTCGTGGCTCTGCAGCTTCCTTGTTAATAAAATGCAAAATGGGGAAATTGCCTTTTTTCCTCTGTGTATCACAGATTGTATGAAAATGTGATGGATGTACAGATTTGGAATCAACAGTAAATTCAGCTAATTTACTGTTCAGTTCTACACATATCTTCTTGGAAAATAAGTCCCATTCATAATTGGTGGAAATTACTTTGAAGTGATTATGCTTGTGACTGCAGCCCAGTCATCATAAGACATGCTGTATTTGCATGATGCTAAAACAGCATTGGAGGGATGCTACACATGGCACAAACAAGACAGCAGAATACGTTTACTTGCTTGTTTATTGCAGTCATTTATGCCCCTCCTTTAAGATCATGGATTGTCCCAAGACTGCTTGCAAGTCAAGTCAAAATCCATTCATAAAATCACAGTAAGACAATGGTGGCCTTTGAGCATCACTTTAAAGTAGAGATGGGGAATCAGTGGCCTTCCAGGTGTTTTAATGTTTTATTTTATTTCATTTATTTCATGACATTTATGCAACGCTTGAACGTTTTTGGTTTTCTTAAAAAAACCATCAGAGTGGTTTACAAAAAAATAAAACCATAAAATGGGGGGGGGGGGGCAATACAATACATTAAAATATACAGCCATACCTTGGAAGTCGGACAGAATCCATTCGACTTCCAAAATGTTCGAAAATCAAATCGCGGCTTCTGATTGGCTGCAGGAAGCTCCTCCAGCCAGTCAGAAGCGGTGGAAGCCCCATTAGATGTTTGGGTTCCAAAGAACATTCACAAACCGGAACAATCACTTCTCAGTTTGCGGCATTCAGGAGACAAAACATCCGAGTTCCAAGGCGTTCAGGATCCAAGGTACAACTGTACAAGAAGTTAAAACTGTGGTTTAGTGTGATGTCTGTATGTGGCCAAAATCAAAACAGAAACTCACCAAGACCTGTTCCCACAGGATACCTAGTGGTAGATGCCTCTGGAATGGAGGAAGAGATGGTCCAGCAGGATCAGGCACTTCATGTTATCTTTTCCTCCTTCCTTCCTGGATTCTTTCCTGAAGAACAGCTGAAGATTGATTTAGACTCCATGTGATCCACAGGCTCCTTTGGCTGTTAAACATGCATTTACTTAAAACATTTGCTAGCTGCCTTGGAAATACTTGTTGAAAGGAAGGATATAAATCCTTTGGAATTAAATGATAAATTTGCAAGAAATAAAAATTTGACTTTATATGAATGAGGCTGAGGTCATCAATCCTCATTTGCTTCACATATTCTAAAATATGTGATAATGGTCGTCTGCTCTCCTTTTGGCCATTATCCAAGGCATCAGACATATTTTGGATTCCCATTGCTTACTACAATTGCAGACCCCTGTGTCTCTTAACTAGGAATGGTGGAGAAATCTGATTCACTTCTCATTTAAAAGTGAACCTAATTTGCACTTTCTAATATGCAAACTGAAACCCAGCCGTCCTTTGAAACTCACATTTTTTTCTCAATTTTGTTGTGCCGTGCTCCAGCCATGATGTGTACAAAAGTGCATGTGCTAGGAGTAAAGCGTGCATACAAATATTAGTGAAAGCAACATAGAAAAAAATGCATTATGGAAAATTGCTTTGCAAAAATTGTATTAGGCAAAACTGCATACAAAAACGTGCATATTAGGAGAAATTTGCACCCAAATGCTGATGAATTTATATGAGGACATTTAAAAATAAAAATTGCAAACTGGTGTGGAAATGTACAGAACTGAGTTATCAATTTCAGTTTTTCAGTTGTTCATATTTGCCCATTCCTAATTCCCAACCCATGTGTTGTTTGACCCTTTCTGTCGTCAGCAACAAGGAAACCCAACCTGCAGCCATGGAGCTCCCCCACTGGATCACTGGCAGCCTTTCGCTTTGCTGTTCCCAGCATTCCAGTGGTGAAAGCTCTTGTGCTTTGAACTGTACAGTTCAGATTCAGCACTGGCGATTTAGCAGAACTGCTGCTATTGTTTTTATCAGTGTCAGGATTTTCTCCCAGGTATGAAGCATGCTCTGCAGCTTGTTTATAAAGTTAATGGTTTGTTGTTTTTAATTACTTCCTTTGTTTTCTCTAGATTTTCACGGCATTGCCTCCCTTCACCTTGGGAATCTTTGAGCGATCGTGCACTCAAGACAACATGCTTAGGTTTCCCCAGCTCTACAAAATTACTCAAAATGCTGATGGGTTCAATAGCAGGGTAAGAGGCAATGTTTTGCTTTGGGGAGGAGACAGAGAAAACATTTGGGGTGCACTTTAGTTTAAAACTGAGTTTTCAATTGGTACTGTGGCATCCCAGTTTTGTGCAGCTGGAAATGGTTAATTCTTAATGGTCAACAGCAGAAATAGCCAACATGGTGCTCTCTATATTTTGTGAACTACAGCTCCCATCAGCCCTTGTCAGCACAGCCAATGGTCAGGGAGGCTGGTGGTTGTATCATCCTGTAAGTGGGTGTTGTACGTGGAAGCCACTGCAAGCTTCAGTACCTGTAGTCTTCAATATCACATATGAGCTGGTCCTCAGGAGCTTTGTGCTGAAGAAGCCATTGAACCCAGAGATCCCAAGTTAAAGTGCATGTTTCATCCAATGAGCCATTCCAAGTCTCAGATCTCTGAGGGCTGCTTGCGTTTCACTCAGAGGTTAAGGAAAGGTAGTGTACCCATGTATACTTAAAGTCTTCCCTCCCTTAACTATTACTTCATGACTTTCAGGACAACTTAAGCATTAGTAACAAGTTCAAAAGCTAAGCCATTGTAAACCCTGGCTTAATTTAAGCCATGAATGTTGACTTACAAGAGCTGGCTCACGTTACCCTTTGAGACCATGGCAGCCACACTATGTGCTGAGCTCATGGTTTGTATTTTGGCGCCCAGTTCCGATGGTGTGCTGGAAGCTGATATCCTGCTGTGTTCAGTGTGTTGAATTGACATGCATCCAGCTCACTACGTCCTTTGGTAGCATGGGTAGAAACCAACGTGGACTGATTTAAAGCCACATCTGCAATGAGTTCAAAAAGTTATGCATAGAGTTCCAAACTAGAATGTTCACCATAGAACTCACATTGAATACAGAGAACTCCCTAGACCTGCATGTTAATGAATCAGCTCCACAATGTGCCCTCTCTGTGACATCTTCTATGGACCTGCACATGCTGTATAACCAATATTCGTGTTTTGTAATGAAATGTTCCCACTCTTTTACCTGCCGGCCTTTCCTTAAGGCTTCCACCCCTCAAGAGATTCTGTGAAAATATTGAGATGACTTTATTGTTCCTGTCAGGTTGAGGTTTTAAAAAGATGTTTCAGGGAGATATGCAGGTAAAATTACACTGATGTATTTTCTTTTCATATTTTAGAGAATTTCCTCTTCTCTCAGCCTTCTTGTTTTATTAACCTATTCATACTAACAAAGCTTCAACACTCAAAGCTTTATTTTTTAAACAAAATGTGTATGGTTCAAACAAAGAAAAGTTCTGAGGTGGTGCTCATCAGAGAAGTCCTCTGTTTACCACTATATAGCAGATGGGATCTCCATTTGGATTGACAATTTTTGAATTTTAATACTAGCTTTAGTGGTATTGCTTTTTTTAAAAGCCTTTAAAATAAAATTTAATGTTTTGTGTGTCTGTAATGAAACATTTGATAGGGAGTTAAACAACCTTTGAGAGTTTGGTCAGCCCCCCTGACTGTCTTGTTTTGTTTCCTTAGGTGTTCTGGGGTCACTGCATCAATGCTTTGATCCACTCCATCATTCTCTTTTGGTTTCCATTAAAAGCCCTGGAACATGGTAAGTGCTTCATTCTCTGAATGTCAGCCTTTCTGGCCCAGCTCCAATGTGATTGTGGTTCACAACAGGTTGTTAGGAAATTAATCATGGCAGACAGACCACCAGCCTCTAAGCTCGGACATTTATCAACAGTGACCTTCCAAATCTCCCCTGTTTGCATGCAGCCTTCGGTAGATAGCACTTCCCAACCCCCAGAGATTGTAAGGGTATGATTCAGGGGGTCTTTACATGCAGCTGCATTGATTTAATACTGATTCACACAACCTTTTGCTCTTTTAATGTGATTATTACAAGGACGGTATATGTAGTGGGCCGATCCTATGAAGACTCCACTTTGTGCTGGCTTTCTGCATGTTATTCCAATTTCTTGAGTGAATGGCTGTCAATAGGAGGAATGTGATAGGAAGTACTTGTTTTGAATAAGTCTCCATAAAAATGACCAGTTAACTCAGTGTAATTGAATGCAACCAGAATTATATGATTACAGTGGTACCTTGGTTTACAACTATATTTGGTTCCAGAGGTCCGTTTGTAAACCAAAACAGGTTGTAACCCAAGGCGCTCTTTCATCAATGGGGCCTCCAATTTTTTTTGGTTCATAATAAAAAAAAATGAGTTGTAATCCAAAACACACACTTTTGATGTGTTTGTAATCCAAAACGTATGCAAACCACGGTACCACTGTATATATAAGCATTTATCCATATTCCTAAACTTCAGTTTTTTCCCCTTTCCGTATTGAGAGTCAGCTTTCATGCTAGTCATGAACTTAATTATTAGATCCATTTAGAATATTACTGGTTTTAGGATGCCGTCTTGAGATGTGTTGGAGATTTAAATTGGAATCGATAAATAAATAATTTCAAAGACCAACACATTGCCAAGTGAAGAACCCTGGCTGCTTTGCTATTCAGGGAGAGGTGGATATAGATCTTTTATCCCTTTTTATGTTTGAGGGAACACTTTTTAAAACTTCAGATGAAAAGAAATACATCATTCACACCAGTATGTCCTTTAACCTCTTGAGCTCTTTAGGATGCAGTGTGCATATGTGCAATGAAGGAGTGCTTCTGCAGCCTTACAAATAAGTGTTCACAGCACATCCTGACCATCCCTGACAATTGTAGGAAGTTTTTCCTCTTCTTCTTCTTTTTCTTCTTCTTCTTTTTCTTCTTCTTCTTTTGTAGGGCCCTGGGATTCCAAAAGTGCAAGGTCATAATATTACAAAATACAACTTATAGATGCAACTCTGACATTGAAATTCTCCAAATGTACTTGGACTTAACCAGATTTCTTCATGGCATTTAAAAACTTCCACACTATATATGTGATTGCATGAGCAACATTCTTCAATTATATCTTATCAGGATAGGCTGGTGATGAGCAGGGATTGGGTGGGTGGGTGGGATTTGATTCATTCAGCACCTAAAGGAAAACCCACCCAATTCTCACTTTCTGAAACAAAGTAGAACCAAAACACAGCCACTTTTTTGAAATTTGCACTTATCTGAATTCTGCGATGCGGTTCTCAAGCCAAATAAACTGCACAAAAATGCGCATAGTGGGGTAAAGTGCCCTAAAGATACATATACTGGTGAAAATAACATACAAAAATGCAATAAGTTAAGGAAAATTTAGTTACAAATGTGTGTGTTAGGCAAAACTGCTTATAAACACGTGCATGTTGGGATAAATTCACTTCAAAATGCTAATGAATTCTCTGGAGGGCTTTTTTAAAAAGCAGTTCACTAATTGATTTGGAAACATGGAGAACTTAAGATTGGTAAAGAGAAATAGAGAGAAACCAACACTGACAGATTTGCCTATCTCCAGTGATGAGGTACACATATGAGTGCCAACGAAAGAGAGCCCTGCTGTGTCTTTTTCCATGTTTTGGATTCACATTAAGAGTTCTCTGGATCCTGGTCAGTGTGTGAAACGACTCTAGAGCAGAAATGTGGAACCTCTGGCCATACAGATGTTGTTGGACTCCCATCAGCCCCAGCCACCATGGCCATTGACTAGGGATGCCAAAAGCTGCAATCCAACAATATCTGGAGTGCCACAGGTTCCCCACCCCTGCTGTATTGAATGAATGAATGAATATATCACCCTGTAGTAGGTTTCTCCATTACTGCCCTAGGACATAAATAGGCCCATGTAGCTGATGGAGACTGATGCTGTGACCATGAAATAGCTAATTCTCAGGGAAGGGGTTTCACAACCATCCTGAAGGAGGCGATGGTGAGTCACTTTTTGGGGCAAGCGATTGAGATGTTGGTGGCCAGCTCCAAGCATGTTTGGACGAAGCTGATTATCTAGACTGATTTCAGTCTCACTCCCAGCCCAGATATGCCATGGAAATGTCGTTGCTCACCCAAATTGACTGCTGCTATCAAGAGAGGGACAAGGGGAATGCAACCCTGTTGGTTCTTCTTCATTTCTCAGCAGTATTCAGTATTGACAGATGTACCCTCCTGGATCAGATCTATGGGTTGGGAGCTGGAGGCACCTTTAGGGTGGTTCCACTCTGAACTGCAGGACCAATAACAAAGAGTAACATTGGGAAACGCCTTCTCTGCTCCACAACACTTTTCTGCTGTGGGGCCCCAAAGGCTACCATTCAATCCCTGATGCTTTTTGATATCTATATGAAGCTGCTGGAGTCTGTCACCTGGTGACTTGGAAGTACCATGTCATCATTGTTGTCCCCTACAGTATCTGTTTTTAAGTGGCAGATTAAAACACATTTATTTTCTCCGGTTTATGGCTTTGGCTGGCACAAGAGACAGATTGCTGCTTAGTTGTCTGGATTTCTTGAGATGTTTATGTCTGACGTTTGTAGCCCTTGTATTGATTGGGGCATTTTAATAAATTTGAATTTAATAATTGCTATGTGCCACCCTGAAAACCTTTAGTTCGAAACGCAGAATGCAAACTTAAAGCATATTAACGATAATAATAACCATGATAAAATGATCATTAATGATGAATTTGTTGTCATCATTATTTCATTCAAGCAAGGGCATAACTCCTTCTTTCAGGCAACAATCACCTTGCAGATTGTGGCTCTAGGTTTCTGCTTTAGATCAGCCTCACCTAGGCAGACGTGTGTCGCTGGCTGCCATGTTGAAGCGAGATGGTTGTGTAATCCTTCTGAATTACAGCCCTTTTTGGATTAATTTGAGAATTCCTACAGCTGCCATGTGTTCCTTTTTTCATAGGAGCCCTTCTTCTTTTTTCCTCAGCAGGAACTAAGCACGAATAAACTTGGCTACTTGAAGTATTGCCAAGTTTGGCACCTCCATATGTTAAATTAACACGTATTCGCCTTTTTTTGTGTACTTACAGACAGGAGAAAGGGTGTTGGAATATAAGATGCCCAGTCCCTTTTTGCCATTAACACCCTCCAATAGCTTTTTAAGATAGCAGCTATATGCACCAAGGGAGGATTTTTGCTTCTCCTCTCTCTCTTGGTAACCTTTGGGGTAAAAAATATCCCCTCACTTCAAAGGAATCTAAAATAAAAGCACATATAGCAGGACTGCATCTGTATGCAGCACAGTGGCACGAAGATGATGTGGTAACTGGTATTCTTCATCTCCTATAGATATTTTGATTATTCGTTCTTGGCAGGAATTCCCCCTTCTGCTCAAACAACTCCTAATGGTGATGTGTGTGTGTGTACGCTATTTTTGAACATTTAATAGCTTCAGCATTGGCCAAGACAGTCATTACACTATTTGCTTCCAATGCGCTGCTTTTGAAAGAGCTTTGAGAAACCCAGTATGCAAAATTTATCCTCCCTACAAAGAGAAATCCAGGAGACATGTTTCAAAAACACATCAGGCTGTTAAAAGTGCGTTCAGGCTCATGCTGAATGTTTCCCAGTCGCTTGGTTACCTTTCACTACCTCTGCAGAAAGGAATGATGTTGTTCATGCTGCACCACCAGTTAAATGTGAGCTGGCATGTTTACATACACCTTTCTAATGTTTTTTCCTTAGCTTTCCTTAGCTAAAAAACAGATTTGTTTTTTAGCTCACCCGCTCTCTTTCTCTTCTCCTCTTTAGTTTTAAGATATTCTGTGAATTGAGATGATATTTTAAAAATTGCTCACGGTTGCATTTTACTAAATTTTGTTCAAACCGTTGAAAATCTTAAATAGCCTTTTTTAAAACAAGAATATCTCTTTGGCCAAATGAAATATTTAATATTTGTTATCTTCCTCTTTTTTCCAGACGCGGTATTTGCAAGTGGCCAGAGTGTAGACTACCTGTTTGTTGGAAATATAGTTTATACAGTAAGTTGCTAAAATCCAGCTACAATACTGCACATGGTCTTTGTTCGTGCGGCTGAACTTCTGTTGCTGAGCATTTCCCATGAACTGGTATTCCCTAGTATATACCACCTCTGACAGTGGAGGCACAACATAGCCATTGTGGCTAGTAGCCATTGATAGCCTTCTCTTCCATGAATTTTTCTAATCTTCTTTTAGTCATCCAAGTTGGTTGCCGTCACTACCTCTTCTGGGAGTGAATTCCCCAGTTTTACGATATGTTGCATGAACCTTAACCACATACCCTGGTTAAAATGATATGGTAAGCCAAACCTGGGCTTAGCTGCCATGCTGCACTAAGCTAAAATGACCCAGAAGGAGCAAATCAAATGTGAGCTCCTCTCTCAGAGCCAGCGTGTTTGCACAGTCCCATTGTTTGACGTACCATCTTGTGCAGACTTGGACCTTGTCCACTTGGCTAAACTGGTGCTGAGCATTTCCCAAGATGCCAGTTTTACCCAGGATCTCTAGGCATTCCCATCAGGACATGTGTTACACCATTTTGTAAACAGCTTCCTTAACCCCCCTGCTGTACTCCTGAAATGCGTTGAACACACTGCAACATTTAAAAGTAAAACGGCGCCTGGTTCCTACATTGTTGAGCTGTGATGTGCTTGTGGACATTCCTTAGATTTAACTATTGCTTTCTTTCTGAAAAGCCAGAGAGGGCGAAGCAAGTGTGAATGGGGAATGCATGCTGGGATTAAATGTTTTTCCTAACATTTTTCTCTCCCTCTACCCCTGCAGTATGTTGTGGTGACCGTCTGTCTGAAAGCTGGCTTAGAAACCACAGCATGGACAAAAGTAAGTATTAGAAATGTTTCAACCAGCACTCTCCCCTTATTCCTAATATTACTGAGCAAAGAAAAGAAAGGCATCTATTATACAGTGGTACCTCGGGTTAAGTACTTAATTCGTTCCGGAGGTCCGTTCTTAACCTGAAACTGTTCTTAACCTGAAGCACCACTTTAGCTAATGGGGCCTCCTGCTGCCGCTGCACTGCCGGAGCACGATTTCTGTTCTCATCCTGAAGCAAAGTTCTTAACTTGAGGTAATATTTCTGGGTTAGCGGAGTCTGTAACCTGAAGCGTATGTAACCTGAGGTACCACTGTACTTATATAGCACATCAGAGAAGGAAGCCTTCCAATTGTTTGCATACTCTTTGACACACACAAAATATCAGAACTATTTCCTATTACAGGGGCACAATGCAGTGCTATTTGCCACTGCATATTATGCTAGTACATGCAGTCTACAAAAGACTACTGCACTGTGGCCTCTGGTTTAGTGGGTAAGATCTTGCAGCACTGGCATCGCTGCAGCTTACCTGAACAAGGGCAGGGGAGCAAGGTGACTGCAAGGACAGCGGTGCGCAGACACACAAGTGGGAATGTTAGAATGGGCTCCTCCAGTGTGTCCATATAACCTTGGCGTGCTCATTGCCCTTCCCTAGCCCTGTGCAGTGAGCTGCAGCAATACCAGTGTCAGGAGTGCAACTTCACTGCTCTGCCTCACTACACTGGCCACTACCGATGACATATAACGCATCCCTACTGGAAAAAAAGGATATCTTGGTGTATGCATAGGTGAATGCTAAACTTCCCAGGTTTTCTGCTCTGATGACACGGAAGGGGGAGGCAGTTGATTTGTGCATAACATGGGATCACTTATGGAAATTAGTAGCATCCTAACTCCCTTTGGCATACCATAACAGGGAATTAAAATTGTGGTAAATGGTGTGTTTGTGTATGTGCTTATGAGTGGAAGAGGAATTTGAGCTAGTGGTAAGAAACCAGGAGGTGAGGTGTATTCCTGGGTTATTTATCATATTGAATTTTGGGAAAAGATGTGGCATAGCAAGTATGTGGCACAACTGCATTGCTCCCTGCCCTTTCCACAATGGAGGGTGAACCTCAAGGAAAATGAAATATCTTTCATATACGTTCTTGCGCATTGCTTGCACATAGCCTAACCAGCCTAAGCCCACGCTTTCAAAAAGTTTATTTGTGTCATATTACTAAGTCATATTACTTAGGTATACGGTGCCTTTTTAATTCTTACTAAATGCTAAATAGCATGATGCTTCTCTTACCTAATTCCACTGCCCATGACTGAAAATACAACAGTTATTGACTTTCTGCTATCAGGACTCAACCCAAAAAGGCTCTGGTGAAGCATTTGGAAACAGAGAGAAAGAGAGAGAGAGGAATTTGGGGAGCCATTTTTAAAAAAACAACACTTTGGTGTTTTTTCTTTTCTTTTTTAAGAACTTGATATGTAGGTGTGCTTCCTTCATACTTTTTTTTTAAAAAGTTGTCTTTTCTTCTAAGTCCACTTCCCAGTCTCTCACACACCATTGCTGGCAAGCCTTATTGTTTCAGCTGTGGCTTACTCACTCTGGGAAAGACTTCCTCCCAGCACTTGAGAAGTATTGAGAGCGTGCCATCGACTTAAGCCTCACCTCCATCATCGGGTGGATTGGTTACATTCAGTTTAGTCTCAGGAGTGAGAAACTCTCGCTGCTGAATGAGAGGATAGGATAGAGGGAAATGAAACGCTTGGATAAATAAATTCGGGGGGAGCGCACAGTAGCCGTTGCTCAATGCAGCAGAGAAGAAAGGTCTCCAGTTGTTTGCATGTTCTTCGACATGCACGGAAGTTCAGAACTGTTTGCTGTTATGCTGGAGCAAAACAGCGCCCTTTGCCACAGCGCATTATGCAACTACATGCGGTCTATGAAAAGCTACTGAGCCGCAAAGGCTGATACATTAGGACAAATGGGGCACTGCCTCACCAACCTCAGCCTGCCCTTAGCCTCCACTTCCTGCTTACAACCAGCCCAGGATGTGACTCTACCTGTCCGCTTCCTCCTCCTCAGTGTCAGTGTTGCCCTCGTAGAACTCAGCCAGAAGGAGGATGGGGACAAAGCTACACCTAGTTGGCTCTGGTTGTCATTGACCAAGGCTTCAGCTCCACCTTCTGTGGGTCTCCTTGCCTTTCGTTCCTGCCTGTCCCAACAGGCCCCTTCTGTGCCAACTCTTAAATGCCTGTTAAAAAAACTTTTCTATTCTGCCAGGCTTTTACAGGCAATTAAGACTACATCCTTCCCCAATGGTTAGCTGATGCCTGTTTTTAACATTTTTGTGGCTTTTTATGGTAGCTTGCTGCGACGGTAGCTCGCTGCGACTTGTTTGTCAAGCATTCTGAGGATAAAATCGCTTGCATCCAACAGGATGTTGACTCCACCGTTACAGCAGATGAATATTGAGAATAATAATAATAATAATTTATCCCCCGCCTATCTGACTGGGTTTCCCCAGCCACTCTGGGCTGCTTCTAACAAAATATTAAAAATACAATAAGACATCAAACATTAAAAAGTTCCCTAAACAGGGCTGCCTTCAGATGTCTTCTAAAAGTCAAATAGTTGTTTATTTCCTTGACATTGGATGGGATGGCATTCCACAGGGCGGGTGCCACCACTGAGAAGGCCCTCTGCCTGGTTCCCTGTAACCTCGTTTATCACAGTGAGGGAACTGCCAAAAGGCTCTCGGCGCTGGACCTCGGTGTCCGGGCTGAATGATGGGGGTGGAGACGACGGGGGGTGGAGAAGCATCCAGAGCAATCAAGTCCTGCTATATTGGATGAGTTTCAGTTAGTAAGGCTTGAGGGTGTGGTCAAGGTGCCTGGATTGGTCAGGGCAACAACCACTTGCGCTCTGGACTCTTGCCCCTCTGGGCTGATAACAACTAGTAGGAAGGGGACAGCTGGCTGGGCCAGGGATGTGATTAATGCCTCCTTGCGAAAAGAGGTGGTCCCTTGCTTGCTTAAAGGAAGCACTTGACTCTGCCTGTCATCAGCTCTGGCTCCGCCCACTGTTGGTGTTCCAGCCAATGGATGCCAGTCTGAACTTCAGTTAACTCATAGCAGATTTCCTGCATTGGGAGGGTCTGGATAAGATGACCTTTGAGGTCACCCCTGCCCCCAACTCTGTGATTCTGCTACTGAATAGACATAGGATTGCACTGCGGGAATTTCCAGAATTAAAAGAAATGTGTGTGGTTTCTGAATTGTCAATGTTTACTGTGTTATAGTGATTAGGGTTTTGTATGTTTTAGCAGTTTTACTCCTTAATCATGATGGTGATTTCGATTTAGTTTACTATCGTTAGAAACTTTGGGAACTGTTTTCAGGGAGGAATTGTTTTCAAAGCTCAGAAACTGTCCGAGGGCTTTAAAAATAAACAAAGCTTCATGTGGGTCCCATGTGGTCCATTCGATGAAGAACGCTTGTTTTCAAAATACTTTTTAAAAAAATGAAAACAAGTATTGCTATTATTCTTCCAAACACACTTTAAGGGGAAGAGACAGCAAACATTCTGCCGCTTAATGCTTTTTACCATTCCAAAAATTAAGACCAAAGCCAAAGTACGATATAGACATACCTGAACCAAAAAAAGGGAAAGAAAAACTTGGTGTCAAAAATGCTTTCTGTATTTCCACAGATTAACACCAGAGTGACGTGTGTGTGTGTGTTATAAATATTCAAAATACAGATGTTTTCCTGACATCCAGGTGTAATTCTGGGTATGTTCCAAAGCACACTGGTTTGGATTGAGTTTAAATTTATTGCATTTACATTTCTAAATTGCATCTCTATAGCCCACCTTACTTATGGTCGGCTTATCACTGCTCCTTACTGGGGGTGGGGCAGGGGTTAGAAGAGGAGCAGTAATGCACCAGCAAGGTCAGTGTGGTACACACACACAGCTGGGAACACTGGACTGGCTCTGCCAGTGCACTTGACCCAGTGGTTCACAAAGCAAGTGGTACAACCCGGGGGTGTGAGATTGCCTGGGGCGGGGTTGCAAAGAGTCATTGAGGTGGCTAGAGGGCACTGGAAGCATACATTTCTATCAGACGTTGGGATCACTGGATCAAGTTCATCAATCTCGTTGCATTAATTAAACTACAGTGGTATTTTGGTTTAAGAACAGCTTAGTTTATGAACAACTTGGATTAAGAACGCTGCAAACCCAGAAGTAGGTGTTTTGGTTTGTGAACTTTGCCTTAGAATAAGAACATGTTTCACTTCCTGTTGAGTGTTTTCCATTTGTAAATTGAGTCCCCCGCTGCTATAGGAAAGTATGCCTTGGTTTAAGAATGCTTTGGTTTAAGAACGGACTTCCGGAAAGGATTAAATTCGTAAACCAAGGTTTACGAATTTAAAGTTTAAACTGTATAAAGTTTTGAATAAATGTGCAATTAATGGTCACAGTTTTGGATTTTATTGTGTTATCCTTGGTGGGTTGTGCAAAGCGTAATGCTGAATAATTCTTTTCATGGGAGGCACTGGGGGATGAGGCTGTGGAACCAAGGGAGCAATGTTTGGGAACCTTACTGCCATCTCTCCCACTAGAGGCTGGGTGAATTCTACCTCTGCTGCCTCCTACCCTGTCCCTCTGAGCTAGATTCTTGGAGACAGGGGAACGTGGTTGGTTAGGGCTTTGTTTTGTTTTTAAATGCCTGGGATAAGCTAGCTTTGAAAGCAACGTGCTGCATTTCACAAAGAAAGGCTTTTAACACAGGATTCTTCCAAGCCGTTTAATCAATCTTGCTGCTGGCTGAAAATAAAGCGTGTTAGACAGCCTGGAGTGAGACTGACAAAAGCCTTAGGTGGGAGTAAAATAATACCTGAGAGTCAAGTGTGGGGGCAGGAGGAGGCTGTGCTGTGTGTCTTGATTTGTTTCTCTTTCCCTGCAGTTCAGTCACTTGGCTGTTTGGGGAAGCATGCTGCTCTGGCTGGTCTTCTTCGGAGTCTACTCCACCATCTGGCCCATCATTCCGATTGCACCAGACATGCTGGGGCAGGTCAGTCCTTGGGTTCCACAGTGGCAAAAGAGCACATTTGTGTGTGTGTGTTTTCTCAGGAGCAAATATACTTTGAGAAGCGAATAGTTTAGAGCTCCCAATTAGATCATCCACATTTAAGTAAGCTGTTGGGTTGTGGGTTTGTTTTGGCTTTCAAAAGGATTGCTCTACTCTGAGGTTACTTGAACTTTGTTTTAAAAAAAAATATCCTTGATGTGCAAAGTTATGCACGTCTTTAAAAAAAATATCAATCGATTACATGAGATCTAAATCAAAATAGGCCGTAACTTTTCTCCACCCTATTTTTTAATGTTGTTATTTTGTTAAGGTGATATCAGATAAAAGAAATAAAGAACTTTTTTCCACCCTGGATGAACAGGCAAAATATCATGATCCTATGCATGTATACACAGGAATAAATCCATGGTTTTAGTGGGACTCTACCCTGGGTGAAAGGGCTTGATTGCACAATCCTAAACATGTCTACTCAGAAGTAAATCCATGGTATTCACTGGGACTTATTCCCAGTAAAGTATGCACAGGATTGTAGCTGACATCACCACAGACACCATTGTTGTCCTTCAACACCGGTTAGTTCTATTGGTATACAGTACAAATTAAAAGTGCACCAGATGTAATCACTATGACTGTGGCTAGTTAAAGAAATATTAGTCCAAATAAATGAGTTTTAATCGACTGAGTATTATACCCACATTAGTCTTGACTGTGACTGAAGCAGTAGTCTTGAAGGGAGAAAATACGTTTTAGAAGAGTCACTACTTTTCTAAGATGGTGTCCACTATCTGCAATTTTTAATAAGTACTTGGCATTATTATTGTTGTTGTTGTTGTTGTGTTACCTGATCAATCTAGGTGTTGATTTAGTTACTTGACAAGTTTTTAATCAATGATCCAAATTGATTGATAAATGTTGCACCCCTAGTGTAAACCCCCAACTGTTGCACCCACAGTACAAATGTTGCTGAAAGAAACGGTAATGGAAGTACAAAAAGGCAAAGTTGGGTGCCATCGCTGCCCTTTTTCATTTGAAGCCTCCTTTGAAAATGCATTTCACCGAGGCAGGATATTGTGGTTCTGGTGGGTAGAATCCTGGGCGATATGTTCAACATCAGACACATGCATTTCTCCCAGTTACGAGCATGCATCTGTGATCAGGATTTGGCCATACATTAATCCTTTCCAGTGCTCCCCTCCCCCCTAGAAAAATAGGTACTCACATGAAGTTGTTACAGTAAGTGCCACAAGTTTTAACAAAAGAAAAAGAGGTGCTGTTACTGCGTACCCTTGAGGACCCCCTGAAAAAAGGCACCGATCCTCTCCATATATGATTTTCTGTTTTGTGGTTTCTTTTACAGAATACCATTTGCAAACTAAATGCTTACTAAAGCCACATTACATATCATTTCTGATTAAGTACCCAGTTTTTCTGGTATTCTTTTTCTCTGACTTGTCTAAGGGGCTGGAAATATATCTGTAAAATAAATTACTGGGTGACCATTTCCAAAAGGGAGTACTTACCCTTCAAATGTTAGTGAGGTTTTGGATTTGTTCCTTCGACATCTATTGAGTTCCAGGTGGTGAAATTCTCCCCTTTGGTGCCATGAATTCAACCTTTGGAGAATGGGACGTGGGGGGCAATAATGAGCCTGTCAAAACCACTCAGGAGTCTGCTGGGAATGTGAAAAATAAGAGACTCTGGGGATATATGTGTGTATGTGTGTATTTAATAAATGAAAGGTGAAATACTACAGGGAGTAAACCCAAATGAAAAATGTGTCATTCTAGCAAGATAGGACCAGGACAACATTTAAATCTAAAGAAATGCACTATACATATATATATATATATATATATATATATATATATATATATATTTCACTTGGTGGTATTGTCCCTTTGGTGAAATGTTTTGTGCTAGCAGGATGTTGACAGCAAGAAAACGCATAACCAAGTTGCTGGTGACTTCGTTGCACAGTAGATTTTGCAATCTGTTCCTCTGTGGGTTTCTGCTAGTTCAGTTGTTGCACAGTTTAGCAGATGGAGGAGGCAACCCTCCCCTTGACATCTCTGGCAGGCAGATTTGTGGGTTCCTGTAGCACGGTGGGAGAGCAGGTGCTTTGTATGCAGAAGGTCCAGGTTCAGTTTCCAGCATTGCCAGGTAAGACTTACAAAGAATCCTTGCTGAAACTTTAGCTGCCATTCATCATCTTCAGCTAGAGCTGGGAAGAACTTGGAGAGCTAGCTGGATGGACCTGAGCTGTTCTGCCTTGATGTTAGGCGGCTTTCTTTTACGTTCGCTAACTGGCTGTTTCCTACACCTCCTGTCCAAATATGCTGGAGAGAAGAGTAGTTCTGTATCAGTACCATCCGGGGAGAAGAGCAGTTCTAGTGAACCAAGCAAATTAATTTTAATAAAAACCCATTCCTGTGTACTAAAAAATACTCTAAAGACAGTTTTGTAAGGTTAAAGGTAAAGGGACCCCTGACCATTAGGTCCAGTTGTGGCCAACTCTGGGGTTGCGGCGCTCATCTCGCTTTATTGGCCAAGGGAGCTGGCGTACAGCTTCTGGGTCATGTGGCCAGCATAACTAAGCCGCTTCTGGCGAACCAGAGCAGCACATGGAAACGCCGTTTACCTTCCCGCCGACATGGTACCTATTTATCTACTTGCACTATGACGTGCTTTCGAACTGCTAGGTTGGCAGGAGCAGGGACCGAGCAATGGGAGCTCACCCTGTTGCGGGGATTCAAACTGCCAACCTTCTGTGTGGTTTAACACACAAAGCCACCCGCGTCCTTTTGTAAGGTTACTTCTCCTGTAATTCCATCTAATAAACAAGAGAAACTCTGCAGCCATTCTCTATTAAATCTGGTCGCAGTCTAATAAATATTTCATTGTGTTGCAGTATAAGACAGGGGATGCTGCAAGAGATTGCCATGGACAGCTTGATTGCTGTGGACAGCTTCCAAGGGTGAGGAGAGAGAGTGACAACTGACAGGACAAGGGTCTGCCAGCCTGCTTATGACGAACAGAGACAAAACCAAATTCCTTAGACGGCATTCCATGGCATCTTCATTATGCTCCGTTGTGCTATTTGCATCACCAGTTCTAATTCAAATTTCCATAAATAAGGCTGAAATTTGATTAGCAGAACTATGAAGCATATTTTGCAGCCCAAGAACAGTAGGCTCATAATGCCCCTGCAAATAGGTCAGCTTTTAATACAGGGATGAGGGAACTGAGGGCTTGCTGATGGAATCCTGCTCTTATTTAGATCTTTGCTGAATATTCTACAGTTTTAATGTCAAGTTAATCATAGCTGGGCAGGAATAATCGAACCCCCATTTTTAATTGTGAAGATGTTTACCTTTCCCTCATTGATTCAATACCGTTGTTTCCTATGGATGTTGCTTCTTCTTTCTTGGATCATGTATCATAAGAACATAAGAAGAACCTTGCCGGATCAAGTCAAAGCTCATCAGGTCCTGCATCTTATTCTCTCAGTGGCCAACCAGATCCGTAGGAAGCCCACAAACAGGATCCAAGTGCAATAGCACTCTCTCCACAGGATTTCCAGCAATACTGCCTCTTAACAGTGGAGGTGGATCATTTGGAGAATCAGATATCATGTTATGAACAGGATGTAGTCATAATCCTGCATATCCAATCAGTTTTGACTAAATGGTGATGTCCCTGAGGGCCGTTCAAGGAAGAACTAGTCAGGACAATACAAATGAATGTGCCAGCATTTATCCAGAAGCCTCAAAAACAGTCCAAATATTGGAGACGTTACCCAACAATGCTGGAAAAAATTGTGAAAACCTGTGAGTAATTTGAGCTGAGCCCTAATTTTATTGCAGCTACATTGGGGGGGGGGGGGAATCTGACACAATTGTGGTTAAACATCTGCTCCAACACAACACCCAGGTCCCAAAGTAAAGAATACAGTGCTAATAGCATTGAGTTTCTGTGTGAATATTTCAACGAAATGTTTTTCTAGTTAAAAAATGTAATTTAATACTCATTGGATTTCCCGAAACAAATGATGTCTTGAGATATGGCATTAAAGCCTCACTGGGGCTAAGGCAATATTTTATATTATTTTCATTCCAACCACAAGAATTACACAATGTGTGATTGAATGAGGTCATTAATGTAGCCCAGTATTGTAGCAGCGTGTTCCTAGATCGGTAATCAATTACCAGATACGTTAAAAGGCTGCTCATCGTCTAATCAAGAATGAAGAAGCGATCGGGGAGAAAGGGAGTCTGTCCAAACATACAGAGCACTTGGAGCGTTCATATTCCTTTCAAGAATTCCACTCCATCATTGAAATGTCAGGATTTGGCTTCCAGGACTTTACACAGCAAGTGAAGCAGAGTTTTAAAATCCAAGTCCTCTGAAAGGAGGCTCATAAAAATTAGATGGAGGAGGTGGGATGTATAAAAGCCGCATCAACTTTCAAGACGGTTCTTGCAAAATCTATTACCGATATACAAAACCAACTGCACTGAGTCCATGGTAGTCCACAGCTGAGAAAGAAAAATGGCTTTTCTTCCTCAGAGACAGAACATTCCCAATACTAGACGTATTCTATAGTACTAGTCAAGGGAGAAAGTCTTAAAAGCAAGACAGGAAGCAGACACCTTGGGGTATATTCTGGTGGTTATCATTAAAGCCCTAAATCAGGAGTAGCCAAGATGGTGCCCTTCATATGTTGTGGACTACAACTCCCATCATCTCTGCCCATGGGCTGTGCCATAGCTGGAGCAGATGACAGTTGATGTCCACAGCATTTGTGATGACTACCCCTGTGCTAAATGACTGAGGACTCAAAATACCCGAATCCTTGCATATTGCCCTGCCTGCGTATTAAGACCTTCATCTAAGGACCTCCTCAGAGAGCTATCCATTGCTGAAACGTGTGATATACATGCTTTAATCACAGAGCCTTTTCTGCTACAGTGCCCCAGGTTTGAAATATCCGTGACTCAAGTGGTGAGGTTAACAGAAATATCTGGAAAACTGCCTCCTTCCCTACAGACCCTCTCAGGTCTAAGGCTGGCAAAGAGGACCCTCTCGGTAGTTCTGCCACCCTCAAGGAATTTCTCTGTGGCAGCTCCTAAACTGTAGAATTCCCTCCCCACAGAGGCACATCTAGCTAAAGATGTAAATATTTACCCCAAAATAGACAGGCAGACAGATTGGGGCCTACCCTCTTCCTTTGACTGTTTCTTGTTTTAAACTGATAATAGCAGTGTTGTGTTTTCAAGCTATTGTAACCAACCCTGGAATCTTATGGTTAAGGCTAGGTAAGGACTTGAATAAATAATCATTATCATCATGGCATATTTTGGGTGCCAGATTAAGACATTCAGGTTTTCCCAGGCAATCTGAAGGGATTACATTTATTTTCAGTCTGCTTTAAACAGAAAGGAAAAGGCTATTATCTTGTAGTTTGTATTGTTTTATGATGGACTTTGTTTTTACTGTGTTTGTGTTGCTGTTTTTGATCTGTTTGGCTGAAGGACAATTTAGAAATCTTTAAAAAATAAACAAATATCCTAAAGCAGGAGTGGAGAACCTGTGGTTCTCCTGGTGTTATTGGACCTCATTTCCCATAATTCCTGGCCATTGACCATCCTGGTTGGGGCTTAAGGGAGTTGAAATCCACTAACATCTTGGGAGGGCCACAGGTTCTTCATGCCTGATCAGGGAAACACTCATGAGAAAGAGCCCATGTAGAAATGATAGCCTAGCCCAGTGGTTTTCAAAGGGTATGCCACGTAGGAGAGGAGAGGATTGCGAGTGTGGTGGGAAGATTCAAGGACAACCAAAAAACATTTAAACATTTCATTGTACAGTGGTACCTCGGGTTACAAACACCTCAGGTTACAAACACTTCGGGTTACAGACTCCGCTAACCCAGAAGTAGTACCTTGGGTTAAGAACTTTACCTCAGGATGAGATCAGAAATCGCATGGTGGTGGCGCGGCAGCAGTGAGAGGCCCCATTAGCTAAAGTGGTATCTCAGGTTAAGAACAGTTTCAGGTTAAGAACGGACCTCCAGAATGAATTAAGTTCATAACAAGAGGTACCACTGTAGTGTAGTGTAGTAGAAACTAATTGTTTTATACTTTCTGGATGTGCCATGATCATATTATAAAGTAATTGTGTTATAAATCAAGCATTGCTAGGAGTTTCTTTTTGTTTTCCAGTGTATTTCTTATCAATAAAAAAATCGGTGTGGGGCGAGCAGATTTTTATTCTTAAAGTGTGGCCCAGAGAAGAAAGTTTGAGAACCACTAACCTAGCCAGTAAATGGAATAGAACTAGCTAGAACTAGACAACGGGGTCAGAAGCCTCAGATTTCAGGCCTTAAAGAGATTCCCAGCTGAGATCAAGAACTATTTCCCCATCTTACCCTTCCCTTTGTGTGTTGATAGAGCTGCTGAGTTAGGCGCTCCATGAGAGCTTTAAGCTTCTCTTTGAAGCTTCTGACATGAGCCATCATGGAAGACAGGATACAAAATTAGATGGACCATTAATATGTTCTGGTTTGGTAATTCTCGTTTCCCTTTCTTAGTACAAGCTTCTCGTGTTTTGTCATGGACTAATTTATTTTGTTCCCATGCCACAAAGGTGATTTGTATTGCACAGAAAAAGGACTGGGGCTCTTTTTAAATTTTATTTTAATGTTTCCTTTAAGGAAAGGCTTTTAAAAAGGAAGTTTCATGTATTGCATTGCATTATGAAGTATTTATTGGTTCGGAGGGATTTCATTCCCCCTGAGTCACATGTTGCCTAGTCTTTGTCTAAGAAAAGATTGCAGTTACTCAGTCATGTTCTTAATCTCAGGTCGCTCAATACCTTCCACCATTAAGCCAGTGGTTAGAGGTCCATATTTGACCACCGCTTTCTAGCCATTTTTATTCTGTTTTATATCCAATTTTCCATGTTCTTCCTGACAGAGAGAGAAAAAATGAAGCTCAGAAAGAAAACTGGGAACTGAATCAGCACTTCTTCTTTCCCTCACCCCCACAAAGCAATTTCTGGAAATGTGAAGCCATCTCCCGCTGATCCCAAGTGGTTCCCATGGGTAGCGTTTAACCAGGGGTTCAGACTGCATACGATTATTCTTCAGAAGTATGCGTATGTATCTGACCAGATCACTGGTTCTACATACGGAATAACTATTACTGCAAACAAATGTTCCTATGCACTAGGCATGGGTGCCAAAAGCACAAATCCTTACATATCTTATTAAAGAGAAGCTGCCAGACTTACATGAACACCGGGGGTCAATCGCTCAGTGGCAGATCACATGCTTTGCATTCAGAATTCCCAGCATCTCCAGATAACCCCGTCTGAAAACTTGGGGAGCCCCACCACCACTGTAGAGAAAACTGAGCCAGCTGGACCAAAGGTCTGACTGGGGAATAAGGCAGATTCCCATATCCCAATCCCATTGGTTTTTAAAGTGTGGGGGTGAGGGATTGTTTCACCTATGCGAATAGGCACTGCTAATTTCCCAAACTAATAAAATAGATACTTTGTTGTTTATTCGTGTCCGACTCTTCGTGACCCCATGGACCAGAGCACGCCAGGCACTCCTGTCTTTCGCTGCCTCCCGCAGTTTGGTCAGCCTCATGTTTGTAGCTTCGAGAACACTGTCCAACCATCTCGTCCTCTGTCGTCCCCTTCTCCTTGTGCCCTCCATCTTTCCCAACATCAGGGTCTTTTCCAGGGAGTCTTCTCTTCTCATGAGGTGGCCAAAGTATTGGAGCCTCAGCTTCACGATCTGTCCTTCCAGTGAGCACTCAGGGCTGATTTCCTTCAGAATGGATAGGTTTGATCTTCTTGCAGTCCCTGGGACTCTCAAGAGTCTCCTCCAGCACCATAATTCAAAAGCATCAGTTCTTCAGCGATCAGCCTTCTTTATGGTCCAGCTCTCACTTCCATACATCACAACTGGGAAAACCATGGCTTTAACTATACGGACCTTAAATAGATACTATACAGACCTTAAATAGATACTATGGGGTATAAAAAGCCCTAACCATGTCCAACACACTTAAAATAGCACTACTTTTTTGCAATTCAATCTTGAATGTATCCTTGCTGAGAATCTTCTTTCCAGAGACACACATACAGAAAATTGAAATGGTGTTGCTCGTTGTTACCTTACACAAGAGGGACCTGCCTTTCATGAGGGGGGAAACAACAGATTCAACCAGAGGGGGTGCTCTTTCAGGCCACCTGACCCTGAAACCAGGCTTTTCCATGAATGTACTTGGCCAAGGAACTGCCTTGTAGAGCCGCTAAAAGGGGGCTCCTTCAAGAGAGAGGGAAAGAGATTGCTCTTAGCAAACACTTCCTGTGCAACTTGGAATAGGCCGAGGATTCTGTGGGGAGATGGAACTCCAGCTGTGTCCTCACCCAGCTCTGTCATGTCTTCCAGGAAAGGGCTGGAGATTCAACTTTCATCTTCCATCTAAACCAGGCTTAGTTAACCAGCTGTTGCTCCTGGAAACAGAAGAAAGATCATTTCCATTAGCTTCAAGCGCTATCTTCATGGGAATGTAGTTGTTGCATCGCTCCTTTTCAGGGTTTTGTATTGCTCCTTTTAGAGGTGGCTAGGGATAGCCAAATCTGCCAGTTTTGAGTTCTCAAAGTTTCTCATTTTTCCAGTCTAGAGTTCAGTTCTCCCCATTTCTACCTCAGTTTGCATTTTTAAAAAAGCAAAACATGAAAATTAATCAAACTTTTAATGTAAATTCCTCCTAATAGACATTTTGAGCATTTGCTATGTTCCCTCATATTTTTCTTGGCACTTTTTCCTATTATTATTATTATTTATTGAATTTATATATCACCCTATACCCAGAGGTCTCAGGGCTGTTCACAGAACAAAATCAAAATATAAAACCACAAAATATATAATCAAAATAAAAACAACCCAATACAATCCCCCCCCCCCAAAAAAAAACCCACCACATTTTAAAAGGGCAGAGGAAAATTCTTCTTTTCGGCTCAGGTTTTCTGGTCCCAACAGTTACTGTTTTTGCTCTTTCAACTTCTCGTGTTTCGATAGCGCTTGGCAGCGGCTGGGAAATTGGCCGTTCCAACTGTGGTTTGTTTTGTGTATGATCGTTCACATTTTACACAGCAGCGTGGACATTTCAGCCCATGGAAACTCTTCATTCACGTATTAAGTCAGAAATCAGATTTCTGTCTACAGGCACACAGGCTTTCTCGTCCCAGTCTTGTTTGCTTTCATTGTTAATGGTCTCTGGTCCGTTTGATGTGGCTTTCAAACTTTTCTTGGACTGTACTCTAGGCAGGCACATCAGCATAGCATAATGGATGGTGCGTGCCTTTGCAAAGACGTATGGAAGGGATTTCAGTGGTTCTCAAGCTGTGAGCTGGACTTACTAAGGGAGTAATGGCAGTACCTGGTGGAGGATGAGAAAGAGCTTTTGCCTTGCCTCTCTCTCTCTCTCTCTCTCTCTCTCTCACACACACACACACACACACACACACACACACAGAGTGAGAGAGAGAGAGACTCTTTTATACTGTATAGACTTGGGTCTGGTTTGTGTGTGTTTTTAAACACACACACACACCATAAATCGTTGACCTTGGTTAAGAAAGACCTTCGGGAGTGATGTAAATGGAAGTTATCTTTCTTGGCTAAGGAAAACACTGTGTGCGCTTTAATTTGGCTGGGGTGCAGAGTGCTGACTTCTAGTCCGCACACCTGTTCTTAATCTTCACAAGTGCACTGCAGAAGACGGTAGGCAGCCAGTGAAGACTCAATTCTTCCCTGCCTCGGTATGGACCCTGGGGAAACGTCTTGCCATTTTTCTTGGCTAACCGGATAGCATTTCCCAGAGGAGCCAGGCTATTGCTCCCAGCAAACAGAAGGGAAGCAGCACAGACTTCTAAACTTGATGGACACTGATTGGTTCTATCCTGGAAGCAGGAGCAGTTTATCGTGCTGGCTGAAGAGGAAGCGCACATTAATTTCTTTGAAGGGTGCTCTTTTTCACTGTATAAAGCTAGAATTGGGGGGACGGGGACACATGGGATTGGCAAACATTGTCTGCATTGCTCTCGTGCTGTTTTTAAGGGGATGCCTGTAAACTGCTAGTAAATAAATAAATAACAGGTGCTCAAGTTGATCTTGAGATTCATCATCTCTGCACTGCTGATTGATAGCCTGAAGGCTAAACTACATATGCCATTCATCACTTGCAAGGTTTCTGTTTCACAAATTGCCAGGTTGGGAGGGGGGCTCCAGTTGTGATGTGCAGGGGGTTGGGGGGGAGCATTAGCCCTTTGCTCTGGATTTGCCCCACACCTGAAATTTGCACTGGGAGGGGGGGGAGCAGCTCACATTTCCTCCAGTGGGAGCTTTATTTGCAGTGTGGGTGGTATGCATGGAGGACCCAGTCTGGATTGAGAGTCCAGTGGTTGCAAAAGTTTAAAGTCCTTTTGACTTCGATGGGCATCTAGTCCAACCCCCTGCAATGCAGGGATAGTCCCTGTGCTACCTGGGGAAGCTTGAGATTGAACCTGGGATTGACCAGATGCCATGTTTTAGACATGGCAAGGCATCCAGATAGCATGATAATTTTATTGTTTTGAGTGTGCATTACTTTCTACACATCAGCATCGTTTCTGTAATTCAAAACAGACCCTGTGTAATGGCAGAAAACAGTACATTTTCTGCAAGGACAACAAAAAAATGATACTTCTACTGATGAGATCTAGAGATGGAGGAATCTGTCAGTTTTGGTTTCTCATTTTTCCCGTCTTAAATTCACTTCTCCACATTTCTGCAGCAATTTGGAATTCTTCTTTTTTTAATTATTCGTAAAAAAATCCTCAGCATCTCAGCACATTTTTTTTTTTTTTTGCAAGCAATGTTCCCAAATATAATGCATTTCTGTCTGTTGTTTTCACTAATATATACTTTTCTGTACACATTGATTGGAGATCTACACCACAAAATTTGGGAAGGAGCAAATTTCAAAGTATCGCTGTCTTTTAGTTCAAGACAGCAGAGAAGGGGGGCGCAGTGCAAAGGCACTGGCGGAATCACAGGGTCGGCTCTGCAAGTGCATTTGCAACAAGTGGACCTTGCCATGCCTTCCCACTCACTCTGTAGCTTCTGGTAAGGAGCACCGTAGCAACAAACAGGAAGTCAGCTGTGTGGCCACAGCTCTTCAGTCCATCCGCCACTGAGAATCTACATGATTGTATTAGGAGTGCATAAATGTAATTGACACATGCTATTCCTTTTTTAGGGTTTTTTTTAATATTTGTTGGCTCAGATTTTTCAGATTTGTTGTGGTTTGATTTCTAAGCAAAGGGTGTAATTAGCTACAGTATTCTGGGAAATAATGGTGTTAGCCAAAGCCTTGTTTGGGAATAAGAAACCTCTGATTCAACGTGGCAGAACATGTTTGACTTTACCCTCTCTAGAGGCGGATTTCTTTTTGTGCTGAACAACTCTTTTTTTTCCTTTTCTTTTTAGTGTTTGGGGTGAGGGGAGAGGTGTTGTTGGGCTATTCATGTCCATGATGTTCCCAGGCTGTAAAATGTTGACATAAGCCTGCACAGTTTCTTGCTCTGCATACAATTGCTTTCTTTCTTCTTTCCTTCTTCTTGCTCCCTTGCTGAAAGCTCGCAGGCTTTGTTCCAAGGATTGCAACCAAAGGTATATAATGTTATAACACACAGGAGATCTGTTGATTTCATTGTACAAACTTCAGAGGAGCGTTCATGCGCTCTGCCTTTGACATCAGTTGCGGGAAATTCTTCATTGCTCTGTTCAGTGCAATAAACAGACCTCCTGTATGCAGCCGTCTCCTGTAGGGAATCCCCCTTGGTTTTTGCACTCACTAAGTTAAGAGCCCTTGGACTCTTCGTGGAGAAATTCAGGTTCTTCCAAGAGGGAACCAAAGAGGATATGAGCAGGGAGGCGGAAAGTGGCTGAAAGCTATTAAAACCCTCGAGACCTCTTGATCTGGCCATTGGTACCATCCAGGCTGCCACCACCCTCCTTGAGTATGTTTGCCTGGCAGGAATGCGACCTTGAACACCAATAATGCCTCTTGCTTGGATGGAGGACAGAGAGGGATGTGTGAGTGTGGAGGGAAAACTTGCCTATTGTCTAAGAGGCTGTTGGGGTGAAGTCATTAGCAGCACAGAAGTGGCACAAGCCAATCATCTTAGGGATTCCGCTCTGGATTTGTGTAGGGTTTACTCTTTCGCCAATATGGTGTAGTGGTTAAGAGTGGTGGACTCATAATCTGGTGAACTGGGTTCACCTCCCTGCTCCTCCACATGCAGCTGCTGAGTGACCTTGGGTTAGTCACACTTCTCTGATGTCTCAGCCCCACTCACCTCACAGAGTGTTTGTTGTGGGGGAGGAAGGGAAAGGAGATTGTTAGCCGCTTTGAGACTCCTTAGGGTAGTGATAAAGCGGGATATCAAATCCAAACTTTTCTTCTCCCAAAGATATCCCACAAAGCAGCAGAGGTTTAGGATCAGAGCTTTCCTTCTCCTACCTTCCCAAGTTGACAAACCCCATCTGCCCCTTAATTCCCTCTGCAGCATGTGCGGAAACCACCTTCTTCAACATTGAAATCCACTATTGGTTTTGTCCACTGAGTCTGCCAGAGCCTTTCTTTGCACGCAGAGAAAATCCCTAACTCACCAAGGATTTAAGACCTATCGGCTACCCTCACCTGATTTAGTCGGCTAGTTGAAACTGTTCCCGTAGTGTCGCATGCTGACAGCTTCTAGGAGCCACAGGTGAGAGCTGAGTGCAGGATAGAGACCAAAGGGGGAACAAGCTATCCAGAGGTACTCCCCTTCCTCTAATACCCCATAGAGTTACAGTCATATGTATTGCTTTGCTAACTTTTGCCTCTGGCCCTAGCCACCACCAGCATGTGGCCCTCAGGAAGTTTCCCAGAAGGCAACGTGGCCCCTCGGCCAAAAAGGTCCCCCCACTGCTCTAGAACTCTGCTTTTATCTGAACTCTGTGTGTGATGCTTCATATTGACTTTGGGAAAACACGCCCTGTGAGATGACCAGCCAAGAGAGATGCCTGCTGAGGAGCCTGATGAAAGGTGCAAAAATCTAAATGTAAATCAGATTGAGCAGGTAGATTCCAGCTAAGCCCCTACCTGTTCAGTATAGGCTTTTTCATAAAGCATGCCTTAAGCAGGCTTGCGTGGACGCAGTTCCCACTGTCGCATGCTGACAGCTTCTAGGAGCCACAGGTGAGAGCTGAGTGCAGGATAGAGACCAAAGGGGGACAAGCTATCCAGAGGTACTCCCCTTCCTCTAATACCCCATAGAGTTACAGTCATATGTATTGCTTTGCTAACTTTTGCCTCTGGCCCTAGCCACCACCAGCATGTGGCCCTCAGGAAGTTTCCCAGAAGGCAACGTGGCCCCTCGGCCAAAAAGGTCCCCCCACTGCTCTAGAACTCTGCTTTTATCTGAACTCTGTGTGTGATGCTTCATATTGACTTTGGGAAAACACGCCCTGTGAGATGACCAGCCAAGAGAGATGCCTGCTGAGGAGCCTGATGAAAGGTGCAAAAATCTAAATGTAAATCAGATTGAGCAGGTAGATTCCAGCTAAGCCCCTACCTGTTCAGTATAGGCTTTTTCATAAAGCATGCCTTAAGCAGGCTTGCGTGGACGCAGTTTATATGGGCTTGAATGGGCTGTGAAGAGCAGAGTCATTACGGCCTTGATCGCCGGACACACTTTCGACTTCCTCCTTTTAGATGAGAAGAGAAATTGCACGCACCAGAGAATAAATGTCAAATGGAGCAAAAGAGAAACAAGAGACTTTGCCTGAGTTAAATTATGCTCATTAATTCAATTTGAGCCAGGAATGTGTGTAAATAAACCCTGGCAGCTGTAGCAGCTCTCGTTTCTGCAGGGCTTTGGCAGGAATGCAGAGGCCAGTGGCCACAGAAACCGAGCTCCCCTTCAGAAGTTGCAGGCAGACAGCTATGCAAGGACAGAGGCAGAGATCATGGTTGGTGAAACGATTGGAAGAACCATTTTTAAACAACAACAGCAGCTGCCTAGGAAAACAATGGCTGAGCACCAGGCAGGTAAACAAAGGCAGGATATTGGCATCTGCCCACACTGAAGTCCAGTTGACTGGCTTACAAACTGGTTGCAAACTGATTTTTAAATTGAAATTTTTGATTGATTTTCACATAGCAGGAAGCAATTAGTTCTTTTGAATATCTGTGTAGAAGACTATCATGGGTGCCAAACATTTATCATGTTGAGCCAAAGAAAACTCTGTTCCCAAACCCAGGCCTAGTAAGTAAGACCAGTTTCAATCACTGTATCTTTGGTATGAGTCCATGCACATCCAATGAGTCTTACCCCTTAGTCATGGTTAACTCCAACCAGGGCTTAGCATATATTTTCTCTAGTACGCATTCACCACTGAGTTCCAGCATAAACTTTAATTGTGATTAGGAAGGGAGAGGGAGGGACTTCAAACAAGAGAGGGAAGGGTGTGCACAATCCCAACTGGAAACATTACGATATGTTGCGTGCCATTCATCACATCATGTGGGCTGTACTGGCTATTCATAACTTTAATCTCCTGTAGACATGACTCTTCAGTGTTGTGCACCATTCATTACTTTCATATAACATAACCATTCACACATGTATCGCCTGAAGAGAAATGGCAAGCAGGTGTGTGCATCAATGACTTCTTTTTCTGAAAAGATGCTACCAAAAATAATGTTTAAATTCAAAGGAATTTAAGAATGAAATTACGGTACTTCTCTAGGAACAGTGAAGGAAGTAAAATTGTGGTGGAACCAGGAGTTTTGTTAATTTGGTGATGTTCACTTTCTTTAGTGGCAGTCGCTACTGGAAATTAGTGTAGATTAGGGCATGTTATAAAGCGTTTATGGATTCTAATTTTTCTGCAGCATTTCTGGCATTGTTGTCAAGGACAATACAGCCAGGAGCCAAAGAGCAACAGAAGACCGTGGAGTCCCTTGTAGCAACTGATTGAATTTCATAAGGCTGCTGAGCAGCTCTGCTCACAATTCAATAATTGCTTGCATTTTACTCTCGGTGTCCGGCAGGAATAGCACAGCAGCTGCAGCAAAGCTGCTTCTGGCAGACAGATGCTTCAGCAGCAGCACTCAGTGTTTTCAATGTTAAATGTGAATTGGTTCCATCCAGATCAGCTCCATGCATCGCCTCCTGGGACTAATAGGGTGCCATGCATATTCGTTTGGGGCCAGAGACCGATCTGTGAAGATGTCTATGGAGTTTTGCTAAATAAAGCTCCATCACCAGCCCACCCCTCCACTGGAATCTTGACCTTTTTTCCTTTTCCTTTTTTAAATTGAATTCAGACTAGTGTCAGTCTTCGGAGGGGTGCTGCAGATGCAGCTAAGCTGGAGTGGCCCCTAAAGACTAGATTCTCCTCATGCTGAAGGGTTATCAGATGCTGCTATTACATTTAAACTGAAAGACTCCCTTGCCATAGGAAAAACCTTGAAGAATATATTTCTGGTTGTCTTGGCAGAAGAGGTGTAGCATACAGAAACCAATAGCAAACTAGAGACCAGGTTAAGCAGGATAGCTTTTGCCCCAGATGTCAACTGACCACTCAGTTTGCACTGCCCCATTCTAGGCTCTCCTTGCTTTTCCAGGTCACCTGGAGGCAGGGCAAAAAATGCCTCCTAGACCCACAGTGTAGAATGCATTCTCTCTCTCTCTCCCCCCTCCCCTCTCCCTTTCTTTCTTTTTCTCCCTGCCCCCCCCCCCGATAGAATTCTTAACAGAGCAACACACACTGAGAATATGGGGACAGGTGATTAAATCTCTGCTTCCTACCAAGCCATCACTGCTCTAGCCAAAGCAGTTAATTGAACAACCTCCGGTCTAGTGGGAAAGTAGGAGGGGGGAGAATTATTCTGCCCTGGACTGTTTAACACATATCCCAGCAGGAGCTTCAAAGGAATTGGGAAGGCTCGCGGGGGCAGCAATCTTGAAATTCTGCAAGAAGTCCTGCAGCCACAGAAAGCAACTGAAGGGCATTTTCTAAAGTGCCCTTCATTTAATGAGCGCCTGTGCAGCTAAAGGAGAGATCCTGTACCCCAGGTGAAACTTTGACCTAAAGCAAACGCCACAGGGATTCCCCCCCGAAAACAACGAAGTACAGCCCTTTCTCTCCATTATATTCAACACTTTCCTCTTGCCACCAAAGGGACTCCGCTAGGACAAGAGTCATGGCCTCACTGAAAAAGAATTTTATCAGAGTGGAATACATTACTGAGCAGAAATTGTGTGTTTCGCCCCACTCCTCTAAGTGCAGTTTGGTCGGCTGCATTCCTTTCTCTAAGAAGCTAGACTTCTAAATATTTTTGCACAATGTCACTGTTTGCATATTGAGTATTAGATTGAAGTTTGATTGTTAAATTCACTGCAGGCATCTGTAGAGATAGGGGTGCTTGTCTGCTGGCAGCCATGTGAGATATTACAGTAGGCTTGGTTTTATGCACCCAAAGGGCTAACAGCAGTTTTGAGAGGGAGTGGTTTTATTTAGGAAAATGGCATGGGGGGGGAGAGTTGAGCACCCCCTCCCCAGAATCATTGCTCTGATCAAAACTGTCATGTCATGCAGCTCCTTTTAAGTTGTTGTTGTTTAATAAAGAGAAACCCAACCATGGTTCATCCATGTTATGTCTCTTTTGGCCCTCAGTCGTGATTGATATGTGATAGAGACCCCAAAAGCTAGGTTTTGCACACATAATTGTGCAGTATTACTATCCCAGAATGATACTTTAGGGATTCCAACATGGTTCTGTCCTTGCCTTCTGATGCTTTCCTTTCTTCACGTGATCTCCACCTGCTGATGAGAATTCGGATGTGAATTGTGAGCTGATAATCCACCATCTGATGATACTTTGAGCGCAGCATACTTTATTGGCCATACATCCTGCATCCCAGTCCGCATCTTACTTGTTTTTGCTCCTGGTTAGCTACCTTATCTAACGCACATCATCCTGATGGCACCAGAGGCCACCACCTTGCTGAGGCTAAGCAGGTCTGAGTCTGGTCAGTGTCAGTATGATCATCTGAGAACCTCATGTAGGCCCTTTGGTTCCATGGCAGAAGGCAGTTGGGATGTAAATGTAACCTACTTTCAGTGAGTCCTTTTCCAATGCCTGCCTCAGGTCCCCAGCAAGTTGGTAAGGATTCTGAGGAGTGTTCTTGGATGCATGTCCAGGTCAGGCAATATGCAAGCCACAGGTGGTCTCAGGTTCTTGATTTCTCATTTCCCCACTCTTAAATTCAGTTCTCCACATTTCTACATGTTTGTGATATATCCTCAAGGATTAGCTTGAGTTTCTCCTGATAGGCAGATTTTCATATGCAAATTTGACTAAGATGCTCTTTTTTATTTGCAAGTCTTTTCCCGCTAATACGATGTAATTCATGTGTTATTTTCACTAATATATATATTTATTTATTTATTAGATTGATATACTGTCCTTCATCAAAAGATCTCAGGGCAGTTCACAAGATTAAAAAAGTGTGCATTTATATGCATACATTACCCTAGTATATGCATTTTTTGTGCACATCACTTGGCTGGAGAACAGCATTGCAAAATTTGGATAAGTGCAGATTTCAATGGATGGCTATGCTTCAGCCTGTGCATTGTTTTGGGAAGTGTGACTTAGGCACTTTAAAATATGATCTGAATTGAATTTCTCCTCCATCCCTAGTTCCAGCCCAACGTCTTTGGTGCCACCATTGTCTCCTGGGTGAATGAGGGTGGTGGAATATCCACAGTGGTGGGCAAGTCGCCTTGCAGGGAAGCTTGTCCACCATTACTGATCTTCTGAATCCGTGAGAAGGCTCCAAAGAAAACTCAGATTCCCTGGAACACAGTTTGAAAAATCCATGTTACATGCAGGTCTCTGTAAACACAGCATAAGGGAAGGATCTAGTGAGTTATACTTGCACTACTCCCCCCCCCCCAGTTGATACTCGTTAGTACAGTAATCAGTAGTGCGTTAACACAAGTGTCATGGCCTGTGTGACCAACACTCTTGTAAAGGGTTTGCCCGTATAATTCACTGTCAAGCAATGTGTGCGTGCCACGGAGGAAAAACTACATCAAAAGGGTTAAGACTCCATAAAAGAGATTATGCGTCGAATGGGTCCAGCCATGGAAGGGGAACTCAAGGCTGAATAATGCCTTGAGCTTTCCTGGAATGGAATGCCGCCAGCTGCTGTTATAATCCCATCATTTTTAAACAACTGCCCACTAGGGCTGAGGCACTTGTGTGTGCCCCCCCCCCCGAAAAAATAGCAGTATTAAATGAGCTGCTTTTCGAAGTGGCATACAGTTCTCTGTCGTTTTCAAAATTAAGAAGTCTCCAGTATGCATCTGTACACATCTGTAACTTCTCAGGAATGTCCAGACTCTTATCGTGACCCTTAGTAAACCACAACAGCCAAAAAAATAAAAATCTATGGGTGGTGGTGGTAGATTTTTATTTTTTTATTCATAAGCTGACTTTGCATCCAGACATTGCAAACCTTTGAGGTTGAGTTTTTTTCTCAGACTAAGCATTTCTTTCCTATCTTTATTTATGGACTAATCCTCTTACTGCCATTCCACTGGCTACCCCTGTGTACTTCTTGTCTGCGTTGTGTGGCTGGGGTTGCGCATGTTACAGGCAAGGTGCTAAAATTTGGCGGAGGAGAAGGAGATGGTGCTTTCTGTGCAGCCAGGGTAGCCAGCATGGTGCTTTCCAGAAGTTATGGACTACAATTCCCATCATTCCTGCCCATTGGCCACACTGGCTGGGGCTGATGGGAGTTGTAGCCCGATAAATATCTTCTTACCTCCTGCTATGCATTCTTACAAAGCTCTCTTTTACAGAGGGTGCAAAAACAACAACAACCACCACAGAGATGGAAAACGGAAGCAAGAAAAGCAGAGGCAGTAGGACAGAATGACCACTGTCTTCCTTTGGTAGGAATGTACTCCATCTGAATGCAGTTCAGATCTAGGGCAGTATCCAAACAGCTGGTTCCATCAGAGCAAGGATTTACACACTCATACAGTGCAACATTCCCCTCTCCTATCCCTCACACGCCCCTCACACCCTCCTCAAATCTGTTTTGGAGACTGGGGCGAAACCCAGAACAGATTTAAGGAGTTGTGTTGTGGGGAGCGGAGGAGGTCCTTTCAATTACAGAATGAGTTGCTTAGCACTAGTTTGGATACAGCAAATGGGAACAGCCGTGTGATGCATTCCAGAGGCCTTCTTTGGGTACTTCTGCCTACTGAGGCAAGGTAGTGCTGGCTGAGGAATTGGCTTTCTCTATCATGTTGGCCTGCTTATTGTTAGGAGTGCCCTGTCCAGGTCTGTGGGCCTGTAACAGGTTCACGAAGCAAGCCCACTGGCAAACACAGTGGAGCAGGCAGGATTCAAGGCAGGCAGGATTCAAGAGCAAAGTGTTAGCAGTGGTCTGCAGCACAAGGTCAGCCAGGGTGGGAGTGGAACCAAGCAGCTGGGTTTCCCAGAGCTAAGGATCTGTGTTCTTCCAGCAACAGTCTTCACTTAGGACAGATGGAGACCTAGATCTGACAGGCACAATGGAGAGCTCCCCGTAAGGCCCTCCTGAGAAGCCCTTTCCAAGCGTTGTGCAAGGCCTGACAACTGATTGTTGGCCCTGCTAAGCCACTTTCAAAGCACTCTCCAGGGGCTTGCGAAGGACTTCTCAAGACCCGGCAATCAGTTGTCGTCTGAGGAAACCCCTTTCAAAGCACTGGCTTGTGCAGGGGTTTGCAGACACTGTCCATAGTTGTCAGCAAACCCCTTCAGACTCAGCCAGGTTTTCACCTGCCATGGACATCATATATGACGTCAGTTGTGGAGCAGGTGGGCATGGCTTGGCTGAAACGGGCTCAAAGACCAATTGAAGAACCCTGACAGACCTATTGAAGCCCACCAGCTGGTGGGTTCCCCTACTCTGAACTATGTAGCCTGGTCACCAGAGCCCAGCTGCAACTTGTTATTCCAGCCTTCAGGGTTCCCTGTGTCTGAGGAGGTTATTGGTTTTGGGTTATTACCTTTGCAGTAAGTCTTTTGCAAGAAAATCTTACCTAAAGAGTTCCATGTAAGGGACTGGGGCAGGGGGAGATGTATGTTTCTATTTGCACATGGGGAGGATCATATGGTTAGTTTCATCCTCCTTTTTTATTAATTTGAAAAGCCTGAGACTACTTTTCAAATGTACTTAGAAATAATCGTGCTTCTATGATTATTTCTATTTTAAATCTCAGGGCCTTATTTCTGTGTGTTGTAACTCCAGGCAAACTATAATTAAAGTCATCTGAAGATTCTTGTTATAAATATCCCCTATATAAATGCAAAGAGCTGAGAATGAAAGGATTTAAATGCTGTATTGCAAAAGGACACAGGCCTATTGATTTCACAGCTGTTAACCCTTTCGGCTCCACAGCACATACCTTGTTATCTAACTTTCCAGAGACTCCCGTAAATGTCTAGGGCGTCATGTGCTTCCAAAACAACAAGAAAAATGGGAAGAAATACAAATAACATCCTGTCTAAAAGCCAAGACTTATCAAATTTATTCTGAACTATACGCACATGCTATGCGCATGTATTTTATTTAATCCTCTCCAGTGTAGGCTTTTGTAAAATAAATAATCAAAAGCATGCATAAGAAGGAAGCAGCGAAATCAAGTACAAATGGTAGTGAATTAAAATCGGAATGCAGTAGTTTGAAGGAAGAGTATTTCTATCACATATAAATTGGAATTCCAGTTTCAGCATTAGTATTTCCCAAACTCTGCCCCCTACCCAAAGGATCACTTGAAAATTACTGAGGGTATTGATTTTTCACTTAATGATTTTTCTGCCCATTGTAGCAATTGTAAAGTGATGTTTCTAGATGCTGCATGATATTTAATTGTATTTTTATTTCTACTCTTTTTTTTAAAATAATATTTATTGAGTTTTCCAATAACACAATACAACATATCCACAAAAGACACATAAAGAAAAGGAGAATAGAGGAAAAAAAGAAATAAAGACAAAAGAAAACCCAAACGAAGAGGAAAGAAAGAAAGAAAGAAAAAAAAAAAACCCTCTCCCCCATCCCCCCCCACAAAAAATCTCAAAAAACAAAAACTCAAAAAAGAGAAAAGAAAAACCCCAAACAACTCAAAGTTTCAAATTCCTTCTTTTTTAACCTGTTTCTTTGACTTCCTCCCACCTCCCTCTTTGTATTCCAGTTTTTAATCTAATCGGCAAATTCCATCCAACTTTTAGTGCTTTTTCACTTATCTACCTTTACCACTTGTGAAGAAGAAAGACAATAATAGAAAAAGAAAATTTACTTTAAATCTTCTAATCTTAAACCCTATAATAACATGCCCTTATATCCTAATGTTTCATCTTCCTTATCTTACTCCCTGGAACCAAAATAAATTCCTTCCGTCATCCCCCAAAAATGCTTAAAATCATATTATATCATATTTTACTTAAAAATTTCCAAATTTATCCCACCATCTCTTCCCCCCGGTTTCAGGTACTGCCAGTCTTTTTAACAGTTTTTTAAGGTCTTTGCAGTCCATAAGTTCAATCAGTCAGCCAGGCTGTCTTATGTCCGAGGCCATTAATCCATATTCCTGGCCTGTCAGCAGAGTCTTTTTCGAGCCTGAAGTTATGTCCAAATGTACATTCCCCTCCACATTTCCTTTGTCCTTCTTGAGCACGCTTGCCGAAACTCTATAATTCCTCTTGTGAACCAAAAAATTGTCCAAGACTTGCTCCGCACACTCCTTTAAGTTGCTAATTTTCCCTTCTTCAATTTTTCTCAAAGTGCCAGTTTCCAAAATGTATCTTGTCAGACCTGTATCACTCAATCCATATATGGCACTACTTTTCCAAATCCGTCCTTTGGGCTCTTTACTCTCATAGTCCATTAATCTGAGGCTCTATTACTATATTTTCCACTGACGATTTCTCTTGCAAAGACAGCGCCTGTTCTGTTTGATTCACATTCTTCTCATGTATCCATCCTTGTTGAGCTGATTTCAATCCTTGAGCCGAGTTTGCTAGTTTTTCTCCTTGTTGAGCCAGGCTGTGTACATTTTCCTTCAAATCCAAAATGCCAAATTCCAAAATAGACAGTTTTTTTTGAAATTGTTCAAACAGGGCTGTTATTTTTTCTTCCATGCTCCCAAGCCTAGTCTTTCAATGTTATCTTGTTGTCAAGGTCAAATGCTTGTATTCCTCTGCCAGATTTCAGCCTGTGTGGGAATTTTCCATCCAAAACATGTGACAGTCCGATATGTGTTTCTGTAACTTTCCACGGCAGCCGGATACAATTCCTTCAGTTATTTTTTATCCACCTTTCAGTAACAATTATAGCTCAACTCCATTTTTCCTTTCCAACAAATAAAAGACGAAAAGATTCAGTTCTCCCTTGATCTGTTCTTTTTGGTGATTATTTCTAGTTATAAAATAAAAGTTCTTTCCTTTGGCAGCCCGGTCCCGGGAGACAGTAGAAAATAGATTCAAAATCCACTGCTCTGCAGGGCTATAAACAGTTAAAAGAATCTACAGGACTATAAACAGTTAAAGAATCTCCCCCTCTTCCCCTGCCTCCGAGGGGGGGTTTAGAAAGCTTAGATGGCAGATTTGTTTCTTTGCAAAGTACTTTTTAAGGGCTCCAGTCCTTTCACTTTTGCCTTGATCTTTCTACAGAGTGGAAGGTGGGCTTCCTGTTTTGACCTTCCATCCAATACCGAATTTCAATAATTTATAATCCAATTTCCATTTACTTACAAAAGTTTCTTTAATCCGAATGTCCACAGGAAAAGTTGGCGCTTCCCTGACAGCAGCTATGCGGCTTCACTCCCCGAAAGCAGCGATCGATCCAAAGTGCCGCGCCGCTCACCCCACGTCGCTCCAGATCCCCGAAACCGGGTCTCCCCGCGAGTAGGGGAGGCGCTGATGGCACAAGCCGGATCCCAGGTCCACGGTCTTCCTCCGACCGTGGTTTTTTGCGGGTCTCCACCTCGCCGTAGGCGGTCAGACCCTTCTTTTCGGAGAGCAGTCCCCTCCGAGACGGAGGAAATCTGCCATTGCCAGGCGCGCTCAACTCGGAAGCCCGTATTTTTATTTCTACTCTTATTTCATATCTATTTTATTGTGTTGTGTGACAATTTGCATTCCCTAGAATTCAAATAGCAATATAATAAAATGCAATGCAAGAAATAAAGGGAACAATATCTATAGATATAGGATAGAGTATTTAATGCTGGCATATTGTGGACCACCTGAATGAAGTTCCCAGACCACCGGTGGTCCATGGACCACAGTTTGGAACTCCTAGATGGATAGATAGATAGATAGATAGATAGATAGATAGATACTGTGTAGATATATGAATTATGTAGGAATGAATGTATGAAATAATTAAATCCATGAATTAAAACGAAGGAAAAGACTAATTCACACATGCATATAACTGTATTTCTCTTGCCTGCTTGTATTTTAAATATAGTTTTATCTGCTGATTTTAGTGGTTCTTAAATAAATAGTTTTTGTTGTTTCTTTTAAGGATGGGCCCCGGTTCAAACCATTCCTAAAACTGGAGAATGGGGTGTGTGTGTGTGGCTGTTTTGCTGTAGTTTTGGAGGGCTGCAATTGACCTGCAGAAAAATATCTATGTTGTTGTTTCCAGAGTGCCTTTGGGGAGGATGGGTGGCAGCAGTCATTCTTTATTTGACATATACGTACCACACCTTTTGCCCAGAGGTCCCAGGGCAGCACACGATATATATTAAAATTATGATATGAAAACAAATCAACCTAAAACAAAGGTAGTCAGCAACATCATAAAATTTCAATAACACAGTCACAGATCAAAAACCGACATCAAAAATGAAAAAAATACTCATTTATCCCCAGCATCTCTAGGTAGGGCTAGGCTAGCACATACATAAGGAAGCAGCCTCACCTCCACTCCAGACATCTTGGATGAAAGGCAGGTGGAGAAGCTGCCTGCAAAATTCAACAGAGAACCACTTCTTGTGGGAAACCAGCTGTGGGCAACAGACCAGATGGGCAGCGGCAGAGACAGGCTGAAATATACTCGGAGTCGCAAAGTGATTTCATGCTCTTTATTCAGCTCATAGTGGTGAGGAGGAATGAATGAATGTCCCCTCAAAGTATCTGCTTTATATACATTATTTACACAATGGGCTGCACATGATTGGCTAATTCCGGAATCCTACTGTAAGCCAATCAGGTTGTGGATTCACTTCTATCTGGAGCATGATTGGGTGGTTCCTGCCAACCAATCATACTGTTGCATTGTTCTAGGACCAATCAGACTGCTGCATTCTGAATCCTATTGTTCTAGGACCAATCAGACTGCTGCAGTTTGGATCCTATTGTTCTAGGACCAATCAGACTGCTGCAGTTTGGATCCTATTCAACTCAGTACATAACACAGGCGGAGGCAGGATGTGCCAACTCTCTGGATCCCATACATCAAGGAAAGTCCAGGGGTTTTGAGGGGGAGCAGATTTGCTGCTCAAGAGCAGATGTGTTGCGCAGTCAGCAGGGACTGTGCAACCTGAACTTGCCAGTCCGTGATTGAATTCCACCCCAAAATCGTGGCTGCCTGGACTGAGCCCCTTGTTTGATAAAGTAAAGGGTTGGCCTTTGTTCCCCTGACTCCTAGCCCTTAGGAATCTGTGCGACTGTCATTATCATTAAGTGTGTCAGTGAAAGGGTTAACAAGCACTCCCTCGGGGGAACAACCGCTTCAACATTTTCAAAATTGCTAGAAGTAATTATTGGGATGCCAAGGAAAATAATTCCTCGCTTGTGTTAGAAAAAAAGGAAGGGAGGGGGCTTGCAATAAAAATAATTGAGTCCCATGGCAAATTGGAAGTGTGTGGCCAGGATTGTTGAATTTTGATCTTTAAATCCGTTTCCCTTTCTGCCTCTAAAGCGTCTGATTTAGAAAACGGGGGAGGAGGAATTGCTAAAAGAAAAAGAGTGGCACAAATAATCAAAATCAGGACAAGTAAGGCAGAAAAAAATTGGGTAACCTGAATACTTAAACCATAGTTCACATCTTCCATTTGAAACTGTTCCTTTAGGTTGCTTTTTGACTTAAGGGAGGGGAAGGAGGGGGGAATAGGCAGCTTGAAAGGTATTGTTTGAACCAGATATTTCCCCTAAACTCTGAAACTGGAATCAAGGTTTTTCCAAACATTACATGCTTAATGGGCTGTCTTCCTTGGCAAAAATAGAGACTTCTTTTCAGTTACTGCCATTTCAGATAAGAATGATAATGCATATCTCTCTGGACTTCATTGGCAGAGGATCTGTACTTTCTCTGCTAAATAAGTTCCAGATACTGCAATCAGGACACTTGCATTTCGTGACTGTAAATAAGAAAATTGTGTGTGTGATTAGTAAGTATATTTACGTTTACAGTGCACAGTTCTGGGAGTTAGATTTATTTTTACTTCTGATTACAAGGCACTGAGGACAATTGATAGGAAATAGTTATTGCTATCATATTCTGTTTATAAACTTCCCAGACCATCTGACTGGCTTCTGGAAAGAATATAGCATTGTTAAAATTATTATTGCTGTTCCTGTAACTTCATATCCTGCTCTTCTGTTCCTATTGCACACAGAATGCTTTGCAATAATATACTACAGATCAGTAGCAGGGAGCGTGTTTCCCCCCCGCAGAAGATCCCATATCCAATCCCTGGCATCTACAGCTAAAAGAATAACAGCAACAAATTATTGTTTATACCCTGCCTAACTGACTGGGTTGCCCCATCCACTCTGGGCAGCTTCCAACGGAATACAGAAAAACAGTGAAACATCAGACATTAAAAACTTTCTGATACAAGGCTGCCTTCAGATGTCTTTGAAAAGTCGTATAATTGTTTAGTTCCTTGACATCTGATGGGAGAGCATTCCACAGGGTGGGTGCCACTACCGAGAAGGCCCTCTGTTTGGTTCCCTATAACTTCACTTTTCACAGTGAAAGTACTGCCAGAAGGACCTTGTAACTGGACCTCAGTGCAGTGTCTGGGGCTGAACAGTGGGGGTAGATATGGTTGAGAGGTAAGAGGTGGTCTATGAATATTGGAAATGGCCTATGAATATTCTAATGTTCCTCTGTAGCCATGTGAGGTTTAAAAAAGAAAGAACAGAAAAGTGATTATTTTACAGAATTTGTTCTGTCTCTTTTGCAACTGGGGGCTTGTTTCCGTCTTCTGCTATGATCATTGCTGTGCAGATATTTAGAGCTCTGATACCGAATTATGTCAGTGACTCATAAATGTACAGAATGAGTTGACTTGAAATTGAGCTCTAGACAAGATATCGTGAATGAATCAAGAGAGTAATTAATTTTGTTCTACATAGTTCACCAGCGGTGTACTCCAGAGGGCAGCTCTCTTTAATCATATGTATATACATGAATTGATGAGAATATCGCATGTGAGCTTGTGTAAGCGGGTACCGAAACTGAGCCGATGTAATAGCAAATACTTCAGACTTTATAGGCAACTAAATTCAGGAGGATTTTGGGTCTTTAAGAGACCTGGTAATTAAATGGGAAGTGCAGTTTAATGCAAACAGATGTCAAACGGTGAGTCTAGTGGTGACCACGTGAAACAGAGAACATCTCTTAAATGGAACAGCCATAAATTTAAATGACTAGAAAGGATATTGAGGTCTTTCGTACAAATATGTCTGAAAATGTCTGCCAGCTCCAGCTCTGCAAGCCAAAGAAAGAAACTAGAAATATAATACCAGGAAACATCAACAGAGTGATAGAATATTGCCCAAATCAAAGAAAGCAATATTTTTTATTGAAGAGTGCACTGAAGGATCAGAGAACAGGAAGAACAAAGATAACAAGAAGGGTCCCAGTGAATGAGCCCAGGGGGATTACAGCACCAGTTCGGTTTTTGGAGATGGAGTGGTGGCTGGAAATAAATCTTAGTTCTTTGTACTTATTTGCTTACATGTATAACCTACTCCATCGTAAAGGCTTTGAGAAGGTAATAATCAAGTAAAAAAAAATCAATTTCAGTATAATGAAACCGCAGACTTCCACATGTACAGCTCGTGGCAACTGCAGATGTTGTTGTGCATGCACTGCAGTGCAGGGCTCCTTTGTGCTTCTTAAATCAGCTGGATACATCATTGGATGCGGGTGGGGATGTGTTTCTGGGGATCTGGGGTCACTAGTTGTGCTCAGGTCCTCTTGCGTTGCCAATAGGCTTCTGGTTGACCACTGTGGGAACAGGATGCTGGGCTACATGGGCTCTGTCCTGATCTAGCCAACTCTTTTCATGGTCTTAGAGAGCGTGGGCCAGAGGGTATGTAGTCTGCTGTACAAAAAAAGTCTAATTACATCTGTTGCTCTAACCATTTTTGCTCTTGGCTCTTCCCACCGCTGGCATGTGGGTTTCCAATGAGGGAATCTGCTCTATGGGCTGAAAAATGTTCTCCATCCCTGCTGTGGAATTATTGGCAGATATGATGTGAGACTGGTGCATGATTTTCTGTAGGTGAACTGGTGAACATTGCTTTTCCTATTGAACTCTTTTTGTCTACAAAACTCCATTAATAAGTGTTAAGTATTTCATGTATTTTAAGTATTTTATTGGCTAAAAAAGCCAATGCAATTCTGGGCTGCATCAATAGGAGTATAGCATCTAGATCAAGGGAAGTAATAGTGCCACTGTATTCTGCTCTGGTCAGACCTCACCTGGAGTACTGTGTCCAGTTGTGGGCACCACAGTTCAAGAAGGACACTGACAAACTAGAACGTGTCCAGAGGAGGGCAACCAAAATGGTCAAAGGCCTGGAAATGATGCCTTATGAGGAACGGCTAAGGGAGCTGGGCATGTTTAGCCTGGAGAAGAGGAGGTTAAGGGGTGATATGATATCCATGTTCAAATATATAAAAGGATGTCACATAGAGGAGGGAGAAAGGTTGTTTTCTGCTGCTCCAGAGAAGCGGACACGGAGCAATGGATCCAAACTATAAGAAAGAAGATTCCACCTAAACATTAGGAAGAACTTCCTGACAGTAAGAGCTGTTCGACAGTGGAATTTGCTGCCAAGGAGTGTGGTGGAGTCTCCTTCTTTGGAGGTCTTTAAGCAGAGGCTTGACAACCATATGTCAGGAGTGCTCTGATGGTGTTTCCTGCTTGGCAGGGGGTTGGACTCGATGGCCCTTGTGGTCTCTTCCAACTCTGATTCTATGTAAAAGGCTGAAGCCTTTACAAGATATCACCTCGCTAACCCAAGTATTATGGTTGCGCATATTTTATTCCTGCAGTTAGAAACTGTGTAGCAGCAAAAGCTGATCATATCAAGTTGCAGATAAGGGTGTAACTGAAGTCATCCATGCCCTTTGAGGTGTCTTGTAACACCCTTTCACGACAGCTGTTCCCTTTTAGAGGCGAGTGCACACACAACAAATTCCAGACATCCCTTGGCTGGTGCAGTTGCTGAATGGCAAGTTTAGGCTTCACTTGGTACAGGCCTCAGGAGAACTGACAGGCAATTGTCATGCCTCATTGTTCAAGCCAACAACCCTAAATAAAACACACAGACATTTCAATGGTCATAGTTTTCTTTGCCAAAGCAAAATAGACTTTCCATTGGAAGGAATTTCCAGTCAATTTAGTGTGGCCTGTATCCTCCAGTTTGAACAGCAGCGACAAAGAAAGGATCGCTTGCCTGGACAAGGCAAGGAGATATATAAATGAGGTCTCCATTGTTCTTGTCTAGACCAAACAAAGGAACTTGGAAATTCTGATCCATTCCTAAAGTTAAGAGAGCCCAGTCTCCATGATGACGTGAACCAACAACTGAGTCCTATTCCCTTTCTTGAGTAGTCCAACATAGCGCCACTTATTGATGTGCTTAGCTAACTCCACATCACTGTGTGATGTTCGCGGCAAACCTACACGGGATGCAGTACTTCTGAACGTAGGAGCTGCAGATGTGTCACTGCAGTGGCACTGCCATTTGCCAGCCCTGGGAAGCAGCAGAGTGGTGGGGAGGGAGAACATTGGTTTGGCAACAGTGGCAGGGGCAGATATAAACAACCTGCCACTGCCAATGGGGTGAAGCAGTGGCACTCATGCCCTGTGACTGGACACCTTGGGAGGAAGGTGCAGCTGGGGAAAAGGAAATGGATGCCTCACTGGAGAATCAGACAAGTGGCCAAGCAAACCTCCATCCAAATTCCAGAAGGAATGAAACATCGGAGGGAGAATCACGTCAGTGACGCCTTGGGCATATCAAGAGGTCTGATCTACATGAGCAGTGGAATAAGTGGTAGAATTTATTTGTTGGTTTTATTTAACAAAATGGATATGCCACTTGGTTGTAGCAGAACTTGGTTTGCAATAAATAACAGAAATTATGAATTGGGGGGGGAAACAGTTTAAAACATTTAAAAATAGTTAAAATGAACAATGAAAGAGATTAAAATGTGTGAGCCTCTGGGTTGGCTTGCCTACAGCAAAATGTTTTAACTAGACACCAAAAAGAGAACAGTGACGATGCCTGCCTGGTGTGTGGGTGTGTATAGAAATCTCTGACTTGGCTAGAATGTCACATACTATAGAAAGGAAAGTCACACCTGTTGCTGCACTAGCTTTCCATCTTGCCCTACTCCCCACACGAATGTGCCCCTGCTCATGGGGAAATGTGGCCCCTGGGTGGAAAATTGTTCTCCACCCCACTTTAGAGGGAGGACTGACTAAAGAAGCACATAAACTCTGGGTTTGGCCCATAAACACCAGTGCTTTCTAACCGAATGGCTGTTACTAGGAGCAACTTCTATGCTTAAGGCTGTTATGGTTTGACCCGCTCAGCTTTTTACTTATTTTATGTTTATTACAACGTCTTTAAACCGCAAGTCCAACTCTCATAAAACACTTTTAGAATATACAATCAACTACAATAACAATATCAAAGCCAGCGGAGGACAGTAACCGCAACCCAATAAGCACTTTGTTTTTGCTTAAAGGCTACTGTAGATGCAGCCATATTTTCTATATATAGCAACCTTTTTTTTTTTTACATCTACACATGCATAGCATTGTGGCAACAGGGAGGCAGTGGGCAGACAAGAAGCACAGCAGCTTTGGAAATAGACTGGTTATTTTAACAACTGCAGTTTAGTTTAGTTTAGTTTTGTTTATTACTGTCAGGGAACTGCCATCAGTACTGGAGGGGGAGCACAAAAGCCAGAGGGATTCCAGAGAGCATCCAGGGATGGGGGGGAGCAGCCCATCTTCTGGGGAAGAGAATCAGCGTAGCACCAGTGGAGAAGGGGGGCAGGTGGGGGAAGCGGCGAGGCGGTCCCATGACTCCTTGCCGGGGACGAGCGGGGAGAGTAGGGGTCCTCTGTTGCCCACGCCCTCCCTGCGCAGAAGGCTTTCGCGCAGAGAGGGTAGGCGGAGACTAGGCGTCAAAGAACTTCTTTGCTGGAAGAAGTTTAAGAAACGCCCACTCACGGATTCTGCCAGCGACTGAGTCAGCCATGGGTGAGTGGCTGTCCGGACAGAAGAGGTTCGCTTTGGCAGCCCAGCCAGGTGTTTGCACCCAGCCAGGGAGATAGGCACCTGCTTATGCACGAGCAACCCCCTTAGAACCATTACAATTACGTTTACATATTTTTTTCTGGCATGAAACCCAGGGTATCCATCATGTGATTCCTAGGGGATCTCCCATCCAGACCCTGCCCAGGCTAAGGCCAGTTTAGCTTCAGTAAAGCTGTAGCCTCACATGCCTTCAGACCAACTCAGCAGCACAGTATTGTGGGTGATTCTGGTTTGAGATTTTTTTCTCCGGTGCCATCCATCTTGTGGAATGCCTTGCCAAGCAAGTTGTGCCTGCAGCGTTTGAGTTGGCTGGCAAAGAACTGGCTATTTTTAAAAGGCCTTTGGCTGAATATTTCCTCCTTCCGATATGTTGGCATTTAATTCTGGTGGCTAATTCATAAATGTTAGCGCCGTCTTAGTTTTTACACTAATATGTTGCTTTATAGTTTGGGCTTAAAAAGGTAAAGGTACCCCTGCCCGTACGGGCTAGTCGTGTCCAACTCTAGGGTTGTGCGCTCATCTCGCTCAAGAGGCCGGGAGCCAGCGCTGTCCAGAGATACTTGTGGTCACGTGGCCAGCGTGATTAAGCGGCATCTGGCGAGCCAGCCCCAGCGCCGCACACGGAAACGCCGTTTACGTTCCAACTATAAAGCGGTACCTATTTATCTACTTGCACTTAAGGGTGCTTTCGAACTGCTAGGTGGGCAGGGGCTGAGACCGAACGACGGGAGCTCACCCCGCCGCGGGGATTTGAACCGCCGACCTTGCGATCAGCAAGTCCTAGGCACTGAGGTTTTACCCACAACGCCACCCGCATCCGTCTAGTTTGGGCTTAGCTGACTATTATTTTAAAACTGTTCTCTTTTTTCCATGGATAGCCACCGGAAGCGGATTCCTAGGTGGGTCATAGCCGCTGTGCTTCAGTTCCCAGCAGGTGGCTCACTTATGCTTATGGGCAGGGAGAAGGAAGAGGCAGCTGGGTGCTTAGTGGCGGAGCCAATCCTGCAGTTTGAACGGTGCTGACCCTCACCCCCTCTCCCTTCAGGTAAGCAATAGTGAACCCCGTGCTAGAAAGCTGGCTCAGAATCTTGGCTGGCTGGAATGTGTCTTTGAACTCTGGTAATGCCTCTTGCTTGTGGATGGGCATAAGAAGAGCCTGCTGGATCAGGCCAGTCTCTCATCTAGCCCAGATATTCTCACAGTGGACAAACAGATGCCTGCGTATCTACAGGACCGCCTCTCCTGGTATGCCCCGCAGAGGACCTTAAGGTCCATGAATAACCATAGTTTAGAGGTCCCGGGCCCTAAGGAAGTCAGACTATCCTCCCCCAGGGCCAGGGCCTTTTCAGTGATGGCTCCGACCTGGTGGAATGCTCTGTCCCATGAGACTAGGGCCCTTCAGGATTTAACCTCCTTCCGTCGGGACTGTAAGACAGAGCTATTCCGCCTGGCCTTTAATTTGAATTCAGCCTGATCTTTTATTTCCCTTCCCTTCTCTTCCCTCCCCATCCCTTTTTATGAAGATCACCCGCTCTGAGACCCCACAGCTAATTCTCCCCTGGCCTCCTCGCTGGCCCAAGTAGGACCAATTCAGCCTGCTAGCCCTGGGGATTATCTAATGCTTATTTCCCCTAAATTTTTGAATTTTGAATTTTATTGTTATTCATGTTTTTATACTGTATTTTATGCTGCTTTTATAATTAAGTGTTTTAAATTTGTTGTTAGCCGCCCTGAGCCTGGTTTTTGAACTGGGAAGGGCAGGGTAGAAATAAATGTATTATTATTATTATTATTATTATTATTATTACGGGAAACCTACTTGCAAGACCCAAGCAAAACAGCATTCTCCCCTTCTGCCGTTTCCAAGAACAGGTATTCAGAAGCATTGCGGCATCTGACCATGGAGGCAGAGCTTAGCAATCACGGTTAGTAGCCACTGATAGCAAGTTCCATAGTTTATCTTTAGAGGATAGGGAAGGATGCGTGAGTCCGAGTAGAAAATAGGCAGGACATAAATTTATAAGTAAAGTAAGAAACCAAACTTCATGCCTGGGTCAGAGGGGCTGAGATTACTTTTCCTCCCCATTGCTGTATAAAAAAAAAAGACAAAGAGCAGTTTCAACAGCAGATTGTGATGGTGGGCCAGTTGTTCAAAGAAAAGAGATGTTTTTTAAATTCATCTGGGGTAGCCCAAGCCCCTTTCAAGAGACTAAGCAGCTCTTTGGATCCTAGCCATGGGGGGGTTAATTGTTGCCGGAGGGGGCAGGGAAGTGTTCAGATTAGTATCTGTCATCATTGGTTTTAAGTATAATAGTTTCCTCTTCAATAGCAGGGATTTAGAGTTAGAAGGTCCTTGCAGCACTTTTTGGTCACCAGTTGCCGCTGCAGGAACTTGACCGTACTCTAAATTTTGCCCACTGATGTTAAGCGTGTGTGATTACACTCCAGAGCTTAGCGAACCTGATATTAGCAGCACAAATTCCTTACAAATTTGTGTGTGTGTGTGTGCGTGGTTGTTTTTTTTTTTTTTTAATGAAGCCATCATCAAAGGAGCATTGCCGCTGACATACCGGAGTATTAATATCTCTGCACCCGTTGAGCCAATAATATTAATAATAGAAACCCATTTGAAGCCTGACCTGTGGAGTCATTTGAACCATCTGCTTTGTGTCAAATTTTGGCCATTTGGAAAGTGCTAATTTGGGTTAAGTCTGCATGAGAGACTTGTTTAATGAGCAGATTAAAAGGATGATTATATGTCCTTTTAAAAGTGCTTACTTTTTGGAGGGGGGGGGAGTGGGATTGGGAAGGACCTCATGATGCCACTCTCTAATCCTCCCCCCTCTTTTTTTTTGGCACAACAACATAAAGCAGTCTCTTTTAATTAACTCTGCAGGGTCAGAGGGACCCAGGCTGTTTGCTTCATTAAACCCTGATGGCGCCTTTGGAGCAATTCCCTCTAAACTGCACTGTCACAATTGTATCTAAATTAGCATCCGAGCTTGACCCTCTTTTCACTTCTCCCAAATCCTCAGCTGACAGGGATTGGCAGTAGATGCTAATTGGCGAGGCTTGGCCAGGAACAATGGAGTTGCCAAGATAACAAAAGGACTAATGTTTCTTTCAATATGCATCCAGATTCACATAAGTACCTCTTTTAATTACCAGGAATTATTGTAATGCCCAGTCAATGGAATAATTGACCCTCAACAGCAAGGGCTTATTATGTAATAAGTAATGGCGCAGGCCTTGTCAGAGTAGCAGGTACCAGAAGTTGATTTCGCTCGGCTGAAAAGAGCTTTTCTCAGCTAGGCTCCTGTGATGTACCAAGGCTTCCCAGTAGGAGTCCAGCAGAAGGGGACTAATTTGAGTTTAACGGAGAGGAAATGCGCTGAAAGCGGTTTTGGGCTTATCCATAGGATGACAAAAGAGGGGGAAAGGATTGGGTTGGTAGTTTGGCAGCTTACATAAGAGAACGCTAATCACTCTTGCAGCAGCCAGTTGCATAGACTCCTATTCACTTAACTGTATGGGCATTTTCCCTCCAGGTTTTGATAAAGGTCTTTATATTGCAGTGGATAATTGCAATAAAAACTTCTGCAAACTTAAAAAAAAATGGACATCATCATCATCACAGTGCAATCATCTTCATATCGCTACAGAATAATAATAACAATAATAAATAATACTGCATTACAGTAGCAGCAATATATGCGACAGTCTTAGCATTCTTTCTCACAATAAAACTTTAAAGGTTTGCCGTTTCTGTAAGAAGTAATGGGATGCCATGGCTGAAAGGTGGAGCTCCTGTTCAGAAGCCCCAGGCACATTCCCAGGCCTTTCTAGGTAGGGTGGGAGAAAGAACCCCCCGAGTCCCCAGAGAGCCACAGTCACTTAAATGTAGACCAGTCTTCCCCAACCTGGTGCCTTCCAGATTTTTGGGTTACAACTCTTGCCATTCACCATGCTAGCTGTTGCAGTCAGAAAAACTGTGAAGTCCAGTACATCTAGAGGGGGCACCAAGGTAAGAAAAACAAAACTGAGCTTGATAGGGCAGTGGCCACACTCAGAATAAGGCAATTTGCCAGGTTCATCCTAACGTCCCATAAACATCTAAAATAAATAAGCTGATCTACTACTGGAACCAAAAGTTATTCTGTGCTAATGTTCTATTGTTTTATTGAATTATTTGGCTTTCCCCATCTTGGGCAAGTAGCATCTTTGCCGCTATTAGTAAAGGCTTAGCTGCCAACATTTTCTTCCCCCCAAAGGCCCCCCATTCTGGAATTGAAACACGGTTCTGTGGTGCAATTTTCTATCTGTCCCCTTCAGAAATCCTCACAGTTACAGTAAATGGCTTAGAAATACTGAATCATTAACCCACTTCTTCAAGGGTTATACAGTTCTGCTGCTGACTTATTTGGTAGTGAGACCCATTAAATACAGTAATATTTGTGCATACACTGCACATTAAATATTATTTTAAGTTCCCTGTGTGCATAGTTGTTGTTTTTTAATAAAAACTAAGGTGCAAGACCTATCTGCTTCTCACATTTGCAGCAGTGCTCTACTTCAGGTTAGTTGTTCTCAGCCGCCTTTTCCTCAAAATGCAAAATATTCACTGATAGAAAATGCATAGCGGACAATTGGGAAAGCTAATTCCCCAATTCAAGCAAAGCTCCAGAGAGAGCCACTATTAGCAGATATATATGGAAAGCGTATACAGGCATGGGAAATCCCTTCCTCCTCGCTGCAGTTTGATCATGCAAACAGGCATGCCGTGTGTCCCCTTGGGAAATGGTGCTTGCAGCCTCATTTATAACAAAGATCTAATCTCGGCAGGCCAGGATATTACAGGTTTCTGCTGAAGTGCATTGAGCCAGCTGTTGGGGGAAGCTGGCAGAACACAAGCCAAAATTGTTCTTGGATCTCCAAGCAGGTCTTATGAAGTCTTCACTTTAATGTTCACTAAGGTCAGGCCTGCAGAAAAGAACTGCCTAGCTTTAAAAAACAACACAACAGGGGATAGGCTATTACAAATAACATTCAGTTCTGCTTTTGCCTGTGTATTGTTGTTGTTTAGTCATTTAGTCGTGTCCGACTCTTCGTGACCCCATGGACCAGAGCACGCCAGGCACTCCTGTCTTCCACTGCCTCCCGCAGTTTAGTCAAATTCATGCTGGTAGCTTAGAGAACACTGTCCAACCATCTCGTCCTCTGGCGTCCCCTTCTCCTTGCACCCTCCATCTTTCCCAACATCAGGGTCTTTTCCAGGGAGTCTTCTCTTCTCATGAGGTGGCCAAAGTATTGGAGCCTCAGCTTCAGGATCTGTCCTTCCAGTGAGCATTCAGGGCTGATTTCCTTCAGAATGGAGAGGTTTGATCTTCTTGCAGGCCATGGGACTCTCAAGAGTCTCCTCCAGCATCATAATTCAAAAGCATCAATTCTTTGGCGATCAGCCTTCTTTATGGTCCAGCTCTCACTTCCATACATCACTACTGGGAAAACCATAGCTTTAACTATATGGACCTTTGTTGGCAAGGTGATGTCTCTGCTTTTTAAGATGCTGTCTAGGTTTGTCATTGCTTTTCTCCCAAGAAGCAGGCGTCTTTTAATTTCGTGGCTGCTGTCATCATCTGCAGTGATCATGGAGCCCAAGAAAGTAAAATCTCTCACTGCCTCCATTTCTTCCCCTTCTATTTGCCAGGAGGTGATGGAAACAGTGGCCATGATCTTAGTTTTTTTAATGTTGAGCTTCAGACCATATTTTGCGCTCTCCTCTTTCACCCTCATTAAAGGGTTCTTTAATTCCTCCTCACTTTCTGCCATCAAGGTTGTGTCATCTGCATATCTGAGGTTGTTGATATTTCTTCCGGCACAAAACTGAGATGGAGTTCTGGTATCAAATTCTCTTACTCTTAATTTCTTTCTTAGCCTGCGGTGCAAAACCTCTGGATATGAGACTTTTCATCTGAGGGCCGTGAATACGATCCCCATGTTGGGCATTGCAGGGGGTTGGACTAGATGATCCTTGTGGTCCCTTCCAACTCTGCAATTCTATGATTTGATGGCCCTCCTGGCCTCTCTGTTTGGCCTTTGGACCTTTCCTCAGCTGCACTGCTCACTTGCCTGCTTTGAACCCTGAGTGTTTGCTCCTGGCTGGAATGTGTCCTGAATCCTGATAATGCCTCTTGCTTGGGGACAGTGGATAGAGAGGCGGTACTAGAAAACAGAGTGCTGTGCAAAGGTGGAATGAGCATTTGCCATGTGGCCCTTGGAAGGGTGCCCAGAAAGGAATGTGGCCCTCAAACTTTAAAGTGTCCCCAGCCCTGCTCTAAGCACACTTACTAGCATGCATGGGCCACTCTCACATTATGATTCCTACAGGAAACCCATGCAGTGAGAATGTTACACCTCTATATAGTGCTAGCCTAGGGCATAATGACAAGTCGCCTAAAACACTGGGGCTGTTGTATTACCACCCAGCCAGCCAGCTCTTTCTCTCCAAATGATGTCCAGGCTCCATTGTCATCTTTGCGTATTGTTTTTGTTCAGGTACAAAACTGCCCTTGTCATTTCTGCTTTTTTAAAGCCATCGGTAGGACATTTGACCCACCCATGCACCCAAACACACACATTTTAAGAAGACTTTTTCTCCTTCCCAGGCTCTTTAACAACAACTGCAAGGAGACATCCGCTGAGAGATTTAAGGAAGCCAGAGAAATATGTCAGTCAAACGATGATGATAAGCAGGGTATTAATGGAGAGAAAATGTTATAGATTAATTACACATAATTCATACTAAGCCCCTTCCGTTTTAAATTGGCTCTAGATTCAGTTCCTCAAATCTGTTCCCAGGTGACACACGCCCTCCCCGCTCTGAAAAATAGTCTGAATTTTGTCAGTTTTGTAGGAGGGGAGAGGAGACAGAGGAAACAGGGATGGCGTCCAGTCAGTCTTGGGGGATGAGTTCTGCCTGACTAGGTCAGCCGATTTCTTTAAAGTCTTAATCACTTCCCTTCAAAGAAGACATTCATGTGGAGAAAACTTTCACTAGGCCAGGCCCCACCATGTTGGACTTTTAGACTTCATGCACATTGTACATTTAAAGAGCACCACACCACACCCCAAAAAACTTGAGAATTCTAGTTTACCCCCCACAAAGCTTCAATTCCCTGCACCCTTCACAAACTACAGTTCCCAGAAGTTGGTGTGGGTGTGATTTAAATATATGATGTGCATACAGTGGTACCTCGGGTTAAGAACTTAATTCGTTCTGGAGGTCTGTTCTTAACCTGAAACTGCTCTTAACCTAAAGCACCAGTTTAGCTAATGGGGCCTGCTGCTGCTGCCGCGCCACCGGTGCACGATTTCTGTTCTCATCCTGAAACAAAGTTCTTAACCCGAGGTACTATTTCTGGGTTAGGAGTCTGCAACCTGAAGCGTATGTAACCTGAAGCGTATGTAAGCCGAGGTACCACTATACAGCCATATCTGCATGTTTGCTAGTTCCATTATTTTCTTACCTCTGAATCACATATTTAAGAGGTGACCAGACCACGGCAACACATATGAACAATTTACAGATAGGTAGCCATGTTGGTTTGCTGTAGTCGAAACAAAATAAAAAAATTAAAATAAAATTTAAAAATTACTTCCAGTAGCACCTTCATCTCTAAGTTAGTTAGCACAAAAGCTCATACCAATAACTAACTTAGCTGGTCTCTAAGGTGCTCCTGGAAGGAATTTTTATTTTATTTTATTTTTATTTTATTTTATTTATTTGGGGTTTTTTTGACATATAAGCAATGCGACCTTTGCTTTTTGACCTGCTACCAAATTTGCTTCCAGCCTTATCGGAAGGCCCTTGGACGGGGTGGGTGAATCATAGAATCACAGAATTGTAGGGTTTGAAGAGACCCTGAGGGCCACCTGGCCCAACCCCCTTCAATGCAGGAACTTACAGGTGACTCATATGGGGATCGAACCCATGACCTTAGAGTCATCAGCACCACGCTCTAACCATCTGAGCTAACTATGCTCTCAAGATCCTAGGGTTGGAGATTTAGCTGCTTTATAAAATGAATGAATGAATGGGTTTCTATACCACCCTTCAACAGCATTTCTGGGGCTTCACATAAAGTGCTGCAGATGCAACTCCAACATTAACTGAGGATTGTACTCTCATGGAAGCGTTTTGCTTGCTGCTGGGAGGAGAATTCAATCTCTCAGCTTCAACAGCTCCCCGTAAAACACTAAACTAAACCTAGCATTGCAGCAAAACGGGGACATCTGTTAAGCTTGGCTTCGACAATAGATGTGAATCCCAGCTATATGATGGATACTTGGCCTGCTGAGCAAGGCAGCAGAAGGGTATTTAGTAACCTCTGATAAGGGATTAACCCTTTTGTTCGAACACATGCACAATGCTTTGATAAAACACTCCCCCTCCTTTCAAGGCTGGCAGAACTGGAGGACTGCTGCCCTTTGATTTTATTTAGCCGGCTCCATGTGGAGAGACTTCTCCCTTTCTGTGCCAATCAATGTACAGACATTTTAAGGCAACAGGGCAGCAGGCTGCTGAAACACTTCCATACACGAGACACTCACATTCGTCCATCCAGCACCATCTCTAGCAGAGCCCATGCAGATGGCCATGCTCGCAATGGTGCGGCGCAGACAAATCTGTCCCAGGTTGAGAGGGCTTGTGCCAGAGAGGTTTGGTTGCCAAGATGGGCTCGCTGAAATGTCCATATCTAACAAGGTAGCTCAGCCAGTATAGCATGGGTCTTAGGGTTGTGGGTTTGAGCGCCAGGTTGGGCAAAAAGATTCCTGCATTGCAGGGGGTTGGACTAGATGATCCTCATGGGCACTTCCAACTTTACAATTCTATGCTTCTATTATCAATTTTCCACCACGTAATATCCTATCTACCTGGTGAAGGAGGGGTTTGGCCTTCCAGGTGTTGTTGGACTACCACTCCCACCAACCCCAGCAAGCATGGCCAATGGCAAGGAATGATGAGAGTTGTAGTTCAGCAATATATGGAGGAGCCAAAGGTTCCTTACACCTGCTATATACTGCTTGGGTTTTTTTTGCGGGGCGGGGGGTAGGCTGTATGCCTGGGTCCCTTCTAATTCCTGGATCCAGCACGGATTCAAATCCTGGAGTAGCCAGGGTGGCTTCCAGGTGACATAATGGTCCTCTAAGTAAGAAACAAACAAAGTGGCTCTGTGCCAGACGGCAAATTGGTGGGATGCCCTCCCTCAACTCGCTGGTAGTTAGAAAGAGCCATGCCTGATTTCTGCCGGAATCCAAGGCTGTGGCTATGGGAGAAGCAAGACCCTCTTGGGATGTTAAACCATATATGCTAAAGACACCACAGTCTCTGTTGTCCCTCATTCTGCAGAAACTGAACCCTGGGTAGGCATCTGTAACCCCTGGAGTCTCACGCTGCTTGGAGATTGGGGTGGCATGCAACAATGCTATCATTTGAGTAGCCAACACAGCACCATTCAAGAGGAAGGTGTCGGCCAACTTGGTGGTACTCTAAGCTGTGCTGGTGCTTTTGTTGTTTTAGGGAAAAAGTAAACCAAAAGCAACATAATGAGGATTGAGCATGCTCAGTGGCCACAGAATACTGACCAACCATAAGAGGGAGGGAGAGAGCAGGAAATGATGGGGGGAAATAGAGTATCCTGAAAACAGGCACAATTGGCTGATTGGAACCCTGAGCAGGAGCACTCAGCATGGCAACATTTTGCTCCAGCTCCCATTTCCTCATGCTTTCTTCCCGTCTCCTCCTTCCTTCCCCATTCCAATGGTTCCTCTTCTATTTTGCTGACTTTAGGGGCATCCAGATCTCGGAAACAGAAGGGCAAGTCCCTTCTTCTCTGGTAGTTTTCTTTCCCTGCTCTTTGCAGGTGTACAGTTTGCAGGAGAATATTTTTTGTCATGCCTGTAAAATGAAGTAACAGGCTGGAGTGCTTTTCTCATCAGCCGTTGATCTGCTGGCTGGGAGAAGGCTGCATCCCACCAGCTGAAAGGACAGGCTGCAGCCTCTCCATCCCCAACCAATGGATCTCCACAGCCTCTCGTTGGGAGCAAATCTCCTGGCTTCAGCTGTAAAGCATTATTACAGTTTTGTTCTTTAAAAAGAAAGAAGGCGATTTCCCTTGGATTTTATTAATAACTTAATAGTGAATAGCTTAATAACTAATGCAATAATCCTTTAGGCCACAGTTGCTCTGAAAGTATGTTGTAGTAAGCTGAACAAAAGTTTGCTTAAAGAAGAAGTTTTGAGCACACCATCCACCAAATATAGATGAGTTTAAAACATGTAGGAGCTGGACTGTACACTGATTTACAGTGGAACCTTGGTTTTCAAGCGTCTTGGAAGCCAAACGATTTGGAACCCGAACTCCGAAAACCCAGAAATAATTACTTCCATTTTCAAACACACCTCAGAAGTTGAACGGCTTCTGAGGTGCATTTCTCCATTTATTCAATGGATTTTTCCATCCACCCATTGATCCTCGGTTTTAGAACGTTTAGGAAGTCGAACGGTCTTCCAGAATGGATTACGTTCGAAAACCAAGGTTCCACTGTATATTATAAGGGAGCTTCCCCCCCCCCAATGCAAATAGCAAGCCTTTGGCTGATTGACATCCAATGCCCTTATAAATGTGGGAGAGAGGATTATTGGTTTGTTGTTGTTCTTATTTTTACTTTGTATTTCATGGTTTTTATATTGTTATTTTATGTTGCAAACTGCCCTGAGATCTGTAGATGAAAGGTGGTATACAAATATTGTTGTTGTTATTATTATTATTATTATTATTATTATTATTATTATTATTGAATTGGAGAATTCAAGGGCAGTTAATTTCAGGAGTCCAGGGCCGTGAGAGTTGCCTGTAATTATGTATGTGTGTGTGTAAATAACGTTGGAAAATAATTATATCTGCTTGGTAAAACGGAGAGCCATTAGGGTTTCCAACTGGGCAGGGAACACTGGCCTGGCTTGTGTCTTGGTTTATGTAGGGCCACATTGTGCCCTCTGGACCAGAGGTGAGAATTCTGTTGTTTTTTTACTCCAGCTCCCATCAGTACCAGCCATCAGGGCCAATGGTCAGGGCATGATGTGAGTTGCCATACAGCAATATCTGGAGTGCCACAGTGTTCCCATTCATGGTCCATAAAGTCACACCAGGGGGCGTTTAAAAGGCCTCAAAGGTTGTCACCATTTATGGGCCATCAACTTTAATAGCAGTCCAATAAAGTTCATAAGATGAAGCTTTATTCTACCGGGCTAAATATGTATGAGTCATATTGCAGCTATAGGCACAGGAGTAGTACTGACGGGGGGGAAGGGGCGGGTAACTTTAATATTTGAACAACCGGAGATGTGTTATTAAATGTAGTTTTTCTGTTTCTCCACTGCCCCTTCAGCAGTGTGTGTGTGTGCTTGTGTTTATGTACACAAGAGAAATATGAACTGGAAGTGAAGTTAAGCTGTCCACAGAATCTATTTAATTTGCTTACTGATCTAGAAGGCAAGCCGTGCCTATGAAGGGGTTGAGTGCCAGAAGCTGGCTCCTTCTGCTCTTTGATTGATTAAGTGATGTACCTCCAAGCATTAGAAATATGTGCTATATTTATAGTGTGGAAAATATTTATTTCATAGCTTATTTGAGCAGATGTGAGCAAGTGTGAGACGTATGTTAATATATGGAAACACATAACTTTTTTTAAAGTCAGATGTTTCCACAGTTTGTAACATCACCAAGCAGAGATTAAATTTCCACTTGAAGCCGGCTGAGCAAGTGCTCTTTGCTTCAACATCCTTTGCAGAGCCATATAAACAGCTGAGGGTATGATAAGGAGAAGGCACGGCACAGAATTTCCCTTCCAACCTGCCCTCCGCCACCTGATAAATTACAGATGAGACACACACAATCAGCATCTGCAGACCTCTTACTCTGGAGTTATTCCCTAACAGACAATTGAGGAAATCCGTAGAGTCACTGGGTCAAAGATTTGTACACCCAATAAAAATGATGCTCTGGTTATAGGACAGTGACGGGAATTTCTCAGTAGCTCAGGCAGGCTTCTCATCAGATCCATTATACTTGACCCGTAGCCTTGCTCCAGCCTGGAGAGCCATGGCTGAGCTGCTGCATTGTGACCTGGGAGACCAGGGACCAATTCCCCACTCAGTCATGATGCACACTGGGTGACTTTGAGCCAGTCCCAGCTTCCAGCCAGAACAACTTCAGAGGGTTGTTGTGAGGATAATATGAAGGGGGAGGGAGCCATGTACACCATCTCAATCTCTTTGTAGGAAAGGTGGGATATAAATGCAACAATATACAAAAGAAATTATAAATATCCCCAGAGAAGGAATGGTCAGCCATTTGAATAGCCAAGGTCAAGGGCCATTGTGGTTGGGCATATGTCGAGGGTCCACAGTCTAGCAGGGGTACCACTGACAAGAGCCTCTCAGACCTGCTCATCCTATTCACAATCTCAAACTTGCTTCATCACCTGCCTCTCACTTCAGTCCAGGCGACAAGGGTGGTGAGGAGGAGGAGCAGTAAATGCCACCACCTGCTTTGTCATTGGCTCTTTGGCCAGAAGATACCAGTGAAGAAGCAACAGTTGGTGATAACAGCAGTGAGAAACTAGACTCACTTGGGGGGGGGGCATGGACCCTGGAGCTGGCACTGCACATTTTCTGCAGCATCTAGTATAGCACAAATGTTTGGGTTGACTTGTTCTTGCAATAGGTTCAGGCAGCGGCAGCCAGAAGGTGGGCTTCCACAGCTGTGGCCCCAGAATTGTGGAACCTCCTCCTTGAAGAAATTAGGAACACTACCCTTTGGTCAGCTCTTTGGAAAGCGGGTGCAAGACATGCATATTTCAAAGCTCACAAGAAGTTGGTTTGTTGCAGCCATTTTCAGTTGCAACAGTGTTTTGGTGTCATAATGTTGAACTTCTTAGAAATCAGCCAGAAGCAGCTTGCTGGGTGGGGTGGAACTGCCATGTCCCCTGTCTGGCAGGTAGACCACTGTTGCTTACTGGGAGAGAGAGACGGAAGGGCAGGGGGGTTGGTGTGGGGCAAACTCATCGGCAGAGCAAATCCAGCGCTCCCAGCAGTGAGTCTGCAACCTCCCTGCTACCTGTCCCACCCAGTAAACAACAACAATACACCTGCTGTGAAGGCAATGTAGCAGCTCCACCCCTCCCAGCGAGCCACTTTCGAATTCAGCCTTGTAAACACTAAAAGCAGCAGAAATATGAGATGATTGGACCCCACTGAACTCGAAGCATGGGAACCCCCAACAAAAACATTATAATTTGGCAAAACATTTGGACTTTATTATATGTATTTGTATAATTTGGAATAATTAATGTGATTTGATTGGATTGTTAAAATGGAAAACTTAATAAAAATTATTATTTTAAAAAAAGAATTCAGCCTTGTAAATAACAAAAGTTACTAGCCTGCAACTATTCTTTTTCCTAATCTTGCTAGTCACCGCATTTCCATGCTGGCCACAGAGGAGAGGAAATCCCTTCATGTATAGCTGGCATGGAATCACAGGCTGCTAGACCTTAAAGGTAAAGGTGAAGGGACCTCTGACCGTTTGGTCCAGTCGCGGATGACTCTGGGGTTGCGGCGCTCATCTCGCTTTATTGGCCGAGGGAGCCGGTGTACAGCTTCCGGGTCATGTGGCCAGCATGACTAAGCCGCTTCTGGCGAATCAGAGCAGCGCACGGAAATGCCGTTTACCTTCCCGCCAGAGCGGTACCTATTTATCTACTTGCACTTTGACATGCTTTCGAACTGCTAGGTTGGCAGGCCTTAGCAGAACCAAAAAAGGAAAGGAAACCCCATCTACTTTCTGTCAAATGGACTGGAATTGGGATGACTCACTCTGCTCTGTCTAAATTTCCATGTTGTCTGCAGAAGAGGGGTTCCCTCAACAGAAAGCACAGAAACCACGAGGGTTGGCAGAAAAGGATCAGAATGTTGGATTTCTCCACCTCCAATTGACTAATTTGCCTGCATGGAATTCTTGTCTTTGGCCTACAGGAGACTTGAGAAATAGATGTCTGTTCTTATTAATAATAATAATAATGTGGGTTCATTTATTTTATTATTATTAATAAATTAGTAGTAGTAGTAGTAGTAAAATAAATGAGCCCACGTTGATCTGTTGGGAAAGGGGTATTGAGGTATTTAAATAAATCAATATGTTTTGCCCTCCAGCTTTTTATCCACATTTGGAGCAGAGTGATGATGGTGCCAAATCCCTTTCTCGTGACTTTCACATCAACTGCCTTGCCACATGCAAAATCTGAAATGCAGAGAGCTGTAACCTTGCTCTGATGAGCGTTAATGGAATAGACAGGCTCCCCTTCTTGCCTCGTGAGCCCCCACTATCTTCCCAGATGCCTAGGAAACAGACTGGCATTGCAGCATGCTTTGAATGTCAGCAGATCGAGCTAACAGAAGGACAGAAGTAGAGCAAAGTTGACAACGGTATCACGTTCTGGAATTGCAGCCATGTGCAAAAGCTGTCAGAAAGGAGCATATGTTTCTGGTCACTGCCATCGTGTATTGAGTTGCCTCGCTAAGCAGCTGTCTTCCCAACCAAGCAAAGCTACCTCACGTTAGGATTCCAAAGCCACTTCAAAAAACTTGTGTATTTATTATATATCATGGATCGATTGTTTTCCTGCATGCATGCAAACAAAGCAATGGTCATCTACTTGGAACTTATTAAGTGAGCATTCTGTGAGAATTTTAGCACCCATTGCATTTTCTTACTTCTTGTGTGCCATGCTCTAGTATGCAGGAGTTTGTGCACATTAGGGAATATTGCATTCTTTGCTTGGCTTGAGGCTTGCCCTTGTGGCCATACGTGGTACAGTGGCCTTATTTTGCTAAGTATTTGTATTAAGGATGTTGGAGAATTCTGTCAGAAATGGAAACAGGAGGAGAAATTGATGCAATTTGCGTGTTTGTCCAAGGTCAGGAACGGAAATCACATAAGTGAATACAAGCAATATTTGCTATCGTTGTTGTTGTTGTTGTTTTATCCTGCAAACATTATGTAAATAATTCCATTGTTTTCTGCATTGTTTTTTATGTTTCCTTTCCATTGAAATTGATTACATAATTCATATAGTTATTCTGCCGTGACAGATAAATATACGAACCATGTAGCAGAAATGAAGCTGAGGTAGAATGGAACTAATATGTTGCTATGACTCAGGAAAAACATACAGATCAGTGTAGATCAGGCATTCCCAACCTTCGGCCCTCCAGGTGTTTTGGACTACAATTTCCATCATCCCTGACCACTGGTCCTGTTAGCTAGGGATCATGGGAGTTGTAGGCCAAAATATCTGGAAGACTGCAGGTTGGGGATGCCTGGTGTAGATGGACAATACTGCACTAGATGAGCCCAATGATCTGAACTGGTATAAGGCGGCTTCCTGTATTCACCCCTCACTCCTGCAAGTGAACTGTCTCATTCAGGGACACACACACCCTGAGAAATATTAACTATCCATTATCAAATCTTAGACTTCACTCAGGCACCATTTTAATGCACCATTTTAATGTCTGGAGCCGGAGACAGGAGTAGGTCAGTAATAAAACACCTGGTGTCAGTGAAGTTAAATATTCAAAGGAGCCAAAACAGCACAGGCCTTGTGGTCACAGCAATGCTTCCCAGTAGGTCTTGCCCCACTGAGGCAGTTGCGAGGACTAAAGGTCCCTGCCTTCCCACTGCTCTCTAAGGCTCCTCCCCTAATCCCTTCCCCAATAGCCCAGTGCTCCTTTTTCTTGTCTCTATTTGCTTTAGCCTCTTTGTTCCTCTCTGTGTTCTGGGAGACCAGTGGGGAGGAGAGCTGGTTGCAGCAGGAGGGGGAGATCCCCTGGATTCTTCAGCAGCCTGCCTCCACTCTGCCTCTTGACCCACCTGCCCCACTCTGCTTCTGCCTCTGATTCTGAACTGCTCTCTGCCAGGCCCTCTTCCTGCTCACTAAACCCTGTTGTCTTCAGTTTCCGGCACCAGTTTCCGAAAAGGGGTTTCTTGTGTGTGTGATTCTTGTGGCTGATTAGCTGCTTTCCCTGGTCAAAGGTCAGAGGGGGCAGGGTTTCTGTTGAGGCAGGTGATTAGCTGTGGGAGGAGCTTATCAGTGTTTGCAGGGCGGCAGCTGAAGAAGGAGCCAAAAGGGGTTTCTTGTGTGTGTGATTCTTGTGGCTGATTAGCTGCTTTCCCTGGTCAAAGGTCAGAGGGGGCAGGGTTTCTGTTGAGGCAGGTGATTAGCTGTGGGAGGAGCTTATCAGTGATATAAGCTTATCAGTGATATAAGCTTATCAGGTGATTAGCTGTGGGAGGAGCTTTGCAGTGTTTGCCTATCGGCGCGCGCAGTTTGAACCATCTTTTAGATTTAGGGGAGCTAGTCTCAAGCCCAACGACACATTCTCAAGATGGAGGGGGAGGGAACAGCTGCAGTCGCCTGCGGTTCCTGCGCAATGTTTGCCATCTTGCCAAAGGTTGCAGGCAGCTTTACGTGCAGCAATTGCATGTTGAGTGCCCTCCTAAAAGACAAAATCCAGCAACTGGAGGAACGTGTAGCTACGCTCCAAAGAATTAGAGAGCTGGAGCTCTACTTGGAAGCAACAGAGCACACCGTCTCCACCAAGGAGGAGACAGGGGACTCCCCTGAGAAGGAGGCTAGTTCACCAACACAGGAGCCCGATATGTGGAGAAACGTGACTCAAAGAAGTAGGAGGCCCAGGGTTCGCTCTGATTGTCTAGAAATACACAATCGCTTTGAGGTCCTCTCCCCTAGCATGGAAGACGAAGAGCAGACTCCATTTGAGGATCTCTCCCTCATTACAGTCGATCACGTATATGAAGATGAGCAGCAAAGTCAGTCCTCAGGGAATGTGCAGGCGACCTTGGAACGGACCGCTCACGGAAGAACCCTGACCAAACCTAAGAGAAGGCGTGTAGTGGTGATAGGGGATTCCCTACTGAGGGGAACAGAAGCAGTGATCTGTGGGCCTGACAAGATGTCTCGGGAAGTGTGCTGTCTCCCCGGGGCTAAGATCCAAGATGTAACTGAACGACTGCAAGGAATCATAAAACCCACTGACAAATACCCCTTCCTCTTGGTTCATGTGGGAACCAATGACACTGCAAGCAATAGCCTCCAGAAGATCAAAAGAGACTACGAGGCTCTGGGCAGGAAATTGAAGCAATTAAATGCATAAATCGTCATCTCATCTGTCCTCCCAGTTGAACGACGTGGCCCAGGGAGAGAGAGGAAAATAGTGGAAGTAAACAGCTGGCTTCGCAAATGGTGTAAACAGGAACGGTTTGGATTCTTAGATCACGGACTGCAGTTTCTTGAGGATGGACTTCTGGCAAGCGATGGGCTGCACCTCACAACGGTTGGGAGGAATGTTTTTGCCAAAAAACTAAGAAACCTCATCAGGAGGGCTTTAAACTGACTAATGTGGGGGAGGGAGACAGTGCTCCTGAAGGAAGGAGTCTATTAATTGATGAAGAGGATCATCCAAATGTCATAGACCAAATGGAGCAAACAGCAAGCAGACCTAGTGGTGGGAGGAAAAAATCCTTAAATAAGAGACACGGGGGAATGACTAATGGACTTCAATGTCTGTACACTAATGCACAAAGCATGGGAAATAAACAAGATGAGCTTGAGCTCTTGGTACAGCAAACTAAATATGACATAATAGGCATCACTGAAACCTGGTGGGATAAGTCCCACGATTGGAATGTAAAAATGGAGGGATACAATCTATTTCAGAGAAACAGACCAGACAAGAAAGGAGGAGGAGTGGCGTTATATGTCAGGGATGTGTATACCTGTGAAGAGATCCAAGATTTAGAACCTCAAAGCCAAAGTGAGAGCATTTGGGTCAAAATTAAGGGAGAGAAGAATAACAGTGACCTCATTGTGGGAGTTTACTATAGATCCCCAAGCCAAACGGAGGACATAGATGATGCCTTCCTGGAACAGATGGCCAAGCATGCAAAAGGAAGGGAGATAGTAGTAATGGGGGACTTCAATTACCCGGATATTTGTTGGATGTCAAACTCAGCCAAGAGCATAAGGTCAAACAGATTTCTCACTGGCCTTGCAGACAACTTCATTGTCCAGAAAGTGGGAGAAGCAACAAGAGGAACAGCCATTTTAGATCTGGTCCTAACCAATGTCGATGACCTGGTTAATGGGGTAGAAGTGGAAGGATCATTAGGCGCAAGTGATCATGCTCTTCTGAAGTTTACTATACAACGGAAAGGAGCAGCCAAGCATACTAGGACTCAATTTCTTGACTTTAAGAAAGCCGACTTCATAAAACTTAGGGAAGTGCTGGGTGAGATCCCATGGACAGTAATACTAAAAGGAAAGGGAGTTCATGATGGCTGGGAGTTTGTTAAGAGGGAGATAGTAAAAGCACAACTTCAGGCAATACCAATGAGACGGAAACATGGAAGGTGCCTAAAGAAGCCAGGGTGGCTATCTAAAGAACTTTTAACTGAGTTAAGATTAAAAAAGGATGTGTACAAAAAATGGAAAAGGGGGGAAACCACCAAAGAGGAATTCAAACAAATAGCCAGCACGTGTAGACACAAAGTCAGAAAAGCTAAAGCACAGAATGAACTCAGGCTTGCTAGAGAGGTTAAAAGCAACAAAAAAGGCTTCTATGGGTATGTTCGTAGCAAAAGGAAGAACAAAGAAACAGTGGGGTCACTCAGAGGAGAAGATGGTGAAATGCAAACAGGGGACACAGAAAGGGCTGAACTCCTCAATGCCTTCTTTGCCTCAGTCTTCTCCGATAAAGAAAACAATGCCCGACCTGAAGAATTTGGAGGAAATGATTCAGCAGAGGAAACACAGCCCAGAATAACTAAGGAGATAGTACAAGAATACTTGGCTAGTTTAGATGTATTCAAGTCTCCAGGGCCAGATGAAGTCCCGGCAGACTGGAGGAGGGCAAATGTTGTCCCTATTTTCAAAAAGGGGAAAAGAGAGGACCCAAATAATTACCGCCCAGTCAGTCTAACATCAATACCAGGGAAGATTCTGGAGCAGATCATTAAGCAAACAATCTGTGAGCACCTAGAAAGGAATGCTGTGATCACCAATAGTCAGCATGGATTTCTGAAAAATAAGTCATGTCAGACTAACCTGATCTCATTTTTTGACAGAATTACAAGCCTGGTAGATGAAGGGAACGCAGTGGATGTAGTCTACCTTGATTTCAGCAAGGCATTTGACAAGGTGCCCCATGATATTCTTGTAAAGAAGCTGGTAAAATGCGGTCTTGACTATGCTACCACTCAGTGGATTTGTAACTGGCTGACTGACCGGACGCAAAGGGTGCTCATCAATGGTTCCTCTTCATCCTGGAGAAGAGTGACTAGTGGGGTGCCACAGGGTTCTGTCTTGGGCCCGGTCTTATTCAACATCTTTATCAACGACTTGGATGATGGACTCAAGGGCATCCTGATCAAATTTGCAGATGACACCAAACTGGGAGGGGTGGCTAACACCCCAGAAGACAGGATCACACTTCAAAACGATCTTGACAGATTAGAGAACTGGGCCAAAACAAACAAGATGAATTTTAACAGGGAGAAATGTAAAGTATTGCACTTGGGCAAAAAAAATGAGAGGCACAAATACAAGATGGGTGACACCTGGCTTGAGAGCAGTACATGTGAAAAGGATCTAGGAGTCTTGGTTGACCACAAACTTAACATGAGCCAACAGTGTGACGCGGCAGCTAAAAAAGCCAATGCAATTCTGGGCTGCATCAATAGGAGTATAGCATCTAGATCAAGGGAAGTTATAGTGCCACTGTATTCTGCTCTGGTCAGACCTCACCTGGAGTACTGTGTCCAGTTCTGGGCACCACAGTTCAAGAAGGACACTGACAAACTAGAACGTGTACAGAGGAGGGCAACCAAAATGGTCAAAGGCCTGGAAACGATGCCTTATGAGGATCGGCTAAGGGAGCTGGGCATGTTTAGCCTGGAGAAGAGGAGGTTAAGGGGTGATATGATAGCCATGTTCAAATATATAAAAGGATGTCACATAGAGGAGGGAGAAAGGTTGTTTTCTGCTGCTCCAGAGAAGCGGACACGGAGCAATGGATCCAAACTACAAGAAAGAAGATTCCACCTAAACATTAGGAAGAACTTCCTGACAGTAAGAGCTGTTCGACAGTGGAATTTGCTGCCAAGGAGTGTGGTGGAGTCTCCTTCTTTGGAGGTCTTTAAGCAGAGGCTTGACAACCATATGTCAGGAGTGCTCTGATGGTGTTTCCTGCTTGGCAGGGGGTTGGACTCGATGACCCTTGTGGTCTCTTCCAACTCTATGATTCTATGATTCTATGATTCTACCTCCTTCTCCTAGTTTTCTCCCTCTTCTTCCTCTGACTACTTGTCATCTTATCACCAATCCCCTGGCTCTGAGCCACCTTCCCCTGGGGGTTCCCCAGCTGGTTCCTCCCAGCACTCCTCTGCCAGTCCATGACACCCGTTCACAATAAATCATGCAGGACAGTGAAGGGACCTAACAGCCAAGCAAACCCAGTGGGCGTTGGATTCTGCATGCATTGGGTTCAGCAGCCAAAGTGAAACGACCTCTTCCATTCACAGTGCTGCTAAGCTTCAGAGGTCAAAACCCGCCCCCTGCCCAGATCTGCTGCTTCCCAGGACCAGTACACTTTTTGCTGCACTGTACTGGTGTCGTCTCTCCCATTCTCATCTGTGTCTCTCTCTATAAACAAAGCTTTTCGTGCTGTTGTTTCGAAGAGCTGGAGACAGATCGATGACTATAGGCAACTTTCCCATTTAATGGATTCACACCCCAGAAAACAGCAGGTGTGCCTGTAATGCCAATTGAGAAATCCCGTCATTGTCGCTCGGGTAAAAGGTGAGGGCCTGATGGGAAATGCTCTCCTTGGCTGCCAAAAGATTAACCACTTTAAATATTTATAGGGTCTTATCTTTGCAGCCGATTGGTTATTAATTCCTTGAATCGAGGCAGGGCTGCGTGAATCCCCAGAGCTTTAGAATCATATCCACTCTGAATTATTCTGAACCTTTAATAGAGAATTGGCACTTTAAATCTTCCTCAAGCTATTCCCTTCTCTTCTTCAGTGCCCTCCTATCATCTTTTCCTCC